>NC_072430.2:101312500-102512500 GCF_028878055.3 Symphalangus syndactylus | reverse complement strand
GGAGAGAGGAGCTAGCAGGCTAAATGCCACTCTCTAATCCAGAGCCAAGGTCTGCTTTATCCGTACATTCTGCTTTATCCTCTTACTGCCCCCTGCCGCTAGCCTTTGCCCTAGTCCTGACTACAGACCCTCTTGTTAGCAACTTTACTGGAGGACAGAGAAGAGGAGAATGACAAATAGTTACAGTACAACTCAAAGCATAAGAATCTGGAGACTACTATTTCTTGCTAATACTAAAATATAAGGGAGCTCTAGGGCTTGGGTTGAAGCCCTAGTGTTGCCACTTTGTAGCTGTGAGATCTTAAGTAAGTTACATAAGCAATCTGTACTTCAATTTCACGCTCTGTAAAATGGATGTGAAGACAGCATCTATCTCATAAATCTCATAAACTTGTTTTGAGAATTAAATGAGTTCTGAAGCTCCATGTAAAGTGCTTAGCACAATGCCCAGTATATAATTGATTCTCTATAAATATCAGCTATTTTTATCATTATTGTAATGTGAACAAAGTCTATCTCCTGGGTGCTGGCACCATCCCAACACCCCTTCTTATGTTGACCCAAAGCACCACAGACTGCCAAAATAAGTTTGTGTCTCTGGACACATGAGTATTTAGATGGCCCTAGAAAATAGAACGTAGCTTTATTTATTGAACACTGCCTGTTTGGGAACCATTGGTCTTGCACAATGGACTAAGCCAAGATGTTGAGAGGGGCCCCAGTGGCCATTATGGACATGTAGTGTAGTCAAAGTTCAAAGGGGTGCAGTCAGACAGACCTGGTTTGGAATCCCTCCGCTTCCATTTATCAGTTATGTAAATCTTTAACCTGGTCAAATTCAATCATCTTTCCAAGTATCAGTTCCTTTTCTTTAAAATGAAAAAAATTAAGAACTTGTTTGCAGTACTGTGGGAAATTAAATAGAAAGTTAGAGAGCAAGAGACATGTCATTTATTACCTAGCACACGGAAAGCATTCAATAATGTAATAGTATATTTACCAAAATCAGGAAAAGGTAGATTATGGACCCAGGGAAACCGTGCAGGCCACATTATAGTCTCCCAAAGATGTCCATGCTGTCATCCCTAGAACATGTGAAGATGCTACATTACATAGCAAAAGGGACTTTGCAGATATAATTAAGGTTAAAAACCTTAACTAGGGAAATTATCTTGGATTATCTGGGTGGACCCAATCGAATCACACGAGCCCTTAAACGCTGAGTACGTTCTCCAGCTGGAGGCAGAAGAGTGATAAGGTGAGAGAAGTCAAAGAGGTTCTAAGTATGAGAAAGATTTGCTGCACTGTCCCTGGCTTTGGGATGGAGGCAATCACAGGCTCAGTGAAGCCTCTAGGAGCAAAGGGCGGACCCAGCCGACAGTCAGCAAAGAAAGAAGAATTTCAGTCCTACAACTGCAAGGAACTAGATTCTGCCAACAACCGGATGATCTTGGAAGCAGATTCTTCCAGGAGCCCCCAGATAACTGGTCAACACCTTGATTTCAGCCTTGTAAAACTTGCCACAGAGAAACCAGCCATTGGCCAAGCACAGTGACTCACACCTGTAATCCCAGCACTTTGGGAGCCCAAAGCAGGCAGATCACTTGAGATCAGGAGTTCGAGACCAGCCTGGCCAACATGCTGAAACCCCATCTCTACTAAAAATATAAAAATTAGTCAGGCATGGTGGTGCACGCCTGTAGTCCTCACTACTTCGGAGGCTGAGGCAGGAGAATTGCTTGACCCTGGGAGATGGAGCTTGCAGTGAGATGGTGCCATTGCACTCCAGCCTGGGCAACAGAGCAAGACTCTGCCTCAAAAAAAAAAAAAAAGAAAGAAAGAAAAGAAAAGAAAAGAAAAAGAAACAAGCCATGCCAACATAGAATCCTGGTCTGTAGAACTGTGCAATAACAAATGTGTGTTAAGTGTGTGGTAATTTGTTATGGCAGTAATAAAAATCCAATACATGAATGACTAGTATAAATGGTATTTTACTTCTAGATTTTGATAGTCTCACTAATAACAATCAACGCACTCGAAAATTTACTTAGTGGAGCACAGTGCCAAGCGCTTTACATATGTTATCTCCTTTTTACTTCACCAAACTCTGTAAGGTAGGGACTAATATGATCACTGTTTTACAAGTAAAGAAATAAACTAAAGCACAGGAAGGTTAAAAACTTGGCAATAATCACACAGCCCACCCATGGACGAACCAAGATTAAAACTCAGGAAGTGACTACATAGCACATGCTAGTAACCATAATACTATGCTTCCCTCAGCACAGTACAGGGATTGGAGTATAATCTATATTCCATATTTTGATGAGTTATTGAACAAATTAATGAATGGCTACAAAGAAATAGTTTATCTCTACTAATTTAACCAGTCTTTTCATAATCTGATTTATTTCAAGTACAAAATCAAGCCAACCAAGACAGTATTCGTAGGTTATTTTACTAGTGAATAAAACTAGGGGCTGGGAGCGGTGGCTCACGCTTGTAATCCCAGCACTTTGGGAGGCCGAGGCGGGCGGATCACGAGGTCAGGAGATCGAGACCACGGTGAAACCCCGTCTCTACTAAAAATACAAAAAATTAGCCGGGCGTGGTGGCGGGCGCCTGTAGTCCCAGCTACTCGGAGAGGCTGAGGCAGGAGAATGGCGTGAACCCGGGAGGCGGAGCTTGCAGTGAGCCGAGATTGCGCCACTGCACTCCAGCCTGGGCGACAGAGCGAGACTCCGTCTCAAAAAAAAAAAAAAAAAAAAAAAAAAAAACTAGGCTGTGGTAACAAATAGTCCCACAACCTCAGTGTGTTGGCATGACCAAGGTTTATTTCTCATTTATGCAGATTCTGTTCTGAGTTCGGCAGCACTGCAGGGCAATTGTTTCCCATAAATTAATTTGGAGAATCGACATTCCTTTGATTTTGAGGCCGTGCTGCCTCCATCGGAAGTCCTGGAAGTTACTGATGTACAAGAAAAAAGCACCTGGCTACATTACACATACTCTTCTACACTTCAGCCTTAAGGTAACATCAGTTATACTCACAAAACCATTGGCCAGTACTAGTCATATATCACCTCCCTATTGCAAGAAGCCTAAGACATGCAATCTTCTATGTGCTAAAAAGAGAAGCATCAGATATTGCTAAGCACAAGAAAAATCAATCAAAATCATTAAATCCCACCATCTCCAAAGAAATAGTTATTTAAAAAAAGTAGCCCCCAACTTCCTGTATCAATTGTCTAAAGAAACCCTATTTCAGCCCAGTCTGTTCAACATTCTGTCCTCCTATCTGCACTTCAAATTCTTCATGACAAAGGCAAAGTTACCAGTTTTCATGTAGGAAAGGCTCTACCTTCTTTATTAGTCTGTATATGGCCAACCGCAGGGTAACAATTTAGCCTACTTGCCTTCCAGGGACTCTCAGACCCAGGGTCTGTCCTCACACTGTCCCCTAACTAAAGGACTTTCATAACTAATGTCAACTGGTATCAATCAAATATGTATCTACCCTCAGCCAAGACAATTCAGCTATCAAAGAAGACCAATTGAGATTTGTTTGGGGTTTTTCATTATTAAAAACTTACCCCTGAATGTTATTTCAAAGTTATAGAAAGTTCCTCATCCTGCTCAAATAAGGCTTTTATAAGAATCTCATTTAGGCTCTTACTTCTTTTCTTAAATTAATTAGTGAGTAAAGGTCTTATTTTGAATTAATGAAGGTATAAGAAAGAGCAGGAAATGTCTTCTAATAAGTTAATGTACATATCCGCATAGTCTTGCTATTAGCGTTCTGTATGTGTAATATCACAAATCTGATAAATGCAGCTTAAACCCTGGTGATATTTGTGTTTACCTTGGAGAGATTGACTAGATCTCTTATTTTAATGGAAATCTGCAAAATTGTAAGGTTTCATGTTTTTGAAAAATGAAAAAATAAGTTTTGCTCCATGTCATGCTAGGAGGATATTTTTCTATTTATTATATTTAAAACAATGGTTCTTAAACATCAAATGTATAGAAAGATGACTTTCAGAGTTTATTAAAAACAAAGATTTCTAGTGGCTATCCTCCCCAAATGCCTTATTAATAGGTGTTCTATGTAGCCCTAAAACTGCATTTTAACAAGTGATTCAGGTGATATATCAGGCAGGGCTTCTCAAAGTGTCTAGGCTACAAAGTGTTTGTTTTTGGTCTACAGTGAAATAAGGAACTAATGTCAGACTGTAAACAATACATAAATTCCTCCATTAATAAAGTCTTGCCAAAAATATTGTTAGCTACACTTGGTTTATTTGGTGATGAAGATGACTTATATTCTGGAGCAATACTTTGTCTTGAGCAGACAAAAAAGCAGTTGATAGGGTAAAACTCATGCACATTCCATACTCTGAGGAACCACTGGTAGATGTCCACACTTGGAAAACCCAGCTCTAAGAATACTGAGATATGGGCTTACCCTTTCCTATAAAATACACTTCTCTTTTACAGGTCACTATGAAGTCAGACCCTTGAGATTGGTGTCCACCCTTGTCCTACTTCCTGCTTCCTATAATATATTACAATGTAGTAATATAGCTGTGAGTCTTTCTGTGTGTTCTGATAAGGGCTATGTACATGTAGGCTTAAATAAATATGTCTAGTACTCAGTCCAACTGCTAGATTCATTTGATTTTATCAATATTTTATGAATACTCATACTGTGAATGGTCATTTACTGAAAAAGAATAAGTTTCTGGTACAAAATACAAAATACTCTTTCTACTTCTAATGAAATCTATTAAAATCAGAATATCAATTAAAAATCGTGAAATCTCAATTATCCCTGATTATGAAACTAATGAGTCAGCTTTAATCCAAACCACCAGATGAAATCATAGAATACATACATTTTTAACTTTTTAATCAATTTTAATATATTTAGTATTAAATCATACCTCTATTTGGAAAATGCCAGTCTTAAGGGCAGGATTCAAATTTATCATATAATACTATAGTTTCCAATTAACGAAAAAGATATCTTATGTCGAGGAATGTACCTGAATATGAGTGAATATGAGTTTCTTATTTTATCCTTTCTTCATTATGAAATTACAGATGTATTAAAGGTAGAGGAGCAAACAGTATGACTTATTCATATTTATAATTCTCAGAGTAACTTGGACATGGTAGGGCTCAACAAATCAAATAAACTTAATAGTGAATTTAATTAAATTTATTGCCTATAGTATGCCTAATGATGCCAATTTTAACTTATTTTTGGTCCAACCAACAAGTACTTATTGAATGTCTACTATATTCCCCGTACTGAACTAGACGCAAAAATCACTAAAACAAAATTCTTGCAAAGTGTTTGCATTCAAGTCTGTGTGACAAACTAAACAGACAATTACAATATTATATGATAGTGCTAAAAGAAGAGTATGTAATAATAACAGTGGCCAACATTTCAATGGTTACGTGGAACCAAGTAGTACTCTTGGAACTTTTCTTTTTTCACTTGCTATTCCTCAGAAACACAAATGCATTGTTTCAGTCTGAATTCTTGGATGCAAGCAACAGAAGCTGACTCTGACTACTTTAGGCAAAAGGTCAGTTCATTGGAAGAATTTTGTGCCCCTCACAAAATGAACAGGAAGCTGGAAGTCTGGGCTTAGGTACAGGCAGGATTCAAGGCCCCTTTGAAGGACTAAGAAACAGAAAGCAGAAGCAAAGCACCCAGCTAGCTTATGGCTGGAATTGCTGGCCAGGATGCCACCACCATTACAGGCCACCATGGCTGCCACTGCTGCTGTTATGAGAACTTCTAGTCATGCTTCAGGCCTTGTCACTTCCTCAAATTTGATGCACCCAAAGAGGGTGTCTAACTGGCCAAAATCGACACTCAATTGCCCCATGACAGTACTAGGGAAGTATACTAGTAGAGATGCAATTTCCTAAAAGGTGGGGAAGGTGCTTGAAATAACAGAGATTCTGGACAACCAAAAATTGACAAATGTTAGAATCAATGTAGATAAGACAAAATCTAAAATAAAAAAATGTATTGTAAGAAAAGAGTGGGCAGAGAAAGGTGTTTTGAGATACATTAAAGTTAATGATTTTCCAAACTAGAATTTTAATTGGTACATAAAAATTTGAATTCACTGCTGTTGTTTAAGGATACACCTAAATTATCTCACTCCATGCTTGAGCCATTCAAATTTGTACAACTGTCTACTAAATAAAGCCAGTTGAGAATTTAATAAAATTTATTCATTCATTTAATAAAAATCCATTCAAAGTCACTTTTGAGATAGATAGCTATTGTATACACAATGATACAGAAATACAGACTTCTTTGGCCTTTCAGGTTCAAGAGTTTAAAAGCAAATTTAATCATAAAATAACTCATGTCCCTTATTCCTTTTCGTAGTAATAATGCTTTACATTTAAATGACATATTTTAACTAAGAATACTTCACTGCCCTTACTCCTCACAATACTTTTATGCTGTAAACTGAAAGTACTATTCTTTTCACTTTAGAAAAGTAAGTCACTTGTTTAAAGTTATGTTGGCTATTTAGAGTAAGAAATATCAGAAGATCATGTATGCTTACCTTTACAAGTTACATTATTTACAAAGTCCAACTATCATTCCAAAACTCCTACTGCTTTAATAGAGTGTTATAGATGAGAATAATGAATGACCTATGTTCCAGGATTGTCTCATACAAATTTTATTGTATCTGAAAATATTGGATGACAAAGTGCAAAGTGACAGTGAGTCAAGACTTGAAGTGTTTATAGAACTAATTTTTTCAGTGGTAACAGAAAAGCTTGAGAGGAAGGAAAGACTAAACCACACCTATAAATGGCAGATGAATCAGGCTGTGACTGCAGAGTTTTTTTCTTTTTTTATTATCTTCATGCAGGATATGGGCTACCACAACAAAAATAATTTGTGGTAATCAACTTCTACCATTCATATAGTTGATGAGAACAAAACGATTATGTTACAGTCATTTATTTCACCCAGGACAGCCTGCCTTGAGTGAGAAAAAAACACTTTTGCAGTCAAAGTTCACTTTTCACAGCCGGGGACTACTGGATTATTATAAAGATTAAATGAGATAATGTATATGAAAATACTTTGTAAACTATAAGAGAATCTTAGGTGCGCCATAAGCCAGTGATCAGTGTGATAAGCTATCAGAAGGTCACCAACTTTTTAATAAATAACAAAGAATTTCAATGACTGAAGACTCAAAATAGCTAGTTATGAAAAACTTTCAGTTTTGCTAACACTTTTCCATGGTAAAAAGAATACCCTCCACTTTTGTGATGCTGCTGCTGACACTAGAGTATTTTTTGCATAAAATATTTTAGAGATATCAGCAAGAAGAGGGTTAGTGCCATCAATCTGTTGAAGAAAGTGACCTCAGTCCTGTAGTACTTTCTCATTCCTGACTTCACCTTTCTCTGACCTGTCATACACCTTTGGCACCCCGTTGTCTTACATACTCATTTCAAAATCTTAATAGGACAACAAATCACAACCTGATCTTTAATTGTTCTTCCCAATGAAGTGTGGAAACTGAAAACATTAAGAATTTTTGCCTCTCCCAAGAAAATGTGTACATACATAATTGGAATCATTGCAGCTGATAAGTCACAGTGTGATAAAGAGATGGGGTAATAATGGCAGAATTTTAGGCATCAGACAAATTAGGAAGAAAAGGATTATACGGGCATCAGAACCCTTCTGCTAAGCCTGAAACCATACTTCCTAGGTCATCATTTAGTTGAAATAAATTGAGGCTGAACAAAAATAAACTCCAGGACAATCTAACATTATCAAAATCCAAGTCACAACAAGCATATGATTTGCAATAAGCCAGCGTGGTACACTATTCTTCTCAGAGAGGTAAGATTTCTTGCCCTCAGAAATGACTCACTCAACAGCCAGATTGATGTTAGTTTCACCCACCTGAGTTTATATCTCTGCCATGGAGGACTGGAAATACAGTGGACATTTGACTCACGGTTTTCTTTTATTTTTCTCATACTCCCTTAGTTGATGCATCACTGACTCTAAAAAGATCAAAGGCAAAAGAAAGATATGTACCAAAACCTTAAAAGCTGCCCCAAGTTTCTTTCAGAATCTTTCTGACATCCTTGAGATCTGCAGACAAAATAACATACTCACTTCTACCACTGGGTTATTAGGAAAATGTTCAGTAGGAGACAACAACAAAAATTTCATCTATTCAGCAAATATGTATCAACCACTATGTGTCAGACATTGTTCTAGGCACTTGATTTAAAAGGGAAATGTGAATCAGAAAACAAAATTTATCAACTTCAGTGGGAAAAGTGACAAGTACTTTTTAATTGGGTCTTTGGGTAAAAATTGGGTAAAGCTGAGATAAATCCAAAAAGATTGTCAGGTATCCTGCCTAGTACACCCTTCTGGGTCATCCCTACCTTTTATTGTCTTCGAATTATTTTCTATCTCTGTGACTTATAGAAAATTAATAATAATGCAAATCATTCTAGTTCATAGAAATACAAATAAGGTATGACCTGTAGAATGCAATTCATTATTGCCTCATATATTGATCCATTTTGCTTCTATTCGTAAATTCATTTCAGCATTGTTTATCTGCCTATATGTGTATAGATGTGAATTTGAATCCTTTTTTGAGTAGGTTGTAACATCTTACTGCTTTCCTCATTAATTAATGTAATAAAATCTTTAACACATGTTCATCTTATGTTTGTATAAGAATCATAATTATACTTTTTAAAAAATTATCCTTTAACAGTTTATAGTAACTGTTCATTATGGGACAACCTACTTCAAAAAATATGTTTAGAAAGAAATAGTAAATTGTTTAAAGCTCTTCAAATGCAAAGTATTAAATGCAGAGAAATAGTATCTTCTTACTATTATGTGGTATTTTAAGGCATATTTGATAAGGCCTCAAAGTGCCCTCACATTTCTGATCCCAGATAGAGGAATAGAGCTGAGCTATGGTAGAAAAAAAAAAGAATATAAGATCTCTTGTTATTTTTTGCTTTAAAGAAATAATAAACTGTATTGTTGTAACTCAGTGTAAGTAGATTCGAGTAAGGCAATAGATATGGGTGCCAGAAGCTACTCATATCGTTCTTTAAAATGGAAATTTACCGTCTGCTGCATCACATGGACAAAATACAGAACTATTTTTCACAGCTTGTTCACTGAACAGATTATTGTAGAAAAAAAAAAAACTTTTACATTTTCTGCAGATTCCCAAATCTCAGTCAAAAAACTCTTGGCAATTTTTAGCAGTGAAACAGATTTCACTTTCAGATTGAGATACTCCATTTAGCAGTAGTCAGATGATCTTCCAAATAAATATAGACTCGTTTCACTCTTGATTTTATTTAAAAAAAAAAATGTTTTCATGAGGTGTCTTGGAGGAAACTTGCACTTATTTGGTTTTCCCAAGCTAAAGCAAAGAAAAACTCGAAGGTCTAAAAATCAGAGTTAAATAAAAAAAGGAATGTTAAACTGAAAATGTTATTACAAATAATGCATGTTCATCACAGTACCAATAAATAAATAATCCTATAAAACTTTAGAATTAGTTGCAAAGATGCTACAGTCTTTTCTTCCCTAAATCTCAGCTCCCCAAAATATTACTAAACAGAAGTGCATGTGTTCGGTACAATATAACAGGCAGCAATATGTTGAGATACTTCACACAAAGAGGTCTCTGGGCCACTTTTCTCTTTCAAGATTAGCTCTATCACTTAGGTGTGAGGCAACTGCACTTATAAGTTTATTTATATAACCAGTTTTTCCTTAACTACCAGTTATTAATGCCACAGAAAATAATGGCTTATTTCAAATTAAATATAACATGACCAAAATCAGAATAATGATTTAATATAATCATATTTCTGAGATCCCACTTCTATAGATCTATGCCTCCTCCCTAAATTTCTGTACTAAATTTTGCAAATGTTTTTTCTGCTCACGAAAGGAGGCTATATTGTAATTATGAGTAAAGTCCAGAGGTATTGCCTTACTTTTATACTTATAAAAACAGATGAAGTGTATATGAATACCACAGGATGCCCACTAAATTTCACGAAATTTTATTGCTATTTTTAACAAGTTTTTATAGATTTGTTAAAAGTTCACCCCAGTGACATTAAAGATGATCTCAATCATAAGCCAAACGACCTGGAATTTAAAGCAGATGCTTTACCAAGTAGAGAAAACCAGAAATAGTTCATGCTGCTAAAAGCATTTTATTATTCTCCTAATGAAAATTTTACTGTCTGAGAAGGATTCATTGTGTCCAATCCCAAAAGCCACATTTCTATGTTTAATGTGACACAGAAGAATAGGTTAGTTTTTGAACTCACCATGACTCATTGAAAAATTTCAAAGAAAAAAAGCATTTTATCATATCCTAATTATGATTTTATAAATATTTGGATAACATGAAAGAACAAATATTCATAATTATTTCTTAATAAAAATTTAAACTATTATAAAATGTATAAAAAAGAATAAATCTACTATGTCATGATAAAGTGTTAAACTTTATAAAATTTTAATAAAACCAAGTTGCTTGGCTCCAAGGTGATAACTGAATGTGACAAACTTGCTGTGCTTTTGCATTTAAGTGTTGATTTCATTTGTAGGTCAGTGATAGAGGAGTGGGGAAGATGGATTAGAGAGAAAAATGTAAAACCTTAATATTCAGAAATTTTTCCATCTGAAAAAAATATTTGAAATAAACCTAAAGAATTTTTGAAATTGTAATTCAAGCAAATGGGAAAATGAGACCTTGCATACAAAAATTTTACCACCATCAAATAATATCCTTTCCTTCTTTTTATAAAATTAATCTATATCTCTGTGCCTGCTTTTAAAAGACTCGTTAGAATAAAACATATTCTGAACCTCAAACTGTTTGAAAGTTTAGGCAACTAAAGAGAATAACTTGGATAGATGAGGAAAGTGAAACACCATTTCTAGGTGCATACGGCCAACTGGCAAACCCACCACAGGGGCCAGTACTGAGCAAGTGACTTTGGGACTGAGAGGAGGACAGGAGGAGATGCAGAGAAAGAGAGAGAAGAGACAACGGCAGTTGCTCCTAATTTTTCCCAACATGTAAAGTTTAAACAACTAAAATAAATAAATAACAGAATAATTATAAATTGAAATATTCCTACATGTCTCGGAAATTAACCCCAAATTCTGATCTTTTCTTGTAAGAACCATCTGTGAGCCCAATATATCAAGATAGATACTAACCCAAATCATAGTATTATAATAATAACCACAAGAGCTGTACCTAAAATTAAAGGATTCTTTTTACATCTTATATTGAATTTTGGAGCTTACACTCTTTAGGAATATATTTTGATGCTGGCTACTAGCCCATACTGCTGAAGTCAGTACTCAGCCTAGAGAACCCAGACCTGTTCAAGGCTATCTTGCTTATTGATGATGGTGCCTGCCTTCTGGATTGTTAAATTTTTGGAATCTTAACCCTGTAGAGTGCCTTTATCAGACAGCTGAATTGAGCCCTTTATTAGAGTATATGTCATGGGATGAGTCAGCAAAGGATGCACCAGCTACCATGAATCTTAGTCCATGCTTACAGCCTTGTTACATCTTCTCCCATGGAAAGGGCTTAAGTCAATTCATCATAGCTAGACTTTAGCTAATAGCCCACCAAAACACTCAGTTGACAACCAGTGTTTCCCAGCAAATGAAGAAGATAATGAAAGCTAATGGCGTGGATCTGCTAATGCCCAGCTGCCTGCCAGACACCCACAGCTAATGATGTAACACCACAGGTCTTAAGAATTTAGAGTATCAGGTACAGGAGTCAATTGGGATTTTCCTAAACAACTGTGGCTTTCTCAGAAGACTACAGCTGTGAAATTATGAGGCTATAGTTATTGTTGCTTTTCCTTTTTTCTAAAGAGGACTAAAGATAAGAGGGGTGAAAGTGGTGAATTATCCCTCGAGTAATTTCTATCACATGGCCCTTACCCTGCTAATGGTTACCTTTTCCTCATCACGCAACTTCCTCTTTACCTCTGGCTCAGCCACTCAGTCACTGTGACCTGTAGATTTCTCTGACCTAACTACTTGTGCCTATGCGCTTATTTGCTCAAACTGTCACCTCATTGCCTTGTCATTTTAATAAAGTGCTTATATATTTTTTGTGGTTACAAAATATAGCATGCCAGAGATGAAAATCCCCTTGATCCTAAATGGGACACCTGCGGTAAATGCAAAGATAACTAGCCCATACTGCTCACTCTCTCACTTTCTCTCTCTTCTCTTTTCTTTTCTTTTCTTGTCTCTTTGGCTTTTTTTTTTTTTTTTTTTTTTTTTTTTTTTTTTTTTGTAATGGGAGAAAGAAGAGGGATTGTTTTGCTTACTCTGAAATCCTTGTTCAGTAAATGATGGCTTTTCAACATTTACCTGTTTTTGTGGTAATACTATAAATTTCATTCCAGCAATTCCATTCCTTTCAATAGTCATTTTACTCTTCATTTTCTAGGTGAACTTTAACTGCTTCCTTTGTGCATGCCAAAATGCATTTCTAGATTTTTTTACCAAAATTTGGGCATGTTACACAGTAAGGTAATATAGTAAGAATGTGAGCAATTCTTTTTAAATAAAAAGGGAAATCAAGAGGCATTTTATTCTTAACTTTCAAAGTTGTAGAATTTTAGAACTTTCTGTGACCCAAGAGATCATCTAAACCTAAATTCTCATTTTACACATGAGGAAACCAAGAAACAGAGAGCTCTGTCGGACCTAGAACTGGTTCCCTGGACTCTTAAAACATATTCCAATACCCTGTCTAGTAGACCTATAGCTTATTTTTACCTTTAATTTTCATTTTATTATATCTCAACAAATTAAGAAGTAAACATAAAGTCTGTAGTTACTTCACTTTGTGGGGACTTCATTAAATTTCTCACACCGTTAAAAAAGTATCTAAAATTGTTATGCATTTGTTTTATGGCTTAACTGTTCATAAGGACAATATAAAATATTATTCACTGGCAAGAAAATTTGTAGTCACTGACTGTGACACATAAGGTAAGCCTCTTATGAGTTGACAATTTACAAGAAATTGTGTGCAAATGAGTATTTATTTTTTATTTAGATTTTCATGGTCTCTTTTACTCCAAATAATAATTTTTACATGAGTCTTTGTCCCAGGAAGAAATGTTGTGATTAAATTTCACGGGCAGACTCACTGCTGCCCAGCTGATTAAATCCCAATTCTTTCTCAGTGTATAGTAGCCTCTTTTTTTAAGCCACAAGTTTGTATTTTTAATTCATAGCCTCTGAGGAAGCTATTGGGCATTTGAATGCCATCCTTACTTGGGCCTTGCTCACAAGAAATGATAGATTGAAAGAGATATTTTACTAAGTAAATTACAAAATACAACAATCATTTGAAACTCTAGGGGGGGAAGTTAAGTTAAATGTCAAAGATATTCTCACATAAAGTTTACCGTAATGTGAGTCCTGATTTCCAGGACAACCTGAGTTTTTGCATTTGGAAGGGGGTTTGGGGTCATTCCATTGATATCAAATCTATCAAAATAAGCAGAGATCAAAGCTCTGAATGTCTTGGCATCTCTGATTTTTATTAAAAGTTTCCCTCGGCTTCCTGGCTGGATGTATTATTCTCAACAGATCTCAGTGGTACCAATGATTCAGATTCTATAACCTGGCGCTTTTAATTAACCTGGGTATTGAAACCACCTTTTGACTGTGAAGACATAATGTGTTGGTATCACAAATGATGGAAAGGAAATTATTAATAACTAAGATTTAGAAAGAATATTCTTTTGCCAGTTTTAACTTATTTTATGCAATTTGTTTAATTCCATCTAAAGAATCAGGGAAACTCTCAATAAATACATACAAAAAAGTGTTTTAATGTGATAAAAGCAAGAAAATTGAATAGTGAATAATTGTTCATTAAATCTTTCTTTCTGTCATCAATCAATGACTTGTGCCCTAACCCACAAATAATTCACAAGCCACAAAAGAAGGCTTAACAATTTGGCAAAATCATAAAATCTCTGTATCAAATAAACAAAAATCCCATCTCCTCACTTCTATGGTTGAGAATCTATTTTATTAAATAAGGGAGATTATTTTGTTTTTCATTAAAAGTAAACCTGAATGTTTATGCTCTTTATTGTGATTTAGCAATTTGAATTAGAAATATGTTTTCTGCTTCTATTTGTCAGTAAATAATGAGTAAATAAGATGAATCTTATTACATTTTCAAAGGCCAATGTTCTGCTCTCTACTTATCTTACTATTTTATTCTACATCTCTTAATAAACTAAATTTTTCACTTTTAAAATGACTTTTCCTGTTCATCTACTACACAGGCTGCAGATAAAATCTCCATAAATTTACAGTTGTAAAGAATCCCTTTTACAAGAGCAAAAAACCAGTCATCTTTAACGCATTGGGCTTTTTACAATTATACAACACATTTTTTATTTTACTTTTAGAAAAAAAGAAAATAATAATATCTTAACATTTATGTTATGCCATGCAATAAAAGCAACTCATAACTTTTTCTCATATTTCACCAAGTTTTCTATTAGAACTTCTTCCTGGCTATTTAAATATGCTTAAACTAATGGTTTTCTGTAATTTGTCTTTTTTCTCTGGAAACATACCGTGCCATTGTCAGTTTTTAAAAAGAAGCAATTTTCTGACTTTTGAGATTGAGTACGTAGGTCAAGGAAAAATGACTACTGTTGAAAACCCGTAATTAAACAGAAAATGCAGCTGCACTTATGAGAAACTAAAATTAAGTTTATTAATACTTGATTCTGAAATGGGTTTTTGAATTTTGGGTTAAGGTTTCATTTAGAGCCATGCCTAATCTATACCCTCTTTGCTGATTACTTTTCATAAGTAATATGTAGGAATATAATAATCCTACTTTTACGAAGAAACATTTCTGATCTATTTCCTTTTCTCCTTAAAATATCAATTTCAGAAGTATTTTAAAACAAACTAATGAAATATTCTTTGTCAATTTGCTTTTCTTTTGTGATTACTCTAGATAAATACATGTTCTCCCCAAACATTAAAAAAGTATGTTCAATAAACACATTTTAAGCACAAATTTTTATGATCATTTCATAAAGGGTAGCATTTTAGAATATAAAATAATCAAAGCTTTCTTTTTGTATTGATTTTCTTCATCATTAATTTTTCTAAATGTGACATATACCATTTCATTTCATTAAACAATATTCATAAAGGAGGTTTTACTAAGAATACAAGTTAATTTTTGAATTTATGAGATTACCAGATCTATTTGCTGAGAATAGCTCCTATTTGAACAATTCATCAAATTAGATTATGTTTAAAGAGTTAAAATATTTTGTACAAACACAAAACTAATAAAAAAAAAAAACCATTTAGAACAATTTAAAAAGTCATAATATTTGTCACTGCTTAATTTTAATGATGCATTTTAACAAATCAAGATAAACACCCTTTAACCTCCCCTACAAAACTCTTGGATTGAAATCTGAATAACATTTACATAAAATTAGGTATAATGTGAAAGCCTTCTTAAAGCAAATGAGAGTACTATAAAATTATTTATGTGTTGAAATAGTAGTAATCTCCATTTAGAAGCTGAAGCTGAATGTCAGAATATACATAAATGTTTGCTGCTTCTTTAATTATAAAGCTTATGATTTTTCATAAGTATATGTCAAGTGGCACAGCAATATGAAAAAATAGTAATTATTTAACTGCAAATATCTAAAATCTTAAGCTTTGAAACTTAGTTCTACTTTTGAAAAAATAACTTTTTTCTGAGAATGTTCTTGTTCTGTTTTTGCTTTTGTTTAGAATCGTTTTAAACACATCTTCAAGCAACGCGTTGATTTATTTATTCTGACTACATGTACTCTAAAACGATGGGATAGTGGCTGGGAGACAGTGGTAGAAAACAATATACTTCTCAATTACTACAAACTTATGGAAAGAAAGTACTAGGAAGTGAGAAAAGCACCCAGTTTGAGTGGGAAAGAATTACAATAAAACTAGGGCTTTAATGGACACACTCCTCTTTGACATTCTAGGTCAGTCCTGTTATACCTGCGTGGTTTGGTCATTTCTGTTCATTTGTTAATGTGCTAAGGCTCTCGGAATTCTATTTTCCAGATGCTTATATTCCACAGAGGGAAGGAAAACTGATCCATGAAGTTGTTATTTGCATAAAATGCAGAGGCATCTGTCACAGGCTTCTTCCTGGTTGAATTCGGCATGCAGGGATTCTGCAGCTGCTCTGCTGCAGCATTAGGTCCCCATGCGGGCAGCGAGAGTCACTGGTGAGGACAGCATCTAGGGGCAGGGTGAGGACTTGCTCAGTTCATAATTAGCGTATTTACAATTACATTTTTGATAGGATGATGACATCACCGGTCCTGTCTCTCTCTTTCTCTCTCTCTCTCTCACACACACACACACACACAACTAGCTCAGATTCAGCCCGAGAACAATTGTAATTGACCACATTTTTCTGTAAATATGATTCTTATCAAAGTCATGATAAATTAATCATAATCATGTTGCATAGCGTTCTGTAGCACAGAGGGTGGAAATCGGAAGGCAAGGTTAGGCTTATTTGCAGGCCTTTATTTTAGGGGAGATTTTTGTTTTGTTTGCCTTTGGTTTTGTCTCCTTTTCTCTTGAGTCTAATTAAAAACCTATCAGTGTGGATATCTTTGTGCCCACTTCACACACTCACAGAAAAGAAACGTTGCCTCTATTGCTAAAGCAAATTGTAAAATCAGAATGGATCAGGCCCGTCATGGTGGCTCAAATAAACTTTAAAGAGGTATACTGCAGCTTCATTATGTTTCAGCATTTATTCCTGCATGACACTCAAACCAACAATTACAAGTGTCAAGTTCAGTGACCAAAAATGTCTACAAACTCCATGACTGCATTGTTGCACAAACGTAGATATGATTTTCCACAAAGATAAATATAAATCAGTTCAAAGCCAAATCATTTGTAATATTTTCCAAAGCACATTTTAAATAGATCTCAAAGTGTCTGATGTAGTAATACTATTTATAAAACATTTGGTATTAGTCTACCTTCATTTTTCAGTGCCGATATATTCACTATGACCTGTTTCCTGAGGATAGAGTTACTGCAATCTGTCTGACAAGGACTTTGTGAGTAAAATGGCACAAAGAAGCAGGCATAGTAACCAGTTAACAAATTCAGACTTTGAAATAATAACAGTTGTTTGTAACAAACTGGGATAATTGGACTAAAAGTTTCTCTGATGCAAGTTCATCAGTAAGCAGTAATCAGATAGGAGGCTTCTTTGAAACTTTTCTGATTCATAAATAATATAGTAGTTTACAAAGAGGAAGTTTGTGGGAAGCAGCAGTAAACAGTCTCGCAATCCATCTGTTATTATGGAATCCAGAAGAGCTGAATCAGGATCCACGTTGTTTATGATATAAAAGATGCTTGGGAAATGTTGCTGAAATAATTATTAACCAAAAATGTCATGTTTTTACTTTTTAGAAGTCTGAGTCATATGTGGTTGTGATGAAATGTACCCACCTGTGTGAATAAATGCCCGAAGTTTACCTGGATTAATAATGTAACAGAACACCAAATGTAGTTCTTAAAAAGTTTTTAAATAGGCATTGCAGAATGTGTTCTTATTTTTTTAATTACTGGTTAATTTTTCAAAATTACATTCAAATATATTCTTTTTAAGCATAATGTGATTCTTCAGAATATAGCTTTAGAATTCCATTTGATAAAAAAGTGATTAAATTCAGTGCTGAGTATGAAATTAAAATAGCCAAAGCTAAAATTGTCTTTCTACTCTGTCTCTTGACCTTGACCTCACCCCAGTTTTTCTCCTCACCAACAGCCCTAGCACGCACACAAACACACACACAGAGAAAGAGAAAGAGTTAAAGGAAAGGAACGATTTAGGGTGAGAGTTGCAGTGTTGCCTCCTTTTCAGGTCCAGGAATTATTCCTCAAGGCTAACTTTTTTGATACTTATATAATTTTTCAAAATTCTGCAAAGAACAAACCAAGAAATGTGTTACTATAAAGAAATTTCAACAGTGAGACCTGCCTTGTTTCAGATTTACTCTAAATGAAATCAAAATGTTTTCCCTTGTACATCTTTTTGTCTGAAGCATGATAATAAATACATAAATCCTATGATAGTAAGATAAGCCACCACAGCTGGAAAACATGGTTGGTAATACACAACCAGAGCAGAAGTTTTAACATCCTAAAACAATAGCAACACAATTATGTCTATGGATTTCCAATAATACAATACTAACTTAGAAATGTAATACAATCAATCCATCACTTACCCTTAATTAGCTAGAAATAGATTTGGCTCATTATGGGGAAAATAAACTAAAAACCTAACCAAAATAGAATGCCCATATGAAGATGCAGCTATATTGACCATAAGGAAAGTAACAGGTATATGGATCTAAAACATTGATCGTGCATCATTTTTCTTGAGTTTCAAATTGGTTTGGGTTTTTCTTTCTGTATTTTATAGATAACCTATAGAACAAAAATCTACACATAATCCTCCTTTAAGGGCATTCTATTGGGCTAAACCATACAGAAACCAGCTTGAAAAACAAGACTTCGTTATTCTCTGCCTGCAAACATTGACAACAGTGCCATCTTCTGGCTCTATAAAAGCAACTCCTGCGTTCTACTTTGTCAAACTGCTGAAAGTTCTTTCTGCCGAGAATGAATAATCCTCAGCCAGGTTTTCGAATACAATGGTCTTTATTAACAAGTGTGAGTTTGCGCCTTTATAACTAGGACCAGGACAACTTAATTCCTGTATTTCTTTTCCTTTGACATGTATACCTTTGTAAGTAGTAAACTCTTTATTTCTGTTAATTCTCTTTCTCACTCATCCATTCTTATCTTCAATTTCTGGTGTTTTACTTAACCTTAGCCCATGCCTACCTACTTGCTTTGTTCTAAGAATTTGTTTCTCTCTATATAGTTCTAAGTATGTGTCTCTACTCCTTTTGTTCTATTTGATCTCCGCAGCTGTATTGGTGATGTTTATTTGGAATTAATTTCATACTTTAATTCTGTACTCTCTAATATTTCTTTTTCCTATCTCCTCATGGCTTTCTTTTAAACCTCCTCTGTATTTTTCTAACGTTGTCCAAATTGGTAAAATTTAACAATTAGTAAAATGTAAATGAATAGCTGTAATTGCTTTAAAAATCTCATAGCCATAAAATACTATCTGCTGTTGATGAACGTTGGAAGAAAAGCTACATCTTTTCATGTACATTCGGCAACAGATAAATAACCAAAATAGTAATGTCTCTTTCAACCTTTCAATATGTTCAGTACAGTTAAACACCAAATGGAGTAATGGTAACATGCAAGGGGCATTCTGCATCTCCGTAATAAGTTTAAAACTACTATTGAAAGAGGAATAGCAGCGCTTTGGACAGGATGAGTGATCAACAGATACTGAATGAAAAATAATTAGGTGATCAGCTCCAAACAGGGACACAGGAAATGACACAGGTGAATGGAATAAGAGTTTGTAGAAAGGAGGGCAGAATGTGTGTAAATTTCCTAATCAAATGAGGCACAAAAGACACTGGAGCTTTTTTCCCTTCAAAAAAAAGTTGCATTTTTTTTAAGCACTAAGCTTGTCAAATTTTAATCAGGGAGATAGATGAGTGACACATGAGGAGTAGTAAATGACGAGAAATTTTCAGTGAGCAAAAAAATGAGTGAAAATGGAGAACAAAAGCTGAAACAGGGAAGCGAGCTGGATGGTGAGGGGAAAAGGAGAGAAGGGGAGCAGCCAGGGCGAGACCACAGAAACCCAGGTGAACCAAAGCTCTTTCTTGAACCTTGTGCAGGAAGAAAAGAAACCGAAATACTGATTGTTGCCCAAGGCTTTGTGAATCAAAGTAGTGTGCTATCCAGAGCAGAGTGAGGAAAACACAAAAGGGCAGATTTGAGGGTCTGCTGACCTGACTTCAACAGCCAGTGAATTATGAGAATTCTTGCGGAAATTATAACCCAGCCACACAATGCCACATGGACGTACCTCCTGCTTCACAATCAATGTATGACAGTGTCACTCTCCTGCTTGTCCAGCAGTTTCCAGACTTTGCACCTTAGCATCACTTAGAAAGCTTCTGAAAGTCCTGATGTGCACATCACACTCTCATATGAACTATTAAAATGTGACTTTCTGGGGGCCTAGCAGGCGTTAGTATACACATTCACAGATCCTCATATCAGTCCAACGTGTAGCACAGCTTGGGAACCACCAAAGTAGACTAAAAATGTTCCCAAGGGCAAGGTCTATAGCTCGGCCCCTTTTGTTACCTTCGGGGTACTAGGCATAGTGGCTGCATTACACACCCTTGTTAAGGGAAAGTAGTAAACATTAGCTTTGGACCTTCCACCTTTGTGTGTGTTTCAGAGTCACGGACTTTCCTCCCTTTCTCCTGAACTTGAGAATTGAATATTTCTGCTTCCTAATCCCATGACCTAGGACGAGCTACTTAACTCTCTCTCAGCTTTAGTTTCTTCGTTTGTGAAGTGGGCTTTATCACAAAGCTGTTGAGAGGATCAAGTGAGATAATGCGAGCAAATCCCTCGGCTTAGTGCCTGCCAAATAGTCAACGCTCCAAAAATGTCAGCCGGTATTATTATCCATTTATTCATGAGTTAATTCCCTGCCAACATAAAGGATTTTTTAAAAGTCTTTTGAGAAAGAAAGTATCAAGAACTTTATCACAGCAGCCTGAAAAAGGGAAGTCCAAAAGACAAGAGGAAGAAACAATCTTTTTTTGAAGGGTTAGGAGAAAGTTGAAGATGCATGAAGGATGGGATATTTATATTCAATCCAACTCAATGCCTTATATTTTAGCCCACAGCTCCCAATTAAAGAAGGTGAGATTTAGAAAATCAATCAATAATTAACCAGTTGTTTGGAAAAACGGAAACATGCTTCAAGGGAGGGAACATCACAGCAAGTGAAGACCAAGTTTAGGGTCCCTCACTTCCTCCTGTCCCTTAAGCCGGGCCCTTGAAGCCTAGACAAGTGAGTGTGTGCCTGGTGTCCAGTGGCCCCTGTAAGGCAGTGTAGGTGGAAGCTCCCCCATGAGCCCAGCCTTCTGACCCACTTTCAGCTGGTCAACCCAAGAGACCTCACTTTGTCTTCTTGTGGCCAGAAATTCCTCCTGAAATAGAGCAATTCTGAAAACGGGAGACTCTGATTTTTAACTGCCCCTGCTGGCCTCTGTGCTAGAGTTTTGGAGACCCCGTACAAGTTGTCCAATTGCAAAGAACTCAGTTATTGCACCCTAAATGAGGGGTGGGCACAGCAGCAGAAGTGTTGGGGCAGGGCCGCTAGGGCAGAAGAAATTGCACTGTGAACAAGACGACAGCTTATAATTGAGTTAAATGTATTATCTTTAAGCAGTTGAAGTCTGAAAGGCAAATTAACCTAAGAAGCCCTTCATAACCATTATGGTGGGGTAAAAAGCAGATCACTCTAGGTAGGAAGGGTTTCATCAAAGGCCAGGAAAACTAGATGATTGGCCATTATGTGTAAATTGGAATCTGTTTTCACAGTAATCAACTTGTTAATTTTCAATGAAATTATTTCAAAGAAATTTTAGCATTTCCTAAACTCTCTTTATTTGCTTCTATCCTTTTCTTTCACCAGATGGACATAATGTCAATGTTTAAAAGAAAGTATTTATGCCTTTCTTTCAACAGTTAATTATTACCTGTCAGGCAGCTGAAGATACTAGGCAAGGCTAGGCAGAGTAAAATGTGTCGCTTTTCCAGGCAGAAATTCACCCACTCAACAAGTGCATATTGAGCACCTGATGTGTGCAGGGCACAGAGCTTGTTTCACTGAAAGCTGGTCAGTAAACTCAGAAAGAGAGCTTGACCATTGCCCTCCACCATTCTAAACTTACACAAGCAAGGAACCAAGATGTTATGGATTGGATTGTGTCTCCCCAAAATGTATCTGTTGAAGCACTAACCTTCATTATCTAAGAATGAGACTGTATGTGGAGATAAAGCAGGGGTCCCTAAACCACTTCCCACCCCTCCCCACCACAGACCAGTACCAGTCTGTGGCCAGTTAGGAACCAAGCTGCACAACAGGAGGTGCGCAGCTAGCAAAGTGTCATCTGTATTTACAGCGGCTCCCCATTGTTTGCATTACCGCCTGAGCTCCTCCTCCTGTCAGATCAGCAGCAGCATTGGATTCTCATAGGAGTGCCAACCCTATTGTGAACTGCACAGTGAGGGATCCAGGTTGTGTGCTCCTTTTGAGAATCTAATGACTGATGATCTGTCACTGTCTCCCATCACCCCCCAGATGGGACCATCTACTTGCAGGAAAACAAGCTCAGGGCTCCCACTGATTCTACGTTATGGTGAGTTGTGTAATTATTTCTTTATATATTACAATGTAATAATAGAAATAAAGTGTACAATAAATGTAATATGCTTGAATCATCCCCAAACCATCCCCTCTCACCCCACCCCTGTTTGTGGAAAAATTTTCTGCCACAGAACCAGTCCCCGGTGCCAAAAAGTTTGGAGACCACTGAGTTAGAGCCTTTAAAGAAGTGTTTAAGTTAAAATAAGGCCTTTAGGGTAGGCCCGTATCCAATCTCCCTGGTGTCCTCATAAGAGGAGAAAATTTGGACATGTGAAGATATGTCAGGATTCCGTGTGTACTGAGAAAAGACCACGTGAGGGTATCATAAGAAGATGGGCATCTACAAGCCACGGAGAGCGGCCTCAAGAGAAACCAATCTTGCTGACACCTTGATCTTGCACTTCTGGCCTCCAGAACTGTGGGAAGATAAATGCTATTTATTTAAATAGCATTGTTTAAGCCACCCATTTTGGCTTATTTTGTGATGACAAAAGTAGTTTGTTATAGCAGCCCTAGCAAAATAACATATAAGCCAAACATTTATAGGACCAAAATGCCTTAGTTCTTCCTCATGCACGGCAAACTCTAGTTCTTTCAGGTATCATTTTGTGTCCTCTTTTTTTTGGAAGTCGCAGCCCTAAATTAGTCCCTGAACCCTCTAGACAAAAACTCACTATTCTTTTCCTGTAACAAAGGAATCTGTGTGTGTGTGTGTGTGTGTGTGTGTGGTAAATATCCCATAATCAAAAACTGTTTCCTAGTGAGTTACAGAGACAAAATGCTTGAAAAAGTATGTGCCATCTTGTTACATTCTCTTACTTCCCTTTAGAGTGAGTACAATAAAGTAAAACTTCATTATATCATGGAATATAGTTTGTACAAAATAGTACTACTTCTACATTGAAAGATTAGTTCTGCCTGGATCCAGTACACATGTCATATTTCTGGAAAGTCATCTGACACGAATCAGTCTAAAAAATAAAACAAGCAGGTGCATAATATATTACCCAGAATAAAATAAACATGGCTTCATTTTTAAGTGCCAGAGTATTTCGTCCATTAAATCTCCAACAGTTACTGCATGCTTGGCGCCCTCTTGTGTCCATTTTGGGATAGGTTTTTTTCGTGGAATTTGCAAGCCATTCATCCCATTGCATCTCTAATTCAATCCCTCAAAACTGCAAGCGAGCACTCGATAGAAATCAATCTCTCCTTTGTCTACATAAATTATGCCAATTGTAAAAATACTATTTGGTGAAAATATATATTATACAATTTCAAATTTTAAGTAAACATTTCTATACCCATTTGACTTCCTGAATATTTGAGCTTTTTTCTGTAGATTATTATAGAGAAAAGTTTTTTCTCTTGCTTTTATAGTTAATAGGTATTCATATTTATTTGTTGATCCTTCAGCATTTTAGTTCTAAAATGTAGGTCCCTCAGGTATCCTTTAAAATTAATTTTTAACTCAGATTTCCACTGAAAAATATTATGTAAAACATTTTTACAAATCAAACCATAAAGCATGTTCTCTGCCATGACTATATCTGTACAGCTTTGTTTGAGATACCAATTGTTAATATCATCATTGCTATTTCCAACAAAAAGATGAATAAATATAAGCAAAGTGCCAAAACATGACTTCATGCAGATTAGCTTAGTACATTGGTGATTACAGTACAAAGGTCACACTTCATGTTAAAGTTAATTTCCCCAATTCTGATCTAATAAGGCATCCACCTTGGTTGTTCCCTTGTTTGGTGTAGATATCATAAAATATGAATTGGCATCTATATCACAAATCATCTGGGCCTATCCCTATTTCTCATTACTAACATTTAGTTCAAATACCATTCATCAAAATCTAACCACCCAATTTACATTTATACTGTATTCAGGTAAATAACCATGTTCATCTGGGGCATGGGCTTTATTTCTCCTGAAGGCATAATTAGGGCCAGGCGTGGTGGCTCCTGCCTGTAATGCCAGCACTTTGGGAGGCTAAGGTGGGAGGATTGCTTGAACCCAGGTCAAGGCTGCAGTGAGTCATGATTGTGCCACTGCACTCCAACCTGGGCAACGGAGTGAGACCCTGTGTCTCCAGAAAAATTTAAAAATTTAAAAATAAAGGCATCATTAAATTCCCCAAGTAAATTCATTAAACTTTACTCCCTAGGTAAGGGACTGGCAAACTGACAAATAACGACTATTTCAGAAGTTTCCAAAAGATGCAAAGACAAAATAAATACCTCATAAGTCATAAGCGAGATGGACAACTGTTGAGAACAAAGAGAAGCAACTTTAAGCTGGAATCAGCAAAAGCTGCTGTGAGGTAGAACAAGAACGTTTGACAGCAAAGCATGCACCAGCCAGGGACCTTGGTCAGATCATCACCAGCAAAACAGGGATAATTCTTACTGTATCCATTGTTAATGGGATAGCACATAAGAAATACTTAAAGAAAAGAGTATGAGTAAAAAGATGCATTTAATGAATTAATGCAGTTTAGATATTTAATATAGGGTTAGAAGCAAATACACAAATAATGCTTTTATTCTTAGAAAACATCTTTATTCTTTCAGATTCTGAGAGTTAGTCTAAAATTATAGATAAGTACAAAATTACAAACTCAGAATTCACCTTTTTGTAGGGGAACATAGGAAGAAGGTAAAGCAAAGTGTCTGTGATTTTGTATCAACCTGGTTAGGCCACAGTGCCCAGTTGTTTGGTCAAACATCAGTCTGAATGTAGCTGCAAAGGTTTTTTATTAAATAAACTTTGAATAAAGAAGATTAACCTCCATAATGTGGATGAGTCTTATTTAATCAGCTGAAGGCCTGAATTCTACAGCAGATTTTGAAAATGCCAATATTCATAATGGCATGAGCCAATTCCTTATAATAAATATTTCTTACGCACACTTTCTTTCTCTCCACACACATACACACACACACACTCACACACACATCCTTTTGGTTTTGTTTCTCTGGATAACCCTGGCATACATAATCCGTATGTTTTATAAATATTATATATATTTATATTTACATATATATCTTACACATACTCTGTATGCATATATATGGATGCATGTGTGTATTTCTCATAGAACAAGGTCAAAAGTATCCTTGACAAGGGTACTTTTATAAATAGGTTATATCGTTCTGGCAAAGCAGGAATTAGTTGAGGATTAAGATGTTACAACCTTCTCCAGGCCTGAATGAAACTATGGCCTGAGATTTTCTAATTCCGCAAGAGCTTGCCTCACCCTAACTTCACTGCAAGGTACCAGGTCACTGTGGGTCATGCACCCCTCATTACACTGAATCTGCTCCTCCTCCCCTCTCTACTGTCACTCTCTAGCCTGTGACCCCCTTTGCCTATGACAGTGTCCTCTCCGGTCAGCCTTATTCCAGTCCTCCCCACACCCTTCTCCCCCGTGCGACCACCACCTTCTCACCAGAGGAATCAAATCACATCACTCCCTGAAACCTTTGGGTGGCTGTCACTATGTCTCCCCTTTGTCACTGTCATTCTTTTAAAACATAATTACTTGTATTTCCTCAACCACACCCCCATTGTGTACTACTCCACACCTTTACAGAAGTGGCTACCTCTCCTTGGAATGGTCTCCTCTTGTCTTCTCTTGTCCTTCTCATGCAAAGCCAGTACAAGCATTGCTGCCTCGGAAAGGCTTCCCAGCCAACCCCTCACAGCAGAATTCACCACTGCCTCTTCCAGGAGGCTGCTTTGCATTGCACCCTGTGATAATAATCAGCCCCTAGTTGATTCATCTTTGCCTACCAAGCACATGGCCCAGTGCCTGGCACACAGTGGGCCCTTGCTGAGTGATTACTTGAGAAAAGTGAATGGAATTCATCAGATGCCTAGGTGCAAGCTGCCATCCTGACTACCTATTAGCGAGAGGGCTGCAGGGGGTGGGGAAGGTGTCTGTTCACATCCCTAGCTGGAGCCAAAGAAAAGATCTTCCATCTTTCCTTGAGGAATGGTCAGGAAATCTAAAGTTAATGATCTGGTGCCTGCCTGGCTGGGACAAGGGTCCCAGGAAGGCCGTGCCTGGGGAGTGTGTAGGGCTGGAATTAGGGGATAAGAAAGAAGACAGGATATCCTGGACTGACAGAGGAAGTGAACTCAAGAAAAACAGAGGCCATCAGGCCTGAGTTTTTGAGAGAAAGATCTGGAATAACGGAGAACCTGGGAAGTGGTAGCACAAAATAATGGTGATGATAACAGCAGCCATAAGCAAGACTGAAATAGAATGTGTGACAGAATTTCAAGGGTAGCAGGAAGAGACAGTGAACGAGAAGATACAATTGGAAAGCCTTGTGTTGATGGGCAACGAACAGCTGGAAGTGGAGAAGAGGGTGGCGGGTGAAATATTTTTGTTTTTAAATCAGTAACTTGTCTTAAAATGACAACTGAACTTGCTGTTAATTAATTTTCATACTCATCTTTTTTTGTGTGTTTGTTTTTAGTTTAGTTTGTTTTGTTTTTTGAGATGGAGTCTTGCTCTATCAACCAGGCTGGAGTGCAATCTTGGCTCAAGCGATTCTCCTACCTCTGCTTCCTGAGTAGCTGAGACTACAGGCACCCGCCACCATGCCCAGCTAATTTTTTGTATTTTTAGTAAAGACAGCGTTTCACCATGTTAGCCAGGATGGTCTCGATCTCCTGAACTTGTGATCCGCTCGCCTCAGCCGCCCAAAGTGCTGGGATTACAAGTGTGAGCCACCACGCCCAGCTTCATACTCATCTTTTATAAAAGCTTCTTTGGGAATGATAAGGCCTCATATGACACAACTTGATCCTCTCTTTGAAGTGTCTATGAATTTTTCATGGCTTCCAACATTAATTATATTGTTTTATCATCACTTCTCTTTTTGGAAACACTCCTAAAAATGTTTTAGAATGTGGGCATGGAAAAAAATTACATTATCTTAAATTAATATGAATGCCAAGAAGGTAAGAACATTCAAGGAAATGGCAAAGAGGGAATTAAATGCAAGTTTTTTCCAGGTAACTCCAGCAAACACTAACAAAGGGATGACTTGAGAAATCAATAATCTGGTTCTTCTTTGCCTATAGAATCAAGTTGGTTCAAAAATGGAGCCAAACATTTTACATTAAGAACAACTGGCATACTAAAATAATTATTTATAAGTAATAACATGTTAGTCTGAAACTTTAGATACCAGTCCTGACTCTCAGGACTGGGAAAACGCACTTGGCCCAGCTCAGAAGCCACTGAAACACTGTGGGTTTGGCATCTCATGTCAAGCCCAATCCCTTTGCTATTTGAGTTCATTTATTCTTGGCAAAATATAACTTCCTGCCCCTAAGAAGAAAGATTTTTAAAGTCTCATAAAAATGATTCCAAAGTTTACTTGGACTTCAAAAGGCTCTTACAAAACAACATTTTTATTAGTTAAATTTATGGAATATGGTGCATAAGGATTACATTTTCTTTTAACTTAAATAAGTAACAATTAGGGCAAAACCAATGGGATGTGGAGTTGGGAGAAGCTTGGCAAAGAAAAAATCCACAGGGGACCACTTTGCCATGAGTTACAGGAAAAACAATCTCCAGAGAGGGAGTGTGCTCTCTCTAGGAACTCTAGAACTGGGACGCAGCTCAGTTTTTCTTCAGATCATCAAAGCCCAGTTCTTACTACCAAGGGAGGCGTCCTTACACTAAGGTCTCTGTATAATAGCTCACATCAGGTCTGGTCCAATACCAGAAGGCAAAAAGAACCTGATAATGCGTATTGCTGACATCTTACTGGGTGCTCATGTTCTTCAAAAGATGAAAAGACCGAGTTACCTTCTCCAGTAAAGGCTGAGCACCAGCAGGAATTGCTGAGGTGTGAACAGGAAAGCCCCAGGTCATGAGCCTTCCTATTTTCACAGCCTGGGCAATATCCAGTCTCAAAAAGATCCCAGGAATGTGGCTCATGCCTTCCCAATGCCCACTCTGCTTGATTATTAATCTTATATTTTAAGCGATGGGTTAGGTTGAAAGTCTTGAAATTTAGCACACTAGATTTATTTAGTACAATAGATCTTTGTTAACCCAGCATTCATTGTGTGACTTCCTAAAGATGCCAGATTGTTTAGGAAAGCAAAAATCATCATAACATTAAGTGCTTACTAGTATTCTGACAACTTATAAAAATTAGTCCCCACTCCAGGAGTCCTGCTGGCTGGGTCCATCCCCACATAAAGTCAAGGCTTTGTTCGTTAATTTTTCCCCAGATAGTCTGCTGTTGGAAATGTTGAACAGTATAGTGCTACATATTGCAAATTGATATAAGTCTTGCAAAAGATGCAGGCTTTCACAGAGCCAGTGAAAGTGACGTTGGTGGATCTGCTGGAATTGCAGGCAAAGCCATTCCATATCCTGCCCTGGAGGTGTCTAAACAGACAGCTGCAGAGAGGGACCGCCTAGGGCCCCAGGTGTGATCATGGAGAGCCTGTGCCAGCAAGGCTGATGGCTGAGCGGGGAGGGGAGGGAGGGGGGAACTCAGAATTGGTAAGAGAAAGGAAAACACTCAAGATGGGTTGGGAACATCCTGTAGGTACCAGAAAATGAGGATAATGTGAAAAATATAGGGACAGTGATGAAAAAATCAAAGGATCCCACTTAAGGGAATTCTCATTGAAAAGTTGTGATAATTCAAATATTAAATAATTATTATTGTTACATTATAATTAAATAAAAATAAAGTTAGTGTTAGGTATAAAATAAAAATAGTATTAGGTAATTGGAATGATCTGATCTATGAAAGATTGAGTTCAAAGTCAGAGTCAAAGGAGAAAAACTAAAAGAAATAGTAAAAAAAAAAGGAAACTTATAATACAAAAGAAGAATGAAAACAGGATTTATGTTTGTCATTATTTCATGAGGTAAGGGATGTATATATGCCTATATGTATACCAATGTACATACATATGCATATATGAATTATATGCACAAATTTTGTTGCTATATTAGTTTATAAATACGTGTGTATATAATATATATGTTCGGGGTAAGTAGAAAAGAAGAATGGACAAAATAATTGGGAGTGAGCTGAACTAATACAGAAATAGAAGGAA
This sequence comes from Symphalangus syndactylus, assembly GCF_028878055.3. Taxonomy (NCBI): domain Eukaryota; kingdom Metazoa; phylum Chordata; class Mammalia; order Primates; family Hylobatidae; genus Symphalangus; species Symphalangus syndactylus. Next base: position 102,482,831 of record NC_072430.2, on the reverse strand, counting down.
CTCAATCAAGAACAGGAAGGGCTGATCAGTATTCTGGTCTCGTATAATAACCAGCGGACCCACATTTAACCTCTGATGGTCACACAAAATGACCAAGTAGAAAGAAGGCTCAACAATGTGCTGCAAATGACAAAACAGAAAGAGAGTCCAAAGAGGAGGGCTCATAAAGCAGACTGACTTCCTCATCTCCTAGGAGCCAAAACCTTTAGATAACCCACAAATTCTTATAATATACTAATAAGGAACACACACATCTAATGATGCTAAAAAAAAAAAAAAGTAGCTCAGTAAATCGTAATGTTAGGACAATGGCTATGTACTGAACCATGGGAAGCTGGAAGGATACCTTATATCTGGGGAAGACATCTAGTTTCAAAAAATTAAAAGCTATATCCCCAATGAGGGCTGAAGACATAACACAAAAGCCTTGTTTAGACACTCAGCCTAATGATCAGTGTGCAGGCTTGAAGCTCCTGAACTAAATACGCAGGTCTCACATCCACCCAAGAGTTCTGAACTGGACAGCCTAGATCTTGTCACTTCTACCAGTCTGAGGCCACATGTCTTTTTACCTTAGGTTAGTAAATGTATTACTTACTGAAAGCCTAAGGAGGCAACCTCAGGAATAAATGAAAATGAGGATAAACATTGTGGTGAGAATCAAGATAAGGATAAAACCGTCTGCTTAATTGTTCTAGTGGTAAGTGTTGAGCACTTTTAGAACTCTGGTTAGTTTGTGTCTGGTCTGTTTTGAAAGATTTTTATCTTTACGGTAATCTGATCTGTTAAACTTGTGACTTTTTTTTCATTAGATGGAGCCATGCTCTGTCACCCAGGCTGGAGTGCAGTGGTGTGATCTTGGCTTCGCAACCTCCACATCCGGGATTCGAGTGATTTTCCTGCCTCAGCCTCCCAAGTAGCTGTGATTACAGGTGCCCACCACCACACTTGGCTAATTTTTTATTTTTAGTAGAGATGGGGTTTCACCATGTTTACCAGGCTGGTCTCGAACTCCTGACCTCAAGTGATCCACCCACCTTGGCCTCCCAAAGTGCTGGGATTACAGGCGTGAGCCACTGTGCCCAGCCCTAAACTTGTGATTTTAATTGTTTAAGAGTGTTTATATGTACAAGTATTATTTACATGTTGGGGGGAAATTTCTTTTTAAAGTAAATTCTGTAAGTAGTATGTTAAAATTTAGTATAATTGCTTATTTTTTAAAATGCTAGTCATTTGGTGAATAATTAAGATTAATGAAGCATTCTACAAGTGATCTTGTATACCTTTCCACACTCAAAAGGCCATTTCATGGAAAAGAATCTATCTTTGCTCATTCTAAAACTATGCAAAATTGTAATCTTTACTTTTTTTTTAAGTATAACTTATTTTTATACATTTCATTCCCTTCTCCTAGGTAAAGTTTCTCATAAATTAGCTTGAACTTTTTGTACATCAGTTTATGTACAAGGTAGCCTGGGATGGATCTTCCCCCTAATTCTATTTCCAATACTTCCCAGGTCAAAACTTTTTAAAACAGTATATAGGGAAGGACATTGCAATGGCTTTGTAGTTTCTTTTAGAAGGCAGAGCTGAGCAAACTTGTCAATGTGTCAACATGAAAAAGACATTGCTGGCCAGGTGTGGTGGCTTACGCCTGCAATCCCAGCACTTTGAGAGGCCGAGGCAGGTGGATTGCCTGAGGCCAGGAGTTCAAGACCAGCCTGGCCAACATGGCAGAACTCCATCTCTACTAAAGATACACAGAAATTAGCCAGGTGTGGTGGTGCATGCCTGGACATTCAAGGAAATGGCAAAGAGAGAATTAAGTGCAAGTTTTTACCAGGTAACTCCAGCACACACTAACAAAGGGATGACTTGAGAAATCAATAATCTGGTTCTTCTTTGCCTATAGAATCAAGTTGGTTCAAAAAAGGAGCCAAACATTTTACATTAAGAACAACTGGCATACTAAAATAATTATTTATAAGTATTCTATTTCCAGTACTTCCCAAGTCAAAACTGTGATCCCTGCTACTTGGGAGGCTGAGACACAAGAATTGCTTGAACCCAGGAGGCAGAGGTTGCAGTGAGCCAAGATCGTGCCACTGAACTCCAGCCTGGGCAACAGAGTGAGAGTCTGTCTCAAAAAAAAAAGAAAAAGATATTGCTTAGAAAAGTACCTGAGTCCTGTTGAGCCTAAGTAAAGGACAATAATGGAAGTTTCTAGTCTGCAAAATATGAAGATGCCCCTCAGAGACACAGCTGTGGGTGCCTCTCACAAGACAGATGTTCAGGACACCTGGGCTGTTGCTCTGGAATTTTCAATGAGTTATTTTACTTGCCTTTGCCTCAGTTTACAGAAAATAAACTGGCAACAATATCTCCTTGTTATTGTGAGGATAAAATAAAAGGTGTGACATTTCTCTTTTAAATGTATAAAATGCCGAAAAACTGGAGGCAACTGGAAGGTACAGTAGTGGATGTGAGGTAGTAAGGGGGAAAAAAGGATATGTAAATCTCCTACGATGAAATAGGCATTCGGAAGGCCGTAACGTGATGTGTGACTGACACTGATTAGCTAAAAATCCTATATAGTGTCTTAAAACAGCAGCAGTAACAACAACAAAGTTTATTTGAGAGGAGGAATTCTGGAAAAGAGCTTCTTTCAAAAAAAAAAAAAAAAAAAAGAGGCTTCTAGTGCTCAGATAGTTCGTTCCTCAGCAAAGGCGCGTTACTCTGCTGGGGTCCATTATAGCTCTGAGGACCACCAGGACAGGACAAGGAGATGGTTCCTGGCCCCTGTTCTCCTCCCACACATCTGTCCCACCTCCCAGGCTCCATGCATAGAGTGACAGAGAAGGAAAGCCCAGAACCAGACCCTTTAATGCACTTATTTACAAAACAAGATGTCACTATGCAGCAGAGTGACAGTCCTTTCCCCTGGAACTGTCCCAGAGTTCTCCAAGCTGAAGCCAGGGCTACATTCACCATCTCAGACTCCTGCTGAGCTAAGTAACCACCCTCTCCTACCTTCTCTTCAGGAGCCCTGGCACCCTTGCTCTGGGGAGAGTTTGAAGATCAACCTGAAAGTTCCCAGTTTTTCCTCAAATCTGGGTTTCCATGAGCATGGGCCACCAGTCGGGAGAGCCACATGCCTGCCCTTGCCTGGCTCAAGACTGTCACTCTCTGTCAGATTCACATCGCTCTCTGACCCTTAGCCTTCCAATCTGGATCTTGACCTTGAACTGGACTCTGTAGGAAGTTCTTAACATTGAAGGAAGTTATTTATCTCTTTTCAATTAACCCAAGCACTTTCTAGCACATTTTAGCAGTTTAAGCTGTATGACTCCATTGGATAAAATGTTGGGGAGCAGGATATTGACACAGCCACAGAATATCACACACGGAGTCCTCATTCATTCCCCTAGGGAAACAGCACCTGTAGAGGACAAATCTGGTAGACACCACTGTGACAGGTGATTTTATATGTCAACTTGACTAGGCCACAGGATGTCTAGACATTTGTCAATTTTTTTTTTGATATGTCTGTGAGGATGTTTCTGGATGAGATTAACATTGAATCAGTAGACTGAGTAAAGAAGACTGCCCTCCCCAGTGGGGGTGGCCCTTATACAACCTGTTGAAACCCTAAATAGAACAAAAAGGCTGAACATCCCCCAAAATACGGTGATCTCAAGCTGCCTGACTTCTGGAGCTGGAACATTGTTCTTTTTCTGCCTTCTGACTCAAACTGAAAATCAGCTCATCTTGTGTCCTGAGTCTGCTGGCTTCCAGACTGAACTGTACATTGACTCTCCCAGGTTTCCAGCTTGCGACTGCTGGTCTTGGGACTTCTCAGCCTCCATAATCATGCATAAGCCAATTTCTATATAGATCTAGAAATTCATATACATATATGGGTGGGTGTGTGTGTGTGTGTGTGTGTGTGTGAACCACTGAGCAGTGGGGATACTTTCTGAGAAAGGTGTCATTAGGCACTTTTATCATTGTGTGAACATCATAGTGTACTTACACACCCCTAGACAGTGTAGCCTAGAACACACCTAGGCTATATGGTATAACTTGTTGCTGGTAGATTACAAACCTGTTACTGTACTGAGTACTGTAGGCAATTGTAACACAATGGTAAGTATTTGTGTATCTAAACATAGCTAACCATAGAAAAGGTACAATAAAAATACTGTATAAGAAATAAAACATGGTGTGCCTGTATAGGTTGCTTACCATAAATAAAGCTTGCAGGTTGGAAGTTACTCTGGGTGAGTCAGTGAGTAAATGATGAGTGAATGTGAGGGCTTTGGACATCACTGTACCCTACTGTAGACTTTATAAACACTGTACACTTAGGTTAACCTAAATCTATTTTAAAATTGTTTTCTTTCTTCAATAATAAATTACCCTTAGCTTACTGTAACATTTTTACTTGACAAACCTTTTAATTTTAAAAATTTTCTGACTGTTATAATAATACTTAGCCTAAAACAGAAATGAATTGTATAAGTGTACAAAAATATGTTCTCTCTTTATTTTTATTTTATGAGCTCATTTCTATTTTTAATTTTTTTAACTTTTCAAAATTTTTTATCAAAAACTAAGACTCAAACACACATTAGCCTAGGCCTACACAGGGTCAGGATCATCAACATCACTGTCTTTCACCTCCATATCTTCTCCCACTGGAAGGTCTTCAGGGGCAATAATATGCAAGAACTGTCATCGGTGATAACAATGCCTTCTTCTGGAATACCCCCTGAAGGACCTACCTGATGCTGTTTTACAGTTAATTTTTTTATATTAGTAGAAGGAGTACACTACAAAATAATGATCAAAAGTATAGTATAGTAAATATATAAGCTGGTAACATAGTCATTTATTTTCATTATCAAGGACTATTTACTATACATGATTGTATGTGCTAGATTTTTATATGACTGGCAGCATACTAGGTTTGTTTGCACCAGCATCACCACAGACACAAGAGTAATGCATTGAGTTATGATGCAACAATGGCAGTAATACGTCGGGTGATAGGAATTTTTCAGCTCCATAATAATTGTGCAAGACTGCCATCATATATTCAGTCTACTGTTGACCAAAACCTCGTTATACAGCATATGACTGTCTATATATAAAGAAAGAACCATATTTTTGAAGAATTTTAATTTTTTATTTAAGAGTAAAGTGTAATAAGGGTAAAGTGCCTGTGATTTGTTTAAATTCTTCAGAAAAAAAGGAAGAAAAACAGGATAGAGAAAACAATACAGCAGAATCTTGCTAAATGAGTGATGCTAATGTCGGCAAGTTGGGTGATGGATATATTGGGGTTCACTGCAAACTTTATATTTGTGTATGTTTGAAAGCTTTTACAATAAAAATTAAATACAGTATATATTAAATATGTATGCCACTTAGCACTTAATCAAAATTTTTTATCTTGCCTTGTTAGATTTTATTATTTTATCTTGAACAAGTAGCATCAACATAGCCTGGGCAATATAGTCAGACCTCGTCTCTACAAAAAATTTTAAAAATTAGCTGAGCAGGCTGGGCACGGTGGCTCACGCCTGTAATCCCAGCACTTTTGGGGCCGTGGTGGGCAGATCACCTGAGGTTAGGGGTTCGAGACCAGCCTGGCCAACGTGGAAAAACCCCGTCTCTACTAAAAATACAAAAAAATAGCCGGGCATGGTGGTGCGTGCCTGTAATTCCAGCTACTTGGGAGGCTGAGGTAGGAAAATCTGGGAGGCAGAGGTTGTGGTGAGCCGAGATCGGGCCATTGCACTCCATCCAGCCTGGGCAACAAGAGCAAAACTCCATCTCAAAAAAAAATTAGCTAAGCATAGTGGTGCACCACATGTAGTTCCACCTGCTCAGAAGGCTGGGGTGGGAGGATTGCTTGAACCTGGGAAGTGAAAGTTGCAGTGAGCCAAGATCACGCCACTGAACTCCAGCCTGGGTGACAGACAAGACCCCGTCCCCCAAAAAAAAAAAAATCAATATAAGAAGTATTGCTGGTGAACATATAGTGCCCTGCACCTAGAAAAATGAAGCTACTTTCAATAGATTAGTAGGAGAAGGGATCATTGATGATCCCTTGAAGCCAGGGTCTTATTGAAATTTGGAAGGGGAAGCAGCTCAGTTATTTAAAAAAAAAAAAAAAAAAAAAGATACCCTTGCTGGCACAAGGACGAAGGGTAAGTTATCACTTCCCTTTTTCTAGTGTTAAGTAAATTACATTTAACAAAGATGACTCTTGTCAATTTTGTATCACTTTGATTGTTAGGTACTTACACAGCAAGTTTCTTAGCAGCACTGCTTGCTATAGAGTTAATAGCTATAAGCTAGAGAGTTAATAGCAGAAATGCAGCTGTATCTGAAATATGCTACAACTACTCCTTTCAGGAAGGATTTGGAGGAGTAACTTTTAAATGCTTGGCTCAACATCTTAAAGACAAGTTTCTGTTAAGGTGAGAAAGACAACAGTATAGAATGAAAAGCTTATACAGCTCGATTCTAAGGCTGACTCCCCAATTAACCAATTATGTGACTTTAAACCAATCACTTACTTTCTCCAACTCTCTCCAGGGTTCTTTGTTTTTAATAAAATGGGCTGGTGGGTGAATTGAACTCTTTCAAGGAGCTCTCCCAGGACAAAGATATGGTCATGCATATTCACCAGACCATATCCAGCATCTAGCACAGTTTCTCAAACATAAGAGGAGTCCAATTCGTATTTTGAGAGAACAAAAAAAACCAGAATATCAAATAATTGGTTACATCCAAAAACCTGTCAATCCGGAGAATTTCTCACATTCGTCTACCTTCTTGCCCTGGATCTTTTCAGGTTTAATCACGTTTTCCCCCTAGAGAGCCTCCAGAAGTGAAGACGGCGTATAATGCAATCTGACCACTAGATGGCAGCACGAACCCACCGCAGAATCATCCCTAAAGAGGCTACAGACCCCAGACCAGCTTTCAACTGAGCCTGCACAACTGAGCAGACTGTGAATAATTAAGGCTGCCCTGGCTGGTATCTTTCCCTATACCCTTCCTTTTGTTTTAATTATAAGAAATCTATATGAGTTTCACTATTGATAGGAACATAAATGATCTGTTGTTTCAGCCCTAAGATATTGATATTGCCTTTATATAAATTGTTGATATTTTGTTCATCATGGATTTCCTTTCATTAATTTTGATTAATGCAAATTTTAAGTTACTTTCACCTTAGTCCTGAAAAAACAAGACTGCTTCCAGGGACCACCAAAATAATCTTACAGAGAGACTAGGTAGTATGCATCTGTGGGAGACGCATCTGTGCACACTGGAGACCTCCAGTATATACAGCAGGAGCTCAGTAACTGCTTTTCAGTGAACCAGGACAAGGATATTCAGTGTATGGGTACTTAAAAAAATGAATGCACGCTCCAAAGATGAGACCTTCCTTTCCTCCTGTTTTTTGTTTTGTTTTGTTTTGTTTTGTTTTGTTTTGTTTCACTAATTCATGGTCTTCTTCACCACCTCTCTCCTCCTCCTTCCAGAGCTCCATCTGCTTCCCTGGGTACTACATTCTGAGACACTTTGCTTCCTTCCTTTTTATGTATTTATTTTTATTCATTGGTTGATTGACTGACTGAGACACGGTCTCGCTCTGTTGCCCAGGCTGGAGTGCAGTGGTGTGATCACAGCTCACTGCACCCTTGACCTCCCAGGCTCAAGAGCTCCTCCTGCCTCAGCCCGGAGGAGCTGGGACTAAAGGCACCCACCACCACACCCAGCTAATTTTTGTTTTTTTGGTTTGTTTGTAGAGATGGGGTCTTGCCATGTTAGCCAGGCTGGTCTCAAACTCCTGGGCTCCAGTGATTCTCCCACCTAAGCCCCCCAAAGTGTTGGGATTACGGGCATGAGCCACTGCACCCAGCCACCCTGCCCCTTTTAAAAATCTCCTTTCTATTCTCTCTCTGCTGGCCCACCTTACCCAGAGAAGTTTTCTTTAGTTCCATCTCCTGTTCTATTTCATTTTTTCTTAGATCCCAGAGGAAGTAAGAAGATGGGGTGGCTGGGAAGGGAAAGGGGGAGAATCTCAGAGAATGGAAGGATCAGAGAGCTGGAAGCCAAATCTAGATTCTAAGCTCCTGGGGCACAGAATGTCCCCGCCAGACTTAGCACAGTGCCTTGCACAAAACAGGTGCACAATAAATATCCATTTGTATGGATGATTACTTGTGTTAATTAGCAGTGTGCTCATAAAAATAATGAAAAGTCATACAGTAATCTTAAGCAATGTCCTATATGCAACTCTTTCAAGGACTCACCCAAGTGACAACATCCGTTAACACTGTAGCTAATTACCTTTGTGCCTCTCCTCTCCTCCCAGTAGCTTCAAGTGCTCAACTCTTAAAAATCCTGAAGGTCAAAGGGTAAGCAGATTCCAGGCTCCCCTTGAACCTTCCCTGAGGCCCAGTCAACATCAAGGCCATGGGCACTGCCAAACTCTTTTTTACTGGCATTGGTAAAGCATTGACTGTGGGTGAGGTCCAGGACCCAGGGCTGTATTTTTCACAGACACATCCTGTGCTCGGTATCTTTACTTTGCACCTCCAGATTCACTCCACAGACATCTCTACCTGCTCTCTGGCCTGGAGAGCCCCATCATGAGAACCCTCAAGCCCTCTGGATTCTGGCTGGGTGTAGCCAATAGGAAGTTTTGGTATCACAGGGAGGTTATGACCCTTTGCTCCCTTGCTGCAAGGTTATCTGCAGATGACACTGCCTCTAGAAAGAAGGTCATCCCTGCTCAAAGGCAACAGTCTACAGCCCTGCCTCCTCCCTCCATTCCTAGCAAGAAAAGTTGGTACTACTAGCACTGCTGGTACTATCACTGTGGTCCTCCAATTCAGGCACGTGGGTCCCGACCAATCTTTACTGAGCTCTCCACTTGTAGAACACACTGTGTACTCAGAACTCAGACTTCCCATTCAGATAGACCAAGGCCAGCTTCCAGGGTCTGTTCAAGTCCAATCCTCAGTTCTGTCTCAGGGTGGGTGGGAAGCTGTGACCCCAGACCCAAGGGCCAGTGGGGCAGTTATTTGTGGAACTGTGAGTGGGGTCTAGACACATGGCCTAGGGTGTCTGGCCATAAACTTGTAAAGGTGTTTGCAGAACTGAGGGAAGGATGTCTATCCCTCACCTCCATGTTCTGGTAGCATGGTCTGTAACTTAGAGAATGTGATAATTCTATGTGCAGACTGGCCTTCAAAGTCATTACGTAAGTGCCACATTTGTTGAGGTAGAGAATAGAACAGAGTTTATTCAACAATGTGTTTGCTTGAGTTATAACTTTGAAATATTCTGACTCGGAGCACATGGGCCTCCATCTGTACTCTTGCCCTGGGCCCTGCAGCTTTCAGGGGGGCACCAACTACTGGCTCCAGAGACTGCACCAGTCTTCGTCGCTCCCCCACACTCACACAGTGTGAACAGCCCCTGCTGTGCAAACTCTCTTGAAATAATCTGTTTGAGGGTACACTCTGTTTTCTATTGGTGCCGTTGATTGACAGATATCACCAAATCCTAATGGCACCTGGCATACAAGTTCCCTATTTTAAAGAAAGTGTTATTGACTGGAATGAATGGAAAAGGGGGAGAGAAGCAAACCCTTATATAAAACTAACTCAAACTAAACACCGAGGTGCAATCAAATTAGCTGCAGCAGTGGGGCCAGATCAATGCAGTGTTCTTAGGGACATGTGTTCCTGTAAGATACAGGCCTTCCGAGGTCATGGAGGAGAGATGGCCAGCCCCTTGGGTGGGATGCCTGGAACAGCCACACTGAGCCACTGCACTGGAAGGGGCATGGGCCACAGGGGGCTACATCTTATTCTTCTTTTCCAAAGATTATTAAAATTCAGTTTTGAAATGTTTATGTAATAACACACCAAAGATGCCATGACACTTCCAATGAAGCTGCTACTTTTCAAGTGGGATGACCTTGACTGGATCCTTCTGATTAAGTTGTCCTGGTCCCTGGACCTTTCTAGAAAATTCCATGGCTATTTCCCTGGTTTCCAATGTCTATGCTTCCCTCAACAACATTATCTTTATGTATTGCTTTCTCCCACCTCTGTTATGTACTCGTTTTAAATATTGAGAGCCAGCATGTCCCTCAAACTATTGTGGTGTTAATCTGTCATGAGATAAGACTTTAAAAAATTGTTTTAAAAACAACTATGGTCGCCGGGGAAACAAAACGGAGAAAGATAGCAGCAATCCTGCCCTTATGGAAGTTAAGTTCCAGCGGGAGAGAGATAACATTCTGATAACCACCCATCCATTTAACTGGCATGTATTGATAACTTTCCATGTGCCAGACACTGCTCTAGGCCCTGAGGATACAGCCCTCAATGAAATACACACACACACACACACACACACACACACACCCTGTCCTACGGAGCTTATATACTAGGAGAGGAGATAGATGATAAAGTTGAGAAGCCAAGTACATAGTATGAGATTTACACTTTGGGGAGTTTCCCTAGAAGATAGAACCTGAGGCAACAGCTTATGGCTAACACTTCTCTGAGAGTGAAATTCCAGAGAAGCAGGAAAAAGAGAAAAGACGAGGCACAGAAAGAGTTGTCAAACCGTCTATAGCTTCCTTAAAAGCAGTGCTCAGTCCAGTTGGGCCTGAACATGGAATGGGGGATTGGAAGTGGCTCTCGCAGAGGGCCCACCTGCCCAAGGCAGGGATGCCGCATTGCCGCCCCACCAGGATGGTGACAGAGCTCAAGGAGCCTGCTCTCAGGCAAGGGCAAGCCCTCTCCTCTATGCCCACCAGAATGTGGTGGCTGCTGGGTGATCTTCCCAGAGCATCACTGAGCAGAGAAGCACTGCCCAGAGAATCCAGGAAGGGGCATGGACTGGGTCCACGAGAGTAGTTAAAAAGTGTGGCCTGTGATGAGGAGACTGAGCAGCAGGGGGTCTAGGAATCGTGAAGGCAATTGAGATTTGCTACTTTAACAGAGTGATCAGGCAAGACCCTCTGTGTAGGGGATGGGCATTGAAACACTAGGGAGGAAGCCCAGAGGGAGGCACACTGTAGACAGAGAGAGAGGCAGCAAGACTGGAAGACAGCATGGAGGGAGTGAATCTAGAGAGGACAGGCTGCGTAGGGCAAGGGGTCAGGGAGTAAAGGCGGCTGCCAGGGAAGCCACACTGGGACGAACCTGTGACTGAGCTGTGAGGGAGGTGGCAGGCCCTCAGATGACCAGCCTGGAGGACAGACTGATCCTGCACAGAAAGGGGGGCAGGAAGGTTATGAGGCCATGGCAGGAACCTGGGCAAGAGGCTCTGATGAGGTGCACCAGTCTAAAAACGGCAGAAGGCCAAGAGGCAGACAGGCCTCAGATAGACTATGAGGGCAAAACCAACAGGATTCCGGGAAAATACATGTGGGGTAGGAGAGAGAGGGTGCAGACAAGGAAGACTCCAACGATTCTGGCTGACACAACAGAAAGGCTGGAGCTTCCAGTAACCTTGACAGAGAAAGCCTGGGAGCGGCAGGTTACAGGGAACAGAAGTTCAATTTTTGGGCATCCAAGTGGAGACGTCAGGGGGTTGTTTGTAAATTTGATCTGGAGTTCAGGGGAGACGTTTGTGCTGGAAGTATGACTTTTGGACCTGTTAGGAAGTAAGTGGCCATTAAATCCATGAAACAAGGAAGATAATTGCAGATAATGAGAAGTCCGATGAGGAAAAACAAACAGGATCATGGAAGAGAAGGCACAGCAGAGAGAAAGCCAGCCAGGTAGGACAGTCAGAAGGCCTCTCTAAACAGGGGAATGGTCAGCTGAATCTTGAACAGTGGTAAACACGTCCACCATCCCTTATACACAAGCCCTAGGGAAAGGTGAGTTTCAGAATTGGAATTTTGGGATTTTAGACAAAGAACACAGTGCACATACCAGATTGTGTATGACACCCACAGCAGGATCTGGGACAGCAACTCATGATCCATCTTATGAATACTGCCGCAGAAAACATGTATTTATCACTTGAAGTGGGATGAAACACACCAATGGCCTCATCGGTAGAGATCACATTTTATGGCTACATGAGTTTGCAAGAAACTTACTTTTTTCACCTTTTTTTTTAATCTGATATAATTTACTCAGCTATTTTTTTTTTACTTTTCAATGCAAGGCACTGTTTTAAGTGCTCACACACATTAATTCATTTACTCTTCATTACAATCCTAGGAGGCAGGGGCGCTGTCACTATCGCCATGTTACAAATGAGGAAACGGAGGCATAGAGGGCTTTCTTGCATTCCCATAACAGCAGAGCCCAGCTTGTCCAGCTCCCAGGTCAGCCCTCTTAATCACCCTGCCACAAGCACATACAAAGGTCCTGAAGTGGGAGTAAGTGCAGAGTGTTTGAGGACCCAGAGGCTGGAGGTGGTGAATGGCAGAAGTTGGACAGGACGAGACAAAAAAGCCTGGCAGGGCCTGATCCTATGAGTTCTTGTAGACTCCTCTGTAGGGCTGAGTACCCTGAGTACAGCATCTGTTTCTTCTAAATGTTTATTTGCTTTTGAACAAATTAATCTGATCCATGTCTTCATAAATCCATGCTGGCTGCTCTACAGGGAGAGACCGAGGAGGGTATCATGCAACCAGGCAGTGAGGTCACACACCAAATCCCACATTCTTATGTCTACCACCCAGCAAACCCTAGTAGCATATAGAATTATTGAAAATGAAGGAAATTTAAAAATAGGAATTTGCGTGTCTTCTTGGCCCCAAATTGGACACATTTAATTCATTTACTTTTTTTTTAAATGTATTTATTTTGAGACAGGTCTCCCTCTGTTGCCCAGACTGGAGTGCAGTGGTGTGATCTCTGCTCACTGCAGCCTCATCTCCTGGGCTCAAGCAATTCTTACGCCTTAGCCTCCCAAGTAGCTATAACTGCTAGTGTAGGCCACCATGCTCGGCTAAATTTTGTATTTTTTGCAGAGACCGGGGTCTCGTCATATTGCCCAGGCTGGTTTCAAACTCCTGGAGCTCAAGCAGTCCTCCTACCTTGGCCTCCTAAAGTGCTGGGATTACAGGTGTGAGCCATCACACCCAGTATGGACACATGTAATTAAAAAGCAAAATCAGCCCAGGTATGGTGGTTCATACCTGTAATTCCAGAGCTTTGGAAGGCCAAGTTGGGAGGATTGCTTGAGTCCAGGAGTTCAAGTCCAGCCTGGGTAACACAGAGAGACCCTCATCTCTACAAAAACTTTCAGAGTTAGCCGAGTTTGGTGGCACATGCCTGTGGTCCCAACTATTCAGGAGGCTGAGCTGGGAGGATCACTTGAGCCCAGGAACAAAGACAAGGCAGCAGTGGGCCATGATGGAGCCAGTGCACTCCAGCCTGGCTACAGAGCAAGACTCTGTATAAAAAGAAAGAGAGAGAGAGAGAGAGAGAGAGAGAGAGAGAGACAGGGAGAGGGAGAGAGGGAGAGGGAGAGAGAGAGGGAGGGAGAGAGAGAGAGAGAAAGAGAGAGAAAGAGAAAGAAAGAAAGAAAGAAAGAAAGAAAGAAAGAAAGAAAGAAAGAAAGAAGAAAGAAAGAAAGAAAGAAAGAAAGAAAGAAAGAAAGAAAGAAAGAAGAAAGAAAGAAAGAAAGAAAGAAAGAAAGAAAGAAAGAAAGAAAGAAAGAGAAAGAAAGAAAAAGAAAGAAAGAAAGAGAAAGAAAGGAAGGAAGGAAGGAAGGAAGGAAGGAAGGAAGGAAAAGAGAGAGAGAAGAGAAGAGAAGAGAAGAGAAGAGAAGAGAAGAGAAAAGAAAAGAAAAAGAAAAATTTCCCCCAAACTTCACTTGCCATCTACAGTTATATCCAATATAAATCTTCTCTATTTCCTCACATTAACGTGTCAGTATTTTTTTTTCTTAACCTCACCTAACTACCATCTTTACATTGTTTTGTGTCCTTTGAGGTTTTTCCTAGCCAGTTATTTCTAGTAAATATTCCCTTGGAGCCCCTTGATGTCTGTCTCACTTTATCACAATGATCAGAATGGGCCCCACGAGCATGCTCCAGGCTGCTAAACCCCATGGAGGGTCATGTTGTCCCTGTGTCTGCCCATAGCCTTCAACAGACTTTGGGAATATTCTGCCTGGCAAACTCATTTGTGGGCTTCTGAGGAAAATTTTGTTTGATACATCATTGCCATGTAGGGTTGAGATCATTAAATATCTAAATGTGCAATCAAGATCAAGGCATTTATAATCTGGCACATATCAATATTTCTTACCACAGCCTTGAAAATACTTCTCCCAAAACTAGAATCAAGCACATATTTGCTAATGCCACTCTTTCCTTTCCTCAGATCTTTACTGTCCAATACAGTGGCCACAAGCCACATGCAGCTGCAAAGCGCTTAAAATGTGTCTTGTCCAAATTGAAATGTGCTATAAGTGCAAAACACACACCAGTTTAAAAACTTAGTACCAAAAAAACAAAAATACTACAATATGTCTCATCAATAATGTTTATATTGATCCCAATTAACATAACATTTGGGGTATATTAGGTTAAATAAATTTATTATTTAAAATGAATAGGTTTCATTTTACTTTTTATTATGGCTGCAAACCATAAGAAGAGAGGTAGAGAGAGAGAGAGAAAGAGAGAGAAGGGAGGAAAGAAAAGGAGGGAGGGGAAAGAGAAAGAGACAGGAAGGGGAAAATAGAAAGAAAAACTGTATTTTTCTTAATACCATTATCTATTTTATCTGGCAGGTCCTGATTCCAGGTTTTCAGGACTCAGTGGTATTCCTATAGTTCAAAATATCCCAATACTCATAATCTTAGCCTACGAAGCCACTTTTATCTTTGCGAGAAGAAATCAGCTACTTGTTTCCTTTGATCAACTATGTGTTTCCTTTGATCTCCCTGAGGAGTCTTCCCCTGGCCGCATCTCATGCAGGTGGAGCCTCCTCTCTTCCCAAATGTTACCAAAATGAATGGGAAACCTACCTAGCCCACTGGGGCTTTTAAGACTTTTATCTTAAACAGTGCAGGGAAAATGCTTTGAGCCTGCACCTAGCTGGTGTCTGATTCATTAAAAAATAAGAAGGGTTGGGCACAGTGGCTCACACCTGTAATCCCAGCACTTTGGGAGGCCGAGGCAGGCGGATCACGAGGTCAGGAGATCGAGACCATCCTGGCTAACACGGTGAAACCCCGTTTCTACTAAAAATACAAAAAATTAGCCGGGCGTGGTGCCGGGCGCCTGTAGTCCCAGCTACTCGGGAGGCTGAGGCAGGAGAATGGCGTGAACCTGGGAGGTGGAGCTTGCAGTGAGCTGAGATCGCGCCAATGTACTCCAGCCTGGGTGACAGAGCGAGACTCCGTCTCAAAAAAAAAAGAAGATGGAATTAATCATTTTTCTTGCAATGTCTTATAAACTTATAGATAAAAAAGAAAACATAAGTTTCTCTCCTTGGAATGTCTGTTTTTGAATATCATTAAGGGCAAGCCTTATTTTCCTGTGTTGCTAAATATTATAATGTGCCTAAATATTATTTTATATCTTTATGTGACTGTTTTATAAAGTTGGCCTCGGTTAAATTGTTAAAATACTGCAAATGCACCTTCTCTAAAAACACCCTTGGAAAAGAAATGCGTTACAGCATAAAAGGATATTTTAGAAAATTATAGTGATTTGATGTGATCATTTATAAATCAAGTATATTATCAAGTTAATCTAAAGCACACATCGGGCCTTCTTCATCTTCCTTTGGAGTTGGGAAGTCATTTTATTATACACATCAGAAGACAAACTTTGGGGGTATGAATCAGCTCTGGACAAATGTCTCTTCCTTTCAGGGTATTAACTCTAAGAGGAGGATTAATTTAGACACCATCCTTGGAGAATGCGTTTTCCAGTTCTGCAACATCAAAAAGTAAATATTTACCTGATTGTATGCTTTAAATTACTTTATTCTCAGCTGTGAAAAGTGTCCTAATTTTTTATTTTTACTTTCTAACTCTAGAGAGCCCTTAAAAAGTCAGGGCTTAGGGTTTTAAATGATTGTCAAGTGGTCGTAATACTAAGCCACAGGATAACTTAATGGTCTCTGCTCTTCGGCTTCAATCACTGGTTGTCCGGAATTCAGACCACAAAAGTGGCTCAGCCTTTGTCCTCCAAAGCATATAATCAGTGCCATGCATTTTCTGGGCCACAACCTTGTTGGCCAGGCCTTAGAGCATGGACTTAACATATCCTATCATTCTTTTATGTCCAGGGATCAACCCTCACATAATAAATTGCGGATGTTTGGCTTCTAAGTAAATAAATGAAGGAAATTTTATGAATATCAGAGGACATTTCTTTCATTCTTATGGAGCCCAGGGCAGCAGAGCTCAGCGTGACTGCCAGCCTCCTGGCCAGGGGGGATCCCTGAATCCTACCCAGGACCTGTCCTTTCCTCCACCCCACACAGAGAAATGGAGAAAACGCCTCTGAAGCCAAAGAACTAATGCAACGTGTGTCCATAGAGAGAAAAGGCAAGGGGTCGGGAAGATTGGAGAAGAGAACAGATGTTTCCTCTAACAGCAAAAATTACTCCATTCAGCTTCCACATATGCCCTCTAGAGCCTGGCTCACTGTAGAAACACACTAAACCTTGAAAAGACTTTGTCTTACCACACATAGAAGTGCACCTTCTGCTTGGACCTGTTTTGGCTAAAGAATTAACTTCAGAGAAGGAAAAGGTCAGCCGGTGGGTCATTTTCCATCCATGGCAGCTTACTGTTTGCCTCCCCAATATCCATCTCCTCTTTGTTCTTGGTCACAGAAACCTGGACCAAGTGCTCAGCAAAGAGTGTCCCACTGTCCCCTCTGCACATCCAGTTGGACACAACCATCTATGTGGAACCAAACAAAAGTCTCAATCCATGCATTGAAGTGCTGACAGAGAGATTTCAGTACAGCCTTGCAGATTAAGTTGTCCTATTTCAAAAAATCCAATAAAAAGACCATGTATTAGTCAGACTCTCCAAAGAAATAGAACCAATAAGATGTGTACAGACACAGAGCAGTTATGGGAAGGACTTGGCTCACATGATTATGGAAGCTGGCAAGTCCAAAATCTGCAGGGTGGGTGAGTAGGCTAAAGACCCAGGGAAGAGTTGTGGTTGCAACTTGAGTCTGGAAGTAGCCTGCTGGCTGAATTCCCTCTTCCTCAGGGAGGTCTGTCTTTCTTTGTCTCAAGGCCTTTAATTGATTGGATGAGTCCCACCTACGTTATGGCGGGTGATCTGCTCTTCTCCAAGTCTACTGATTTAAATGTTCATCTCATCTTAAAAGTGCATTCACAGTAATATCTAAAATAGCATTTGACCAAATATCTGGCTACCATGGCCTAGCCAAGTTGACACATAAAATTAACTGTCACAAACCACCAAACAGAAATGCCTATGAAAAAATGTAAGGAAACTTATGCCTACACTAGGATACACGTGTCCAATCAGGATTAGGAGCTGTGTGGGGCTGCTGTGGGCTTCCTGGTCCTCCCATCTCCTGCGGTTGCTGACAGTTGTCCAATTCTGAGTGTCTGCGCTGAGACTGCCAAGGCTGGGGTCTCGGTATGGGGGAGAAAATGAACCTCAACACTCACCTCACCCCAGAGTGAAAGCAATTAACTGGAAATGGATCACGCACCTGAAAGAAAAGCTAAAACTATACAACTTTTAGAAGAAAACATTTAGAAGATACTATTCTTAATCTTTAAAAACAGGGCGTGCTTAATAATGTAATGCTGGATACATACACGTGCCTGTGGTAAATTCTAAAGAAATCCATGGAAAAACTATGTGGTAAAACTCTAAAGAAATGGACAAGGATAAAGTCAGGACAGTGGTTAATTCTGTGGGCTAGGAAATAACACTCAGGGGAGGTTCTCAGGGAAATGTAAGGTTTTGGTAACATCACCAGCCAAGCAGTGCACCCTCCTCAGAGACCTAGATTTTATCTCTGTGGGCTCCTCCCCTAAGCTTCCAAGCTTTAATAATTCTAGCATCTTCCCTTTGTTCTCCTAGCTCCCAGAGTGGTAGCCGCTCCCTGCAGTTGTGACCTCTATGACACCTCTAGTGCTTTCCCTTCACCGTCCCCCTACCTAGTTAACAACTGCAGAAGTACTTAGCAATTCTTCATATTAAATTCACTTTGTTCAAATAACTAGTATGGCTTCAGTCAGCTGATTGGACCCTGGTTGATAAAATATTACTTAAATTGGTTTGGAGTATCCTGTGAGTGTTCATTTCATTAATTCTTTTCTATCAAATATTTCATCATTTCCAAAATGAAATGATTTATACATCAGATCACATGACTCCCCTGGTTGGAACCCTCCAGTGCCTCCCTACTGTGCTGGGAAATCTCCAAGCCTCCAGCCTGGGCTGAAAGTCTTTCTACCATTAACGCCCTCACCAAGACCCCCATGGTAGAGTGTGATCACAACAAAGTTTCATCACATTTTAGAAGCCTTTAGACCAATATGCTTTGATCTGAGAATGTTCTGTTCTCCTCCTACTCTCCCTCCCATATGCTCACTCCTAATTCAGTGAGAAGTGCCTCCCGGAATAAGGAGCATAAACCACTCCAGGAGTTGTTAGCAAGTGACACCTGCCTGCTTCTCACACAGGCAGCATAGAAAGAAGCCCGATGATCAGAATACACACCAAATTTTCGTGACAATAGCTACCACCTTCCCATTCTAGGAAGAAGTCTGCAGGGAAAACAGACCTGCAGTTTCAGAAATCCACGCCAACTGCCTATACAAACCAACATAGGTTGGTTACATTTATACATGAACAGTATGGGCTGATGTTTATTCATCTGAGATAGGGTCTCTTTCTGTCACCTAGGCTGGAATGCAGTGGTGTTATCACAGCACACTGCAGCCTCAAACTCCTGGGCTCAAGTGATCCTCCTGCCTCAGCATCCCAAGTAGCTGGGACCACAGTTGCATACCACCATGCCCAGCAAACTTTATTTTTGTAGAGATGAGGTCTAACTATGTTGCCCAGGCTAGTCTCAGACTTCTGGGCTTAAGCGATCCTCCCACCTCAGTCTCCCAAAGTGCTGGGATTTCAGGTGTGAGCTACCATGCCCAGCCTGTATATATGCTTCATTACATAGTATAATATCTATCACTGATACATACATATATACATATACACATATGTATATGTATGTATGTATATGTATACATATCAGGTTTTTGAGGAAAACCAACATCATAAAAGAACAGGAAGCAAATTGTTTTATTGTTTGCAATTTTTTACTTCCCCTTCTTCTGACGGGATTATATAACTCTATTGATTGTCTATTCACCTATCTGTAAGTTATAGAGCCTCCTGTGGAAGAAGCGTACTTCCTATCCTCTTGATACTGGATTTACCTTAAGACTTACTTTGGCAATAGCATGTGAGCAGATATGATGGACCCTGTATCCAAGCAAAACTATTTTTTTTTTTGAGACAGAGTCTCACTCTGTCACCCAGGCTGGAGTGCAGTGGCACATCACAGCTCACTGCAGCCTCTACCTCCCAGGCTCAGGTGATCCTCCCTCCTCAGCCTCCTGAGTAGTTGGGACTACAGGCACACACTACCATACCCAAGTAATTTTTTGTATGTTTTGTAGAGACAGGGTTTTGCCATGCTGCCCTGGCTGGTACCAAACTCCTGGACTCAAGCAATCCGCCTGCCTTAGTCTCCCAAAGTGTTGGGGTTACAGGCATGAGTCAGCAAAACTTTTAAGAGCCCTTGTGTGTTTCCATCAGTCCTCCTGCTCTTTTCCTTCTTCCTCAAGAAAGGCATAGCCCGTTTTAAGCTCCCTTGTTTAGCCTCTTGGGATGAAAAGATACAGAGAGCAGGAGTGGAACCAGTATTGACTTTCAGCCAACATAAACAATAAACAAGAAATACACCCTTGTTCTTACAAGCCATGGTGGTTTCTGGGATCACTTTTTACCACAGGACAGCTGACAAATACAAGGAAGAAGATTAATAAGCAGCATAAGGAAAACTGGAAGGAATAGAAATAATGTGGAAAATGGAAAAAAGCCCAAATGTATAAGGAGTAGCCTCAGGATGTTTTGAGGTGATATTGCATCCGTAATCAGATTAGACTGTGATGAAAATGAGTAATCAAACATTTTTAAAGAGTACACAAAATTTAAAATCTTATCTGAAATAAAAATAGAATGGCCGGACTGTACAATAAAATCGGCACAGTAAAGACCAGGTGATCTAGAACGGGGCTTCTCAGCTTCATGGTGTGTACTAGTCCCTGGGGGTCTTGTTAAAATGCAAATTCTGATTTCATACGTCTCAAATGGGGCCTGAGAAAATGCATGTCTAACATATTCTCAGGTGATTCTGATGCTGTTCATCAAAGATTCAGAATTTGAGAACCACTGTTTTAGATTCTTGCTATTCAAAGTATGTAGTAGCTTCCACATCACCTGGGAGGTTGTTAGACACGTGATACTGATCCTCAGACATGCTTTGAGTAGCAAGGATATAGAGGCGTGTCTATCAAATTGTTGGCCCCATCCCATTAGCCTCAGAATCACCAGATAATTTGTCACAAATGCAATTTATTGGACCCTACTCTAGAACTGAGTCAGAGCCCAGCAATTTATTTTGTAACATGTCTCCAAGATGATCCAAATGCACAATACAGTTTGAGAGCCACTGAGTTAGAAACAGTAAAAGGCATCTTTTACAAATGACATATATAACTAAAAAGACAAAAAGAAAATGTGAGAAAAAAAGTAAAACAACAGATGCTAGACCGTCTGTCAAAAGAAGTCATAGAAGAAGAGAATAGGTACAGTGGAGGTGAGAAGGGAGAAGTTTTTCATAAAACAGCGAGCTAAAAGTGAGCACACATCTACAAACCAGCATATAAATGTGCAAAGAGATAGTTCTAAAATCATCCATATAGAAAACATTTCTTGTTCAATGAATCCCAGGCAATTCACTTACTCTTTTAATTTATGAACTCTACAACTTGAAGCTGGTACTTCTAGCTTCCTACCCAAGATGAGTAATATGGAATTAAAATAAGTAAAGATTAAAACCTCTCAATGTTCCTCCCACCTACTCTTTAAATTACTTTTAAAACCTGTTTGGCAAATTATTTCGTGTTTTTTAAATTTATTCAGGAACACCGGAATAAAACAGGCGTGATGTCAGATAAAAGTTAGAGCTTACATATTTTTTTCTTGATGAGGTAAAAGTGCTTAAATTACATGATATTTGGGTTTTTTTACCTTTAAATTTATTTTATCCATTATACCAGTTTTTTAAAAATACAAGTAATTTTAATTGCCAGTTGTTAGAGAGAAGCCAATCTAGCTACAATTTCTTTAGCAATTTTGAGTCTAGCAACGTAAATATTAAACTATGTATTTACTCTTAAATACATATACATTACATTTTAAAAGATACAAGATTTTAGACAAAAAATTTAGTCTACGAAGGATTTTATTTTTATAAATTAGATAAATTGAACATGTATTTGTAGAAGGCAGAGGTTACAGATATATAAGAAATTTTCATGACCTTTATGCAACTTGACTACGAATTCATTGTGACTCAGTTCCAAACTGGTAAGCATTCATTATGCACCTAGGAGGCTCTGAGACAGCAACAGTGATGACAGCCACTGTCTCCTCGTGGAGCTTACGTTCCCCCGTTGAAAGCAAGCAGGAAAACAAGTGAAGAAAGAAACTCACTACAGATAGTGATAGATGCCACAAAGGAAATAAGCAAGGTGCTGGCAGAGAATCAAAAAAGTAGAGGGACATCCTTCCACAGGAGGTCAGCAGCCCGGGTAGGGTAAAGACCCACAGGATGGTCAGCAGCCTTTCATGCAGAGTGAGGGCAGCTCTGGCAGGAGGAGGAGCAAATGTACAAGTCCTGAGAGGGGAAAGAGTTTAGGTTGTCCTGGGAAGTCAACAGACACCAGTGTGGCTGGGGCATATATTGAGTGGCAAGGGAAAGGCACCAGATGAGGTTAGGAAAATAAGCAGGGGCTAGATATGTTCAGGCCTGATGACTATGGTAAGGAGTAATTAAAAGCCACGGAGAGTTTTAAGCAGAAGGAGACATTATTTAATTTCTATTTTTAAAAGATCACCCTGCACACCCATTAGAATGGCTATTATATTAAAAAAAAAAAAAAAACCTGAAACAAAGTAACGCATGTTGGCAAAGATGTGGAGAAATTGGAATCTTTGTGTATTGTTAGTGGGAATGTAAAATAGTGCAGCTACTGTGAAAAGCAGTATAGCAGTTCCACAAGATATTAAAAATAGAATTACCATATGATTTAGTGATTCTACTTCTGAGTATATACTGAAAATAATTGAAAGCAGGGATTCAAACAGGTATTTGAACACCTATGTTCACAGCATCATTATTTATAATAGCCAAAAGATGAAAACAATCTAAACGTCCATTAATAGATGGATGGATAAACAAAATGTGGTTTATACATATATGGGACGTTGTTCAGGCTTAAAAAGCAAGGAAATTCTGATGCATGCTACAATAAGGATGAACTTTAAAAATATCACACTAAGTGAAATAAGCCAGACACAAAAGAAACAAATATAGGATGATACCACTTACATGAGGTAAATAGAGTAGTCAAATTCAGAAAGAGAAAGTAGAATTATGGCCATCGGGTGCTGGGGAGAGGGAGGAAATAGGGAGTTCATTATTTAATGGTTACAGAGTTTCAGTTTGGGAAGATGAAAAAGTTCTGGAGATGAGTGGATGGTGGTGATGGGTGCACAATAATGCATGTACTGAACTGCACACTTTAAACAGTTAAAATGATACATTTTAGGTTTTATATATATATATATATATATATATATATATATATATATATTTGGTTTTTTTGTTTGTTTTTGAGACAGAGTCTCGCTCTGTCATCAGACTGGAGTACAGTGGCCTGATCTCGGCTCACTGCAACCTCTGCCTCCTGGGTTCAAGCGATTCTCCTGCCTCAGCCTCCCGAGTAGCTGGGCCTGCAGGTGCACATAACCACGTTCAGCTAATTTTTTTGTAGTTTTAGTAGAGACGGGGTTTCACCATGTTGGCCAGGCTGGTCTCGAACTCCTGACCTCAAGTGATCTGCCTGCCTTGGCCTCCCAAAGTGCTGGGATTACAGGCCTGAGCCACCGCGCCCGGCCATGTTGAGTATATTTTACCACAATAAAAGATGCTAGTGACCTTAAAAGATACATATCACTCTGGCTGTTATGTGAAGAATGGTTTGGAGGGGAAAACAGTGAAGTGGAAAGACCAATTGGAAGACAGTGGCAGCAGCTGAGGTAAAAGGGACCTGGAGGATTGGACTGGAGAGAGGGAGACCCTCTTCCCATTGGTGACGCCATTTTAATAATGGATTCTGTAATGACTATATGAAAGAAGCATCTTCTACATCCACCACTGCAAGTAGGTTGAACAAGGATATGGACATTCTTATTCCAATGAGTTCCATTTTCAGTCAATTCAGTTACCAACCAACAAACAAAGCTAATACTCATTAGTGTTCTGCTTGTGGGTGTGGGTGTGTGTGTGGGTGCACGTATGCCAGTTCTTTGCAGTACTATGCTCTAAAAAATGAGAAAGTCTTCATGTAAATCCACATATGCTATTAGCTCAGACTTCCAGATTTTTTTATGTAAATGATACCTTAAAATCACAAATTAGATAGAAACAC
The DNA here is from genome assembly GCF_028878055.3 of Symphalangus syndactylus. Taxonomy (NCBI): domain Eukaryota; kingdom Metazoa; phylum Chordata; class Mammalia; order Primates; family Hylobatidae; genus Symphalangus; species Symphalangus syndactylus. The sequence goes on along the minus strand of NC_072430.2, from coordinate 102,459,009 downwards.
AAATCCCACCAATTCTAAACTTTTGACATGCATTAAAATATTCCTGAAGACTTTATTTCCACAAATCATCGACATTAACTGTTCTGTGTGAATTTTACTTGATAAATTTTGTGTAGTGTAAGTAGACAGACGTTTTATTTGACTTACATGATATACACATGCAGGAAAAAATAGTAATTACTATAATTTTGACTATTATTTGTGCAAAATGTCCTTTCTCTAGATTGAACATTGGAAATATACTAATATCTTTCTAGATATGTTTCTGTTTAATTTCACGGGAAGTTCCTTGGATTTCTGCAGTACAAACTGCTCCTGGATATATTGTAAAGATGTGAGAGCAGCTTCCATACCAAGCCCCAGGTAGGGAGCCTTGACATATTGATATATCATAACACAAAAACACAAGAGGATTTTTTTTTCAAAGGCATGTTTGACAGGCTGGGGCCAAAGTGTAAAATGACTACGTTTATCTAATACCTATGTGCAATATTTGAATATCCTCTTTCTATCCTCATGATCTGCTTAGGAGTGACTTTTTTAATGTTATAGATGAAAGCTTGACTTAAGGAATACTTTCAGCCTGTACTTTGGCTTTTCTCTCCTTCCTTTGCAAATTATGAAAACTTTTAAGTGTATTACTTGGCGAAATATCTCAGAGTGCATTATTTAATTCTGTTCTGTTCTGAAAGGAACATAATAAAACAATTCCCACTGGCACATGAACAAATAGCTTCCATTTGTTAAACAAAGCCTTTCTGGTTTTTAACTCTCTGACTTCCTGAAAGTTATATCCAAGGAAACAAATCTGAAATGCTGTATTCTCTTTGTTCAGATGGAATTGCTACTTCCTAATGAATTAATGTTCAGAAATTTTGGCATCTTGGTCAGCAGCCAAAGTTCTGCAAACTTTGCATGTAACGGCAGCAGAAAATGGGATGACAAAGAGGTCTCCACAAATCCTCTGTAGACCACTGTGTAACCTTGGACCATGAATCGGGAAAATCTTGCTACTAATTGGAAGCATACACACACTTAATGATTTTGCAAGCTGGGAAGTTGAAACTTTTCAACTGTGAGCAGAAAAATGTGCTAAATGACTTTTCAGTCGAGGGGTTTTAAAAACTGGCATTTTCACACGGCTACGCCTGCACAGCAAATAGCTCGCTAGTGAAATTAATAGTTTCTAAGAGCTCTAAAACAAAACAAGTTAGAAGTAACGTTATTGGGAAGTTAATTTCTGATTTGTTCTCAAGGAAAAAGCAGCTCACTTCATTATAATCTTCTGCAATATGAGACCAGAAGTGGGATTTTATTTTTCCTGTATTTACTTGGAATTCCAAATTAAACCCATATCGTAGTTTTCAACTAGGCCTAGCTCATTAAGTATATTTCACCTTGCTATGAGTAACAGTAGTTCCTCTTCAAAGAGCTCATACTAAGTAATTATGTTCTTAATGAGTCGAAAGCAAAAGTTATTTTAGTCTTAAATATGTATATGTAAATTGCTTTTAAAACCATCTGATTTAGAATTTTAGACTAAATATTTGAAAAGATAAGAGATGATTCTATATTAATTTTTAAAACTACTAAACTGATATTTTTACTTTCTATAAAAATATGATGTGAAAATCACAGACTTTATGGTTTACTTTAGCCAAAGTGTAGGAGAGCTATTGAAGACATCATATTTTAGGAAAACACTTTACATATATATTTTTTTCACACCCATTTGTTCACCCAAGGAGCATTTTGCATTTTGGCATCAATGTCACTTTGCACAAGAAAAGCCAATTGCTTCAAAGCACAAATTAAATGGCTATATAAATGTCCAGAATTGTCTTTTACAGGTTTTCCAATGAAAGTAATAATAATTGCATTTGGTTCTTATTAAGGCCATGCAAATGCTGTATTCCACTGTGCCTCAAATTTTTATGTGTGTGTGAACGTCCTGAGGACCAACATGTAGCAATTACATGGATTAGGCCTGGCACAGGGCCTGAGAACGTGCATTTCTAACAACGCTTCAGGGTATGTTGTCCACCAGTCTATGAAATGCTGTATTTTACTCACTATCTAAAATTTGTATATGTTTTGACATAGAAGATGTTCACCATCAATTGTTAAGTAAAGAAAGCAGATTTCTAATAGTATATATTGTAGGATACCATTTAGGAGGAGAAGAAAATCATTTCTTATATGCCAAGAAGAGAAGGTAAAAACTATTTAAAACAACAGCCAGTCAGAACTATTTCTGCCCACCAGAGGAATGGCATGGTTTCTCTCTAGCCCGAAATACCTGTTGTTTAGGAAAGATGCCTAAGCAGGCTTGGGTGTAGCAACCGAGACGCTCCAGAAAATGGTCTGGAAAGAACCATCAAAACAGACCAAACATTGAATTGTTCCTGACGAGGACAGTCACAGGATCTGGAGCAGGAGGAGGGCTGAGTGAAGAGAATCGTTAGCTGAGAGAGACAGACAGACAGACAGAGACAGAGACAGACAGAGACTGCCCAGCACAGTAATGCAGCAGATGGCTTTCACTCTTGTACAGCAAGGCATCCTCAGGATGAAGTAGCTAAAGGAATTTTGAAAATGGGGATGTGTTGCAGGTGTGCTGTGTTCTTCTGTAACATTTTCCAGCCCCCGGCTGTACTCCTGGCAAAGGGAATCTCAGGATCAAGTACTAGGAGCTGTGTTCTATGTCTGCATCTGCACAAGAGACTAGACACAAGGGAGATCAAGACAGCGGTAGAAGCAGTAAATTGAAGCAAGATGTGACCAGGAAAACTGTTTGCCCAACTTCCAAGAATCTCTGGGGATATGGTGAGGAATAAAAGTTTTCCAATGTAAAAGAGGTCCTGGGGTGAATTACATGTAAAATTCCCAGAACAGAATGACTCCCACCAGTTATAGGACTTGGAGTCATTTAAGCAATTGATATTTATGCGATGCAGACAAAGAAAACACTTGGAAAAATAGACAACAAAGTGTTAACTTTGTTTTCTTTGAGTGGTGGGTTTGTGGATGATTTTTTTTCTTACCTACGTTATCTAATTTAGGAAATAAAACGCATTCCTTCAAAATAAAAATATTTTTAAATCTCACCCCCTCCCACAATGATGTCACACTCCAGGAAAAATTATATTCAAGCTGAGATGTAAAGAATAAAAAGTGTTATCTGAGTTAAAAGTGGGAATGTCTGGGAGAGGTTTCCATGTGCCAAGGCCCTAGGACAGGGAAGAGCTAGTTGCAAGGAAAGAATGGAGCAGGTCAAGTGGGGTGAAAAAGAGCAGATGACCCAAGCTAAGACTACACCAGCAGTCATGGGAGGAGCACAGAGAGCCTCAGAGGCTAGAAAAGCAGTGTGATTACATTCTTACTGCAATGGCAAACAATCAAAAGGTTTTAAGCAGGTAGTGACATGATCCGGTTCATGTTTTTTAAATATCAGGGTAGGAGAAGAGATGGAAGTGAGAAAGGTGGGGAAGAGTGGAGGCCAGGAAGTCAGATAAGAGCCCTTTGCAGCTCCCAGGCAAAAGGGAACAATGGAGTTAGTGCCAGTGACGGAGTTAGAATTGACAGGTTTTGGAGACAGATGGGCTAAGAAATAGGAAATTAAAAAACAAACAAGCAAGCAACAATCAACACATACACACACATAAAAACAGTCTCCAGGGTTCAGCACTTGAGCAAATAAGCGGTGGAGGTACCCTTTTGTGAGGCGGAGACTTGGGAGATATGGGTGTTAAAAGAAACAGCAGAAGTTCAATTTTAGAAATATTGAGTTTGAGGTGCCTATAAAATAGCTAAGGAAAGATGATTGGTAGAAGATTTGATAAATAAGTCATGGATGAGCTGAAACCATTGGTCTCTAAGTAAGGAGCGTATATAATTTACCATCCAAGCTAGGACACTTCTGAGAGTAAAAGGATATGCTATTAAGAATTTTGCTGAGACAACAGCCATAACTATGGGACAGTATTAAGGGAAAAGAGAAAGAGACCTAGAACTGACCTCTGATAAATTCCATTATTTATCATTAGGTAGTAAGTGAAGAAGAAAGAGCTCAAATTGCCCAAACATAGTTTGGAAATTAAATCCCCAATGCAACAGTGTTGCAAGGTGAGACCTTTAAGAGGTGATTAGATCATGAGGGTTCTGCCCTCATGAATGGATTAATACCAGTATTGTGGAAGTGGGTTAGTTACCATGGGAGTATTTTCCTAATTAAATGAGGAGTTCAGCTCTCTTCTCCACCATCTCTCATGCCAGTACTCTCTTGTCTTTCCACCTTCCCACCATGGGATGAGACAGCAAGAAGGCCCTCACCAGATGCCAGCACCTTGATATTAAACTTTCCAGCCTTCAAAACTATGATAAATAAATTTATTTTCTTTATAAATTACCCAGTTTGTGGTATTCTGTTATAGCAACACACAATGGACTAAGACAAAAGGAATGCTCAACTGCATCAAATATGGTTAGCAGCTCTAATAAGATTGCTGAAAAATGTTCATTGGATTTGGCAATATGGAAACAATTGATAATCTCAGCAAAGGTAGTTTGGAAGAAGATAATGAGTTGAAGAGTGAATACAAACTGAGGAAGTAGAGACAGTAGAGGCAGTTATGTACCACTCTTAGAAGAGCCTGGAAAGGAGAATATAGTTATCTAACCGTAGTGGCAAGGGAATATGAGACAAGGATAGGGACAAGTGAATTTAGTATAAGAGACACTAGAGACTGAAAGATTATAAAAAAGATCCAGAAAAACTTTCTAGTAGAATAAGTCTACTGGAATGTTCATAGAAGTATTGTTCACAGCAGCCAAAACCTGGAAGTAAACCAAGTATCCATCAACAGAAGAGAAGATGAATACACTATGGTATATTTATGCAGTGGAATATTATACAGAAGATGGATGAACTGTAGTAACACAGAAATGTGGATCTTGGAAATATATTTAAAAAGTAAATCCCAAGCAATTACATACCTTATTATGCTCTTTATGAAGTTAAAAATAAACCTTTAAGATTCTAAATAAATGCAATAAAATTATGTAAAATCAGAAAAAGGAATTGATGAACATAGAATTTTGGGTGATGGTCATCTCATGTCAGAGATGCAGGGTGATGACAAGATGGAGTGGATCCTGGAACCTGGGGTTGAGATGAAGATCATTGCAGGTTTCCAGGTTGTGTTTCATGAAGTGGATTTATAGATGATTACCACACTGTAAAAAAATAAAAATAGCCATGAATAGATCAATGTTAGGAGGATTTTATGAATCACATTTATGATTAGTGTAGGTGTTTGCACTCAGGCTTGATGGCCAGGGTGGAAGTATAGGGGAGAAATTAGTTGATTAGCTCTATAATGATCTGAAGACAGTCACAAAATGCTTCCATAAAAATACACAGCTATCTCCAACATAACAGTTGAGGCAGAGAAAAAGATATTGCTACAAAGACAGAAGCTAAAGAGAAAAATTCTTCTGACTTTACAAGTAAGGTAGTTCCAGCATTTCCTGTAGACAGTAGAGAGATGTTATGCCATTCTAAATTATGAGATTTCCTCTGACTTTTTTCTGGGCATCAGAGAATATTCAGTCTACCAAGACGAGTTGTTTGGGGGCTATTTTTGAAATCTGCTATTCTTCTTGCTTCAGTTACAGCAGCAACTTAATTGTTTCATGTATGGTACAATGGTCTTTTAAAAATTATTTTATTTGTGATATTTCTATTGATGTAAAACAATATACCTATTGTTATTTCAACACACTCACATGATTCATAATCATTACATTAATAGCCAAATCCCCAAAAGCTTGCTTGGCAGTTTTATGGAGAATAGATTTTGCCCAGTAGAATGCTATGTTTTTATTTCTCCTCCCTCACATGAGCTACTTTATTAAATTTCCTTTTACTGATTTCAGCCCATGTATCCCATTTATCAAGATCGAATTGCATTTTAAGAACATCTCTTAAACTATTTCTAATTCCTCCCCAATTTTTTATCATCAGCATCTCATTCCAGTAGAGTACTTTCCACTTTCACATCTGAATGCTTCAGAAACATATGGGGAAAAACTTGAAACAGACAATCAACAGTAAGTAAGTCAGAATTTTGTTAGACAAAAGCAAATAGGGTAGGACAGGCTCAAATGACTCATTTCTCACTGCTTGGTTGGCAGCTGTGATGCACACTTGTGAGAAAACTCCCAGTAGCTTGGCTTTTGTTCTATCTTTATGACAATCCCAAAACACTCTTTAAGACTGTGGGTAGGGGGAGATTGCTGATTTCCTAAGATTTATATTAACCAAATGTTTTCCCTAGAATCAGCTTTGGCCCCTTTCTCTCCTCTAGGAATTCTTTTGAGTAGAATCCAAGGCTATATAATGCAGTGCTCTAATCAGCAACAGAAGCACTGTGACCACTCAGACTGTTTCTGCCGACCGCACAGCACCATGAGAATAAGACAGACAGCTAGCAGCCAGATTTTCAATTCTTCTTCTGGGTTCTGATTAATTCATTGATTTGTGGACTTATTAATCTCTTCATTTACTTAAGTAATTATAAAGTCTAGCATGCATTTGACCTATTAATGGTTTGGGTCTAGAAGATGTGAGTTAGCTGGTGACACTGTGAAGATCTCACTGTGGTTCCCCCAACCCATGTTTTAATGCTGTCTTCCTCCTCCACGTGGATCCTTCTCTTGACCAGAGAGGTAATGATATTGCAAGCCAAGACTTGTGATTTGCAAGATACAGCATGCTGGAACTTAAAAAGCTAGGCCATAAAGGATATTAGGCCCAGAGTTCCTGCTATGACAAAAGATTGGAAGGAGAGTAGAGAAAAGCCGGGCCATCCTGCCTCCGCAGACACAGTCTGTTCACACTCTTGAGCAGTACTTTCAGATAGGTGAAAAGAACAGCTTATAGGCTGTGTCTGGTCAGCCCCATTCTGGCTTAATCCCAGAGGAAGAGGAGCACCATAGAACTTTCTTTAGTTATGACAATAAGCACCAAGGCACCTGTGCCTTGCTTCCTGGGTGAAATCTAGAGAATGGAGAACTTCAGGGGAAAAGATCCCTACAACAGCAAGGCCTGGAAACAGAACACTTCTCTCTGGGGGTTTGCAAGGACAGAAAGCCCCACAGCAATCCCCATGCCACCCTGCATGGGAGAGAGATGTTTACATGGAGAGCTAGGGCCTTGGTAAGCTACCTGGGAAGTCCAAGTGTTGATGATAGGGTGTGATGAGGCAACTCAATGTTTCCCCTGGCAGCAAAGAACAATGCAGGTGGGATACTGAGAAGCAGCAGGCAAGTGTGGATCTTACATTACTAGTGAGAAGTCACAGACTCCGGTGAGAGTACACAGCTCAAATGGCACATGGATTGGGTGAATTGAGCTCAAAGGGCTCAGCTGGGCTGCCTTAATAGGTACCAGTGGGGACTGTCGCTGACCACTACAAATAATGGACCACTTGCATTGCCAGAAGATGCCAGGAAGACCAGTAGGAACATCCCAGTCTAAAGGTCCTACCTAACAACACAGCAGAGACAGCAAGGTCTCCTCCACATGCAGATACAAAAGAGAAAGAGAAGAATAGGGAAGATTAACCCAAATTGACTGAGAACATCTTGAATTTGAATAAGAAAAATCACTAAAGGAAAAAAAGTTTACCTGCAAGTGAAGAGAATGGGTTTTCTGTACCAAGAATAATGTCATCTCAAAATTGAGATTGAGTCATTATAGACAATTAAGTTAAATTCTACCTGTATACTCCTGGGCATCTGACCCATGAAACAGTATCTGCTACACAGATAATTAAAGAAATATTCCTTGCATTCAAAGAACCCACAGCCTAACAAAAAGAAATACACTTTGTGCTCATAGTATTTATCATATTATAGTTCCTTGTTCCTAAGCTTGGTGTGGCACTTCCTCATAAACTCCATGAGAGCAGGAACTACTTCCGCCTTTGTTCACTATTGTGGCCCCACTGCATAGCACAGTGCCCAGCATACAGTAGATGCTCAACACTTATTCATTATATTTATTAGGGTAATTACTTTGTTAGTTATACTGATAAATATTCATTGTTGATTACTGAGATAATTATTAAAGAAAATAATTGTTTTAAGTGACTTTTATGTGCTAGGCATTCCACCAAGACATTCACACATATTATCTGACATTATATAATCTTATCTTCAGTGCTGAGTAATATAAGTTGAAAAGTCCCATTAGAATTTGATCACAATAGGATTATTACTTAGGAGTCCCTGTATCTCATCTTGCTCTCCTCCAAACCACACTATAGTCATAATTATCTTTCTAAAATGCATATCTGACCATTGCCCATATGAATTTATAGCCATAAACTCAGATAAACAGGAAATACCATGTTTCTTTAACTGTGTGTAAATTTCATTCTGAGCCCACAGTCAGACATACTGTGGAGAAATTCAATCTCAGTCATAAACGTGCCTTCTCCTTTTTTGGGGTCACACAAAGACCCTTCAGGGTGGAAGCTTCTTTGGCCTTTAGCCAACAGGGCTCACTACTGAAACATCCAGTATCAGCCTTCCTGTCCCTCAGAGTTGAGGAATCGCTGTTCCTCTGCCCAGGAACAGGCGAGGATCCCCTGCAATTAGCCAACCTTGCCTGGAGCCCCTCTCGTCCATTCACCACCAGTACAGATCCATGCATCAACTCTCAGCAGGGTCAGAACCCACCGACCACAGGTCCCTCCCAGACTTGGGGAAATTATTCTCTCCCCCACTAGTACCCTTACAGGCTCTTCTCCTCTACTCAAAGTCAAGTATCATTTCTCCTGCAACCTTAGCTTTTCAAAATCTAGACATGCCTGTGGTCATTGAAGCAGCTTCCCCTTCACTCACCTGTCCACACCAAAAGTCCTAAGGCAAGAAGACCAAAAGACCAGGATATCAGAATCATTGAATAAAGGAGTAAATAAAGGGAGAAAACAAATTTTTAAGATTATGCTACCATTTGATTATATCACTTCTTCGTTTAAAATCCTTCAATAGTTTTTCATTGCTCCTAAGAAAAAGACCAAACTCCTCTATATGGCCAACAAGATGGCTTCCCTCATACCCACCTCAACTGAACAGGGAGACCCAAAGCAGTCTGATCTCATCCCACCTCTGTAGCTTTACGGTAAAGAATGTCGTCAAATACCCAGTGAGATGATTTTTTCCGTTTTTAGGAAACTGTAAAACACCAAAGAACTAACTACCTCACATTGTAAGATCAGAGACCCAGAGAACTGCCCATTGTTAGGGCTTTCTGCCTACTCTCAGGGTTGACAGAAATTGCCATTTCTGCATATAACCTTAACCCCACTGTCACCACAACCAAGTATTAATAATAAGAGGACTGAGGAAAGAGAAAGTTTGCATTTTAGAGGATTGCAGTGTCTGTGGAATAGACTATCCCGGCCGGGCTCGGTGGCTCATGCCTGTAATCCCAGCACTTTGGGAGGCCAAGGAGGATGGATCACCTGAGGTCAGGAGTTCAAGACCAGCCTGGCCAACATGGTGAAACCTGGCCTATACTAAAAATACAAAAAAATTAACCAGGCATGGTGGCAGGCACCTGTAGTCCCAGCTACTCAGGAGGCTGAGTCAGGAGAATCACTTGAACCCAGGAGGTGGAGGTTGCAGTGAGCCGAGATTGCGTCATTGTACTCCAGCCTGGGCAACAAGAGCAAAACTGTTTCAAAAAAAAAAAAAAAAGAAGAAGAAGAAGAAGAAGAAAAGAAAAGAAATAGACTATCCCTTCCCTAAGCTAACTCTGAGGGGAGAAAAGGGAGTTGTTACTATCCCCAAATCCAAGGGAGGCCCAACAGAATGACTCTCAAAGAATGGTGGTGCCTTCACTCCACAAGTCAAGGACTAAAGACGATTCCCTCTCTTGTCTGAAAGCTGTCTCATCGCTAAAACCCTAGATCATCTGATAATGCTGAAACTACCACTTTAGGGCACTGGGGGAGTTAGCGGGGAGGTAAGGGAAGAATCCATTCATTTCCTGTGGGCAGGTGGACCAGAGGAAGGTGGCAGCGTTTGAGCAGTCTTGCTAGTGCCCAACTAAAATGTCTCACTGCTGGTTAAGTAAAACCCAACAGCAAGAGGTCATGGAATGGAACATGTAAGGTGGGGATTAGGGAGTAGGACGAAGAGGTTAGACCTCAAGCAAGACCTTCCATAGGTTCTACTCAAGAACCACACATAGGTCTGCCTTTGGACAATGCTTGCCTCACAGATGCATCCAATAGGAAGTCAGTATTAGCCAGAGGAGAGGCCAACTGAGTCATCACACAAGGAGATCTCAGCCTTTGTCTACCATTTCTTCTGCCTCAACACCAGAAAGAAGCGGAGGAAAGGGGAGAGGGGGGAAGGGTGTGAGAACTGACTACACCTGCCTTCCATTTATATGGTTTTTTTTGTTTTTTTTTTTTTTTTTGAGAGATGGAGTCTCGCTCTGTCACCCAGGCTGGAGTAGAGTGGCACAATCTCAGCTCACCGCAACCTCCACCTCCCAAGTTCAAGTGATTCTCCTGCCTCAGTTTCCCAAGTAGCTAGGACTACAGGTGTGCACCACCATGCCCAGCTAACTTTTGCATTTTTTTAGTAGAGACAGTGCTTCACCATATGTTGGCCAGGCTGTTCTTGAACTCCTGACTTCAGGTGATCCACCCGCCTCGGCCTCCCAAAGTGCTGGGATTATAGGCCTGAGCCACCACGCCCAGCCATGCCTTCCATTTCTTAGTTTGCATCTCTGCTCACATCTCTTTGTGACTCTAAACTTTTCTGCCTCTCATTCTACTTTAAAGAACCCTTGTGATTATTGGACCTACCCTGATAATATAGGCCCAGCTTCCTATTTTAAGGTCAGCTGATAAACAACCTTAATACCAGCCACAAAACCTTAATTCTCCTTTGTGATGTAATATAACATGTTCCAGGGTTAAAATGTGGACATCTTTAGGGAGCCATTATTCTGCCTTCCAAAACATTTGTATTAGTCAGGGTTCTCCAGAGAAGCAGAACCAGCTGGGTACATAAAGGGATTTAATGAAATGGCTCACATCATTGTGAATGAAGGTTTGGTGAGTCCAAAATCTGATGGGGGAGGCTGGGAGGCTGGAGACTCAGGAAAGAATCACAGTTTGAGTCCAAAGGTGGTCTGCTGCAGAATGTCCTCCTCTTGCTGGGGAGAGGTCAGCCTTTTGTTCTTTTCAGGCCTTCTGCCGGTTGGATGAGGCCCAATTTGGAGAGTAATATATGCAGAATATAAGAGAGCAGCTGCTTTACTCAAAGCCCACAGATTTACATGTAAATTTCATCCAAACACACCCTCACAGAAATATCCAGAATAGTATTTGACCAAAGAGCTGGGCCCCATGGCCCAGCCAGTTGACACATAAAATTAACCATCAGAGTGTTACCTTACCAAAGAGCCAAAATGTCTCAATAATTCATTTATACTTCCATCTAGTCACTCTCATCAAACTTGACCTCTCTGGTATAGCCAGAAAGCAGACATTCTCTTGTTTCAACCTTTCCACCATACTGTTTCTAACTCCAACTCACCCTTTACAACTTTCTTGAGACCTTTTCCATGTATTCCCACAGTAATAGCTTCTATTTATTGAGTGTGAGAAAAGAAAAATAGCTCAGAGCAGTCTGAACTATGTGAGGTATGCAAAATTTATCGGACCTAGAGAGACATAAGTATGGGAATTCAGTCACCTCCACCCCTACACTCATACTGGAGGCAATTGTTTAAAGGCATTTTGTTCCTGACTAGCTGCCTTACCCATTATCTTCATGTTCCTGGAATTTGTGATACAGAGAATGTATAGCCAGTCAATGGCTTAAATTGTTTCGATATAAATTATTGGTAGACAACTTAGGAACTGCCTCTTCTTTTTTCCTTTAAAAACCCACTCGTAACTGCTATTAATTCAGGGCAACTTGAATCTATGCTCTGGGGTGGCCATCCTCAAGCTTTGAGTTCCAATAAACCCTACTTAATTGTATTCTCTGAATCTCATTATTTGACTTAGACAAATGTGTGTCCAACTGTGGATTATGTGCCAGGCACTGCTCTGTTTCACATGCATTAACTATTGAGCCAATTAGCTGCAAGGCCACTAAACTGACTGCTTTTGAAGTCAGTTTTGAAGAGGAGAAAACTGAGGTACACGGAGGTGAAGTAACTTACCCAAAGTTATTTAGTTGAGCAAGTGGCCACAGCTATGAAATCTCCTTTGCAAAATTACGACAGTAAGAGAAATTTGACATAGTTGACTTCATTTTGCTTCTGACCTCCAAGCTGTCATTGGTCATTCTTGGGCATAGACCAAGCTAACTTTGGAAGGAATTTAGTTTAGTTTGTCTTTGAAGCAAGGATGATAACAGTCGCTCCCTAAAAGTACTCTTCTCCCTGTTCAGGGGCTAAAACTGCCTTAGTGAGACTAATGAAAGGCCATAATACTAGGATTATAGGAGGGACCTGAATTCTGCTAAGAGATAGGTGTAGTTTCTATACTCCCTTACTGCTCAGGAGTCATGTAGCTAGAAGTCACAAGATTTGAGACTTTCCCAATTGCCCCTATAGATAACATTACTATTATAGGACCTAAGATTATTTTTTTGAGATGTTTTTCAGATGGATCCAACCCAGCTTTGAGACTCATGACTCAGCTGGTCTAGTCCCGTGGCCCCACTCAGAGGCAGATTCAGCACACAAAGACCGTTTTCCACACCCCTATGGATTTACCCCTAACCAATTACCAGCACCCATTCCCCAGCCCTCTGCCCACCAAACTGTCCATAAAAACTCTAACCTTCAAGCCTTTGGGGAGACTGATTTGAGTGATAACTCCAGTTTTCCCATGTGGCTGATCTCTACTCAATTAAACTCTTTCTTTACTGCAGTGCCTTGGTCTCAGTGAGTTGATCGCTGTGCAGCAGACAGGAAAAGCCCGCTGGGTGATTACAGCTGAGCAAATGGGAAAACTGGGATCCAAACATAGTGGCGTTCATAATCTTCCTCTTAATTTCCAGGCTAGAGCACCCAAGCAGAGAAGGTGCCTATGGAGTATATGAAAATTTCCTGTATTCCTTCTGTACTTAACGTAGGACCATAAAGTAGACTGCTAAAGTAATGCACCCATAGTAGGGGTAGTGTTAGGACTATCTAGGGTTTCAAAACTGTTGAATCTGAATACCTTTTGATGAGCAACAGCCTCAAATTCAGCCACAATCACCATCTCTCCCTGATTTTTGTATTTCCCCCATCCTCACTCCTTTCAGGCATTTATGTTACCTGCCTGACCTAAGAAAGCAATGGAATTTGCAACCCCAGTTTCAACTTAGATAAAGGCCAAAACTACTTTAATCTTGTTCACAGTTATTTCCCAGTGCTTAATACAATCACTGGCGCATAGCAATGTCTAGTCATCAAAATAGGATCCAGTTAGAAGTGACAGTGAGCAAACAGGGTCAGAGAAATTATAGTTGCCTAGTATCAGAAAGTCAGAAGGGAGCAGACTTAGGACTCTTTATTGTCAGACTCCAAAGCCTATGTTTTAAAAGCTCACTACAATATTATGTGGAGATGATGTTTCATTCTGTCTGTTTATAGTTTTGGTCAGTTATTTCAAATAAAGCTGTGATATATAAATAAAAAAGAGAGATTGGCTTAGGAGAATAACATCTTTTGACATAATGAATCAAACTTTACAAAATGCATTGGTACCAGACACAGTGGCGCTTGCCTGTAATCCCAGCACTGTGGAATGCTGAGGCAGGAGGATCACTTGAGCCCAGGAGTTCAAAAACAGCCTGGGAAACATAGTGAGACCCCTTCTCTACAAATAATTTTTAAAAATTATCTGGGCATGGTTGGCACATGCCTGTGGTCCCAGCTACTCAAGAGGCTGAGATGGGAGAATCGCTTGACCCTGGGCGGTTGAGGCTGCAGTGAGCCATGATCATGCCACTGCACTCCAACCTGGGTGACAAAGTGAGATCCTGTCTCAAAAAACAAAACCAAACAAAAAAACACATTTTTGTCATATGTGGCATTTGGGGCCAGGAGAACTCTGCGTAGTCCTATTCTCTAGGAACTTATCTCTAGAGAAGCTCACTTGGATCAGTTAAAATCATGAGCTATCCCAATCATGAATAAAGTTTTGCAAAATAAGGTTAATGAGTCCTATACCCATAAGATTTCAAAGATTGAAAGTCTATGCAGACTTCCTTATCTCTGTGTACTTTCTTCAGACAACTGGCCTATGAAGGAAATAGACGGACAATAAACCAAGCCACAGACCAGACAATTACGTTTGCCAACCACGATTATGATTTATTAGACAAGAAAGTATAACAGTGCTACTCAACTATTAAACAACCTCTGATTTACAAATGTCATTGTTCTGGCCTAACAGACATTATGGAGATGGGATGAAAAGGGAATGGTGGTGAAGTTAATGGAGGTTCTAGACGTTTTTCAGTAAATCACACGAGAACTTGTAGCAAAATAATAAGCTATAAGGTTATCAAGATGGATGTAACACACAAATAAAATGGTATACGTTAACAAGGGCCAGTGGGCTTTCCCCCAAAGCCTTTAAAATTGTGCATGCAACAGATTTAAACCCTTTTAATCACAGATTCTGGCGTATTGTTTAAAATAACACAAGGCCCAGCATGGTGGCTCACGCCTGTAATCCCAGCACTTTGGAAGGACAAAGCGGGTGGGTCACTTGAAGTCAAGAGTTCGAGATCAGCCTGGCCAACATGGTGAAACCCCATCTATACTAAAAATACAAAATTAGATGGGCGTGGTGGCATGCACCTGTAATCCTAGCAACTGGGGAGACTGAGGCAGGAGAATCTCTTGAACTTGGGAGGCAGCTGTGGCAGTGAGCCAAGATGGTGCCACTGCACTCCAGCCTGGGTGACAGAGTGAGACTTCTTCTCAAAAAAAAAAAAAAAAAAAACCACACAAAATATAAATTTAATATAAATTAGGTCTCTCTAATAGAATGTTCTACTTTGTAGCATTTTTCAGAAATGAAATTATTTAAACAGTAGTTTTAATTTCCTCTTATATGTCTGTTTCCTTTATTGACAGAGATCCCCAATCCACATGCCCCTTCCTTCTTAGCATCAGAACTCCAGTTTTCTTTGGTTCGGCAATGCACTTAGCTACAAGGCTGAAGTTCCACCTTTCTTTGCACCTAGGTATACCCGTGCAGTTCAGTGGTCAGAGATATAAATTGAACTCCTGTGTGGAACATCTGGGAAGGCTGCTTTTGGGAACTGACTCAGCTGGAAGAAGGAATATTTTGTTCTTTCGTCTTTTCTTTTTTTTTTTTTTTTTTTTTTTGAGATGGAGTCTCACTCTGTCCTCAGGCTGGAGTGCAGTGGCACCATCTCAGCTCACTGCAATCTCCACCTGCTAGGGTGACATGATTCTCCTGCCTCAGCCTCCAAAGTAGCTGGGAGTACAGGCATGAGTCACCACACCCGGATAATTTTTGTATTTTTAGTACAGACAGGGTTTCACCATGTTGGCCAGGCTGGTCTCAAACTCCTAACCTCAAGTTATCTGCCAGCCTCGGCCTCGCAAAGTGCTGGGATTATAGGAGTGAGCTACTGTGCCTGGTCCCTATCTCCCTTCTTTCTTGCAGCTGGCACAAACAGAATGTTTAAGATTCAACTAAGACAGTGGGGCAGGATGAAGGAGACCAGGGACATGCCAGAACAGCCCTGAATTCCCTAACTCCAGACTCCCTATTTCAGGGAGAGAAAGAAACCTTACTATTTAAGCTAGTATTATTTCTCAATCACCACATCTGAACCATATCCTAAGTGATAGACCACAGGGATCATAATCTCTAATATCAAGATAAAATATGTCCAGCCTGGCCAACATGGTAAAACCCCGTCTCTACTAAGAATACAAAAATTAGCCAGGTGTGGTGGTACACGCCTGTAATCCCAGCTACTTGAGAGGCTGAGGCAGGAGAATTGCTTGAACACAGGAGGCGGAGGTTGCAGTGAGCCAAGATTGCGCCACTGCACTCCAGCCTGGGCACACAGTGAGACTCTGCCTCAAAAATAAAATAAAATAAAATAAAATAAAATAAAATAAAATAAAATAAAAATAATAAATATGTGTCATAGTTTTTTTGGAGGGGGTGCATTTACAAAGTGGTTAATCCTAATCTTCATATCATTTAAATTGATTTAAAGTAGTTTAATTCTAAACTCACTGAAATCTCTCCACAAATAGTAGTTTAGCAAATCAACAGGAGACTAATCTGGCAGACTGAACAGAATAAGCAGTTCATTCCTTAAGATATGCATCAAGTTCCTTCTTTGTCACTACACTGATTTCTGACAAAACAAAAATCAGAAAAGTCTGTGAAGAGAATCTCTATGGGTTTCTCCATTAGCAAATGAATCTGTCTACTAATCTTTCTAATCTTTCGAATTCAGACTCTGCAGCTTTACAAAATTGCAGGTTTTAAAAATTTGGAATGTATATTAGTGTACCACCACTAACAACTTTTAGAATACACAAACTTATAGAAGCATAGTCAGTTTTTCTAACATGAATTTACTCAAAATGTTCCATCCTTTGTGAAAAGTCTATTTAAGACTGGAGACTGAGTCAGTCAACATAGAAAAGGTCCCCTACCCTAGTTTTGGTTGGTCACCTTTGCCAGATGTTGTTTAACTTGTTCTATCCCCACTGTTTCCTATGATTTGGAAGTTAGATTTCTAACTAATGTTAATTAGACTCGTTTTTTTTTTTTTTTTTTTTTGAGACAGGTTTTTTGAGACAAGGTCTCACTCTGTCACCCAGAGCACTGAAGTGCAGTGGTACAATCTCAGCTCACTGCAGCCTCAACTTGCCAGGCTCAGGTGATCCTCCTGCCTCAACCTCCTGAATAGCTGGAACCACAGGCATGCACCACCATACCTGGCTATTTATTATTATTATTTGTAGAGATGGGATCTCCCTATGTTGCCCAGGCTGGTCTCAAACTCCTGGGCTCCAGTGAACCTTCTGCCTCAGCCTCCCAAAGTGCTGGGATTACAGGTGTGAACCACTGTGCTCAGCCAGGTTTGGTTTTTACATGATTTTTACTTCATAGATGGTGCCATGTATTTCACCCTGCATCAATCGGGAGCACCTCTTGTTTGGTTTCTCACTTTTAGTAATGCTTAAGATTAATCAGAGTTCAGTTCTCCACCACCATTTCTTTTTTTGTTTGTTTGTTTTAAAGGGAGTCTCACTCTGTTGCCCAGGCTGGAGTGCAGTGGCACAATCTTGGCTCACTGCAACCTCCGCCTCCCAGGTTCAAGCAATTCTCCTGCCTCAGCCTCCCGAGTAGCTGGGATCACAGGCATATGCCACCACGCCCGGCTAATTTTTGTACTGTTGGTAGAGATGGAGTTTTGCCACGTTGGCCTGGCTGGTCTCGAACTCCTGAGTTCAGGTGACCTACCTGCCTCAGTCTCCCAAAGTCCTGGGATTACAGGCATGAGCCACTGCGCCTGGCCTCCACCACCATCTCAATGACTATTACCTGCACCAGATATTTCATTAGAGCTTACAAAATAATATTTTTCAAATTCTATTATTCCTTCTGCATTCATTAGCCAGAATTTTTCTGCACAGAAAACTTTTTCCTCATCAACCAATGCCATTTGATGATCCTGAAAAAAATAGTTTATGCCAGAAAGCTGAGATGAATGCTTCATTATTTTCCTTTAGTTATCAATGTTCAGAGTAATGAGCTAGGTCCTGGCTTCTCTTGTTCTTAGCCTAAAAGACCGCGAGTACAGCTTATTCATCATTGCAGTGGCCGAGTGCATGTTAATGAGTGTTTAGCTACTGCTCTCTACAAAACCTGTTCCCCGACTCTATTAAGTTTTTCTTTGTGTTTGAGGAGCACGTGGGAGCAAAAACAAAGCAAAAGGACCAACTCAGGGCCAATTTTGATTAAAATTGTGAAAATAAGCATTTCCCTTCTTCCCCTGTTCAATACCCTGCCTGGTCATCCTCCCTAATTCTTAGACGTTTTAAAATGCCACTTGGCTACACAGAGCTGTTCTAAGCCTGCTCCACTCAATGAGGCCTAATGCCTCTAAATTATTCCTCTCCCCATCTGGGTACAAACTCCTGTAAGTCCCATCTTCTTCTTGCAGTTGCCAACTAGCACAGGGGTCCCCAGCCCTCAGGACATGGACCCCAGTACTGATTGTTGGCCTTTTAGGGAAAGTCCCACACAGCAGGAGGTGATCAGGCATTGCTGCCTGAGCACCCCCTTCTGTCGGATCAGCAGCAGTATTAGATTCTCGTGGAGCTCGAACCCTACTGTGAACTATGAGGGATCTAGGTGGCTCCTTCTGATAATCTAATGCCTGATGATCTATCACTGTCTCCCATCACACCCATATGGGAACATCTAGTTCCAAGGAACAAGCTCAGGGCTCCTACTGATTCTACATTATGGTAAGTAGGTGATAATGGTAGAAATAAAGTGCACAATAAATGTAATGTGCTTGAGGCTGGGCGTGGTGGCTCACGCTTGTAATCCCAGCACTTTGGGAGGCCGAGGCGGGCGGATCACGAGGTCGGGAGATCGAGACCACGGTGAAACTCTGTCTCTACTAAAAATACAAAAAATTAGCCAAGCGTGGTGGCAGGCGCCTGTAGTCCCAGCTTGAGACCAGCCTTGGCAACAGAGATATAGACTCCATCTTTGCAAAAATGAATTTAATTATTTAATTTTTTAAAAAAAGTAAAATGCCATTCACAGTAGCTAGCACTCTAGTTATTGGCCATTGGGAAAAATTCAAATTCATAATGTACCATTTCTTTAACTTTATTATTATTATTCTCTTCTCTTTCTAACTCAGGGAAATTTTTTTCTTTTTAGTTATCATTTATCGTAGGTTTATTATTCTTCTACATTTCCTAATCTACATAAGCCTATAAGACAACTAAAAGAGATGCAAAAAAAATTAATCATGTGAAGGCTCAGCATTCAATTTCCTTTCATCTCACAGTACCTTTTAGAATAAACCTTGAACAGGATGCATTTGCATATTCTCCCTGAACAAGGCAGATAGCTTTTGGAAATTTTAGTTTGATTTAGGAAATACCTAACATGTTTTGCCAACCCTTTGTTCATGTGGGTAAAGGTATATTGTTCATGTTCATTTTCGATTACACTTAGAAATGTAGCCATCATTGCTAAACTAAGTGTATTTCAATTTGTAGATGTTTGAATCACTATCATGCTCAATATTTCAATTTTAGTTGAGGTTAGCTATTCAATTCATGCAAGTCTTTGTTAAGAACCCTAATTTACACAAACCTAGACATTCATTCTATCACCAAAAAAAACTGTGACAAGGATAATATCACAAAGATTGTGATTTCTAATTGTAACTGTGCAAGGAGGCTGCTGCTCTGTGTGTGTGTAGATTTAAATCCTTAAAGAAATCTTCAGTGTCACTTTGAGCTGACAAGTATTTTTTATCTGACCATTCCCTGATAATACAAACACATAACCTTCCAACTGCTATTTAATCTCTCACACTTTAGACATATCTATAAGACAAAGCTTTATGAAGCTTAACTTTCAGATCTATATATTAATAATTCACTTCTTTTCCTTGTACTTCCAATTCACTAGTGAATCATCCCACAGTGCCCTTCAGTATAAGCAATAGGAACAATGGACAGTCTATTTCCCTCTCTGTGCTCCATGTGATGGGTACTGAGGCTCTGTCTCAGCATTTACCAAACAAAGATTTGCCTCCTTTCTTCGTCAGACCAGACCTTTCTTGATTATTTTTCCTTTATTTGATCAAAGTGAAGCAAAAATTGTAGGTCATCAAAAAAGAGATCAGTCAAAAAAAATACTGCACTTTCTTCTTAATCTCTATCAAATTCAATGTCAAGTTGTATTTGTTTACTTTTTTAATGTGGTTATTAGAAAATATAAAATTACCTATGTGGCTTACATTTGTGGCTTGCATTGTATTTCTGTTGGATAGTGCTGATCTAAATCCTACTCATTCTCCCTCAGCCCTGCCCTTTCCTGGAAGGCAGAATCCATTCAACCATTGCAGGGGTCCCCAACCGGTTCATGGCCTCTTAGGAACCAGGCTGCACAGCATGATGTGAGTGGCATGCAAGTGAGCATTACCGCCTGAGCTCTGCCTCCCATCAGATCAGTAGAGGCATTAGATTCTCATAGAAACACACATCCTATTGTGAACTGTGCATGCGAAGGATCTAGGTTGGCACTCCTTATGAGAATCTAATGATAAATGTAATGCTCTTGAATCATCCTGAAACCATCTCCACCACCCCTTCCTCCCACAAGTCCATAGAAAAAATGTCTTCCATGACAACTATCCCTGGTGCCAAGACCGCTGCTCTATGGAATCCTGAGCTTTAGAATTGGCCTGATCACTCTTGTTGGGCAGAGGACAGAAGAATTGCCCACGGCTTGTAGCTAAGCCTGTGTGGACACAAACCCACCTGGGCAGTGTTCCAGGTAAGGAGATGGGAGTAGCTCTGACCCCTTTATTGCTTTCCAAGGGACATAAACTGTGGCCCCATTATAACATCCCACTACTCTATCAGGAACACAGGGGAGAGCAGCCTTCTTTTTAGAAACACAGGAAGAAAATGAGCATGGTTCCTAAACCAATAGGTAGGAACTTAGCCAAAGTCACATGTGTTCCTTCTTCACATAGATCTTGTCTTGGAAGGGGACACAGATGTGAATAAACCCAGGCAGAGAATAGTCCATCTCCATTATCCGCTAGTAAAACCCATTTCCATCAGAAACAGAAATGGTCACCTGGTGACATTAGGAAGCTCAAGACCCCATAGAAAAGGAATTTTCTAAATGTCTTCCATAGAAGACACTAACTTCCCAGGCTGAAGAGACCAGCACTGTGCCACCTGTGAACTGGGCTATAAATATCTTGGTGAGGAGAAAACAGTGCATCCATTTTTAAAGGTTTGCAAAAGTACTAATTATCAGGATTACCTGGGGGAGCTTTTCAAAAGCCTGGTTTCCACCCTAAACCCACTCAGTAAGGATCTCTGGAGGTTGGTCAATGTGAACCAATTGCCAGAGCCTGCATGATGCTCACCCTTCCTACTAGGCAAAGAGAAATTCTTACAGGAATGAAATGAGGCCAGCTTCTGTCTCTTGATTCTCTAATGAGTTTTTATGCAGGGGAAGAAAACGGTGGTGTGGGACATTGTGCTAAGAATTAAAATCTGGACACATGTTAGGGAACATGTATACCATAAAATGATTCATGGATTATACTCAGCAAGCTCATAATGTATAATATATCCAAACAATATTAGTTGTTACATACGTTTAGACTTAAGTTCTATGTATTGTTCTCACAGTATTTTAATAATACACTAGTGTGTTATTATGATTCTGTTCTTAAAAATTAATACTTGAGGATGTGGTACTACTGCTGGGAGATAGTAGCTCCTTGTTGAAGAGCAGAATTCAAATATAAGGTAGTATGAGCATCTATTGTTCTTATCCATTAGGCTCCCTCTTTCCACCAGGAAAAATGCTCTTTCCTGATCCATGTGATATGGGAGTAAGTGTCAATTATAATTATAGGATCTTTCCTGATATCTGGCCACAAGAGTGAGCAAATGATCCAATCCTTGGCTTCCCAATTATGATATTCCATACTGCAATTGATCCAAGGATCAAACAAGATCAAACCCCAAAGTAGGGGATCACACTGTGATATCGAATATATGGATCCTGAGTGACTGTTTTTCTTCTTTCTGAGATTTTGACTTGTGAGAACCTTGAAGCCTAGAACTTCTCAGAATCCTTTTCATTTGTTCCCAATTAAGTAGGAGCCATGGTTTAGAGGATCTAGCCCAAAATTCAGCTTCAGGGATGGACAAAAAGTTTCATAACTATATTCTCATCTGCCTGAGCACAGTGACCATTTCCATCAGTGTAATGTGCAGGATTTCTGTTTAGTGACTAGGGTAGAAGGGAACCCCTCTCTTGTTCTGAACAATATGGTGTATCACTGGGACACCCAAGGCTGCTACAGCCATTTGACTACTTCAGAGAAGTCAGTACAAGAATGTAGTCAACACATGAAGGACAGAGCCAAAAGAAACATAGACATGGAGACAGCCTGAATCAAACCTCTGCAGTGCAATCTCTAGTTATGTAAACCACGTAACTCCTTCATTATTAAAGCCAGTTTAGTTACATTTTCATTACGTGAAACTCAAAGGACCCTAACATATAGAATTAAGTGCTAAGAATGAGAAAATAAACCTCTTAAAGACAGACTTGGCAGAGAGGAAGCAGGCCAGCAGAAGGCAGTGTCCCAAATTAAAGGTTGGTGATCCCTACCCAAAGGCCGTGGCAGCTGCCATTTATTTCCTCAAATTGCACCATAATTTTTCTCACAGTAAAGAAACTTTATCCTGTATTGATGACTGTTAAAAGGCATGAAAAGTAGAAAAACTTTTCTATTCTATTAAAAGTAGAAAAACTAAAGATAGCAGAGAGTATTGCCTGTTTCAAGAAAGAGGAGAGAAGGATCTCTGGTCCTGCTGCGCTCATCAGACATCATGATCTGATCCCTGTAGGCATTTTTGAGTTTACAAATCCTGCAGAAACTGCCACACAACTGATTTAGGGAGCAGACGGAGAGTCAGGGAGGAATATGGTATTTAAACATAAGTCCGGTTTAACTGAGAGGGGCAGAAAGAGTATTCTGACAAAAAGGAATATCATGTGCAATGACCCCATGGCAGAAAAGAGCATCAGCATACAAAGGCTGCAGAGCCAAAGAGGCTGGAATGGAAAGATCATTGAGGAGCCTATAGTAGGTTGACCCTAAAGAATCACTCAACAGCATTTATTCTCAAATCTTAACCTACTCCAATATGTAACTGACATCTACAACTTAAAAAGATAATGTATTCTAATAGTTTCTATTGATTTCTTCAGACTACGTTTAGTCACTTAACTAAGGCATGCATAAAACCAGGAGGCTATCATGATCAAAAGAGTATCACCATGTGAGAATCTTTTTTAAGTTATTAATATATAACTGCTTCAAATCTTCTCATTCATGAGTTTATATTATATCAAAATAGCTCATGCCATGTAGTATGCTAAATTTTTTTCCATTACTCAAGCCCACCAAGAGGTGTCAGGATCTTTGTAAGAATACTTTCAAATACAACACCAAGAATATCATACAAAACGTAGTTCAGATGTATCTGTTACTGTGGAGGTTTTGCAAGATGAATGATATGTGAAAGTGAGACAAGGAAATGTATATTTATTTGTGTTTTTCTTTAACAGCATAAATTCCAGGAACAGAGCACTAGGGAAAGAAAATTGAATTGTGCACTCTTTAAGAAACTAATTTTTCAAGGGTGATATAATAAACTTTAAGACAATACCCAAGAGGGAGGACAATTACAGTTCTGTGTTAGAGCTATAGCCTCTAGACACATTTTGAGTCAGAATTTCTAACAGCTTCTGTTTCCAGTACTTCTTACCTCCTGAGTCAGGACCAGCCTGAAGCAATTTTTTAAATGACCACGATTAAGATCAGATGTTTACAAAATCTTACTAAGCAAAAATCCCTGTGATTTTATGTGAGCCAGTGAAAGAGAGTCAAACATAAGCCTAGATTTATTAATATATTCTCTTTAGTTGTAAAGAATAAAGGATGGGACATGGTGTGATGATATAGAAGAGAGAGGGAACTTTCCAAGCTAAGCATAGTTCTGCATGGTGAGATAGAGCTAGACTTGTTAAGAGTGAGGACTAGGAGTTAGACTGCCTAGTTTATATCATTTATTACCTATGAAACTTTGTACAAGTTATTTACCCTCTCTACATTTCTATTTTTTCATATGTAAAATAGAGATGATAATAGCATCTCATAAAGTTGTGAAGATTACATAAGCTAATCGTGTTTAAACAGAACAGCATCTGGTGCATAAGAGGGTCTTCATAAATATTATTATGTTCCTGGTACATAAGTGTTGTCATTTGCAAGATGTCTAGTAAGATGAAGAAATATTATAGGTTTCCATAGCTTGTTATTTCTAGGAAACTGCTGATCACTGTCTTAGAATTCATCGACTTCTCCTGATGACCTGGAACTTTGTTGGAAGTTTCAGAATTGATCCCCTAAACTATTTACCTGCAATATTTCCTAAAGGTCAGTTCCGAGAATGTCTGAACAATACTTGAATTTTAGAGTTCCATGTATTAAGTAAATTATTTTTGTTAAATGATTTCATTTTTGAACACTTATTGGCACATGACACAATACAATGACTGATGGCCACTTTTCCCTTTTGCTTTAACAAAACTCTTCTTAAGGTAGGACAAGAAGCTGCTTCTTTAGGCTTAGGAATTTTCCCGCACAAACAGGATGTATGTCAAGGCTAAAAATTGGGTTACTGTGCAAATAGGGGAAAAGTGATGTGCACATTACTTATTATCCTATTTTTAGATTCACTGCCTGCCACACTGCTGCTAGAGTTATATCTGAAACACAGATGGGATTGTGTTATTCTACTGCTTAAGTCTTCAAATGGCACTGCCTAGAAAATGTCCAAACTCCTTAACAAGCCCAAGGCTCGAAACAATCTGGTCCCAATCTGCCTTTGTAAGCCTGTCTCCACTCATTCCCTTCTCTATATCCATGCTGATTTCTGAATGCATCTAGCACTTGCTTCTACTCCTTTATCCATGTGGTTCCTATGATTAGAATACTTTCCTTATCTGGCATATTATCTCCCACCAAGCTCAACTGATATGCTGTCTGTGTCAGACTTCATGCTTACTTCATCTCTCACTCGCTTCCAGGCAAAATTAATCGTTTTCTCCTTGGATCTTGTAAAGGCTTCATTTCAAGTACTGTGCTGGGGATAAAATGGGGAATCAAAACAGACAGAGATAATGTGCTCTGCCTTTGTGGAGCACACAGTTTAATGGAGAGTAAGACATTAATTAATATCCCAAATATAAATTAAAACTATAAGAAGAGGATTATGGTGATATAAAATCATTTAGTATTTTTAAAGGATTTTCTGAAAGATCTGAAGAATAGCAGTAAACTAGGTGATGGGGGTAGGAAGAATATTCTGAGTAAAAAGAATATCATGTGCAAAGGCCCTGTGGCAGAAAAGAGCTTCAGCGTGCAAGGGCTGCAGACCCAAAGGGGCTGGAATGGAAAGATCGTTGAGGAACATAGGCCCTGAAAAATCACAAAACAGCCTTTCTTCCCAAACCTTAATCTACTCCAGTTAATCAATCCTCTTTTTCATCTGGAAGAAAGTAATGTGAGATTTCAAGAAAATTCAATATGGAATTAGTCATATTTTCGATATCCTATTGATACTGAAAACTGGCCCCTACAAACTACATAATTCATATTTCGTAAATAAAATTCATAAATGATCTTCCGCACTATGTCCAGCATTCATAAATGAAATTTTTTCATTTTATTATTTTTTTTTAATTTATAAAGGAAAAAGGTTTATTTGACTCACAGGTCCACATGACTCAGGAGGTCTCACAATCACGGCAGAAGGCAAATGAGAAGCTAAGTCATGTCTTACGTGGCGGCAGGCAAGAGCTCATTTTATTCTTTTTAGGTCTTTATGTACTGCTTCTCACTAGCTGTTCGTGAGTTACAAAAGCTGTGCCCAGAACCAGGAGTTGTCACTGCTCAGAAAATAAGGTAACAGCTTGTTTTTACTGGAAGGAGTAAATCAACACCTTTGACTTCCACTGCCAGTACAACCCTGCCCACCACCCCCAACACACACACACATACCCAATATATCCTGTAGGGCATAAGTAAACTAATTGTTAGGGAAATCAACAGCCTCTTATTTATTAGGTTACATTCTTCACAAGATTTCTAGTATTATTGATATTAGAAAATTGAGTATATTGTTCTGAAAGTAAACTCTTTCAAATATTCCTGAAGAGATTCATTTGCTGAAGATTTTTCATAGAAAAAAAAAGGGAGATATTTAATCTTTCAGGGTTCATTAAAAAAACAAGGTTTTTTAATGGTGTATTTTTTTAAGACAAATAGTTTTATATTTGAATTCTGGGTTTATTATAATTACGGTTAGAATATACAGTGATTTGACATTTATTCCACTTATTCATTCAACACATATTTATTAAGTACTTACCATGGGCTCCTCATTATGACAATTATGGCCACAAATATTTTTGATCTATGTATTTTATCTAATTCACAATACTGAAGTATCATAGAAAACAAAGTAATTCCTATAAGACTTACATATGTGTTTTATCCACTTGATCTTCATATGCAGAAATATCAGGTATTAATTTCCACTTTGTGATTGAGGATATTAGCATGCCATAACTAATTATAGTGCAGGTCACAGAAATGATGGATGAGGCAGCAAGAATTTTGAAGATGAGTCCAGAATCAAAGCACTCTATCACTTTTGATAGAATCAGAACAAAACTTTCCATTCCATTTATGTGAAGTAGGTTACAGAGTAAAGCAAAAATGTAACCAGTCTCTCTCAATTCTAAAATTGGGGTTTTTGTGTTTTTACAATGCCTTTGTTGGAGCTTCTCTCTACTCAGGACAAGAAGTCCTACAGTGATGTAGAGAAAATGGAGTCATGGTAGTGCTATGCCAAATTTGTGCTGGTAACCCTGCTTATTACTATAAAAGGACCATCACCTGTTTGTCCACAGGCAGCCTGTCCTCAACTAGACATCCAAGCTCATTGTAACTGTTCCCTGCTAAGTTCAACTTCAGGTTCTCTCTGTTCTTTTTAAAGGAAAATTTATATGACTCTTTCCTTGTATTGCAGTAGTTCATACTTCTGTCTCCATCTGTCAGGTCTTTAAGTCCTTATAATATCAAATACTCAACCAGAAATTTATGACTGTGGGGATACTGAATTGCCTCCAAACAGGAATAGGAGAGATGGCAGTATCTTTTTCCTCCATTAAATCACTGTTTCACAAATAGTTACCTTTGTGATTTTGGAGAATACACATTCAATATTTTATTTACAACCTGCAGGGGCACGCTGCTTCTTATGTTTGTGTGTGTTTGGAAACACTTTTTGAAATGGTGCATTTCCAATAGCATGACCTCTTTAAAATCAGATCTTCAAGAATTTTGAAATTATTATGGGTAGAAGCTGGAAAAAACCTAAAAACTGACATTTAAAACCTGTAAAAATATTTTATCTTGCAAGATAAAAGTAACTTCAGTTCTCTTATGAGACTTGCTATTTCTTTGTTTTTGATTATGCGTGAATGGGCTCCCTTAGCTATAAAAATAAAAAATAAATATTAATCCATTGTCTTTGGGGATAACTCTGAAGCCCCATAAACACTGAAGCTGGCGTTAGGAATGAGAAACTCTGAGCTCAGTGCACTGATGTAAACTGGATGGCGTCTCTGCAGACATTGTTGCTTTTTTTATGGGGCAGGCAGTCAGGAAGAGAAAAATGTTTCTTTTTCCTTTGGAACTTAGAGTATACTACGCCTAAAAATTATTCCTCATTTGTGTAAAGAGATTGTATTTTTGTTCGAGCAGAAACTCTGAGATGAGAAGCTAAAATCAGAAAACCTGGGAAAAGCATATATACAGCCTTCTTTGAATCAAATTAGAAAAAGGGCTCAAAAGAGACTGGACAAAACCTAATGACTTTCAAGCAGGAACACACTGTTAATGTTCTTTTTGTGCTACTTCACATGAGACAACCCAGACTTTGAGAAGTATGCTGATTTTGTACCTTTATGTTCTGAGGTCATTAATTTATTGGTCCGAGTATGAGGTCACACCCACACCCAGTAAGTAGATTTAGGACTGTCCTTGAAGAAGACAGTGGATATCCTACTGTCAATTACCTGTAAAGAGGCAGTTTCACAAACCCTTAGCCTTTGGTGAGAGTAAAAACCTTTTACCTATTTCTTGCCTCATGGCTATTTATAATAAACCTACAAAAACAAACAATTCCTGTTGCTTTCCTGGTAATGAGGACCAAGTCACCGTCAGCTGCCTGGAGGTAGGCTGGGGAGCAGCCCTACCTGTTCTAGAGCTAAGCATGATTGTCCTGGTAAGACTTTCTAGGAGCACGAATCTGGTTCTCTGGATTCTAAAGGTCACCCCATCCAGTAGCAGTTGTACATTTTTCAGTGCTAAACTTCCATTGGATTATATCCAAGTGTATGGATATAAAAAACAGTAAATACAATAATAACTAAAATGAAAAACTCACTAGAGGGGCTCAACAGCATATTTGGACTGGCAGAAAAAAGAACCAGTAAACTTTAAAACAGACTAGTCAATATTATCCAGCCTGAGGAATATAAAAGAAAAAGGGTAAAGAAAAATGTATAGAGCCTCAGAGATCTATGGGACACCATCAAATGTACCAGCATATGCATAAGGAAAGCCCAAAAAAAGAGAAGAGAGAGAGAAACAGAAATAAATAATATTTAAATAAACAATGGTTGAAACTTCCCAAATTCAATAAAAACGATTAATCTGCACATCTGAGAAGCTTAACAACTCTCAAATAGAATACACTCAAAGACAGCCACACCTACATGTATTATAGAGTTAAATTATGCTAAATTTGACCCGAGGCTGTCCTCATACCTTTAGGTCCTACATAAGGAACTGCATCCTAACTTAGTAGATAAAGACTTAACTTAGAAATATATTTTTGGTAACAACTGGCTGTGTCTCAGCCAATAACAGCAGTCAAGCTTCAGCCAATCCCAGACAGCCAACTGATCAGACCATGTCGATATACGGCAAATGCCAAGCTATAAATAATCAAGCTGTTTCTGTACCTCACTTCCATTTCCTATCTATAAATACTCCTTGTACATACTTTGAAGTGGAGCTCTCTGAACTACTGGTTCTGATTGGCTGCCCAATTCATAAGTCATTAGTTGCTCAATTAAACTGTGTTCAGTTTAATCTGTCTAACGTTTTTCTTTCAACAATATTCACACTGTCAAAAGACAACAGCAAAAAGAATTTTGGAAATAACAAGAAAGTGATTCATTATATACAAAGGATTCCCAATAAAATTGACAGCTTATTTCTGATCAAAAAGTATTGAAGCCTGAAGGCAGTGGCATGATGATATTCAAAGGATTGAAAGAAAAACAATCTGTCAACCAAAAAATTTATATCCAACACAACTATCTTCAAAATTGAAGGAGAACTTAAGATATACTCAGATTTTTAAAACCTGAGAGTCATTGGCAGTTAACTCCTGGCCAACACCAGCCTTAGATTACTTAAACCTTGTGGCCTAATGGGAACTTTGTGTTCCCATTATTGTTCTTCTTATCTTAGAGTTGAAACACTTGATCCTCAATGTATTCCAAACTAAAAATGGGACTGTATCTCTGAATTTGCTTAGAATGTATTTTATACATCAATGAGAATTGATAAACACTTATTAAACTTTAAGGTAACCAAACAGCAGATTCAAAAGTACACCTTCTCCTATTTTGAATTGAAATGTGGATGCAATTCTGTCTCTCTGAATCTAAGCATATGTTCATAATGTAATTTATATTCTTTTCCTAAATGTGTTTATTGATCTATCAGGTAAGAATCAAGACAGGCCACTAGGAAGGTAGAAAGAAGTCACTAACTATAACCATTTTCCAAAATTTACATCAAATTTTCAGTAACTCCTAATAGTTGTAGAGGCTAATACACTTCAAAAAAAGATGCTCATCACTTGACAGCTCTGTGTATGGGCTTTGCTCATCTTTAGCAGAGATGCTTTTTTAAAAATCAAGCACTATATTCACCTGCTCATCTGGATATACTGACCTCGGTCTGATTATCTTTGACAATTGCGTTCAAATCAGCCTCCTCTACTCCTAGAAATCCTACCACAGGGCTCTTTGGATGTTTCATTTTTTTTCTAACTCAGTAGTTCCATTAACCTGTCTGGATTACTTGTCTTTTAAAACCAAAATACATCATCCTCTGTAAATCCTTTTCTGATATCCTGAAAACTGGTCATTCCCTCCTTGGCAGTTCCATTTCTACTTTTATTTCTAAAAAGTACATGTCATATTATCCAGTAATTATCTGCCCACCTGGCTGCCACTACCACTAGACTCTGATTTCTCCAGGAATAGCACCTCTCATGGATCTCTGTATCCCTGACACTCAACACAGTAACCAGCAAAGAGAAGGGCTCAGTGAGGACTGGTTAAATGAATCACCTGAAATATGTTACTAAATTTCACTAATGAATTATATATATAAAAGCCTATAATGGAGTAGTTGGAGATTTTTTTGTTGTTGTTCGAGACGGAGTCTTGCTCTGTAGCCTAGGCTGGAGTGCAGTGGTGCGATCTTGGCTCACTGCAACCTCCGCCTCGCGGGTTCAAGCAATTATCCTGCGTCAGCCTTCCGAGTAGCTGGGATTATAGGCACATGCCACCAGGCCCAGCTGATTTTTGTATTTTTTTAGTAGACACAGGGTTTCACCATGTTGGCCAGGCTGGTCTTGAACTCCTGACCTTGTGGTACGCCTGCCTCAGCCTCCTAAAGCGCTGGGATTACAGGCATGCCCCACCGTGCCCAGCCAGAGATTCTTAACATAACAGTGTCTAATACCAGCAACCTGAAAATAAGATACTCTCTGATAATTCACCAATGTAAAGAAAATCCTCTGCTTCTTCGTGACTGCTAGTGATATAGAAGGATGTGAGTAGTCAATGCATTAGGGTACTTTGTGTACGTTTTATTTACTTGAATACATGAAGCAGTACCCTTAAGAAGTAATCAATATTGGCTAGGCGCAGTGACTCACACCTGTGATCACAGCACCTTGGGAGGCCGAGGCAGGCAGATCACTTGAGGTCAGGTGTTCGAGACAACCCTAGCCAACATGGTGAAACCCCATCTCTACCCAAAATACAAAAATTAGTTGGGCGTGGTAGTGCATGCCCGTAGTCCCAGCTACTTCGGAGGCTGAGGCAGAAGATCACTTGAACCTGGAAGGTAGAGGCTGCAGTGAGCCAAGATGGTGCCACTGCACTCCGGGCTGGGTGACAGAGAAAAAAAAAAACAAAAAAAAAAAACAGTAATCAGTATTAACCTCAGCAATTTGATCACTCATGCCAATCTATGTCGGATCAGCTCTCTTTACAAGTATTTCAAATGTACCTAGGCATGTCTGAAAATAACAATGAATTCAGGCTTTGTCCCAGAATGCAGTGTACACAGTCAAGTAACTTACAGCACCTAAGTTAGTCATTTTATCTCCTTTTACCTAGTACAGTGTTTGGCATAAAGTCAATGATAAATGGGTGTAGTCTGTTAATTGAACACAATTGTCTTGATTTAAATAATATGAGTATTTCCTGCATCTTTTTCTTGTATTTATTTCTGCTTCTATTCCTAGTCAAAGGCATGATCCTCTCTCTCAACACACCTTATCACTGAGGAAATAAATCCTTTTTTCAGAATGATTTTCTGTAGTTATTCCTCTAGAGATCAATTCAGCCTCCATCTGCAACACTTGATGTCTCAAATAGAACTGCTTTCCTAGTTTTCCATTTCAGAATTTGCACTGAAATAGTAACAAGTATAATTTGATCACACAGAAATAGCCTCTTTTCATTAAACTCACATCCCTTGTGAACCTTCTTGAGTCTATTCTCAAGACCTTTCTAAATGATTTTCTGCAAGACAATAATAAAACTTCTTATCTCCCAATTTTTCTTCAACTTTTTCTTTTCTCAAACCTTTAGTATTTCTTTTTCTATGTCAACTCTTATTTACATTTCTTTTCCCAATACCCACACGTTGGTCTAAAGATCAGTCTCGGTAATGTTATCTCTTCTTGTCCTACTTTTAAATACTATGGAGTCACCCTTTTGTCTGTGGTAAAATAGATTTCAGTGTAATCAACATATTGGAAAATGAAGTGCTTCTTCACTCTCCTCTAAATAATGGGTCATTTGGAAAGAATTGTATCTGTTCTATGAGAAACAATTCCAAATATATTTCTTTATCGGCCATCTTAGATGAATTCATGCTGGTAGAGTATCAGTTTCTAACTATATTAGTCTGCTTGGGCTGCTATATAAAATATCATTGACTGGGTGACTTTAACCACGAATATTTCCCACAGTGCTGGAGGCTGGGAAGTCCAAGATCAAGGTACTGATAGATTCAGTTCCTAGTGAGGGCTCTTGTCCTGACTTGTAGACAGCTGTCTCCTTTATCACTGTGTCCTCACATGGGTGAAGAGAGAGAGAGTGTACGTTCTCTGGTGTCTCTTCTTCTAAGGCCACTAATCGTGACACAAAGGCCTACCCTCATGATCCCATCTAAGCCTAATCATGTCCCAAAGGCCCCATCTCCAAACACCATCACACTGGGAGGTAGGGCTTCAACATATGAGTTCTTGGTGGACACAATTCGGTCCAGAGCACTAACATAACCCTGTTAAATAGAATAAGTTATAGATAAAACTCAGCCATCTCATTCTTCCTTTAAGGTATACATCTTTCTGATTCATATTAGATTATCAAAATTTCTGAAATGGTAGAACTTTAAAATAATTGACAATATGACTAATGATCACAATGAGCAGCACAACTCTCTGCCAGGCACTCTGAATTTTTTTTTTAATTTCATCTTGGCCAAAGTAGGCAGGTCAGCTTCAGAGATTTCAACTTCACTTTCTCCGCTATGCTATTTTTTACAGCCAAAGGCTGCAATGTGGGTATTATTCCATCTGCCAAGTATATCAATCCCAATTATACA
The DNA here is from genome assembly GCF_028878055.3 of Symphalangus syndactylus. Classification (NCBI taxonomy): domain Eukaryota; kingdom Metazoa; phylum Chordata; class Mammalia; order Primates; family Hylobatidae; genus Symphalangus; species Symphalangus syndactylus. The sequence goes on along the minus strand of NC_072430.2, from coordinate 102,426,051 downwards.
TTTAGAGAGGCTGGGCATGTCACCACTAGGCGGGTCTGCAGAATGTGAACCTGACTTCAGTCAGGATTGCATTTGTTACTGGTCTGCATAGGTCTCCACTTAGGGGTCTCATGATTAATCTGTTCTCCAGATAGGAATGTCAACTCAGATCCCGAGTCTGCTCTTCAACTGTGTACGTTCTTCCACTCCAGACGATAAAGACATCCTTATTATTTACAAAGAAGATTATAGGAGAATCTTCTACAATTACATTATAAGGATGCCTCTGGGTCCCACTTAGAATTTATTCTTTTTGTTTCCGTAGACCTCTTCTGTAGACACCACCTATTAATCTACTTACTAATCTCAGTCAACTACTCATTAATCTCAGTTTCTCATCCTTCTGCCTGGGAGCAATAAATCATAGGAATAACCAGCTATCTCCACTGTCTTTATAGGCATTGTTGCCCTCTATCTTTTAATTACCTGAATTATGGCACCTGCAAGGGTGTTCTCTTCCACAGGGACATTTTCTCAGATCACCTCCAGTGAAACCTGTGGAAACTGGACCACCACCATGCACCAGGAATAATCAATGCCCCACACATCATTCAGGGTGGTGCCTTTTTGCCCAATGGGAGTGAGTAAGCTAGTCTCCAAACGTCCATCTTATTGACAATTTTATTGGACCTCCCCATGTCCAGTACCATCACTTTAGTTTGGATCCTCAAGAAATAGATGCATCACAGTTCTAAGAAAAATTTGGCCAGGATGGGAGGACTTCAAAATCATCCATTAGAAGAATCTGGTGTCCTGCACTCGTACCACTAACATGTTCAGTCACAGGCTGGGAGCAGCCAGGGTGAGACTTGACTAGTAAGAATGTGGTACTAAATTACCTGGGCTTGTCAGTCAAGATCTGGAACAGGAGGTCTAAGTGACACTTTTTTTTGTGGTTGCTACAATAGGAGAGAGTCCTTGTTTGGAGAAATTTACACTGTTGTATTTAACGATATTGGACATTATGTCTAAAACTTGTTTTCAAATGTTCCAGAAAAATGATAATGGATGAGAGATTAAACAAATGTAGCAAAACATTAATAGTTGGAGAATAGAGATGAAGGTTATATGAGAGTTTTCACACTGTTCTTGCAACTTCTCTGAAAGTTTAAAAGTATTTCAAAATAAATTAACTTCTAAAAATATGTTTTAAATCTAAGTTGTTTTGTAAACCTAACTCAAAGGAAAAATAAAATGTTTCACACTTAAGTTAATTACATTATAAGGAAATGAGTCCACGTTCCTTTTACATATAAATTAGATTGGAGGAGGATACAAAGTGAAGACTTTTTAAAATATTAAAGTGGATTTTAATTCTAAAGGAAAAAGCCCTGTTTCACCCCTATGAAGGTATATATAAAACAATACTGGAAGAGAGAAAATGTCTTCAGAAGATAAGAAGAGGGTGAACCCAGAACACACGAAGAGGAATGTGCTTTCTACAGCGGGATGGAAACTATTGTAACTAGAGACAAAGCAGACACAGCAAGTGAAAATGATGCTGAAGGGTATATAATAGTTTTTGGAAAGTTTCTATATTCTCAATGAAAGATGAGGCAATGTTAGATACTAAGTAGGGAGAGGTATAAGAGGAGATTTGTGAAGTAGGTAGCCTTGAAATAATCATTTGGGAATGACTATTTCAGTAGGAAACAAGCACACTAGGAGGAACAGGGCTATGGCCAGATGGTGGTCAGTGAGCGGTCATCTAAGATTTGTTCTATGTATTGGCTTCTTATTGATGCTGTAACACATTACCACATACTTGTGGCTTGAAACAACAGAAACTTTTACAGTCTGAGAAGTCAGTACTCTGAAATCAGTTTTGTGGAGCTAAAATCAAGGTACAATCAGGGCCACATCCCTCTGAAGAGTCTAAGGAGGATGACATTTCTATGCTTTTTCCAGCTTCCTACATTCCTTGATCATAATTCCTCTATCTTCAAAGCCACCAGGGTAGCATCTTCAAATTTCTCCCTCTCTCTGACCTCTGATTCTATCTTCACAATTCCTACTTTGAATTTCAACCTCCTACCACCCTCTTATAAGGATTCATGTGATTACATTGGGCTCACCCTATAATCCAGGATAATCTCCCCCATCTCAAGAGTCATAATTTAATCACATCTGCAAAGTCCCACATTCACAGGTTCTGGGGATCAGGACATGGGCATCTTTGGTGGGGGCATTATTCTGTCTATCAATGAGAAGTGAACACAGTCAAAAAAGTTGCATTTTTCTACAGCTGATGGGAAAGAAGCCATGGAAGAAGCAGAGAGCTTGGTTTTTACCACAATTGTAACTCTACCAACCCTGGAGGGAGAGAGGACTAAACAAGCTAAAGATAATTATTATGACAGACTTTAGAATCTAAGTTGGATGAAAGGATGAGAAGACACGCTGATGGGGATGAGGGTGATTCATAATGAGACAGTGCTAAGGCCAATGGGCTAATGGATGGTGTCAAGGCATTGCTAAATAAGATGACTCAAGCAGACTAGTAGATGCTAGGACTCAAGATTTCAGAAGCATAAAATCATAAGGTCAAAGATGTGATCATAGAAAAGAAGGGCTGAGGTGAGGTGAAAAAACACTGATTGGGTTCAAAGGGGCCACTCAGGAATTGCTGTGATTAAGAAAGCTGGAAAGAGGTAACTCACTGAATAAAAGGAGTTAGGTTGATATTTGTCGACAGATGCAGCCCACGGAAACTAGAGTAAAACATTTGTTTCTAAACACGCTTATTCTAGCTAATCCTGTAGTTTTGCCTTGTTAACAAAACCAAAAGCAAATTCATAAGTATTACTAGATAGAAAATTAAAATCATTCCTGTGCTGATCTCTTTCATGAATTGCTAATAATCTGGGTTACTTGGTGTTATGGGCTAAATTGCGTCCCCAGTAATGCCTACGGTGAAGCCCTAACCCCCAGTACCTCGGAATATGAAGGTATTTGGAAATAGGACCCTAAAAAAGGTAACTAAGTTAACATGAGGGTGTCATAGGATGGACTGTAATCCAATCTGACTGGTGTCCTCGTAAGAGGAGGAAATTAGGACACACACACACACACACACACAGACACCATAGGTGGGTGCACACAGTAACAATCCTGATGACATGGCAAGAAAGTGGCCTTCTGTAAGGCAAGGAGAGAGGCTCAGGAGAAACCAAACCTGACACCTTGACTTCTGACTTCTAGCCTCTAAAACTGTGAGAAAATAAATTTCTGTTGTTGAAACCATCCAATTGGAACCACCACGCCTACTTTTAGAGATTATTAGCTAGAAATTGTTCCTAATTTCAACACTACTTTAGAAATTTCTTCCTACCTGGAAAGTTCTTTTTCTGTAGGATCTCAGAATTCATTTCCTCTTACTTAATCCCAAGATCTCAGAGTCTTAGTGAAAGCTAAGTGAGGAGTATTAATAGGAGCAGAGAGAGGTGGTGGGCAAAATCCCATTATGGTCTGGATTTGACTTTGATCTGCCTGGAGGCAGTCTTAATATACGGAGATTGTGTTGTGAAATGCTCCTCAGAAAATACGCGTGGCTGAGTCTTTTCCACAGGCTGTGTCTGGAAAAGTCTGAGTGCAAGCCGGCAGTAATTTAAGAGCAACTTAGGAGTCCAAGTTCTTTCTAGCCTGCCTCTACCACGTTTTCCTTGTGGCAACTGATCTTCCATTGACAGGCTAAGGGGTTTTGTCATTTTTGAGTTAAGATGTTTTTGCTTAAACATTTAGGAAACAAGCAGGAGTAGGAGAATAGGATGTACAGTTCTAAGCAAACAAGCAATGAAACATAAAAATTAAGTGCCTTATGAAGGAAAGCTTGGCAAGATGACCCGCATTCTCCCACCAAAGATATTAAAAAGGCAAATGTCTCCATTTGGAAATGTTACAATGGGAACATAATGTTGTGTTCTTGTGTAGTCCAACTCATGTTTTTTAGCTACCATGACATTAATTTGTGGATAGGTTTCTACTCTTTTGGATCTTCAAGTATTGGTAGAAACCACCAAAGTTTTGGTCACCAAATAATTTGTAGAGTTCCTTTTGGAAAAAAAAGAGCAGAGATTGGTCAGTAAACACAAGCTGAGTGAAAGTCTTTACGTTGTTTATTTCCCATGTCACCAGTCTGATTCATCTTTGGCAGCAGAGGCCTTTTGTAAAAGTCTACACCTGGTGTCCTCAATTGAGGTAGGCCACCTGCCCCAAGAGGAGCCAACCCACTGTAACTACTTGAAGAGCAACCTTCGCAGCCTTCACAGCACCCATTAGGTAGCACACTCCATCTTTAACTTGTCCTATGAGGCCTTCCTGCTGTTCCGTCAGCTCCTGCACCAAGTGCAGGGTGGATGCTCTCATCCAGAACATATCTGGATTCAATGATGCTCCATTTGATACACAAGAGACTGTGCATAAATAGTAGTCCTGCCATGAGTGCCTGTCACTGCCAAAAACGCATGGCAAGAGGAGACCATGTGTTAGAATGCTTACAGCAAAAAGGGGTACGTGCATGTATTTTTAAACAAACAGCAGAATTAAAGCCGTAATTATTACTCATGGCTCCTTCATATGAGTTTCCCTTACTGTGAGAAAAAAAATCAATTTTAATGTGTTTCATGAAATCTGAGAAGTGAAACCCATCATTTTACCAGTGAGACCCAAAGAAGTCTTTGTTCAATGTCAAACAGAAGCTCACAATGTTTGCTTAATATTTGATCAAAGATGCTTGTTAAAAGTTCACATGGCCTGGAATACTATGCAGCCATAAAAAATGATGAGTTCATGTCCTTTTTAGGGACATGGATGAAACTGGAAACCATCATTCTCAGCAAACTATCACAAGGACAAAAAACCAAACACCACATGTTCTCACTCACAGGTGGGAATTGAACAATGAGAACACATGGACACAGGAAGGGGAACATCACACTCCAGGGACTGTTGTGGGGTGGAGGGAGCGGGGAGGGATAGCACTAGGAGATATACCTAATGCTAAATGATGAGTTAATGGGTGCAGCACACCAACATGGCACATATATACATATGTAACAAACCTGCACATTGTGCACATGTACCCTAAAACTTAAAGTATAATAATAATAAAATAAAATAAAATAAAATAAAGTTCACATGGCCGTAGGACTGCAGATTCTAATGGAGTGAGCCTGGGTCAGGAGCCAGAAATCTGAATTTTAAAAACCACCTCCCCTTCGGTGATGTGAATGCAGGTGAGAAATACTTGGATAATTAATTGCGGGTCTCAGTCACTTCTGTCTTCAGTGGCAGCAAGCTACCTGTGACTTCAGTAGCCTGAAGGTCTCTTGCTAAGTACCTTCACCATAATATTCTTGTTTTAAATTAGAAACAATCTTTGGAACTCATGTTGAGCTACAGTGCTACAAGCATGGCTCGCAGGCAGCTAAAGTGTTTGTAATTATTCAGGAGGCAGCAAAAGGATGTTTATAATAAACATTTCATTTAGAAAAGTATTAAATCCTAGAGATGAAATAGTAAAATAAATAGCACTTAGAAAATTGTAAGGCCTATGCTAAAGTGACTGCCTTTTAAAGGCAGACAAAGCTGGAGTTGAGAAATGTCTCCCTGATTTCCTCCAAAGCCCTAGATTTAACCAGTGTCAGCCAGTCCACATAGGAAGGGACAACTTGGCAGGGAGGGGCCACTGGCAGGTGACAGTGGAAAGACACTAAGCTGGGAGTCAGGAGATGTGGCCACTGGCTTTCACTGTTCTACTAACTAGGTAGGTAGGCTCAATTAGGTCACTAAAACTATTGAATCTTGGTTTTCTGCCTGGAAAAAACAAGCCTGCAGTGGCTTCCAGTCTGACAGCTCATGAGAACTACCTGGGGGTACAGATTCTTTAACTGTACTCCCAGAGATTTTAATTTGATAGGTCTACCTCCCCATGCACAAAGATATTTTCAGATCCAGTAGGTTCCATGGAAACTCACATCCACTTCAGTGTTCAAAGATTCCACCATAGCCCAACCTGAAGGTGGAGTGTGGGAAAAGACATGAGCAACAAGAACCAGAAAACTGTGCCCAATGAAACTGGCTTCAGACTCTCAACCTGAGAGCAACTGACCTGGTTTAGAGGTGACATATTCTAGAAGGCGCTTTCTGCCTTAACTAGGAATCCTAAATTGAGTACACTAAACACTGTGAATGGCCTATTTACATAAATTTACGTTAGAAATTATTCATGAATTAACCTTTAGATAGGTTCTTTTAATTTTTTTCAGTTGACAGATAATATTGTATGCTTTTATCATATACAACACGATGTTTCAAAGCATGCCTATACTGAGGAATGGATGTGTTGATTCTTACAGCGTCCCACAGCACATCCTATGTTCTCTTGAACACAATTGAAGGTATAAAAAAATCTAGCCGTTGGACAATTTGGAGCTCAATTCTCTTTTAAATTCACTTGTTTCTAGTCATGAATGGATCTCAAATGAATTCAGCCATTTTTCCCTCACTCTTCTGAGGGAAAACGAATGCAGTTATTATAATTTTCATTAGTGAAAGAGTATCTGATGCTTAGGCTCACATAAAATTACAATGGCCAAGGTAACACACATAATAAATCAGAAGACAAGGGTTACCTTATAGCAGTGGTTCCCAACCTTTTTGGAACCAGGGACTGGCTTCATGGAAGATAATTTTTCTACAGACAGGGTGGGGAGCGGGGGATGGTTTTGGATGAAACTGGTCCACCTCAGATCATCAGGTATTAGTTAGATTCTCATAAGGAGCGTGCAACCTAGATCCCTCGCATGTGTGGTTCACAATAGGGTTCACGCTCCTATGAGAATCTCATGCCTCTGCTGATCTGACAAGAGGCAGAGGTCAGGCAGTAATGCTCACTCACCCCTTGCTCACCTTCTGCTCTGTGGCCCAGTTCCTAACAGGCCACAGACTGGTACCAGTGCACGGCTGTGGGGTTTGTGGACCCCTGGCTTATAGAATCACTCAGACACTTGGGCAAGTATGCTATGTACCAGAATCACTAGAACTTTCCTACAAATGTTTGTTGAGAAATACTGTCTGCAAATCTCTGTGCTACCGGTATTAGAGGACAGTCAACATCCTACAATCTTCAAGATATATGACTGGGGTAGAGGATGAACATAGAAAGGCAACCACCAGTACCTACTTCATTCACCTAAGTTGCTTATACTACAACATGCAGCATAAACAGAGGTGTGCTGAAGCTGGCTAACATGAGCTTGCAAGATTCAATTGTTAAATTTTCAGGAATTTTGCAAGTCAGTTGTTAAATACAGCCATAATTAAAAATTAAACTATATAAAATTATATTACAAATAATGATGATGAATACTCAAAACTCATCACTTCCTAATAATTTTACTACATTTTACTATTGTCTATACTCTTGGGGTGATTTATATCCATTACATCTGTATGGTAGAAATACAACAAAATAATATACATCTCTTTCCAGCCTCGAATTCAGTGACATCATGTTGGTAGCTTGAAATCGGCCATGATGGTCAGGTTTACACCATAGAAAACAGCAAATGCTATAAACCAGGGCTTGAATTACTGTTCTGTTGATTGTCTAAATTGGGGGTTGGCCAACATCTTTGATTGAAGTTCAGAGAGCAAATATTTTAGGCTTTACAGGCCATACAGTTTGTCATAACTACTCAATGTTTCTGTAATAGTGAAAAAGCAGCCATGGACAACATGTAAATGAACATCATGGCTATGTTTCTAAAAAACTTCATTTACAAAAAGAGGTGGCAGCCATATTTGACCCATGGATGGTGGAGCCCAAAGGCTGAGGTCAGCTGAAGGAAATGAGGATGGTCCTGTCACATGGAAGCTGGTCCTGTCACATGGAAACTGGAAGAGATGTCCCTCAAGGCAGAGAGGGGTTGGTCAAAATACACTGGCTTCTTTCCTCCTCCAGCCTTCCAGTTGCTCACCAAGGTAACCCATCGATCAAGCCCTAAGAAAAGCCAGATGAAGGAGACAAGAGGAAGCACTGTCTACAGCTGTCACTCCACACTTAACAAAGTGATGGAGAAAATATTCATGCACATCACATTTAAAAGGATGTTGTGATATAGTATAGCCATTACATCATAAAGAGCACAAAAAAGTTGAGGAAAAATTTTTCCAGTGTTCTAAAACTATTTTCCAAGTCAGCAAATTCTTCTCATCTCATTGATGAAACAGCATATATCATAGCTATTTCACTTTCATCTGAATTGCTAACATAAAATATCGACGAACATGTCAGAACTTCTTTTAAAATATATTTGTTTAAAAAATAATGTGTCTCTAGACTTTTTGTCAGGTGATTGGTCACATATAAAAAGTTTTAAAATTGGCTCACATATAATCACTTAGGTGTTTTTTCCTTCTTCCTTTTTCTTTTCTTCCTTTGTTTTTTAACCATTAGACTCAGAACACTTACCTCTAGTACTTATTTTGCTAATTTTCTGTACAAATTAGGATACTTTATACTACAGGTAACAAACATCCTAATTCAACCTGCCTTCAAAACCAAGGGAGTTCCTTGGCTTAAATAACTGGAAGTCTAGAATACTAAGCAGGTTTCAGAGTTGATATCATCTGTGGTTCTGGCTCCAGGTCCCTGCTGTTTTGCCCTCTGGTGTGTGTGGCTTCCTGCTTATGAAGTGACTGCAGCACTTCTGGGACACACATCAGCTGCCAACAACATTCAGAGGAAGATTAGAAAAAACAAAACAAAACAAAAAACTCTCCCAGAAAAGAAAAGATGCACTTTTCTCATAATCTCTAGCACAGCACTCTTTAGTGCTTATTGGCACAAACTGGATCCTATGTCAATTCCTGAACAAGTCCCCAGCAAGGGGGATAAGCTTATGTATAGGCCCACCCCTGGAGTTTTGAGGCAAGCACGGTCAAACACCTGAACAAAAGGGAGGAGAGAGGATATGGATGATGAAAAGGCCACTGAAGAGATCCACTATTATTTATTTCTCATTTACCTTTTCTTTTGGTTCTCATTTTCTCTGCAGCTTAATCTGAACCAAGATTGCTAAAAAGAAGATGTGTTCATAGCAGTTATGCTAAGTAGGCATTGAAAATTACCCCTTTGGATATGATAAAATTACTCCATTGGTCTGTAAAAAAGACCCACAGCTCATTGACCAGAGCTTCAGTTAGTTCCAGGAAGGGCCAAAGTTCATAGCCTTTAATCGATTTCAGTCAGTTAGAGCCAGCTGTGATGAAATTCAACATTATGTTTTGATATCTCCTAGGTGAGAGTAAAATATTTTCCTGCCCAATGCAGTGGTGAGCACCTGTAGTCCCAGCTACTTGTGGGGCTGAGGCAGGAGGAGTGCTTGAGTCTAGAAGCTCCAGGCTGTGGTGCACTATGATCACACCTGTGAATAGTCACTGCATTCCAGCCTGGGCAACATAGCAAGACCCCATCTCTAAAAATTAAAAAAAGAAAATTATTTTTATATCACTTTGAACCCATATCAATCTGGGTCCAGCAAGAAACACAGGAACCACCCTAACATTTAAATAGAATTTAAGTCAGAGAATTGGATACACAGGAGATAAAAGAGTTGAAAAATCAGAGGAAGATGAGAGATTAGCAAAAGCAAGAAGCTACTACCCCAACCCTAGGCTGGGGGGACAAAGGGAAAGTTGGTGACAGTAGAGACCAAAGGCTGATGTTGAGTGAAGTGAGGACCTTGATGGTCCTATCACATAGAAGCTGGAAGAGACGTCCCTCAAAGCTGAAGGCAGGGAGTGGTGGTCAAAATACCCTGGCTCCTTCCTTGCTGCAGCCCTCCAATCTCTCACCAAGGTGTCCCATAGGTCAAACCCTGATATAAGCCAGATAAGGGGGAAATTGAGGACAACAGGAAGCACTGTCTGCAGCTGTCACTCCAGTCCCCATCCTTTGCCTATAAAGCCGAGAAAGAATGGATCTGATCACAAATAGGTCAAGGTCTGGTACAGAAGGTCTTGGAGTTATGTGTGTAAATGTCCTGCAATTACACTTTACTCTTCCATAGGGAGCAAATATTTGAACCATTAGAACTGTGGAAGAATGAAATATTCGTTTTCTTCAACCATTATTTTACTTCCACTTTTTTATCCCTGGAAAAGATAGCATCTTTTCTGAGAGTAAAAAAATCAGTTCTGTTAACACAACGACATGTTAATATTTTATTCTTAAGAAGCAGCTAGGAGTGGCAAAAGGAAGGTTTGTTTTCCTTGCAATTACTTCACCCTGGAGACATTCACATTTACATTCACATTTACAGAGACACTCCTAGAAGTTCATCTACACAGAAGAATATTATTGTTTTTCTGGGTTACGTAATAGTCTTATTTTCTTATATTTAATTGGTTTTATTCCTTGATTTTTTTTTCAATGAATATATATAACTAAAGTTATTTTTTAAAGATTACAAATTGTTTTAAAGAATTACATTATTAAAAAAGGAATTGCAAATATTTGATCAACAAGTCACTCTGCTTTCTGCTTTCATAAAATCTTCCGTATTATTGTTCATGTCCATATTGCCTGGGAGGGCATGTAGGTGTAACCCATCATGAGAAATAAAGTCAAATTCTCCAGGGTGGAGCATTTGCAAGGAAAAACAAACCTTCCTTTTGCCACTCCTAGCTGCTTCTCAAGAATAAAATACTAACATGTCATTGTGTTAACAGAACTGATTTTTTTAATCTCAGAAAAGATTCTATCTTTTCTAGCGATAAAAAAGTGGAAGTAAAATAATGGTTGAAGAAAAAGAATATTTCATTCTGCCACAGTTCTAATGGTTCAAATATTTGCTCCCCATGGAAAAGTAAAGTGTAATTGCAGGATTCTCACAAGGCTGGCAGGATGCAATTGACAGAAAGGTATTGATGGACAAAGCTACATGCAAATATATGTAAAGGAGACAGCTTACTGCACGTGAATACACAAATAGGGAGGGTCATATAGTAGTATGTCCAAGCTTCCAAAGCCCTGTGAATATACCATGTTACTGCGGGAAAGCAGGGAGATAGTGTGGAATCCAGTAGGCTCATCAGGAAGGCTTTCCTTTACTATTCTCGTAGTGTTTTTATAGTCAGGTGGCACTGTCTGCAGACGCTGGCCACTTGCTTGCTTGAACAGTAGATATAAGTAACTACTAACAATGCCAACCCATTCCGAGACTAGATGAACTGAAAAATCAATTTTCCTGGCATGCTACTCCCTGTTACAAAGTATCTTAACCTTGACTGCCCATTAAATTAAGCAGGGAAGCATGTTTTAATACCAATACCAGGATCCCATGCCTAGAAATTATCCACAGTTCCTACTTGTCAATTGCAGCCAGGGTTTGAGACCACTCCCAGTGACGACCAGGCCAAAGTCCACCAAGGGTTTATTTCTGAAAGTGTTCCCTGATGCACATACATGAATCTCCTGCTGGGGATGGTATCATAGCTACTCTGACTCTCTTCCTCAAAGCAAAGACTAAATGGAATTTTCTAGCTGTTAACATTAGACACTTTTAAAAAGACATTTTGCTTAACTACCACCCACTCAAAAGGAGAATTGAAGACAGCCAGATCAATTTAGCCTGTGGCTGGGCAGCAGCCTAAGACCTCTTTCCCCAACACAGAGTGAAGTTCAAGAAGGGCAAATCATTTACCCCAATTCTCCACAAGTGTCTTGGCTTTGTTAATTTTTAGTCCCAAGACACATCTGTAATAAAATTTAGGCACATACCCATAAACACAAAAAACACAGATAAATTTGCTGGTTTTAGCCCAAGTCTTACTTTGAGCAATAGGACCTTAGCTATATAATTTTCCTCATTTCACTGATGGAGAAACTGAAAAGGGTTGATATGGTTTGGATGTGTGTCTTCACCAAGTCTCACACTGAATTGTAATCCCCAGTGTTAGACATGGGGCCAGGTGGGAGGTGATTGGATGATTGGGGTAGTTTCTTATGAATGGCTTAGCACCACCCTCTTGGTGCTGTTCTCAGGATAGCGAGTTCTCCTGAGACCTGGTTGTTTAAAAGTGTGTAGCACCTCCCCCTCCCTCTAGTTCCCCATGTGAGACACCTTGCTCCCACTTTGCCTTCTACCATGATTGTAAGTTTCCTGAGGCCTCCCCAGAAGCTGTACAGGTAGCAAATCATGCTTCCTGTACAGCGTGCAGAACTGGGAGCCAACTAAACCTCTTTTCTTTATAAATTACCCAGTCTCTGATATTTCTTTATAGCAATATAAGAATGGACTACACAAGGGGGTCATTTGATTTTCAATTTAAATGTCTCTTCCCCCAGGAAAAAGTCCCAGTTCCCTAAGTTCATGCCCTTTTCCTATGGTTCTGCCACCCCCTCTACTTCCCTATCAGACCACATTTCATCCTGTTTCATACTGTCCTGGTATTACCCAGTAAAGCAGGGATTCTGTTCTCCTGTTCATCCTTGTCTCTCCAATGCCAGACAGGATACACATTGCAGGGGAGATAGATAGCTATTCTTCTACTTTTGTCAAGTGACTATCTTCTTTTTTTTTTCTTTTTTTTTTTTTGCATGCTTGGAGTCAAATATCTTAATATCTCTTTTTAAAAAACCACACTCTACTTAATACTTTAGGGAACATGATAGAAACATGAACTCCTTCAAATCTTTATCACTGTCATCATACATAGTAACACCTTCAGAATTGACTTGGAAGTCTAAACCAGGTCTACCAATTTACAAAAACAAATCTTAACAGACAACTGAGTAAGACTTAAGAAGGTAGCCCAAATTGGAAAGAAACTCCAAGGATTTATTTCTAGGGGAAAAAAAAATAAACTTGAAGAAAAGTAAGTCAAAGAGTGAGCACAAGCACCAGAGGTGAATTCAAGGGGAGCCTGCTGGCTGACACGTGGGAGAATTCTTAGATGATTACAGGCCATTTAGGCTGAGATTTACACTCTTAGTGGTTGGGAGTGCTTGGAAAATAATCAGCAGTCTGTTATTACCAAAAAAAAAAAAAAAATAACGTTACAAGATGTGAGCCAACAGTACAAGGTAATAATTTCAAATACCTAAAAATCTTCCTAATTTTGTCTTAATATTGTAGAAGATGATGTCTAATGGAATGTATATTTTTAGAATTTCATACTTTTCCTAATGTTCTCACTTTTCTTCAAGCAAAGCAACGGTACATTTAAGCCATTATTTTAAAGAAAAAATATATTGTTAAAAAATACATTTTTCCCAGCTTCCACATCAATTTCCTATAGCCTTGAATAAATAAATGTTTGGCTAATGTTTTCTCATGTTTTTAAAAAAGACAACTATCTTGTGTTTCTAGGCACTAAAAGCCTCCACTAAGTAAATTGCATCTTTAAAAATTTGCCCCTTTTCCATAAAAATGTAGGAAGAAAAAAACCTACTAAATCTCTTTCAAACAATTCTGTAGAATTTTCTTTTTCTTCTTGCTTTCTCCATTTTGTGAACTCATGCTTGACTCCCAATACCTCCATCTGTCTTGCAAAAATGAAAATCTGGTACATACATTCTTCTCCTAGGTATTTGTCAAAACTCAGAGAGAAGGCTTTACTCTCTTTCACACGCTGTCTTTCCTGCGCTCCGTATTCTCTCATAGGCAGGATGGGAGTGCTCTTGGTATTTCTCCACTTTTCTCCTCCCCCATCTCAACAGCAGATCTCTATATTCCCCCTTCCTAGTGGCAGAAGAGGGAAAGAAGGCTAGTTTCTACAAATACAACATTTAGTCAAAAAGAAAAACAGTGTCAGTAAAGCAGACTCCCCTTGCTGATAGCGGAAGTAGGCAACTGAGAAATGCTGTTGGAAACAGTTGCTTAAGAACAAAAAATAAATTCAAGCACTCAAACAACCAGGAGACAAGTTGATGGGTTGTGAGCCATGCTGAATTAGAAACTAAAACATTAGGAGACAGTACTAAACAACACGTTGTTGGGCTTAACCTCAAGGGTCAACATCAGTAAGGTCAATACCAGTTTATCATCAGCTCTGACACCAGAAGTCCTTGTTTAAGGCAAAAGACTGAGGTTTCCTGCCGGGCCTGGGAATTATGTACACATGAAAAGCAGGTCAGGTCGCAGCGACCTGACAGCTACCCAGTATAGTAGGATAATATGTTTAGGGATTAACTGAGGTTTCTCTCCCTATCCCCTGTTTTAAAAAACAAACAATAATCTTTAAACAAATTAGTTATGAAAATATATCAAAATTGTACTAAATCTTGATTCAAGGGAAAAGGCCTTAGCAGATCAATTCAAAGATTCAGTAGGGTATTTCAGAGGAACAGACAATGACTCTATGGGTGTTTCTCAACCTCAGCACTATCGACATTTTGGGCCTGATAATTCTTCATTGTTAGGATGTACAGGATATTTGGTAGCATCCCTGGCCTCTACCACTAAGTGCCAGTAACACCAACACCCCAAGTTGTGACAATCAGAAAATACCCTCAGACATTGCCAAACGTTCCCTGGGGGACAAAATTGCCTTTGGTTAAAAAGCACATATTGTTAGATTCAAAAAACAACAAAAAAAGAATGATTTGTTAAAAGTTATTAAATTCTCGACAGACATCAGCTGGCTAGGTGAGTGACTGGATTCCCAAAACAAATTTTGATCACATTAGAATCCCTCAAGAAATTGCTTAAATATTTTTTCAGGAATGCTATTTCCCACGCCCCTCCAAGGAGATTGTGAATTACATTCCACAAAAGTTCTGTCTCAGATGAGCTTTGGGGCAATTTTCTTTTACAGTCTTCATGGACACACTTATTTGTGTTCATTACCCTCTCCCCAAGCATTTAAGCGATAACAATGACAGCTTTTCATCTGTGCTGCTGTTGAGGGGAGGAAGCATGAACAAATAAGATGGATGAATTTCTAAATATTATTATTAAATGCCTAGCTGAAGCAATCATGGAAAGTTAATCCACGAAAGCCAGACCTCCTCTTGTAAGAACTAGGCTTTTTGAAAGACCAAACATGTATTGAACTCAAAGTTTTAGAATCTGGAACATTGAGAGTAGAAAAAGATGCAAGATGTAATATTCCCACCGAAAGAAAAAAAATGGTAGAAATACAGAGATCAAGTTAGATTCAGGGAGTTATTTCTGAAAGGGCTCTATACCTGACCTCAACCAAAGTTAAAACACAGATATGGCAGAGGGGGTGATACATCAGGAAACACACCCAGATCCCAAAGGCAATAAGGGCACGTCGAAACAAACTCTAAAGGGCTACGAAGGGCTAAAAAATGACCCTGTAGCAGAGATCTAGAGGACTGACCACCCAAATCAAGTTTCAAATGAAAGTCACAGCTAGACCTTGGGGGAACTTACAGCTTCACCAAGACCTGGGTCAGCTGAGTCAGCAGAATGAGACCCCTTGTCCACAGGTCATGCTAAAAGTATGAGGGAGTTAAACCAGTGGTGGACACCCCAACAGTGGATGAAGCAACAGCAGAGTGGGAGGGGGGAAAAGCGGGGCAGTGGAGAAGATAGATCTCAGAGAGTACATGATTAAAAAATGTTAAACAGTTCTTGATAACAAAAGACAGCACTAGATTTGTGAAGCTAAGCAAACTATACTGACTTCTCCCCTCCTGACGAGTTCAGGAAAACACATCTCACCTAAACACTAGCAACAGAATAACTGTAATTGAATTCCCTATGAAGTTATTATAAGCAAAAAGTGAATAAAGAGTAGAACAATATTACCACAAGCAACAAAGGCATCCAGAAATGTATGTACAAATATAAATATATAATATTTTAAACAAGTTAAAGTAATTTAAGGTAATAGTAAAAGCTATAAAAGTACAACCTAAATCATAACTTTCAAATCTCAGAAATGAGATGTTTGGGCAAGAGAGAGCTGACAGAGCAGAAAAATTAGAACTAATTATAAGTCAGGAATTAAGACAAACTGGAAGGAACACAAGAGAAAATAATTGTGCCATAAAAGAAATAGGATATGAAAGGAAGAAAATTTTAAAAACCAAAATGAAATGAAGACAGAAAAGATAAAAAGGATCTGAAAGTAACATAGAAGACAGGCAAAGAAGCCTCAGCATCCATATAACAGGAGTCAACAAAATATGTATAATTCAATAAAATTTCCTACAATAAAAAGAAAGGTACATATTTAAAGGGCATTTTGTCTACCTGGGAAAAAAAATTAAACCAGACAGTCAAACATCAAAACGTTGTCTAGTAAAACTATCACCCAAAAGAATAGGGGATGTAGGGATTCAGACTAACAGACCAAGTCACTTATAAGGGGGAAAAATCAGATTGACCAGACAGTTTACAACAGCAGTGTTTTATGCCAGAAGAAAATTGAATAACATCAAAGTGGCTCAAGAAAAGAAACTATGAACCGAGTAGTTTTGTTGTTGTTGTTGTTGTTGTTGTTGTTTTTGAGATGGAGTCTCACTCTGTCACCTAGGCTAGAGTGCAGTGGTGCAATCTCAGCTCACTACAACCTCCACATCCCAGGTTCAAGTGATTCTCCTGTTTCAGCCATCTGAGTAGCTGGAATTATAGGCGCCTGCCACTACGCCTGGCTAATTTTTGTATTATTAATAAAGGCAGGGTTTCACTATGTTGGCCAGGCTGATCTCAAACTCCTGATCTCAAGTGATTCACCTGCCTTGGCCTCCCAAAGTGCTGAGATTTCAGGCATGAGCCACTGTGCCCAGTCCAGGTATTTCATATCTAGGTATATTGACCTTTCAATATAAAACCACAGAAAAACTGTTGTGAACATATAAGAATTGAGTAAATATTGTTCCCATCAACACTTCCTAAGAATTCTAGAAAAGGGGTTTTTCTAGAATCTGGAGAGACAATCACAAAATGACTGTTGTTGAGCATTAAATACATATTTACCTGTAATACTTATTTTTAATTTTTATATTATTTTATAAATTGCTACTTTACTCAATTTTTGTTTATGATACTTTTCACATTGATTTTTGGAGGCTATTCAGATATATAATCATATTATGTGCAAGTAGATATAGCTTTGTTTTTTTCATTTTAATTCTTATTTCTCAAATTACTTTGTCTTGTTTAAATTCATTGCCTACTACCACTAACATAATGTAGAGATGTGTAACCTTGCTGTGTTTCTCATTTTAGCAGGAAGTCCTCTAATGCTTGTCCATTAAGTAAAACTGGCTTTAGTAGTCTGAGGTATATATATTTTATCTTGTTTAGAAAGTATCCACCATATTCTATATTACTGAACTGTTGTTTAATTTTGTCAAATTATTTTTCTGCATCTATGGAGATAATCATATAATTTTTCTCCTTATTTGTATTATTGTGTTGATAGATACATGTTAGCCGATTTTCTCATGATGAGCTTTGCTTTGCACGAAAACAACTCATTTGGTCATAATATATTTTTTTATTAATTGGTCGTTGGGTTCTCTTTGTCAATATTTAGAATATTTTAATTGATGGCAATGAGTGCTATGATCAAATGTAAGTGTTCTCCCCAAATTCATGTGATGAAACTAACCCCCAAAGTGAGGTATTAAGAGGTGGGGGGGCTCTGGGAGGTTATTAGGTCATGAGAGTGGAGACTTCATGAATGGGATTCATGCCTTATAAAGGAGGTGTGAGGTTGCCTGCTTGCCACTTCTGCTATGTGAGGATACCACAAGAAGTTGCCATCTATGAGGAATTGTCCCTCACTATACACCAAATCTGCAGTGCCTTGATTTCATACTTCTCAACCTCCACAATGGTAAGCAATAAACTCTCTTGTTCATAATTTACCCAATCTAAGATATTTTGTTAAAGCAGCCCAAAAGGAACAAGACAGTAAGATTGACCTGTAGTTCTATTTTTTGGAGCAAATTTTGTCAGGTTTTGGGATCAATTTACTTCATAAAAAGAATTTGGAAGCTTTATTTTTAAACCATGTTTTGGAATAGTTTAAATACTGTTAGGATTAACTGATCTTTAAAGTTGTAGTAAATTCCTGTGTGAAACCATCTGGGCCTCATAGTGGAGTGTTGTTTGACTTTTCTATTTCTTATCTCTTAATTGGTCCATTTAGGCTTTCTATATCTACTGTTAAATTGTATTACACCATAAATTTACCCATTTCAAATTTATTTTCAGAGTGTAGTGCAAAGTAGTCTCATAATTTTTGAAGTTTTCTCTCCTCTGGCCTTTTTTATTTCTGATTTGTGTATTCTTGAGCTTCCTCTGTTATTTCTTCATTAATTTGGACAGTGGTTTGTCTATTTTGTTGATTTTTCCCAAAGAACCCGATTCTGAACTTATTTTTAGTACTCTTTTGTTTTGTTTTCTATTACATTATTTTCCCTTTTTATCTTTATTAATTCCTTTTTTGTTTCCTTTGTAATTCTCTAGATTTTTGTGTAAGGTATACCATTCATTTACTTTCATTTTATTGGCATAGCTGTGTAATCGTTTTGTAGAAACAGGAGTCTTGTTATGTTGCCCAGTATGCGTTCTACTGTTCTGACATATTCATGGCAATAGAAGCACATTCTGAAGATCTAGCCTGATATAGAAACTAAGAACATTACAAGCACATGAGAGACTGGTTGATTTAATAGTGTTACATTCATACTATAATGCAGCCATGAAAATAAATGAGTTAAATGTATACAGGTTGCCTGGCAGAAATTTCTACAAAGAGTTGTTTAGTGATAAAGCAAGAGGCAAAAAAGGCTATATAATTTTCTCTAAAATAAATAATGATAAGCCTTTAAATACATATTCAAATGTAATTATATATCCAAGGAAAAAGACTGGAAGGGTAAATACATTAGTTACTTGGAAGAGAAGGGAGAGTAGGTGAAGACAAGTGTATATATACAGAAAATGTTTTAAAATATGACCAATAAAAGTAATGACATAATCGCATTTAAGATAAATTATAAATGTGTAAAAATAAATATAAAGAGAAACACAAAAAGATGGTCACTAAAATATGGAATCCTGATACCTCAAAATGATGTGATTTAAGATGTTTTTAACTTTGTTCATTATATATTTAAGAAAATAAGAGGATAATTAAAAATTTATGATATGGGGGGAGCTTCTCATAGTTATACATGCTCATCCTGTTTCTCATTTTTACCAACATATAATTATATATTTTCTATTATTGCCATCTATTTTCCTTATAGACTAAAAAGTCTCTCAAAGAGAAGTTGATTTTCTTAGTTGAAAGGAGGTGATTTAACAATGATTTTTGTAATGAATATTATATAAGAATAAGTAATTCTACTAATCTCAAAAATTTCAATTCTAAAAACTAAGAAATATACTAGCATTCCACGAAAACTTGAATCCCATAATTTTATAGCAGTATGGTAAGCTTACTAATGATTCAGAGAAGTATCAAAAAGATAATTAAAGGACCTGAAAAATAAAATTTATGGGGTAAGTTTACAGGAAAGTATTATTTAGCAAAGTAGTTGACAAACTGAATCATTTTTATATCTATAAAATCCTCTTATACAGAAGAAGGAGTCCAGCTGGTTTTAATATCCATTAATGATGTAACCAGAAAAGGGGGTCAGGGGAGGAGGAAACTGCAGCAGATGAGACATGGACTACCTACAAAGACCCTGGTGGCAAGATTTGTCAAACATCAGATGAGTTACTAAGACAGGTTGTGGGATTACCTCTTCCCTCTCCTAAGGGGTGCTTCCCTCATCTCTCTGGAATGGTTTAAATGCAATCCAGCCTTGAGAAGGGTGAATGCCTTCATAACTTATAGGCTCTCCTTGTGCTGTATGTGAAAGACAAATTTAGACAAGGGTAAATTTAAAACTAAAACAATTACATTCCCTTCTATCACTCCCCACTCTGTGTCCAATAATGGGATATTTACTGTGAAAGTTTATGAGGCAACATGGCAAAGACTGGCTCCAGCAGGCAATTTAACAAAGAGAATGGACCATGGAACAGCATAGCCCTGGCTCTACTACACACAAATTTCAACATTGTGTCCTATAAACCGAATTAAAATGTTTTTGCTGGTCTCCTAAACAATTTGTTTTACTTTGGACCATTCTATTGATATGGATTTTTTTTTTAAAGACAGGGTCCCAAGTCTTTCACCAGGCTGGAGTGCAGTGGCACAGTCACAGCTCACTGCAACCTCAGTCTCCTGAGCCCCAGCTATTCTCCTACCTCAGCCTCCCGAGTAGCTGGAATTATAGTTGCACACCACCACACTTGGCTAATTTTTTTATGTTTTGTAGAAACAGGAGTCACATTATGTTGCCCAGGCTGGTGTCAAACTCATGGGCTCAAGGGATCCTCCTGCTTTGGCCTCCTAAAGTGTTGGGATTATAGGCGTGAGCCATCGTACCTGGCCTTGATATACAATCTTAACAGTGGCCATACAGCGAGGCCTCTTTGCAAGATGACTATATCTTATTTTGCAACCATATCTCATAAGTAGTTGCTTGTATTTATCATTTTGATTCTGAATATTAAGCATTAAGTAAATACTTGTCATAAAGTAACAATGAAGCAGAGATCAAAGATTATTCCATAGCATAAGCATGGGATAATCAAGTTAAAGGTGGGATAAGGATCAAGGATTCTCTGCAAAGCAATGTACAGAGACCTACGAAAAGCAGGCTGAGAAGTTAGTGAAGAGACTTAAAATGCCTTAGAACTATAATAGCTAGCACCTATAGGTCCACATTTTTAAAAAATTTTTAATTATGGTAAAAAAACATATACACACAACATATAATGGACCATCTTAACTGTTTTTAAGTGTGATGTTTAGGAGTGTTAAAAACATTGACATTATTGTATGACAGATCTCCAGAACTTTTTTATCTTGCAACACTGAATCACTGTACTTATTAAGCCAACTCCCTATTTTCCTCTCCCCCCAGCCCCTGGCAACCACCATTCTACTTTTAGGTTCTCTGTGTTTGACTACATTAGATGCCTCATATAAGTAGTATCATATCGTATTTGTCTTTTCTTAGCTGGCTGATTTCACTTAGCATAACGTCCTCAGGTTTAATCCCTGTTATAGCATGTGGTGGGATTTTCTTCTTAAGGCTGAATAATAATCCACTGTATATATGTACCACATTTTTTTATCCATTCATCCATTGATGGATATTTGAATATGCCCTCTAATTTTCTAAAATTCAGCATAAAGTATTTTAGAAGTGTGTCAGTTATGATGCTATTATTTCTCAGCTTCAAACTGACCCTTCTATAAACTATTTCAGGCTATTGGACCTGAGACTCTGTGAATCCCATTTCTGCTTTGCAGGCTTACTCCCAGTTAGGTTTTGTTAGTAAGGGGGAACAGGAAGAGTGCTGCTGGGGGAGGAGGAAAGCACTGTCTCCTTGACCCTATTGCTTTTTGTACTCTTGTAGTTCCTGTGTCACCCCTGCAGTATACTGCACCAAGCAGGGCAGTTGCCTTCTGTGCAGTAGCAGCAGCTCAATGCAGTTTGCAGTTTTTCTAACACTTGCAGAGCCAGCCTTAGTGCACCCCCCTCAGCGGACCAGGCTCTTTCCACCTGCCTGAGTTTTACCTGTACAGGTCCCTCCTCCAAACTTCTGCCTTTCAGAAATTTCAGCCTGTACCTTTTGCCCCCAGCCTTAGTGGAGGGCAGTAGCCTCTAAGATGGAACAGTGTTCTCTTTTTCTCCTTTCCATTTATCTTTCCATATAATTATCTATATGAAATTCACACTGTCCAAATAACTCATCTGGTTTCTCCCTCCTGACTCACCCAAACTGATAAATCATGCAAACATGCCACCTGAAATTCTCAGAACCTTCCAGAAAGCAAGAACAAGCCTGAGTGTAGCCAAATAACTGAACACATCTGTTTAATCATTCATAAGATGAAAGTGAAGATTATGGCACAGTGTGG
Source organism: Symphalangus syndactylus (assembly GCF_028878055.3). NCBI lineage: Eukaryota > Metazoa > Chordata > Mammalia > Primates > Hylobatidae > Symphalangus > Symphalangus syndactylus. Next base: position 102,404,031 of record NC_072430.2, on the reverse strand, counting down.
TAAGCCTTATTAAAAAGAAATGTAGGTTGTTATGGGAAGTCAGACGAAGGGCCCTCAAAGACAGAAAGCAGTCAAAGACAGCTGAGGGAGGCCACCTTGCACCTATGCAGGAGTCAGTGTTCAGGACGGGCTGGGGACGCTTCAGGTCTGCACTCTCCACATCCAGATAGGAAGTCTGCACCACCTAGTGCTGCTTCTGCACTCTGCCGTCCCTCTCTAGGTGATTCTCTGTGGTCATCCTTGAAGTTACAAAAAAAGTGTGTGTGTGTGTGTGTGTGTGTGTGTGTGTGTGTGTTCTCCTGTCTTCTTTACATTCTGAGTTCTACAAGACAGCAACAAGAACAACAAGGAAACTTTTGTCCTATCTTTATATCTCTTCCAGCCCCTGGAGGGTGGGGGCAGCCAGAGGAAACTTGAATAGACAGTCTAGGTCTCTGTGCGCTACAAAAATTCATTAAGATGGGAGGTGTGGATGAGCAATCACAGGGACAAATCCACAGGTGCTCATCAGAATAATAACGACATTTCCTGCAGAAGGACTATGTGACAGGCATTGCCAATTGCTTCATATCCATTAACTTCTATTTTTCAAAAACATTATATCATTATTATCATTACCACCATCTTACTGACGCTCAAAGAAATTAGACTCAAAGAGAGGTTAAGGAGCTTGTCTGGCCTCACACATGCAGGATTTGAACTGTTTTCTCTGATGCAAGAGGTTGCAGCGTTCTCTCTACTGCCCCTGCTACTGCCCATTTTTATTTTTTTATTTTTTAAATTTTCTTTCTTTCTTTCTTTCTTTTTCGAGATGGAGTCTCACCCTATTGCCCAGGCTGGAGTGTGATGGCACAATCTCAGCTCACTGCAACCTTCATCTCCCTGGTTCAATCGATTCTCCTGCCTCAGCCTCCCAAGTAGCTGGGATTACAGGCATGCACCACCATGTCCAGCTAATTTTTTTTATTTGGTTTGGTTTGGTTTTAGAAACAGGGTCTTACTACATTGCCCAGGCTGGTCTCAAACTTCTGGGCTTAAGGGATCCTCCTGCCTCAGACTCCCAAAGTGCTGAGATTACAGGCCTGAGCCACCACACCCAGCCTACCCACCCATTTTTATAAATGAAAATAATTTTAATAGAGTATTCTATCTACTGATTTATCTTCTATTTAATTATATTGTTTTAGAAATAATGTTTAAGAAATTTTTTTAAACCCTGCTGTTGGCTTTTAAATATAAATTGACTCTTGCTTGGCAGTAGAAACTATTCAGTTTATGACAGATAGTGTGTATACATATAAAATTATTTTTACATTAAACTTTTGGGAGTTAGACTAATAGAGATATTCTGGAGAGTAACATTCTGGCAGTACTTAGTCAAAAAAAAAAGTGTGCATATATCCTATGACCCTACTATCCCTCCCCCTGGGTATCCATCCCAGAGAACACATCACACAGCCTAGAAGAATCTTCATTGGAGCTTTGTGGTAGTAGAAAACAAGCAATCTGGTTGTCCATCTTAGGGAAGTAGGTAAGTTCAAAAGTAGTAAGGGCTGCGTGTGGTGGCTCATGCCTATAATCCCAGCACTTTGAGAGGCCAAGGGGGATGGATCACCTGAAGTCAGGAGCCTGAGACCGGCCTGGCCAACATGGCAAAACCCCATCTCTACTAAAAACACAAAAAATTAGCTGGCCTGGTGGCAAGCGCCTATAATCCCAGCTACTCAGGAGGCTGAGGAAGGATAATTGCTTGAACCCAGGAGGCAGAGGTTGCAGTGAGCCTAGACAGCACCACTGCACTTCAGCCTGGGTGACAGAGCGAGACTCCGTCCCAAAAAAAAAAAAAAACAAGAAATAAAAAATGTAGGCAAGTGTGGTGGATGCATATTACTGAGTTCTATGCTAGAAAGCCAAACAATTGCATTTCCCAGACTCTTTTGCAGCTAGAAGTTAAAATAGAAGTCAATGGATTGATGCTACTCTAACAGATGTATTTGTGTTGCTGTAGGGGCTTCTTAATCATAAGGGCCTTTTGGTTTGGGCAGGGCAGCTTGATTCTGGCAACAGCAACTTCCCAATACAAGTAGCTTCTTGGTGGCCTTTAGGGGTTTTTTTGTTTGTTTGTTTCCTAGACAGGGTTTGGCTTTGTTAGTAGGCTGGGGTGCAGTGGGTGAACTCAGCTCACTGCAATCTCCACCTCCCATGTTCAAGTCATTCTTCTGCCTCCATCTCCTGAATAGCTGGGACCACAGGTGTGCACCACCTGTGGCTGATTTTTGTATTTTTATGTAGAGATGGGGTTTCACCATGTTGCCCAGGCTGGTCTCCAACTCCTGGGCTCAACCAATCCACCCATCTCTGCTTCCCAAAGTGCTGGGATTACAAGCTTGAGCCACAGCACCTGGCCACCTTTGGGTTCCTAAATCAATTTTTGAAGGTTCAATCCTTAACCTTCCCAATGATTCTGTAAGCTGATTACTCTATAATAAATGTATTTCTGCCCAAACTTAAGTAGAATTTCTGTTCCCTGCCTTGACCAAAATAAACACCATTGTGTATCTTGAAAAAGAAGCCTTGGGAGTAACTTGTCAGGACCTGAGAAAAGCAATCTGCCCCTCTGCAGCAGGGTAAGCAGGCTTTTGGATTTTTTTTTCTCTTTTGCTAAAAATAAGACTTTGGTGTCTAGCATGTTTCATGGCTAGTAAATTTATTGTAAAAAATAAAGCTTTTTAAAACTAAACATGCAATGATATTGCCTACCAGCTATATACACAAAATGCTTAGAAATATAGCCTATCTACATCAGTAGGCACAAATATGACTTTATTTATACTCATATCCTTGGTGCAAGACTTGCAGGCACCTCAAGTGAAACCTTGAATCATGTTTTGTTTTACTTTATACTCCTAGCTAAAATGGAATATACTTTCTTTGTTTGTGTAGTTTTACTTTAGCTTATATGAAGCTAACAGTGGAATTTGAGGAATCTCAAGGAAGTTTCTCATCTTCCCCTGCAGCAAAATCAGCAGCCATAATGCTGTATGGGATATATACTGTGTCCCTACTCTTACAAGGCATTTGCTTTCTTTTTCCAGCTAGAAACAGTCATTTTCACCATCTAAGGAAGGAGGAACCAGCCCTTAAATCTAATGTTACAGAAGGGACCAGGATTGGATCAGCTGGAACTGGTGCTGGCAATGAAAGGAGGCCTCCATTCAATGGCAACAGTTTTCCAACCACCTAGGCCTCAGGCCCCAACACTTGTAATGTACCTGAACTTTAGGCACCATGGCTAGGCTGCTAGGCACTTTTTTTTTTTTTTTTTTTTTTTTTGAGACAGAGTCTTGTTCTGTTGCCCAGGCTGGGGCAGTTTTATATTTTTAGTAGAGATGGGGTTTCACCGTGTTGGCCAGGCTGGTCTGAAACTCCTGACCACAAGTGATCTGCCCACCTTGGCCTCCCAAAGTGCTAGGGTTACAGGTGAGCCACCAAGCTTAGCCTTACCGCCATCCTTAATGGTGTAGTCAGCTGTACCTTGGGAAAGGAATTGTGAGGGGGAAAAAAACCACCTGTTTTCATTTGCTAAATTACATCTGGAAAAAGGGAAAAGTTTAACCCTTAATATTCTAGAAAGGGAAAATGATAATACCAAACCCTAACATCATTGTTTTTGTTATTTGTTAAATACAGAACTTGAGAATTAAAAATCCACACATAACTGTCCACTCACTCCACTACTTATTAGCTCCAGACATTGGGCAAATCACTCAATGGAGGTTTCCATTGCCTCACTGTGGGGATAATTTCTTTCTGATCTAATCCCAGGATTGGAGCTGGGAACGTAAAACACTGTGTATGAAGCCACCTTATGAACTTGAGGAAAATCATATCATTGTCAGGTGTTACTGTAAAAATATGTTATACTCTTGTCATCCATGTAATGACTACCAAGTTCCTAAAACAACATCTGCTCCTCAAACTATTGCTAACAGACACTGATCATACTTCTTTAGTAAATATTTATCAGACATAAGTGTCTGTTGAATGAACACATATGTGAATGACTACAGCTGTACTCCAAGGAAGTGATTGATTGCAGTCATGCAGGGAGTGCATGTCACAATGTTGCACAGAGCCAGAAGAAAGGAAGGCAGATGCTTCTTTGCTTCATCATCTGTATCTCTCACTGAAAATACAGCAACTGAACTATAATCACCTTTGAAATCCCTTGCAGGTATTTCTGCTTGGCTCCTCTGCTCTAGCTCCAGTGACTTTCCGCATTCTGGAATCTGTGGGGATGTCTGATAATCATATGTGGTGACAGTCATTAAATTTGGAAAGAGAGGAAAGTGTGTGTCATGACTGCTTCCAATGGCTCCAAAACATAAATCTTGCATCTACTGTGACACTACAGCAGTTCAGTAACGGGTGCTATGGTAATACCCAGTGTCTTAATAGAATCACTGATGTTTTTTCCAAAGAGTCATTTCACCGGCATGGTGCATCTGTGTTAGTAACTGCAAAGCCTTCTAATGCACATAGATAGCAATTGCTGGGTCTGTGAGCAGCACAGAAACACCGAAGAACTGGGAAACAACGTTGTAAGATATGTTTCCAGAAGCTTCTTTCACTTCCTCTTTATCTAGGGATACTGCTATGTTTGATTTTAAAGGTAGATGATTCTCAAATAACGCTGAAATATGAACTCAATTTTGATTTTTATACTCATCAAAAATCACTTTTCAGATTCAGTTAATTACAGTAATGACTAGTTACATGTGTAAAACACAGGGTCTGACTTGATTTTTCTTCCAAAATTTGAAGGAAACTTCAAGCTCTTGAAGTTATTCCTGGGCAAATGTTTTATAAAAGATTTCTTAAGACTTTACTATCCCAAAGCAAATAACGTTAAAAATGAGAAATCTTGCCAAACTTTTTATATTTTGATGTAGACAATCCAACTGTCTGGAAAGTGTCCTCCCAAGGATTACATGAGACATATACTCTTTCACTAGTCAAAAAAAACTTCTCCTGATACATTTACCAACCTTTGGGTGGAAATTGTTTCTTAAGAAAACTTTTTCTCCAATAATAGCATATTCCCATGCCCCATGGCAGGCCTACTAAATTAGTAACAGTGTGGGGAGGGCAGTGATCTTTGGTTTAACCAGTACATCAGGTGATTCCAACGCAGCAGTTCTCTAACTTCTCAAACTCTAGCCAGCCTGAGAATTTGCATGTCTGTGAAGTTTCCAAGTGATGCTGCCGGTCTGGGGACCACTTCTTCACAGCATTTTTTAAATCCTAGGATGACTGTCTGACAAGCCAAAACAGGCTTTCCCAAGTAATTTGACTAAAATTATCAATCATTTAAAAAATATCCTTTCTTTCATAGATGCAGTATGTAGTGAATAGATTTTAAAAAGCATTTTATCCTAAGAAAGCTCCCAATTGATATTTTAATAATATTGTGCTTTTTGCAAACAGCTGAGTTTTGAAACCTCTGTTTTGTTGCCATTTGGTGTCTATGGACACACCCCCTGTGAAGCTACTGAAACCTCTGTTTGGCTTTGTCACTTTCCATGAGTGGTAGACATTGGGAGAGGATAACACTTGATTCCAGAATACCCCTAGTTTCGGGTACAAATTTGTTAAATGCTAAATAAGTGATTTCATGGTAGAATAAGCCTTCAGCAAAGTTGAGAACAAGGATGTGACAGCAAAATTCCAGGGGAGCATGATTCACATTGCTGCAGAATTATGGTGTCTGGAGTTGTGCTGCACACAGCCTATACAGCCTCACTCAGTAACCCTCTCACCAGCTACACACATATATTTAGTACTTTCTTTTATTTGTGGCCATTAGTTGACAGTGCCTGAAGTTAACCATCACACCCTCTGTCCTAAAGAGAGAGCTCTGATAATATGCTCATGACTTCATGCAATGTAGGATAACTACTCAACTTACATTTGAGAAGCTGACACTTTTGGGGGTGCCTGCCCAGCCACAGTCCCCTGTCTGAAACTGCCTTCTTAAAGTTTACAAGGAAGTAAACTCTTACAGCCATATGATTACTACATGATCTAAACCTCTGGTCATAGCTAATTAGATTATGAGGAGTATCAAACAGAGAAAAGAGGCTAGACTGGCTGACTTGTGGCCAATAAAAATCTATCAAGAATTTGAATTAAGAATGTGGGGACTAAAAGTATTAGGAACTGAATCATCATCAGTGCGAAGCATTAGCAGTAAAGTCCAAGGAATTGCTAAAGTTTCTGTACCTGGCTGGGATACCACTCTTTCTGAAGTCTGGTAGCTTCTGTTGATCTACAAGGCACTCTGTTCTTCTTTTCTGGTTATATTACATTTATCTCCACTTTCCCCAGACCTGTTTTCCCTGTCCCGTCTCTTTTCTGCCCTGGGAGCTGACGAAAGTACTCTGCATCATCACTCTGGTTCCCTTGCTACCTGACTTCCCTTGGAGCTGGCCAATGCAAGGCACTTGCAGGTCATCAGACGGTGGAAGAAAAAGAAACCACAGTGTTGCTTCCCTACTCCCTTCCTTCATACTTCAGTGCCTTCTCTGCTAGTAGTTGCATTCCTCTACAACTACAACCCCTATCAGGCTATCTCTCTAGAAAGCTTTTAACTTTCACTAGGCTCTAGTAATATTATTTTCTCCCTCCTCCCTTTAGCCCTAGAGGCGGTAATGATTTCACACTGTTGCTGGGATTTGGTTTTCTCACCATCCCTTGTTTCCTTAAACTTGCATTTCAGTTTTGGGCCCTCATCCTAAAATACACAATCCTGAATGCCATAATCCACAATGTTGAAATCTTTTTTTTTTTTTTTTTTTTGAGAAGGAGTCTCACTCTGTCACCCAGGCTGGAGTGCAGTGGCTATATCTCAGCTCACTGCAGGCTCTGCCTCCCAGGTTCACACCATTCTCCTGCCTCAGCCTCCCAAGTAGGTGAGACTACAGGCGCCTGCCACCACACTCGGCTAATTTTTTGTGTTTTTAGTAGAGGTGGGGTTTCACCATGTTAGCAAGGATGGTCTTGATCTCCTGACCTCACGATCCGCCCTCCTCAGCCTCCCAAAGTGCCAGGATTACAGGCGTGAGCCACTGCACCCAGCCAATGTTAAAATCTTGAAAGATGAAAATCCCAAAAATATAATCCTGGAAAAACATCTTTTAAATTATTTAAAAGACATTTACTTACATTGTAAAAGGAAATTTAGTTGAAAAACATAAAAACATAATAGAAAGTTTCATAGGACACTTTGCACAAGATTGGCAATAACATACATATTTTTGCAATCATAAACATGTAAGTATACTGACAGTCACACAGTTATGAGCAAACTGCATTCATAAAGAAATAGACCTAAAAGCAAAATATATATACACATATCACTATGGTTAGTAATTGTGTGCACCCAGCTTTATAACTGCAGTAACATGAAATACTGTGATGCACAACTCCAGTCTTTTGATGAGATCAGTCAAAAACCTGGATAAGTTATCACCACATCACCACTGCGCCACTAGCTCAAAGAGCCAAGATCTCGAGACATTTTATCTTTCATAAATACAGATATGCAAAAAGACATTTCTTCATTTACTGAGGAAGTTTCAACGTTTTCCCATACATGCACAATGCTTACACACAAAGTCAACCTTGTGATAACGCACTTTCATGGAGTCACATTTGCAAAAAAAATGCATGAAATGAATTAGAACTCTCTAAAAAGTCTATACATAATTTTATACCTCCAGTATTAAAAATGATGTGACGATGAAATACCTGGCATAGCAAATTTTGAAAAACAATGCTGACAATTTAAAATAATGGAAAAAACTTTAAAAAAAAAACAACCTCCTCAAAAAAAAAAAACAAAACTAAAATGAAAATTTGACCAGGCTAGATTATGCGCAATTGCACAGAAAGAATCCATAAGAGCTGGCCAACTTTCACATCAACTGTTTTGAAGTCCTGCATCCCAATGAGTAGCTGCCTTTTTTTTTCCTTTTAGAGTGTGGCTCTCCTCAGAGAATAAATTCACATTCATTTTCTTTCTTTTTTTTTTTTTTTTTTTTTTTTTTTTGGAGATGGAGTCTCACTATGTTGCCTAGGCTGGAGTGCAGTGGCACGATCTCAGCTCACTGTAACCTCCGCCTCCCAGGTTCAAGCAATTCTCCTGTTTCAGCCTCCTGAGTAGCTGGGACTACAGGCACCCGCTCCCATGCCTGGCTAATTTTTGTATTTTTAGTAGAGATGGGGTTTCACCATACTGGTCAGGCTAGCCTCGAACTCCTGACCTCAGGTGATCCACCTGCCTCGGCCTCCCAAAGTGCTGGGATTACAGGCGTGAGGCACTGCGCTCGGCCCATTCACATTCATTTTCTACATGGCTCCGCTTTTTTGAAATTCTTCTACAATTCAATACACACAAATGTGAGCATTCCTTATTAAATTTTTTCAGCTTCCATGCCATGTTATTTTGGGTACTCGGAAATTCATTTTGCACACACTCATATACAAACCACAAATTTGGCAGAAACAATACTGGTGATGGAACAGCAACACCATTGCATAACGTATCTTTTTATTCCTACTATACACATAATTGTTTTCTTTTGTCTTTTGTGTGTGTGTGTGTGACAGAGTCTTGCTCTGCTGCCCAGGCTGGAGGGCAGTGGCACAATCTCAGCTCACTGCAACCTCCGCCTCCTGGGTTCAAGTTATTCTCCTGCTTCCTGAGCAGCTGGGATTACAGGCGTGCACCGCCATGCCCAGCTAATTTTTGATTTTTTAGTAGAGACGGGGCTTCACCACGTTGGTCAGGCTGGTCTCGAACTCCTGACCTCGTGATCCACCCGCCTCAGCCTCTCAAAGTGCTGGGATTTCAGGCGTGAGCCACCGCGCCTGGCCACATAATTATTTTCAAACCAGTCAGTAACTTCACTGGCTTCTTCAGGCAAATGTGGCTTTAATTTATTAAAAGCTCTTAGAATGTCATCAGCTTGAAGAAATGCTCATTCAGAAAAAATGACACATTTTTAAACTGAAGTTTCCATCATTGCTGTGTCGTGTGGCCAATCCACTCATCTGAATTTTCTGCCAAATTCATTGGAATGAACAGAAAAAAGAACTTTTTGGTAACACTTTGAAATTTGCTTTTGGAAGCCTTGATTGCACCTGATCCCAAATCTGTCATTATCATTTGGAGACTCTCTGAAATTCATTTTCTTCTGCAAATTTCACCAACTCTTCAAATAAGAGTTTATAAAGTGCTTCTCTTTTTCTGTTGATACATGAACAAGCAAATAAGTTACAGAATTTGTGGATCCTACGGGGCCATGAATTGCATATAGTTGACAAAAAAATAGTAAGGACCATTTTTTTTGTTTTTGTTTTGAGAAAAAGTCTTGCTCTATCGCCCAGGTTGTAGTGCATTGGCTCACTGCAACCTCCGCCTCCCAGATTTAAGTGATTCTACCACCTCACCCTCCAGAGTGGCTGGGATTACAGACTGGCACCACCACACCTGGCTAATTTTTGTATTTTTAGTAGAGACAGCGTTTCACCATTTTGGCCAGGCTGGTCTCAAACTCCTGACCTCAAGTGATCTACCCGCCCAAAGTGCTGAAATTACAGGCGTGAGCCACCCTGCCCAGCCAAGTAGGGACCATTTTTAAAGCGCCATCCATTAGTCAGAGTGAAGCTGCGCTAGTTTTTCTATGTTAGATTTAGTGTTACATATTAAAAAGTCTATCTTCTTCAACAAATTCTAACAAGAAGTAGTCAATTGTTTAATGTGTTTTTTAATATTAGAAAAACCTCTATGTCAGCAAGTGTCTTTGGTTCAGAAAGTCGCTGATCCTGTCAAATTCTTTTTATTCTCTAATGAAGAGTGATTTTTGAAGGCAAGCATGGCAATGTGTGTGAAGGGACATGATTGAATAATTTGGCAGGGGAAATTTCTTGTATTTTCTGCCTGTGTTTTCACTTCTATGACCTTCAAAACACTCATTGCACTTGTATTTGGAGAGTGGTTGTGGCCTATAAATCTTGTAAGTCTATGCTGCCCATTTTAAAGTCTGGTTGTTGCTCAGCCATTCCAATTAAGCAATTTTCTGCTTTCACGACACCAATAATAATCAAGCCAGTGAGCCTGGAGTTCTGATGTCCAAGGCAACAGAAGAAAAGTCTGTCTCAGCTCTGAGAGAGAGAGAATTGTGCCTTCTGAATTTGTTCTCTCCTGGCCGCCAGCTGATTCGATGGTGCCAGGCAACATTTCCAACATCCTCCCCATCTGATCCACTCAGATTCACACACTAATGTCCTCTGGAAACACCCTCACAGACACACCCAAAAATTATGTTTTACCAGGTCCCTAGATATTCCTTAATCCAATCAAGTTGATGCCTAAAATTAAGTCTGAAAGCTCACCCCTTGTCAACTGGGCACCCATATGCATCTCCTTAAACTGTACTTAATTTCCAAGTACAGACAATAACAGGGTAATAGTCCCACCTAATATGATGCAACTAACATGATGAACTATCAGGCCACCAAAAATGCGCTAACCCCTTCCCCAGAATTCAGCTTTTAGGATTTCAACATTCAGGATTTTAATATTTTGGAATTGTGATTTTCAAAATTTTAGACGTTAGAGATTTTAGAGCTTAGGGATTTTTATCTTTCAGGATTTCAACATTGGGATTATGGCATTCTGGATTGTGTCTTTCAGAATTATAATCAGCACTGCTGAACCTCTGTAAGCATTCTTTTCATTAGTATTTATTTGAACCATATGGGTGAATTCTATTTCCTGCTGGAAGCCAGACTGACACCTTCCAATACAATTTCCTGTTACTACTCATAGTAGAATTTGTTTAAATTGGTTATGATTGAGCTGTGGCACTTGCAAGCAAACATTACCTAACTAAGATATGCTGCCTTTTACAGGGGATTGAAAATTCCAAAAGATATCACTTCCAGGTAAACATGGTAGATGTATCTCCTTTGCAACAAAAATTCCATTGAATGACAGAATTAAAACATTTAACAGGCATCAATCCATAAGAATAAAGGAACGAGAGAGAAGGCAACAGTGAACTAGAGAAGCAAAATTTAGAAGATACTAAGTGGACAGAGAAGTAATAACCAAATAATACAGCACAGAAAACTGCAATCTGGCAGAGAATACTAAGAGGCAACAGGCTGATTTCCCCTCGCCACACGTGTGAAAAAGTAAGGACTTAGAAGTAGCAGGGAAAGGTGGGGTGGGAGGTGGGGAGCTGGGTGACACTTTTGCCTTTAAGAGGAGGATTGCTTGAAAGCCTGCATATGACGTTATTGAAATTCTGGATCTCCTTCTCCACGCCCTAGGAGATCCAGAATTTCATTTGCGCTGAAGAAATGTAACCAGGATCAGCGGAGGATGAGACTTATAAAGTGTGGCTGAGCTTGTGAGGATTGTGTGGGAGTTTGAACATCTATTCAGCCTCCCGAATTCCAGCAGCCAGAGGGATTGGAGATTTCTCCTCTGGAGAAAATGACTTACTTAGAGAGAACACGCTCAAATACTGACAACTGGAAATCTAACAAAGGGCTGGATGCATGCCTGTTCCCCACAGAGAGAACCCTGCAGGTTGATGAGCCTCACTGTTATACCCTGGAAAATGTCTTCTTAGTCCCCTGTTCCATGATGAGTGAAAAGCCTGAGCAGAACCACTCTTGGGCCTGAACAGGAGTAGCCCCTTCCCTAGCCTTCCATTTTAGAGATCCCCATATATCATTAGCACAAAATTTAATTTATTGAAGAACACAGTCACTGTGGACTTATCACAAAGCTAGTATAATGGTCTATAACCTTAAATATGCCCTCTAAATATCTTGAATAAAAATGAGCTTTTGGACAATATACATGAAAAATAAAATTTTTACTTCTTTTACATTCACTTTAACTTAAATTTTCGATTACAATGTTATTGTCAATAACAAGTTATGTAAAAATCTTCCTTATGACATATTTAGTGTATTTGCTTAAAGGCAAGAAAAATAATTTATAGAATATATAAATTATTATCTAAATATATTCTATAAATATATATATTATATATTATATAATATCATCTTAGATTTTATAAATATAATATATAAATTATTTTATTGCTCATCTGCACATCTATAGATCTGTAGAACACCCAGAAATGAGCTATAATAACTAAATTCAATTGTCTTTGATGCTCTGATGACTTCTAGTCCTATAAAAGCTAGCTTTACATAAATTTTTTATTATTATTATTATTATCATCATCATTGTTTGGAATTATACTTGTCAAGAGAGGAGAATTGCAGTCTGTTACCTTGAATCATAATTTTTAAATATTTAGGTATATGATATATAGGCTTACATTTGTATCTTGTACTGGGCCCCACAAATATTAGGGGCAGGCCTGAACCATAATTCCCAGGATGTTTGAGGAAAGCCTCAATAGAAAAATGAAGAAAGAATATAAAACAAACAAAGAAAAGAAATTTCCCAGGTATAAAATAAATGCAGATGTCTGAAGAAAACTCCCTTTAAGAAATCTATATGATTAATTAATAATCTCAGAAAGATAAGAGAAGCCATTGTATCCCATTTAGAAAACAGATCAGGATCATTTGTATTTATTTTTGGAATTCAGAGAATAAGAAATATCCCATGGAAATAGAGATGGAAAAAATAAAAATTTTAAACTATGTACTGGTCAAAACTCAACAGTAAAAAATAATTCAATTAGAGCATGAGCAAAAGATATGAACAGACATTTCACCAAAGAATATATACAGATGGCAAACAAGCACATGAAAAGATGTCCAACAGCATTAGATATTTAATTTGTATTAATACAAATTAAGTGCCAAATGCAAATTAAAACCACAATAAAATACAAATTGAAACTACAATGAGATGTCACGACATATCTGTTGGAGTGAATTAAATTTCAATAAGTGTGAAAAATCAAATGCTGGTAAGAATGTAGAAAAACTAGATCATTCATATGATACTGGTGGGAATACAAAATGATACATTACTCTGGAAAATAGTTGGATAGTTTCTCGTAAAACTAAACATGCAACTACCATACAATCCAACATTTGTATTCTTAGGCATTTATCCCAGAAATATGTAAAACTTATGTTCACACAAGAATCTGTACAAGAATTTTCATAGCAGCTTTATTCATAGTAGCCCAAAACTATCAGCAACCCAAACATTTTTCAACAGTTGAATGGTTAAACAAACTGTGGAACATCCATGCTATGTAATACTACTCAGCCATAAAAAGGAACAGACAAATGGTACACAAAACAACTTGCATAAATCTCAAGGGAATTATGTTGAATGAAAAAAAATTAAAAATTTATCTACTTTATGACTTTGTTTATAACATTCTTGAAATAAGAAAATTATAGAACTGGAGAACAGATTAGTGGTTGCTAGGGGTTAATCCAAGCATTAGGGAAGGGAAGTGAGTATAGTTATAAAGGCCCAGTTAAAGAATCCTAGCAGTGACGAAAATGTTCTGTATCTTGACTATTTCAATATCCTGGTTGTGATATTTTACTATGGTTTTACAAAATATTACCATTGAGAGAAACTGAGTAAAGGGTACACAGTTCTTTGTTTTATTCCTTAAAATTGGACACAGATCTACAATTATCTCAGAATAAAAAGCTTAATTTAGAAGTAGAATAAATATATTCTCAAATATGCACAGATTTTCTAGAAAATAAATTGCTAAGCACCTTCTACAGAAAACTACCAGCAAGCTATGCAGCAAATCAAACGAATATATAAAGGAAAAAAATAGAAGATATAGTATATACGAGACTCAACATAGGTGATCAGCAGAGAGAAATTCTAAGATGACAGTTAAAGAAATCTCAGGTTACCTGCTAGGAAGGTCATGAAAGCATACATTATAGAATGGAGAGAAGAAGTGATGACTTGGAAGGAAGAGATCAAGCAGGAGAGGAGGGAGGGAGAACTGATAGATTTTATTTAAACATACTATTTGAAATATAGTATTGACAGAGGATGACAAATCTGTTCCAATTTGGGGCCTAATTAGTAATAGGTTGCTGTGGTCAGAATGCTTATGTTTCCCCAAAATTAATGTTAAAAGCAATTACCAATGGGATGGTATTAGTAGGTGGGTGGGGCATTTGGGAGGTGATTGGATCATGAGGACAGAAGTCTCATGAATGGAATTAGTACTCTTATAAAGGAGGTTTCAGAGAGCTAAATAGCCCTGTCCACCATGTAAGGACAGAACTAGAAGGTACCATTTATAAACCAGAAGCAGATCTTCATCAGAAACTAAATCTGCTGGTGCCTGAATCTCAAACTTTCCAGCCTCTAGAACTGAGAAGTACATTTCTGTAGTTTATGAGCTATCCAGTTTATGATATGTTGTCATCATAGCCCAAAGAAGTAAGACATAAGTATATTTTCAAGACTAAACATGTGAAGAAATGGAAACAGTTAAGTCCAGAAAAAGAGTTATGAAAAAAAGAGAATAACACTATAGTATTTGGCTAGCAGAGTCTAATATTAAATGGCCAGAATAATTCAAATAAATACTGACTATGGAACAACTGTGCTGTAACTATATTGGGAAGACAGGTGGAAGAGAATTGGAAGTGATAGTTACATAAATACTAAATACTAAATTCTCATCTACTAATAAAATATAACAAATTATGTCTACAATTAAAAACAACAAGAAGTGACAATTCAAGTATTTTATTTTAAAATGTGGAAGTAGTATCACAAGAAATAGTTAAAAATGTTGAAAATGGTTTATTCATTGGTGAGCGGGACCAGGGGGTGTGTGAATGAGGCAGTGGAATGGCTTGGGAGGAAGATAGAAATAGTAAGTAATTTTCTCACTGACTTCAAATTTGTTATATATCCTTAAATTCTATATACCTTTCTAAAACATGTGCCTATTTGACTCAGACAAAGTTAAACTGTCTTATGCAGCTCCACATTTATGTGGAAGTGTTTTAGCCCCACCATTCTTTCAGTTATTAAAGTACCTCTGTTCCCATTTGTTTTATATACTGGGCTTCTATTTAGATTAATTTTAAGGCATTTTTTTCTGTTAAAATATAAATGAAATGAAAACCTAAATAATATAATCTAACAAAATAATAGTGTAATTAAATAAAATAATAATATAAAATAATAAAGTACACTTGGAAAGTACCACATTAAGGCAAAATAATAAATTTCTGATTATAGGATGTTATGTATCAGAAATAGCCTTGTGCAGAGATCATTTGAAGGTGATGGGTGATTCTTCTTGTTCTTGTTGTAGGTCAACCTACACTGGCAATAGACAGAGCAAGCTCTACCTAACAGTGAAGTTATATTATTCTTCTTAGGAAGGAAAATATTCCCTTGTACTTTTGTTCTTATAACAGCCAAATCTTATTGATGCATTTAGAAATTAAGATCTCTTAATTGCAACTGTCATAAGCTCCATTTAAATTAGCTTAAGGGTTATTCCAGCTTTCTTGTGATCAGTTAAAAAAAATTAGCTTAAGGGGAAATAAAGTGGAACTTACTGACTTGTGTAACTGAACACCTTAAAAATAAATTTTTAGGCTAGGTAGATCCAGGAGCTCAAATATCAGGCATCAGCAACAGATCTTACTGTCTTCATCCTTTAGCTTTACTGCTGTATATTGGCTTTATTCCAAGGCAAGTCCTCTACTCACAGAATGGAACTCCAAGCTGATAGCCAATAATCTCAGTAACCCCTAGAAAGAGCCACTCTTTCAAAACAACTTCACAAAAGTTCCAGATTAATTCTGATTGAATCAACTTAAGTCATGTGTCCTTCCATAAATCAAAGCCTTCTAGATACACATGGAACACTACAAATGGGAAATATAAAGAGGGAGCCAGGCAAATTCTTTGGCAGCATCATTCCTGCTGGGCAGGTACCAATCCAGGAACTGGATGCTGAAAAAGGATACAACTTACCCTGCCCTCTATGTGAGTAAAGGTTGAACAACTTGCGAGGGTGATTCCACTCCTTGCTGCCCCTGGATCCTCAAGCAAGGCCTCAGTAATGGAGGCTAAATTTTGCCTCTTGGCTAAGTTGTCTTAGATGACAGCTTGGAGGAGAACTGCTTTCCAAAGAAAGTAAGTGACCTGCCTGAGGAACGTTCTATTAATTTGAGAGTTGTTTGTTTGTTTGTTTAATGCTTGGGTATATAGCATTGTTATTTTTAAGCCTTTAGGTTCAACTTACAATTTAAATTTTTAGGAATCTAATAATTGTTATATTGTTAAATTAAATAAGCAGAAGGCCATTGGCCCAAGGCATTCTCTATACTTTGAGTTCCTATGTAACAAAACACAACTAACATAGGATGTAAACAAACTGAAAACCTAACTGAGGAGTATAACAAACAGCAGAGTCCAGCCAGTGAGCAGATGAGCCTAGTCAATCTCAGGCAGCCAGGTGATCAGACCATGTCTAAATAAGGCAAACACCTAGCTTAAGCAATCAAGCTATTTCTGTACTATATTTCTATACTTTACTTCCATGTACCATCTGTAAACACTCATTGTGCACTTCGCAGAGCAGCTCTCTGAACCTCTTCTGGTTCTAAGTGCTACCCAATTTATGAACCATTTTTTGCTAAAATAAACTCTGTTAAATTTGTCAAAAGTTTTCCTTTTAACATATTAAAGTTTCACATTTGATCAATAATAAATTAACTGATGAGGCAATTTATAAGAAAGATACCTACTAAGAC
Source organism: Symphalangus syndactylus (assembly GCF_028878055.3). Lineage (NCBI taxonomy): Eukaryota > Metazoa > Chordata > Mammalia > Primates > Hylobatidae > Symphalangus > Symphalangus syndactylus. The sequence continues at coordinate 102,387,192 of NC_072430.2, read as the reverse complement.
TAAACCAGGAAGAAATTGATTTCCTGAACTGACCAATAACAAGTGGAATGAAGAAACTGAATCAGTAATAAATAACCTAACAACAACAACAATAATAAAAAGCCTAGGACTTGATGGATTCACAGCTGAATTCTACCAGATGTACAAACAAGAGCTGGTACTATTCCTACAGAAGCTACTCCAAAAAACTGAGGAGGGACTTTCCCCAACCCAGCTCATTCTGTGAGGTCAGCATCCTCCTGATACCAAAACCTGGCAGAAACACAACAGAAAAGAAAACTTTAGGCCAATATCCTTGATGAACACTGATGCAAAAATCCTTAACAAAATACTTGCAAACCAAATCCAGCAACACATCAAAAAGTTTATCCACCACGATCAAGTAGGCTTCATCCCCAGGATGCAAGCAAGGTTGGTTCAACATACACAAATTAATAAATGTGATTCATTGCATAAACACAACTAAAGACAAAAATCGCATGATTATCTCAATAGATGCAGAAAATGCTTTCGATAAAATTCAACATGGTTCATATTAAAAGCTCTCAATAAATTTGTATTAATGGAATATACCTCAAAATAACAAGAGCCATCTATGACAAACCCACAGCCAACATTACACTGAATGGGAAAAAGCTGGATGCATTCCCCTTGAAAACCAGCACAAGACAAGGATGCCCTGTCTTACCAGTTTTATTCAACATAGTATTGGAAATCCTAGCCAGAGCAATCAGGCAAGAGAAAGAAATAAAGTACATTCGAATAGGAAGACAGGAAGTCAAACTATCTCTATTGGCAGACGACATGATTCTATATCTACAAAACCCCATATTCTCGGCCCTAAAGCTCCTTCAGCTGATAAATAACTTTATCAAAGTTTCAGGACAAAATCAATGACAAAAATTACACCATTCCTATACACCAACAACAGCCAAGCTGAGAGCCAAATCAGAAAGGCAATCCCATTCACAATTACCACATAAAGAATAAAATACCTAGGAATACAGCTAATCAGGGAACTGAAAGATCTCTACAATGAGAATTACAAAACACTGTTCAAAGAAATCAGAGAAGACACAAACAAATAGAAAATCATTCCATGCTCATGGATAGGAAAGATCAGTATCATTAAAATGACCATACTGCCCAAAGCAATTTACAGACTCAATGTTATTCCTATCAAACTACCAATGACATTCTTCACAGAAGTAGCAAAAACTATTTTAAAATTCATATGGAAACAAAAAAGAGCCCAAATAGCCAAGGCAATCCTAAGCAAAAAGAGCAAAGTTGAAGGCATCACATTACTTGACTTCAGACTATACTACAGGGCTATAGTAACCAAAACAACATGGTGCTGGTACAAAAAAACAGGCTCATAGACCAATGGAACAGACTAGAGAGCCCAGAAATAAGGCCACACACCTACAAATACCTGATGTTCAACAAAGCTGACAAAAACAAGCAATGGAGAAAAGACTCATCTCCACTAGTGCTTAAATATTTTTGTTGTTAAAAATGGAGAGGATTTACCATCTCAACAAAACTGAGGTTGTTGGGTGGAAGGCCTGGGATGGTGATAGGTGCCTTATCTGTCAAAATTTCTAGGCCAGGACATGGGATCTGAGGTGAATTACAGGATGAGTCTACTTAAGCCACAGGTGAACACTATGAGCCCTTTTCTCATAGTTATTCACAATCTGTGATGTCAATGAGCAAACCTAAGTCCACGCCTTTTAGTTAAAATGTATTTTGCCAACCAAGTCAATATGCAAGGTATCTGTCAAGTTTTACCTTTACCAGTGTTTGCTGTTCCATTTGGGTAGAATTCTGGACTTCTTTATTGCAAAATTTTATTTCACCACTATCTGTTTATTGAACAATAAAATTATATATTCTTTTCATATTCTCTTGCCTGCTTATAGTCATTCTATTGACAGTTATGAGTGCTTAAAAGAGAAAGAGAAAAAAATGCAGAGCTGGAGGTAACTCTGCTGTCCTTCTCATTCTCCCTCATGTCTACTAGGACCACTCTAATAGACATGGGGTAGGGGGTGCAGAAAGAGGCAAACATAGCTCTACCCAGTAATGAAACACTGCCAATGTCCTCTGTAGCTTGATGCTTGTGGTGGTCCCAGCCTGCCCACCTGCTTCTCACTTGTGTATGCACTGTCCAAGAAAACCTGCCTTGATTATTCAGACCTCAAACAACCCTTCGCTCAAGACATAGAGGTATAAACATGTTAAAATTATGATAACTACTAGAAGACCTAAAAACAGAGAGGTCGGGTTAAATTGTAATACAGAAGGATTACAAATATTATAGTTCATTTTATGTCCTACATGTCATTTTCCCCATGGTTAGCATATAGTACATAAATAATAAAAAGCTCCAAGAGGGTTGATACAAATTCAGTTTTGTTCACTGCTTTATCCCCAGTGGTTGGCCCACAGCGTATGCTGAATGGGTGAAAGATTGGGTGGATGAATAGGTAATGAGCCATTCACACAGTGAAATACCGTACAGCAATTAAAGCAAATAGTTAAATCTCTGAATTGATATGAAAATATGTTATATTGTTAGTGTTTTGGCTGCAAATAACAGAAAAATTCCTAAATCAATAAGACATGTAAAATAAAAAATTCTCATATAAGGAGTTCCTAAGGAGAGGAGCTATAGTTAAAAAAAAAAAAAAAAAAAAATCCAGGCCAGGCATGGTGGTTCATGCCTGTAATCCCAGCACTTTGGGGGGCTGAAGCAGGAAGATCATTTAGGACCAGGCTGGGCAACAAAGTGAGACCCCATCGCTACAAAAGAAATAGAAAAAAATTAGCCAGGCATGGTGGTGCATGCTGGTAGTTCCAGCACCTCGGGAGACTGAGCTGGGAAGATCACTTTAGCCAAGGCAGTCAAGACTGCTGTAAGTTGTAATCATGCCACTGCACTCCAGCTTAGGCAACAGAATGAGACTCTCTCAGAAAAAAAAAAAAAAAAATTCAGCTTCTATTCATGTTTTCACGGTGTCAACAGCAGCACAACAGCCTGTCCTGAGGCTGGCTCTCCTCATGTTACAAGGTAGCTGCTAGAGTTCCAGTTGTCACATGCCAGTATAGCTGTGTCCAGCAGAAAAGGGGTTGTCACTTTTTTTATTTTTATTTTAGAGATGGGGGTCTTGCTATGTTGCCCAGGTTGGTCTCAAATTCCTGAGTTAAAGAATTCTCCCTAACTTCCAAGTAGCAGGGACTACAAGCACACACCACTATGCCTAGCCTTGCATCACATTTTAGGAGAAAGAAACCTTTTCTACACTTTCTAATTGACTTCCCTTCATCTCTCGTTGACATTGTAAACACTCATTCCTAAATCAGTCCCTGGAAAAAAACAATAAAATTGTCACAAACAGCTTGGTGAAGCACATGTTCCTGTGGTAGAGAGATGAGTATCTGAACCAAATCAGAATTCCTTATCAAGGGTGAGGGGGAGAAATGGCCTTTGGCTATGCTGCAAGCTGTTCCTGCCATAGATGTCTGCAATGCTATAAGTAGAAGAAATGGCTTGTAAAAAAAAATGTATAATGTCATTCCCATGGTGTTAAAAGTAGATATACAGATATTTATAAATGTGTACTGTATAAATATGTATAATTTATTTATAAATTTATGTATAAATTATGCATGTTTATAAATATCTATATTTATATTTATAATATAGATATTTATAAATACATATATAATTTATAAATATATAGAAAAACACATTCTATTTTTATATTTCTTTTAATACTTTGGGTTTTGGTACAGTGACTATATATATATTCCCTATATGGTAAACAAAAAAGATTCTGTTACAAAATCTAAAATCCTTTGTCCTTTGTTAGATTTATTACTATTTAATTCTGTGAGTGGTATATTATTTTAAAAAAATTATATCCTGGCCGGGCGCGGTAATCCCAGCACTTTGGGAGGCCGAGGCGGGCGGATCACGAGGTCAGGAGATCGAGACCATCCTGGCTAACACAGTGAAACCCCATCTCTACTAAAAATACAAAAAATTAGCCGGACGTGTTGGCAGGCGCCTGTAGTCCCAGCTACTCAGGAGGCTGAGGCAGGAGAATGGCATGAACCCGGGAGGCGGAGCTTGCAGTGAGCCGAGATCGCGCCATTGCACTCCCGCCTGGGAGACAGAGCAAGACTCCGTCTCAAAAAAAAAAAAAAAAAAAAAAAAAAATTATATCCTGTGTTTGCAGCTTGCATCTTTTAGAAAGAGTTTAATAGTCTTACTACTCATATCCTATAATCTCCCAAACATTCCTCTACCTACTGAAATATAGTTTTCAACCCTGATAGTTCTTGCTCAAAGCAGGAATATCCTCCTTAACCCACACCTTACACTTCATAGAATCCTTTCACCTTGAGGATCATTTCCACTTTCTGGAAATACTCTCTTCCCTTCGATTCTGTGACTACTCTCCTACATCTCTGGCCTTTCTTTTCAGTTTCCTTTGTGAGTTCTCTTCCTTTGTTCATTCCTTAGGTTAGTATTTCTCAACATTGTTGCCCTAAACCCCCTTCTCATTCTGCATATTTTATGTTGGCAATCTATTCTTCATTCATGACTTTACATATTATTTATAACCAAGTGACTACTAACTGTGCATCTTCTGCTCTGTTCTTCCAGGAACTATGCCAGAGACTGTTGATGTTCACCAATATCCATATTCTCATCTTAGTTCTCAGGCACAAGCTAGAATGTATTTTTCAGCCATTGTGAAAAATACATTCTGAACATTGTGCTGTTCAGAGTGATTATGTGATGTTACTCTGGAAGTAAAATTGCTACTTCTAGGGCTGGCCCATAAAACCCTCCCATGGGCAATACTCATTCTGCCGGGTGAATAAAAGAATTTCAGAGACCTGGACAAAAGTCCTAGATCAAAGGAGCCTTAATTATCATATGGAGCAGATTCCTATTCTACCACTCCCACCCACACTGGACTTTTAAGTGAGTGTGAAATAAGCTTTTATTGTGTTTAGTTTAACACAGCATTCTCCCCTTAGTCACGGTTTCACTTTCTATGGCTTCGGTTACCCATAATACAGCAATACAATATAATTTGCTATTTGGAGAGAGAGAGAGAGAAGGAAAAAGAGAGAGAGAGACCACCTTTATATAACTTTCATAACAGTATATTAATTGTTCTATTACTATTGTTGCTAATCTCTCACCATGCCTCATTTATAAATTAAACTTTATCATAGGTATATATGTATAGGAAAAACATAGTATATATAGAATTCCATACTAACTGTAGTTTCAGTGGATACTGGGGGTCTTGGAATGTAACTCTCATGGATAAGATGGGGACTACTGTACTAAAGGGTTGTCTGTTTCAATAACTAATATTATTTACCTTAATAATAATAATAGAGACCCACATATTTAATTGCTTCCACAGCTTTGTTAAATACAACCAGACACAAAAAAGTCTCATCATCTTCCTCTTCCCCACCAACCTCCCACCTAACCTTCTCCTATAGCTCTGATAATAGACCCACATATTTAATTATGAGATAATTATTATTTCTGCCTTAATTTTGTTATGTACCCAGTAGTCATTCAGGAACAGGTTGTTCAGTTTCCATGTAGTTGACTGGTTTTGAGTGAGTTTCTTAATCCTGAGTTCTAGTTTGATTGCACTGTGGTCTGAGAGACAGTTTGTTATAATTTCTGTTCTTTTACATTTGCTGAGGAGTACTTTACTTCCAATTATGTGGTCAATTTTGGAATAAGTGTGATGTGGTGCTGAGAATGTATATTCTGTTGTTTTGGGGTAGAGAGTTCTGTAGATGTCTATTAGGTCTGCTTGGTGCAGAGCTGAGTTCAATTCCTGGATATCCTTGTTAACTTTCTGTCTCATTGATCTCTCTAATGTTGACAGTGGAGTGTTAAAGTCTCCCAGTATTATTGTGTGGAAGTTTAAGTCTCTTTGTAAGTCTCTAAGGACTTGCTTTATGAATCTAGGTGCTCCTGTATTGGGTGCATATATATTTAGGATAGTTAGCTCTTCTTGTTGAATTGACCCCTTTACCATCATGTAATGGCCTTGTCTCTTTTGATTTTTGTTGGTTTAAAGTCTGTTTTATCAGAGACTAGGATTGCAACCTCTGCCTTTTTTTGTTTTCCATTTGCTTAGTAGATCTTCCTCCATCCCTTTATTTTGAGTCTATATGTGTCTCTGCACGTGAGATGGGTCTCCTGAATACAGCACACTAATGGGTCTTGACTCCGTATCCAATTTGCCAGTCTGTGTCTTTTAATTGGAGCATTTAGCCCATTTACATTTAAGGTTAATATTGTTGTGTGAATTTGATCTTGTCACTATGATGTTAGCTGGTTATTTTGCTCGTTAGTTGATGCAGTTTCTTCCTAGCATCAATGGTCTTTACAATTTGGCATGTTTTAGCAGTGGCTGGTACCGGTTGCTCCTTTCCATGTTTAGTGCTTCCTTCAGGAGCTCTTGTAGGGCAGGTCTGGTGGTGACAAAATCTCTCAGCATTTGCTTGTCTGTAAAGTATTTTATTTCTCCTTCACTTATGAAGCTTAGTTTGGCTGGATATGAAATTCTGGGTTGAAAATTCTTTTCTTTAAGAATGTTGAATATTGCCCCCCACTCTCTTCTGGCTTGTAGAGTTTCTGCCAAGAGATCCACTGTCAGTCTGATGGGCTTCCCTTTGTGGGTAACCCAACCTTTCTCTCTTGCTGCCCTTAACATTTTTTCCTTCATTTCAACTTTGGTGAATCTGGCAATTACGTGCCTTGGAGTTGCTCTTCTCGTGGCATTCTCTGTATTTCCTGAATTTGAATGTTGGCCTCCCTTGCTAGGTTGGGGAAGTTCTCCTGGATAACAACCTGCAGAGTGTTTTCCAACTTGGTTCCATTCTCCTCATCATTTTCAGGTACACCAATAAGACTTAGATTTGGTCTTTTCAAATAGTCCCATATTTCTTGGAGGTTTTGTTTCCTTTTACTCTGTTTTCTCTAAACTTCTCTTCTCACTTCATTTCATTCATTTGATCTTCAATCACTGATACTCTTTCTTCCAGTTGATCAAATTGGCTACTGAAGCTTGTGCATTCGTCACGTAGTTCTTGTGCCATGGTTTTCAGCTCCATCAGGTCATTTAAGGACTTCTCTACACTAGTTCTTCTAGTTAGCCATTCATCCAATCCTTTTTCAAGGTTTTTAGCTTCTTTGCGATGGGTCCAAACTTCCTCCTTTAGCTCGGAGAAGTTTGATCATCTGAAGCCTTCTTCTCTCAACTCATCAAAGTCATTCTCCATCCAGCATTTTTCCATTGCTGGCGAGGAGCTGCATTCCTTTGGAGCAGGAGAGGCACTCTGATTGTTAGAATTTTCAGCTTTTCTGCTCTGTTTTTTCCCCATCTTTGTGGTTTTATCTACCTTTGGTCTTTGATGATGGTGATGTACAGATGGGGTTTTGGTGTGGATGTCCTTTCTGTTTGTTAGTTTTCCTTCTAACAGTCAGGACCTTCAGCTGCGTGTCTGTTGGAGTTTGCTGGGGGTCCACTCCAGCCCGTTTTCCTGGGTATCAGCAGCGGAGGCTGCAGAACAGCGAATACTGCTGAACAGCAAATGTTGCTGCCTGTTTGTTCCTCTGGAAGCTTCGTCTCAGAGGGGTACCCAGCCGTGTGAGGTGTCAGTCTGCCCCTACTTGGGGTGCCTCCCAGTTAGGCTACTCGGGGGTCAGGGACCCACTTGAGGAGGCAGTCTGTCTGTTCTCAGATCTCAAACTCCATGCTGGGAGAACCACCACTCTCTTCAAAGCTGTCAGACAGGGACATTTAAGTCTGCAGAGGTTTCTGTTTCCTTTTGTTCAGCTATGCCCTGCCCCCAGAGGTGGAGTCTATAGAGGCAGGCAGGCCTCCATGAGCTGCAGTGGGCTCCACCCAGTTCCAGCTTCCTGGCTGCTTTGTTTACCTACTCAAGCCTCAGTAATGGCAGGCGCCCCTCCCCTGGCCTCGCTGCCACCTTGCAGTTTGATCTCAGAATGCTGTGCTAGCAATAAGCGAGGCTCCGTGGGCGTGGGACCCTCTGAGCAAGGCATAGGATATAATCTCCTGGTGTGCCATTTGCTAAGACCATTGGAAAAGCGCAGTATTAGGGTGGGAGTGACCCAATTTTCCAGGTGCCATATGTCTCCCCTTCCCTTGGCTAGGAAAGGGAATTCCCTGACCCCTTGCACTTTCCAGGTGAGGCGATGCCTCGCCCTGCTTCAGCTCACAGTCAGTGGGCTGCACCCACTGTCCCGCCCCCACTGTCCAACAAGCCCCAGTGAGATGAAACTGGTACCTTAGCTGGAAATGCAGAAATCACCCGTCTTCTGTGTCGCTCATGCTGGGAGCTGTAGACTGGAGCTGTTCCTATTCAGCCATCTTGGAACCACCAACAACATTTAATTTTTATGCTATTGTATTTTCAGAGTGTTTGGTATAAGTGAGGACTCAATACTTTTAAAGTGATTTATAGACTAAGTTTGATTGGACCACAGACAAAACCTACATGTATATTCCATATAAAGACATGTCAGCGTTCTCAGTCACATTAATATCTATAAATAGAAACACCAAAATCAACTGTACTTTCAAAATAGTAATTATATTAGAGGAAAAGGATATACGTAGCTGTAACAAAGAGACTCATAAGGAAATTGGCTTAAAACAAAAAATGTATTTCCCACTCACATTACAGTTCTAATGTGGGTTGTCCAGGTTGGCAGAGCAACTATTGTCCATATGGACATTCAAGGACCTGAGTACTTTTCTCATACAGCTCCTTCACTCTCTCTTGGGGATTGCGCTACCATCTACATGGTCAAAACTAGGTCACCATGAGTTCTAGCCAGTGAAAAAGGAGAAGAGAACATGGAAGAGACAAGAGAATAGAGCATGTATCAGCCTGGCTTCTAACAGAAAAGCAGAAGCAGTAGGATAGACATATATTGATATGGTTTGGCTCTGTGTCCCCACCCAAATCTCATGCTGTATTTTAATCCCCAGTGTTGAAGAAGTGACCTGGTGGGAGGTGACTGGATACATTGGGGTGTATTTTTCCCTTGCTGTTCTCATGATAGTGAGTTCTCAAGAGATCTGGTTGTTTAAAAGTGTGTTGCACTTCCCCCTTCACTCTCTCTCCCCTGCCACCATGTGAAGACACGCTTGCTTCCCCTTCACCCTTCTGCCATGATTGTAACTTTCCTGAGGCCTCCTGTACAGCCTGTGGAACGGTGAGTCAATTAAACCTCTTTTCTTTATAAATTACCCAGTCTCAGGTAGTTCTTTATAGCAGTGTGAGAACAGATGAATACAAAAAATTGGTACCAGAGAAGTTGGACGTTGCTATAAAGATATCTGAAAATGTAAAAGCAACTTTGGAATTGGGTAATGGGCAGAGTTTGGAAGAGTTTGGAGGGCTCAAAAGAAGACAGGAAGATGTGGGAAAGTTTGGAACTTCCTAGAGACTTTTTGAATGGTTTTGACCAAAATGCTCATAGTGATATTGACAGTGAAGTCCAGGCTGATGAGGTCTCAGATGGAGATGAGGAACTTACTGGGAATTGGAGCAAAGGTCACTCTTACTATGCTATAACAAAGAGACTGGCAGCATTATGCTCCTGCCCTAGAGATCTGTGGAACTTTGAACTTGAGAGAGAGGACTTGGGGAGTGTCTCGTGGAAGAAATTTTTAAACAGCAAAGTGATCAAGATGTAGCCTGGCTGCTTCTAACAGCATATGCTCATATGCATTCAAGAAGAGATGGTCTGAAATTGGAACTTACATTGAAAAGAAGCAGAGCATAAAACTTTGGAAAATTTGCATCCTGACCATGTGGTAGAAAAGAAAAACTCATTTTCTGGGAAGAAATTCTAGCTGACTGTAGAAACTCGCATAAGTGAAGAGGAGCCAAATGTTAATAGCCAAGATAATGGGGAAAATGTCTCCAGGGCATTTCAGATATCTTCACAGCAGCCCCTCCCATAACAAGCCTGGAAATCTAGGAGAGAAAAATGGTTTGTGGGCTGGGCCCAGGGCCCTGCTGCTCTGTGCAGCCTCAGCACATGACTCCCTGTGTCTTAACTGCTCCAGCTATAGCAGTGGCTAAAAGGGGCCAAGTTACAGCTCAGGCTGTTGCTTCAGAAGGTGCAAGCCCCAAGCCTTGGTAGCTTCCATGTGGTATTGGGCCCGCAGGTGCACAGAAGACAAGAGTTGAGCTTTGGGACCCTCTGCCTAGATTTCAGAAGATGCATGGAAACAAATGGATGTCCATGTAGAAGTCTGCTGCACAGCTCACATAGAGAACCTCTACTAGGACAGTGTGGATGGGAATGTGAGGTTGGAGTCCCCACACAGAGTCCCCCCTGGGGCACTGCCTAGTGGAGCTATAAGTAGAGGGCCACTGTCCTCCAGACCCCAGAATCGTAGATCCACCAACAGGTTGCACCATGTATCTGAAAAAGCTTCATGCACTCAATGCCAGCCCATGAAAGAAGCTGTGGGGGCTGTATCCCACAGAGCCACAGGGGAAGAGCTACTCAAGGCTATAGGAACCCACTCCTTGCATCAGCATGCCCTGGATGTGAGACATGGAGTCAAAGGAGATTATTTTGGAGCTTTAAGATTTAATGACCATTCTGCTGGGTTTTGGACATGCATGGGACCTGTAGCCACTTTGTTTTGGCCAATGTCTCCCTTTTAGAATGGGAGAATTTACCCAATGCCTGTGTCATCATTTTATCTTGGAAGTAACTAACTTGTTTTTGATTTTACAGGCTCATAGGTGGAAGGGACTTGCCTTGCCTCAGATGAGATTTTGGACTTGGACTTTTGAGTAAAGGCTGGAATGAATTAAGACTTTGGGAACTTGTCAGGAAGGCTGGATTGGTTTTGAAATGTGAGAAGGACATGAGATTTGAGAGGGGCCAGGGGTGAAATAGTATGTTTTGGCTCTGCATTCTCACCCAAATCTGATGTTGAATTGTAATCCCTAGTGTTGGGGGGAAGGACCAGGTGGGAGGTGATTGGATCATGGGGGTGAATTTCTCCTTTGCTATTCTTGTGATATTGAGTGAGTTCTCAGGAGATATGGTTGTTTAAAAGTGTGTAGCACTTCCCCCTTCACTCTCTCTCTCCTGCCAGCAGGTGAAGATGTTCTGGCTTCCCCTTCACCCTTCTACCATGGTTGTAAGTTTTCTGAGGCCTCCCGCAGCCATGCTTCCTGTACAGCCTGTAGAACAGTGAGTCAATTAAATCTCTTTTCTTATAAATTACTCAATCTCAGGTAGTTCTTTATAGCAGTGTGAGAACAGACTAATACATATATCAAGAGATTTATTGCAGGGAATTGGCTTGTGAGATTTTGGGTAGGAATCCAAGGGATATTGGCTAGGAAAATCTCAAATCTACAGAGCAGGCACCTTAGGAAGGGCAGGCTGTAGTAAACTGTACAAAAGAAATTAAAGTTCACAGATAGAATTTCTTCCTCCTTAAGGAAATCTCACTCCTGCTCTTAAGCACTTTCAACTGACTGGATTGGTCCCAGTCCAAGGATAACATCTTTTATGTAAATCCAACTCAGATATCAATCACAGTTACAGAAGGTATCTGTAAAATACCTTCACAGGCTGGATGTGGTGGCTCTTACTTGTAACCCCAACATATTTTGAGGCCAAGGCAGGAGAACTGCTTGGCCCAAGAATTCCAGACCAGCCTGGGCAACATAGTGAGACTCTGTCTCTATTTAAAATAGATAAATAAATAATAAATAAATAAGTAAAATACCTTCACATCAATACCTCAATTCTCATTTTATTGAATTAACTGGAGACTATAGCCTAGCCAAGTTGGCACATAGAACTGACCATCATAGAGGAGAAAGGAACATGGAGGAATGCGTAGAGGAGAAGAACACTAGAGAAGAATCACCCACTGTGTTCAGGCCCAGGTGAAGGAGGCACCTTCACTTGCACTCACATTCCACTGTGAGATCTTAGTCATGTGGATGCACCTAATTGCAAGGAGGACTAGGAAATGTAGTCTAGCCATGGGCTCAGTATAAAAGCAAAAATAGTTTTAGTGGACAACTAAGTGGTCACCATGGCAATGGTCAATTTTGAGAAAGTGGGTCTCAGTTCTTTAGTTGCACATGTTTGGTCCTCATGCTACAGAACTGAGAATGGACTTTTCTCTTTCCAAGTAAAGTCTTACTAATACCTAAAAACCTGAAATCATTGCTAATACATATCGGCTTACACATGCAATAGACCATACAAAGCTATCTCCTCGGCATTGCTTGTCCAGCTGCTATTTTTTCCAGCAAAGGTATGAGCTTTGATCAAACTTCCGTAATTATTTGTGCAAATTTCCATCATATAACCCTGCTAAATGTACTGAGTCCATATTATATAATTGACATTCTACTACCTATTTTACAATGAACAATTGAGAACTTCTAGTTCTAGCAATTCACCAAGAGAGAATGATAAACACTTAAATATTTTGGCTGATTAAACCAGAGAGATTTGATCACGTAACAGCAAGCTTCTTGACTTTGAAACTTGTGAAAGAGTGTGAGATAACTCTGGGACTAGTTTCACGTTTCATTTCTCTTAGCAGCTTTATTTCATTTTCACTCATTCACCTTTTTTTGAATCTATAGACATGACCCTAAAATAACCTTTCTGCTGGCACCCTTCCATTCATTTTCTCCTCATTGTCACTCTTCCTAAAATCTAATTACTAAGCAAGGAAGGAAGAAATAGAAGGAGACAGCCTGGAACTTCATTGAGTTTGGCTTCCTTCCAGCTCTGATTCTTCCACAAGTATTCCCAACACTGCTAAAGTTAAGAGGCTTAAGTGACTTCTATGTTGGTGAGATATCATTATCACTATACTCCTATCGCTCCAGGGTCCCTAAAACATTATGTGTGGCCATGTATTGTAGTTACTATTTTAGTATGTCTCATTTTCAAATGAGGTGAAAGGTAGTGAGGAATCCAGTTAAGATATGGTGTCTATTCTCCAGAAATTTACCAGCAAGGGACATGATAGATGTGCACAGAATAAAATTAGGGCTTATCTCTTACTAGAAGAATCTTTGTTTTTTTATGAACTTGTTCCCCCTCTTTCCCTCCAGGTTTTGTCTCCAGATTTTTCTGAAAGTATTAATGAAGCCAGCTGGGAAGAGGAGCAGTTTGGATGAGACTGGGATAAGAATTGGTTAATAAAACCTGGTTATCTATTCTGGAAAAAATAAACAGCTGATACCACCATTCTGAACTATTACAGTGAATTCCACATAGGCACTGAAGGTGCAGGCTTTCATGAATTGCTTGCCTTTGAGTCAGGTACTGTGTTAAGGACATTATGTTTAGGACTAGATTTACTTCTCCAAAAAGCTAATTCCATGAGGTAAGTATGATTAGCCCCAATTTTCAAGTAAGGACATCAATGTTCAGAGATTTATTAATTTGCCCAAAATCAAATTGCTAACATGTAGTAAAGATATTAACTTATCCATGTTTTTTCTACTACATATAAATGCACAAGGACCCGAGTTATAAGAAATTGTTTCTGGTAGTGTCTTAGTGCAAGCTGCTAGTTTTAAAATGTCGATTAAGCCTGGGAGACTTAAATAACAGAAATGTATTTCTCAGTTCTGGAGGTTGGGAAGTCCAAGATAAAGATGCCAGCAGATCCAGTGTTTGGTGAGGACCGGCTTCTTGGTTTGTAGATGTCCACCTTTTCATTGTATCCTCACATGGCAGAGAACAGAAGGCAGAAAGCAGAGAGAGATGCTTTCTCCTGTATTTTTATAAGAGCACTAATCACTTATGAGGACTCCACCCTCATGATCTAATCACTTCCTAAAGGCCCTACTGCCTAATAGCATCATACTGGGGATTTAAATTTCAACATATGAATTTTAGGGATAATACAAACATTCAACCTATAGCAGATACCTTTAAAAAGAATTATTTCCACTCATTAAAAATATGAAAAATAAAGATGTGAATTATTAAAGATTTTAATATTTATGAGACTGACTTCAGAATCTATTTTCTAAAGATCACAGAACTACTTGGATAAATTGAGTGCAAGTTTAGACAGTAAAAATGGCACAAGGACAAAGAAGAGGGAAGGAAGAAAGAGAACCTCTTTTTATCCTTCGGCTGCTGAAAAGCTTGCCTGAAGTTAGCCTTAACTAGATTCAGAAATAAATTCCAACATGTACTCAAAGTTAGTGGGTCTTAAGTTATAATGGTATTAGGTTTATTTACAAACTAAAGATATTAAAAATGAAATTTTATTTATATATATTTTTATTCCCTCATTAAATATGCCTTTTAAACTATCATTACAAAATAACACAATTATCACTTTCTAAATGAAATGACCTCAATCTATATTCTCCTTGCCCTTCAAGACACCAAGTCCTTAGCTCACATAGTATTTTCATCCATAAAGACAACTCTCAAAGCACCAAACTGTTTCTGCCTCTATTAACATACCTTTTACACTGTACTAAAATTCTTTTTATGTATCTATGAATGGTATCTAACATGGTGCCTGCGTAGATAATAGTGGATGAATGAAAGAGGGAGAGAAAGAGAAAAATGAAGGGAAAGAAAAAGAGAGAAAGAATACTGATTGGTACCCTTGAGGACAGAGACATTGCTAGACACAAGAAAGAAAAAAATCTTTGCCCATGATCCACTCACACACATGGAAAAGAGCAACAGCATTGCTACCCCTGGTAGCATTCACTGAGGACTTACTATGTGTCGGGCCCTACTCTATAAATAGTTGCCATCATCCTTCTCATTATTATCTATGAGTACACAGAGAAACTGAGATTATGCAATTAGCCCAAAGTCACAGTTAGTAAATGATGAAGTCATTATTTAAACCTTAGCAACCTGAGTCTAGCTCCCATACTCATACCCAGGACTTTCTACTACCTTCCAAATAAACAGGTAATTACAGTGTTCCATGCCCAAAGAGAACTCTGTTCCAAGTGCCAAAGGAACAGAGAAGGTGTAGTCTGTGCAGGTGGGAAAGAAAGCAAGCAGGCAAAGAGAAAAAATTATCCCAAATTATAGAGCTCTGAAAGCACGTGGCAAATTCCATGTGTGAAGAAGGTAGTACGGGATGGAGTCCAGGAGCAGAGCTGGAGACTCTGAATGTGGGCTGGAAACTGATTGTAAAATATATTTTCATTCAACATTTCACAATCAGCTACTTACTGAACACCTACTACATGCCAGCAGACAGCCATGAATAAAGCAGACAGAAACCCTTTATGGGGCTTACATCCTAGCGGGGAGGTGACAGACAATAAACGTATATATTGTGGCATGTGGTGATGAAACAGGAAAAGTTTCTGTTTCGCTTCTTCTGCGTCCCACTGTTCAAACCCCTAGGGGGAACATGCAGAGGGGCAAGTCATGGGGCTCCGACCCCACAGCGCATCTAGGGTCGAGTGTTTACAGCTCCGGAAGCCCCAGTGGGTGTGTGTTACAGTGTGCTCTTTCAGTTTTGCCGTCTGCAGGCGGCTTGTGTTAATCAGCTCAATTAGACCCTCTGCCTTATCCCAAGGACAGAGGGCTTTCTGTATCCTGGGGTTCTTGCCCTAGTGTACTGGAAAAATCAGATCATATGAGGGCTTGGAAGATGGGTGCAAGGTTTTATTGAGTAAACGCAGCTCTCAGAGAGGTAGATGGGGAAGCCAGAAGCGGGGCGGAGTGGGAAGATGGTCTTCCCATGGAGTCAGGTCGCCCAGGACTAGACTCTCCTCCATCCGAATTCTCCTCAGCGTCTGCCTCTTTCTGCCGTCGATAGCCTGCCAGCATCTGCCAGTGTTTTCTTCTGCTTGTGTGTTCCTCTCAATGTCCAGTTGCTTATGTGTGTGCCCGCTAGGGTCTTGGGGGTTTTAGAGTCACAGGATGGGGGACGTGGTGGGCCAGAGTGGTCTTGAAAAATGCAACGTTTGGGCTTGAAAGCAGGAGTGTCTGTCCTCACTTAGGTCTGTGGGCACAAACCTGAGGGTGGAGCCCTCATCAGGGACCCTGCCCTTCTCTACCCAGCATGCCCTGCCCCCCTCCTGTATCAGTGATAAATGCTCAGGATGAAAATCAACCAATGTAAGGAGACACAGAGTGAGGGGCGGGTGCTATTTGAGATAGGGTGGTGTCTGATAAGGCATTTGCACAGAGAATGCAAATGAAGGAAGCCTTTATTTTATAAGCAGGGACAGTTCATGAAGGAGTTTCAGTAGGGATGTGATTTGGTAAGATTTCCTTTTCTGGAAGCCACTTTTGGCTAATGGCTTAGGGTGGTGACAGGGAGTTAAGGTTGAGGAGAGCTAGAGGACCACTTAGAAAACTATTGTGAACTACTGTATTACAAGAATAATGAGAAATTATGATAGACTAAACCACAGCAGCAACATGTGTGTGGTTTTTAAATAAGAATAAGCTCCTCGTAGAACCTGGAACACTGAGGAGGTCTCTTTCCAGTAACTTGGACCAGAGACAACTGTAAATGTGCTGAAAGCCAGAAGATGTTGGGGAAGCTGGCAAAGAGAAAACCTGAGAGTTATTTATTGCTCAGCCTGCAGCATCCATGAGTGACTGAAGGGAGTATCTGGACCTTTTTGTCACTTCCAAAAGCAAGTGCTACCAGAAAGGAAGAAGAAAACCTTGAAGTTAGCTTATAACAGTGATATCATCCAATATCTTTATTGTCATGGATGAAAATGGGAAATAAAAGATTCTGATGGCTCCTAAATCCTTCCCACTCACACAGACATTAACCACACCATCGTCAGTTCCCCACCAGCATGTGTGCCCACCACAAAGGTCACTGCCACATGACACAGATGCAGTGGGGGTAGGTACTGCCATACAGCAGAGACAGGTGAGGGCTGGCAGCCTGGCAATGGAGAAGAGAGCAGAGGTGAAGGTGGCATGCAGACAGGAGTAAGGGACAAGAAGGGCCTGGGCTGTGCCTGAGCTAGCTTTATTGTCCCTACTGCTAGAAGACTAAAAGAACTGAAAGTAGGCTGGGCTCTGTAGCTCGTGTCTGTTATCCCAGCACTTTCAGAGGCTGAGGTGAAAGAATCACTTCAGGCCAGGAGTTCAAGATCAGCCTGGGCAAAATAGCAAAACCCCATCTCTTCAAAACATTTAAAAAATTAGCTGAGCATGGTGGCATATGCCAGTAGTCCCAGCTATTCAGGAGGATCACTTGAGTCCAGAGGTTCCAGGCTGCAGAGAGCGATGATCATGCCACTGCACTCCAGGCTAGACAACAAAGCAAGACCATGTCTCTAAAAAATAAAAATTTAAAAAAAGAAATGAAAGTCAACAACTTATAATGAAGACAAACACCAAAGACCACCGTAGAAAAGGGTAACGAGGGCTTCAGGACAGTGCCCAGCCTGGAGGTGGTGAATTCCTTCTTTCTCCTTCCCTAAAATTTTTAGAGGGCTATGGGTCGGATTTTAGGGGAAAATGAAAGAATTCATTAAACTAGAGGTTCTGCAAATAGATAACAGGTGTGCCACAAGATATTGATGTTTGTACCTTTTTTCAGTGATGACAAAATTGAGTCATTTCCAAATTTTCAACAGTTGAAATTATGCTTGACGAGTATTTTCATAAAGGTCTCTCTGAATGTTTCCTGAACTCATGAATTCTTATCTTGCTGGTAAGCTTGGAATGAATAGCAATCTACAGAGAGCCCTCTATAAGGCCTATGATATAGCACAAGTCCAGGTGTGTAATACAAAATATAATACAAAATATAATTTTCCTATGTGCTCCATGAGGTACAAAGACAGGTGGCACTAGATTAAACTCTCGTTTGTTTTTTAGAAGAAATGTGATTTATGACTAAGTTTTGTTTACCACAGTGTCCTTGCCACTTAGCAGAGAGCCTGGCACCATAAACAGTTTACTAAAACCTTGTTGAATGGAAAAGCTGACTTAAGAGCCCTGGGAAGCTGTTTTAGGGTCTCTAGTGGCCACTTTGTCAGCTGGAGGTCCACTTGGGGGCTGGGGATACTTTCAGTCTGCAGGTTATTTTTGATTCTGAAGAGCTAAAAGGAACTGGAGCAGGGCAGAGAAGAAGGAAAGCTGGCTGCTTGCCCAAATCAAGAGAGAGAAATAAAGGGGCTTCCAAAGCTTTCCTGGAGCATAGCTAGCCCAGGCTCTCCAGAGAGGAAAGATGGCTGGGACTCTACAGGGATCTAACAACCACTTGGTGGACAGTAGAGTTCCGTGGTATACACACTTAGCTTTCACACATTCACCTGTTTCTGCTCCACAACAGGGAGCAAGAGAATGGGGGTGGGAGTGGGAGAGAAGGAGTAAAGAGAGGAGACTTGAAAGAAAGAGAATAAATGGGAAATTGCTACATTGTTTTCCATGCACAAATGGGAGATATATATCCATTGTTCCCTTAGCCATTTGGTACCCACATGCCTCTCACAATATAAACGTCTTGCTGAACTAATCTCTTCAAACATTTAATTTTTTGTAGAGTAAGGCTTCTAAACGTAGGTACTTAATCTAGTGCTAAATTATAGAAACAGAAATCCATTCTAACACTTTGTCAGACTTGTAAGAGATGGTGTGTTGATCTCTACCATGACACTTTCCTAATGGATTTTCAAAGGTTTGACCTCATGGGCTGGGCTTCGTATCTAACCTCAGGAGACATTTGGCATTGTTACATTGCTCAGGAACCTGTTCCTGATGAAGCCCTAATTTTGTTCATTTTTCTCTGAGTAGCTGTGTTCTCTTATTGAGGTTACCCTCAGCCCAGGGACTGAATCATGACTGATTCAAGCCATTCATTGTTGTTTTATTCTCTTGCCAGGTAATTGGTTTAAATATGAATGTATAATATAATTCTGTCCAGTTATAAGTGAGGGAAGATCAACTGGGATGATTCTAGAAAGGTTTTCATTATTCTTAAAAATAAAAAAAAAGCAAAAACAGGAATGTTTCCCCTTTTCTACCTCTGGATATTCTTGTCTTCATAAGATTACTTGGAACCAAGCAACCACTGTGAGAATCAGCAAAAGAGGATAACATAAACAAAAGTGTCTCTGTTGACATTTGAGGCAAACTTATACTTGCCCTACCTTCAAACTTCTAGGTATGCAGTATAGTAAGTAGTCTTATTATTTAGGCCACTTTTTGGTGTGTTTTCCTTTTATTCCTTATAGTCTATAGTAGATTAAAGATGTCTATAAATTATTTACTTCTTTTACTGAGCAGTACTGTCCAATTCCTCTCCCCTGGAATCCAGGTGGGCCCTAGTGGCTTGCTTGATCAATAGAATACAATGGGAGACTTATGAGCTCGGGTCATATGAAGCTTTGCAGTTCCCATAGAGTCTTCTTTTTTATTTACTTATTTTTTTTTTTAGAGATGCAGTCTCACTATATTGCCCAGACTGGTCTCAAACTCCTGGGCTCAAGCAGTCCTCCCACCTCAGCCTCCCAAAGTGTTGAGATTACAGGTGTCAGCCACCATGCCTGGCATCCATACAGTCTCCTTGAAAGGCTCCCTCTGAGAGACAGTAGTGGCAATGTAAGAAATTCAACTACCTTTAGACTGTGATGCAGTGAGAAGCCCAAGCCACATGGAGAGGAAACACATAGGTACTCTAGTTGATAGCCCAACCTGACTTTCTAGCTGGTTTCAAAGACAAATTGCATCAAATAAGTTAAGCAGGCAAGAAAGAATTTATTCAAAACTACTGCAATAGGGAAGAGAGATGGAACTGAACTCTGAATACAACAGTAGTAACTGGGGGTTTATAACTAATGGGCAGGATAAGGAAGTCAGTGGATGGAAAATTAATAAGGTGAACTTGATAAACTGTAAAGGTAGAAGATTCTTGCTAAATTCACTTGGCAGGATTCTTGATAAAACTAGGCTGGGCAGACCAAGAACAAGAGGCCGAGGATGAGGTCTGGCAGAGAAGATGGCTTGGAGAAGCTTGACTGAAGTTTGTTCAAGTAGGGAGTCCTTGTCACCAACAGCCACATCAACTGCTAGTCACATGAGTGACAATCTGGGATATCCAGCCCAGTCAAGTCTTTAGATGACTCTAGCCCAAGCTGCCATCTCACTGCAACCACACAAAATACACCAAGCGAGAACCACCCAGCTGAGCCCCATCAAATTACAGAATCATGACAGATATAACAAATTGTTATAAAACACTAAGTTTTACAGTTTTTTTATGCAGCAGTAGATAACCAAAGCACAACCAAAAACATTCCAAGTGATACAAAGATCTAGAAGATATGAACAAATTTCTTTTCACACAAGTATCTTCTGAGGAATTCAAGTGTTGAAGTGACATAATGAAAAGAGTACCAGGACTACTCAAAGGACCTGTACCACTGCAACAGGAGAGAGGGTGCTGCTAAGGCTTGACATATAAACAAGGGTATCGGTCCATTCTTACACTGCTATAAAGAAATACCTGAGACTGGGTAATTTATAAAGAAAAGAGGTTTAATTGGCTCAGCTTCTGGTGAGGCCTCAGGAAACTTGCAATCATGGCAGAAGGTGAATGGAGAGCCAGGCATCCTACATGGTGGAGCAGGATCACAAGAGAGAGTGGGGAGGTGCTACATACTTTTAAACGACAAGATTTCACAATAACTCGCTATCATGAGAACAGCACTAGGGGGATGGTGCTAAACCATTAAAAACCAACCTCATGATCCAATTCCCTCCCACCAGGCCCTGCCTTCAACATTGGGGATTACAATTCAACATAGGATTTGGGTGGGGACACAAATCCAAACCATAGCAACAGGAATCACAGGGTGGCAAGAAATTTGAGCTAGACATGTTTTGGAGCCCTCTCTGTTATCATATAAGAATTGAGGAGCTTTAAATAATAGCTGGAAAACTCACTGAATCATTCATTATACAATCAAAAAATAATGAGAAACTTACCAGAGAGGTAGACCAACAATAAATGAGTGAATGGATAGGATATAAACAGAGCAGGACACTGGTAGTCCACAGTGATTGTCATTTTTGCTGCCACTCCCTTTGCAACCCCACACGGCTGTGCTGTGCCTGGCCTGGCCCTATCCCTTGAGTGTGCTGTCTGAGTACACTTAATAGGCACCCCTTTCCACAGCTGTCTCCTTAATCTCAGACATGGCCACAGAGACCCTCACTGATGCTCTCAAGTCACTTGGTGTCCAGTGCCACAGCCATTGTCCAGCCATCCCTTATCTGTCCACTGCCTGCAAGTTGGGCCTGGTGCTGCCACTGAAGGAAACCCTCAGTCCCCATCATCCCCCTTTTTTCTGAAGATTACTTTCTGTCTCTTGGGTTTGTCCACCCTTGCCTTATCTAACCGTCAGCCATTTACCTTTGGGACAATCCAGGCTAATCCAAATCAGTGATCTAGAAACCCTTAAACTGCTCCACCCAGAAGGCTGACAGGTAAGGATGGCAAGAGGGAAAGGAGGCCCACCTCCAGGAAGCAAGGTCAGATTTCTCTTTTCTGGGATGGGGGTGGGGTGTGAAAGGAAATAGTTCACAAGAAGGAGAATAACAGTTTTTATTTTCTTTTTACTAATACCTCATCCTATCGCACATGGTATTTGAGAAAAGAGAACTTGGTATTCTAGTCCATGGGGAAAAATCATTCTGAACTCTTGGAGTACATTTAAATTGTTTCTTGAACTAAAATGATGAAAGTATATTTCAGAGGAAAGATTTGAAGGTAAAAATTTCATGGAAAAGATTTTCCTTATTTATAGCCCAGCCTTCCTCTGAAATGAACAGTATTTCGGTTCATATCAAGATAATTAATAGACCCGAGAAAGCAGTATTCCTAACAAAGATGATACTTAAAAGTGCCTATTTCATAAAAAGTAAAATATACTACACAGCATAAAGTTGTCCTGTGTGTCCATTTTATAAATTCAATCTTCCCAAAAATATAAAAACACCATAAGACTCAGCACTTCAGAAATTAAACACAATCAGCTAAACATGAAAGTAGGTTTTGATATTGATAGATGAAAGTGCCAGTTTGAAGCAGTAACATTTAACACAAACTGACAGCAATTTAAAAGGGGTCATTTCCAGAGGCATAATCATTCAACCATAGCTTTTTGTAATATAGAAAGAGTAAAATAATATGAGAGTTACTATTGATTGTTCCATCATGAAGGGAACATATCCACAGGGAAGTTCACTGGAGTTGGAGTCAGAAGCCATGGCCCTTGGCATTGCAAACATCACCTGGGGGAGTGGAGGCAAGTTGCTGGCCCAGGAGCTCCTTTCCTCACCCCTGCGTTGAAGATACTATCACCCACACTGCCTGCCTCCCAGGGGCTCAAATGGGAAATACGTGAAAAATATGTGCAATCTCTTTTCAATATATAAATGCTAACTACCATCATGGTTATTGTTGTCAAAGCCAGTTTTGATAGTACTTGAGATATGGTGCTTAAAAAATCTTAAGAAATGTTAAATTTCTGTACTATAAATATAGAAATAATAGTTGACGTTTGAGTCCTAAAAAATATTTTTATGGATCTATTTGTTTTGCTGTTGTGAATTATGTAGAAGGAGACAAATGCTAATTGAGATGGAAGACCAACCAAGAGATCAAGCTATCTCTGCGAATCAAGTAAATATCAGCAGTAATTATTGAGTAAATCTTGCATTCTATTTATTCTTTCAACTAACATTTATTGAGGTTTTTGCTTCATGCTAGATATGGTGCTAAGTTTGAAACATTCAAGGAAAAATGGCACAATTTTTGCTCAGGGCTTTTACAGTATACTTGGAAAGATAGTCATGGCCCAATATGATAAGAGCAATAAAAGAAGTGGGTATGTGTAAATAAACATAGGACAGAGGTAATTCCGCTCCAAGAACTTAGAGTGCTTAAGGTTACAATGCTATGTGTAGGAGTGTGTATGTGTGTTAGTGGGTGTGAATGTGTGTATATGCAAGTGTGTTGAGCATGTCACAAGAGGACAATAAATAAAACAAAACATTTTCATGAAGAAACATTTGTTTCAGCAAAATTTTTCCATGTGTTAGCTCAAGTATGCAGTATTTTTAACTCTTTCATTATGAAAAATTTCAAACATAAAACAAGAGTAGAGAGAAATATATGATGAACAGCCACGTAACTATCATACAGAATCACCAAGATCAACATTCTGCTTGTTGTGGACTGAACTATGTCTCCCCCTAATTCACATGTTGAAGCCCAAACCCCCCGCACCTCAGAATGTGACTGTATTAGGAGACAGATCCTTCAAAGAGGTCAGTAGGTTAAAATGAGGTTATTAGGGTGGGCTCCAATCCAATCTGACTTGTGTATTTATGAGAAGAGGAGACTCGGGCATAGGAGAGACACCAGGGATGTGCATACATAGTCACTGTGTGTGGCAGAATCACCACATCATTCATTATACAGTCAACAAAGGAGGAGGCCATGTGAGGACACAGCAAGAAGGTGGCCATCTGTAAGCCAGGAAGAGAGGCCTCCAGAGAAACCAAATAGAACCTTTCTCACTTACAGTTCTGTCAGCAACATAAGCACACCTATGTCAGTCTTGGATAGGATTATAGCCTGGCAGCAACTCCAAAGAGATAAAGGTCAAGGTCAGAGCCCACAGCATTAGACCAAATGGGAAAGGTTTGAACTGCAAGAAGGTTGGCCCTTGCCATACTAGAGCCTTACAAATTAGCCAAACACATTCTCAGGCCCTATAGGCCAGAGGCTATTTCCACAATGTCGTTCCAGTTCCATCTCTAAAACTATGGCAGCATTCAAGACTTGTTAGTAAAGAAAAGAAAATGAAATAGGAGATGAATGGAGCCCAGATATTGCACTTGCACTTCTGACCAATATGGAGTAACAGAGACCAGATTTATCTTCCTGTGTGACACAACTAAAAAACCAAAATATGCATATATATATATGAAACATTGGCATTAAATATTGCACATCTGACCAATATGAAGTAACAGAGACCAGATTTATCTTTCTGTGTGACACAACTAAAAAACCAAAATATGCATATATATATGAAACATTGGCATTAAACATTGCACATCTCCTATGACTTTGCACATCAGGGAACAAAGAACAGTGATACATAAGAGATGGAGAATAAATGAGATGAGCCCCATGAGTGCCCAGGATTACTGCATAAAAAAAGTTTTTTCCAGACTGTGATGTAGGGAGCAGGAACCGAGGCAGAGCCAGTGATCTCTTTGTGTTGAAGATATACAAGGTTGGGAATCTAAGGAGCACAAGGTGGCTGAAATTCAAAGGACATGGTACTGGACAGGTCATAGCTACACAGAGAGAGAATGCTAAGGGTCCCCCTCAAGTATTCAATTGAGTACTGATCAGAACACATATTTAAGGAAACAACCTGAGGTCTTGGCTGGGGTAGGGGGTGGGGTGGTAACTGGAAAGAATTGGAGAGAACAGTGCCCAAAGATCACATAGGATCAAGAATAGCTCCTGCTCCCAAGCCAGAGTGGAAAACCTCATCATTAATGGAGCATTGGTTAGAAAACTAAAAAGTCTTTTGCTTAAGTAGTAGGAAAAAGTTAACCCTAGACTAAACACTATAACAAGGCGTGAGGGCAAGGCACAGAAAGATCTGTTTCTAAAAAGCTTAACTGCACTGCAGAATATTGCAGAATAAATTGTGCAGAATATTTAAAGGAATACAAAAATAATATATAATTATTAAAATATATAAATTGCATTTTATATATTATTAAAAGATATAATATATAATTTCTGGCATCCAATCAAAACTTGCCAGGCAGATAAAAAAGCAAAAATATACAACCCATAATAAGAAGAAAATCAATTAATCACAATGGATCCAGAAATTATATAGAAAATAAAATCAGTAGATAAAGCCATCAAACAGTATTATTGTATTATTTTATTATTGTAAATGTACTGTAACTGTTATTGTAACTGTATTCCACAGGCCCAGTAAATTACAGGAAAGATTAAACTTGTTAAGTAGAGACATGGAAGATACAAAAAAAACCCAGTTTGAACCTTTTAGAGATGTCTGAGATGAAAACCTCATGGATGGCATTAATAGCAGTTAGACGTTGCAGGACAAAGATTAGTGAATTTGAAGAGATAGCAATAAAAACCATGCAAATTGAAATAGCAAGGGAAAAAAACTGAAAAAAAAATGAACAGAGCATCAGTGAACTGTGGGACAATTTCAAGCAGCTAAATATATATATATATATATAGATGTAATTGGAGTCCTTAAAGGGCAAAATGAGACAGAAAATATTTTAAGAGATAATGGTCAAAATTTTTCCAAATTTGATGAAAAGTATAACCTCCCACATCATACTAACAAGCTGAACAAATCTGAAGTACAAGAAACTTGAAGAAAATTACACCAAGGCATATCAAAATCAAATTCTTAAAACCAGTGATAGAGAAATCTCAAAAGTATCATATCTTAAAAGATATGCTATGTACAGAGGAACAAAGATAAGAGTGGCAGTATATTTCTTGTGGGAAACAATGCAAGCTAGAAAACAATGGAGGATCATCTGGAAAGTACAAAAAGAAAAAAAGTGGGCAACTGGAATTCTTTACTCATTGAATATATCTTTCAAAACCAAAGATGAATATAGCCGAATTCTACCAAACATTTTAAAAAGAATTATCACTAATACTTCCTAAACTCTTCATAACAACAGAGCTAGAGGGAATACCTCCAAACACATGTACAAGGCCAGTAATACCTAAACAATTAGGTATTACTTTGATACCTAAGCCAGACAAAGATACTTCAAGAAAACTACAGGCCAATATCTCTGATGAATGCTGATGCAAAAAACCTCAATAAAATATTAGCAAACTGAATTCAAAACACGTGAAAAAAATTATACATTGTGACCAGGTAAGATTCATCCCTGGCATGCAAGGCTGGTTTACCAAATGCAATCAATCAAGGTAATACAGCACATTAATAGAGTGAAAGATAAAAACCACATGATCATCTTAATGCAGAAAAAGATTTGACAAAGTTCAGCATTTTTTCTTGATAAAAACTCTGAACAGTTTAGGTACAGAAGGGGAGATTCTTAACATAATAAAGGCATTCATTAAAAACCCACAGCTAACACCATAACCAACAGGGAACTACTAAAAGATATTTAACTAAGAACCAGCACAAGTCAGGGAAGCCCACTTTCACCATTTCTATTTAACAGAGCACTGGAAGTGCTAGCGAAAGTGATCAGACAAGAAAACGAGTAAACAGCATCTAAATTGAAAACGAAGGAATAAAATCATCTCTATTTGCAGATGGCATGATCCTACATGTTTCTACATATAGAAACCCTAAAGATTTCACAAAAAAATCTTAGAAATACTAAATGGACTCATGAGTGTTGCAGGGTATAAAAATCAATATACAAAAATCAGTAGCATTTCTGTGTGCAAATTAGACGTAGTTGAAAAAGAAATCAAGAAAATGATCCCATTTATGAAAGTATTAAAAAATAAATTTAGGAATAAATTTAACCAAGAAGGTGAAAGATTTGTATACTAAAAACTACAAAACATTGATGAAATAAATTGAAGAAAACAAAAATAAATTGAAAGAGATTCTGTGTTTATGGATCAGAAGAATATTGTTATAATATTCATATTATTGAACATAATATACAGATTTAATGTAATCTCTCCCAAAATTCCAATGGCATTCTTCATAGAAATAGAAAAAGCAATCCTAAAACTTTTATAGGACCCTGCCTGCCAACAACAACAAAAAAAAATCTGAATAGTCAAAGCAATATTGTAAAAGAAAAACAAAGAGGCATCATGCTTGCTGATTTAAAATTGTATCATAAAGCTACATTAATTGAAACAGTATGGTACTGGCATAAAAACAGAAACATAGACTAATGAAACAGAATAGAGAGCCCAAGAATAAATCCAAACATAAACAGTCAATTTTCAACAAGGGTACCAAGAGAACACAGTGGTAAAAGAATAGTGTATTCAATAAATTGTGCGGGGAAAACTGAATCTCCACATGCAAAAGAATAAAATGGGACCCTTATCTTACACAATACACAAAAATCAACTCAAAAATGAATAAAAGACCTAAATGTAAGCCCTGAAACCATAAAAATCCTAGAAAAGAACACAGGGGAAGAGCTCCTCAACACTGGCCTTAGCAACAATATTTTTGATAACACACCAAAAACTCAGGCTACAAAAGCAAAAATAAATAAATGGAACTACATCAAACTAAAAAGTATTCACAAATCACATATTTTATGAGGGGTTAATATCCAAATTGTATATAGAACTCTTACAACTCAATAACAAAAAAAAAAAACAAAAAAAAACAAATAACCAGATTAAAAAATGGGCCTGAACATACTTTTCTCCTAAAAAGGACCTGAACATACTTTTCTCCTAAGAAGATATAAAAATTGTCAACAGATGCATAAGGTACTCAACGTCACTAATCATCAGGGAAATACAAGTAAAAACCACTGTATCATCTCACACTTGTTAGGATGGCTATTATCCAAAAGATAAGAAATAACAAGTGTTGGTGAGGGTGTAGAGAAAGAGAAACCCTAGAACATTGCTGGTGGAAATATAGATTGGTACAGCCATTATGGAAATGGTCCATATGTATGAAGGGTCCCAAAGAAATTAAAAATAGAACCACCATATGACCCAGCAATCCCTCTGCTGTGTATATCCCAAAGGAGATTATATAACCACCTCATAAAGATATCTGCACTTCCATGTTCAATCCAGCATCATTCACAATGGCCAAGATATGGAACCAACCTAAGCGTCCATCAACAGATGAGTGGATAAATAAAATGTGGCATATATGTACAATGAAGTATTACCCAGCCTTGAAAGAGAAGATCTTGCAATTTGCCACAACATAGATAAAACTGAAAGGCATTATGCAAAGTGAAATAAGCCAGACATAGAAAGAAAAATATTGCATAACCTGACTTATATGTGTAATCTATAAAAAAATATAGAACATACAAAGATAAAGAAACAATGGTTATCATGGGAAGGGGGTAACAGGCAGATTTCATCAAAGGATATGAAATAACACATACGTATGATAAACAAGCCTAGAGCTCTAATGTACAAAATGAGGATTATAGTTAATAAAATTGTATTAAATATTTGGAAGAAAATATAGAAGAAAATCTTCAAGACATCTGGCCAGGAAGAGTTTTTAGATATAACAACAAAAGTACAGTCTATAATAGAAAAAGAGTTGACATATTAGACAATAACAATTTAGAACTTTTTTGCTCTGAAAAAGGTTAAGAAATGAAAAGACAAGCTAGTGACTGGGAGAAAATATGTGCAAACCATATATCTGATGAAGGACTTGTATCCAGGTTCAAGAACTCTCAAAACCCAACAAACAGGAAACAGACCAATTTTTTTAAATGTACCAAAAATTTGAGCAAACACTCCACTAAAGATATACTGATGGCCAACAAGCACATGAAACATCAGCCAGCACTTTGGGAGGCCAAAATGGGTGGATCATGAGGTCAGGAGTTGGAGACCAGCCTGGCCAAGATGGTGAAACCCCGTCTCTACTAAAAATACAAAAATTAGCTAGGCACAGTGGCTGGCACCTGTAATCCCAGCTACTTGGGAGGCTGAGGCAGGAGAATCGCTTGAACCCAGGAGGCAGAGCTTGCAGTGAGCCAAGATTACACCACTGCACTCTAGCCTGGGTGACAGAGCAAGACTCTGTCTCAAAAAAAAAAAAAAAAAACGTAAATTAAAACCACAAAGATGACCAATGTATACCTATAAGAAGGGCTAAATACAAAAAATACATAACAAAGAACTACCCATACCAAGTGTTGATGAGGATGAGGAGCAACTGGAACTCTCATATGTTGCTAGTGAGATTGCAAAATAGAGCTGCTCTTGAAAACAGTTTGGCAGTTTCTTATAAAATTAAACATACACTTTCCATATGGCCCATCAATTCCACTCTAAAGTATTTACCCTAAAGCAAGAGTCACACATTTTTGAAAATGAATTTGTATTGGAACACAGCCACACTTATTTATGTAATGACTGTGGTTCTTTTTATATTTCAGGGGAAGTGCTGAGGAGTTGCAACAGAAACTATATGGCCAGCAAAGCCTAAATATTTATAATCTGTCCCTTTACAGAAAAAAATTGTTGATCTGTCCCTAAAGAAATGAACACAAATATTTATAGCAGCTTTAGTCATAATTGCCCCCAAAAAGCAACCAGAGACAACCCAAATGTTCTTCGATATGTGAATGGATTAAGAAATTGTGGTAAATCTATAGAATGGAATTTTACTCAGCAATAAAAAGGAATGAATAATTGATACATGAAACGGCACAAATGAATCTCAAAATAATTATGCTGAGTGAAAGGAGGCAGACAAAAATGAAGAATACATATTGAATGATTCCAATTATATAAAGTTGTGGGAAAAGGAACACTTATAATGACAAAGTGCAAATCAGTTGTTGCCTGGAGATGGGGTCTGGGGCAGAGAGGCAGAGGAAAGGATTGCAAATGGTCAAGAGGAAATTCCAGAGATGATGGATATGTTTGTTATCTTGATTGTGATAATGGTATGTGTGTGTACACACACACACACACACACACACACAGGAAACAGACCAGTTTTTTAAATGCTATATATGTCAAGCCCTTTAAATATGTGATTTATTATATGTTAATTGTCTCTCAATAAAGCTATCAAAAGCCCAGACCTGCATTGAGTCCAATGCCTGCACATTTCACCATGATGTTCTACCTTCTCTTGCATGACAGGAAGGAGCTGCACCATGGAAAGTCTAACCACTGACACCTGACTATAAATAACAGCCTGCCGTGTTTTAATCCCACATGCTCTGATCTTGGAGTGGGGCTAGGTAGGAAGACAAAAGCTGCCTCTTCACAGAGGAGTTTTGCAGTCATCAGAGCCAGAGCCACAGGCCTCCCCAGGAATAAGCCTGCATCCTTGCCTTCCACGCCTCTCCTTCCACCCTGACTGCCTGACCTGGCCCAGGTGGAGCGTCTCAGAAATCCTAACAGAAACCTGGGCACCTCTATTTTTGAGACTCCAAGAAGCCAGAAAGCATAGACTTATTTAAAATAAATAGTGTCATTCACTGTCACAGGTTGGATTATCTGGAAGCAGATACTGATACTGAGTTGGGGGCAAGACATTTATGAGGAACCAGCCTGTGAAAGGAAAGGGACAGGACCAAAAGAGGGTTGGGCAGAAGGATAATCAAACTGTGGCTAAGGTCAGCAAAGCCTTAGTCAACTTGGAGGGGAACCCTGAGGTGTCCCTGGCAAGTACATCCCAAGTGAGATCCAGACAGTTGGTTCTTTGTACCCCTGCCACACTGACTCACTACATGCGTCTGGCCAGGAAAGGGTCAGCATAGACTGAGTACCCTTCTGCAGCTAAGGTGGACCTGAAGGAGCTAATGGCTAGATGCTGTCATCTGGATCACAGGGTCTCTGTAGAGTCAGGTTGACTTGAGATAATTATACTATGTTCATTTGTCATTAAAAAACACATGCCAAAACAAATCAGTGTGCAAAATATAAATGTGGTCTCTTGACCATTTTCACTAGCTGTAAACACAAGACAAGTGAAAAGAAATTGGGTCCTCTAATTACAGGCAATCAACTGCACTAATTTATCTTTTGTCCCTTTCACGTGCTGCCCAAGGTTTCCAAGCCTCGTCACATTGTGAGTGATGATGTTGGATGGCAGATTTCTGAGCTAGCTAAAAGGAAAAATTAAAAAGTAAAACCACATACCTGACCTGTTAGGAAGAAACTGTGTATTATATGCAGAAGGAGAAAGTAGAAAACCACTCATTAATTATGGGTATGCTTGACTGGCTATAGAAAACCTGATAGGTGTAAAGGAGTAGAAATCGGATGAAGATAATGAGGCAGCCAGCAGGGGCCGAGGATCCTATTTATGGTGCACCAGGCTTAAAATGGGTGTCAGCAAAAGCAGCAGGAGGAACGTGGGCTGTCAGGTCCGTGATGAACAACAGGAGAATTTCGGGGAACAGTCGCTGCAATAGTAAGATTTTGCCAAATACTGAGAGCAAAAAACTTAGTGTGCTGCAGGATCACGAATAGAGACAAGTGACTATGAGTTGGTATTTCTCAAAAATGAACTGTCAGGAGTAAGCTTTTATTAATCAAGTGATAATGTTTTGCTGTTGAATGGTACTGTTTGCAGAGTATGGAAAAATAATGAATCAGAATTCACAGAATATTTGAAATGCTGGTCTACGAAAATAAAATAACCTGGCTTTTAATGATGAAGGAAAACTTCCAGAATTTCCATAGAAATGAAAGCAGGGGACAAATGTAAGTAACAGTAGCAGTGGAATACATGGTAAAAATGGGCAAAAATGGGCCTCTGGAACTTTCTCTCCTCTCCATTTGTCACTTTCACAGCTTCATGTGGGGCTTTGGTCCCTTCCAGCTTACAGATCATCTTCTTCTTTGAGGCCCCTCTTCAGCCTGCTCTGTCCAGATTAGCCCCTGTTCACCAACTGCTTTCCAGTACACCTGCTGTGTGTTTTTCATCCTGGAGGATCTTAATTAGAGTATACAGCAGAGAGCTACTGAATCTTATATTAATCTCTAGTTAAACAAATTAACCCTAATGTATATGATCCTTGCAGGAGCATTTTGATTTTTTAAAAAGGACTGCAAGATATAGTTTCCTGCATGTTGGTGAGAGAAACATTTTCAGGTTGTCTAGGAGTGCTCCAGGGATTCTCAAGTCACACAAGTTAAGCAGTTATATCTCTGCCTAGTAGTCAGACTAGCCCAGTATCTAACTCTCACTAAATGAAGTTCATATAAGCATGAAGAACCTCCCATCTCCCTGAGCACAGTATTTTTTTTTCCGTGACTCTTTTCCTGCTTCCTTGTCTATTCTTTCTAGACATAATCAGAAGGCAATTGATACAATAGAAAGAACAAAATGACCTGGACTTAAATCCCAACTTTTCCATCATCTAAATGAGGTGCTTGGCAAGTTAAACCTCTTTGAATCTAAAATTCGTCGGTAAAAACTGGTGATTATATCTACCTTTATAGGGTAGCTGCGAGAACTGTTTGATGCTTGGCACATCATAGGCTCTCAAAAGTTAATTTCTTTTCTGCAAGCCAGAAAGCCATGAACTGAGACTGCCATGTGTTCTCCTGGGCGGCCCAGGCTAACCATGGCCATAGAAAGAATCCCTGATGCCAAGTACAAAGGAACAGGGACACTTGTTCTCATGCCACTAAAGGCCACATGAGGGAATGTGCCAAGGCTGGAGCCAGGAGACCTGGCTACAAAGTTCAGCTCCGCCACACAAAAGCTGTATGATCTTGGACACTTAAGTGCCTTCCTGAGCCTCCAGGTCTTCAGATGGAAAAGGAGGGTGACACCCATGCCTCTCTCTATTCCAGAAGAGCATGATAAAGGTGAAATATAAATAAAAATGTCTTTGTAACAATAAATTATGCAAGGTAAACATCATAATTCTAGAAATCCCTTGAGTAGCATAAAGGAAAAGATTGTTAACAACTTTTTTTTTTTTTGAGACAGGGTCTCACTCTGTTGCCCAGGCTGGAGTACAGTGGCATGATCACAGTTCACTGCAATCTCAACCTCCTGGGCATAAACAATCCTCCCAGCTCAGCCTCCTAAGTAGCTGGGACTACAGGCTTGTACCACTATTCCTGGCTGATTTTTTCTATTTTTTGTAGAGAAGAGGTCTCACTTTGTTGCCCAGGCTGGTCTTGAACTCCTGGGCTCAAGCAATCCTCCTGCCTCAGCCTCCCAGAATATGGGAATTACAGGTGTAAGCCACCATGTCTGGCCTGTTAACAACTTTAAAATGAGAGCTGAAAAATAGTGATTTAAGAATCAATATCTTGATTTTCAGCCATCTTACTTTCCTCCCAATGCAAGATTCAACCTGGCTTCAGATACTACCAACATCTACAAGGTTAAATATATTCTTCTTATTTTAACTTTAAGGCAAAATTAATTTTTGTTTTAGTAATGTTTTAAATGTGGAAATATCAGATATCAAAATACTGAGGTTATGAAATTTATACACGAAGTTAGAGACTTACAACACGTAACACATTTCTTAAATTAACCAGAATATTTTTGGATGAAGAAAGCTGTACTTATACCATATCCTATATAATTCAAACTAAGTTTTGGTTTCCAGAAAGAAATTCATACCAAATCGATATAACCACTGCTATATATATACTATTGTGACCATGACATTATCTGTTCCAATCACTATGTCACCTCTTGCTCCCAAACAAATTCTTGGAGAGGGGTCAGAATGGAAGACAGTATGAGAAAGGTATTTGTGAGCATGTGAGATGTTCCCTGAGGACTCTCAGCCCATAACTGGGTGAGGTTTTCATCTAAGTGGGACTGCAAGTCCTATGTCAGCTATGAGGGTTAGAGGGATAAAAATATGGATTATTTTGTTTAACGTGACCTGCATGTGTATTCATAAGCTGTGGAGCTGAAGAAACATCCTGATACCTATACTACTTCCTGACATCTATGGATATTCCCATAGACAAAAATGCAAAGAAACAAAATACTGATACAGTACCTCTGGCCCTGAATATTCAACACTGAGAGTCTTCTAAGGTTCCTCAACAGAAGACTTCCAAAGTGAATTGGTTCAAATCCTTTCAATGTCACTTTCCCTGGGTGTATTTTAATCAGGAAGAAAATGTACTCACCACCAGCTCTGAATCCTAATACAGTAATTAAATGCACCAGTGGAAAAACCTGTACGGTTTGAACTAACACCATTATCTTAAACTGTTTCATTTGATTTAGTCTCAGTCTCTACAAGGATCTTAAAACACGATGCCATTATAGGCAAATAGGAACACGTGCACAAATGAATAGGCACAAGGAAAGCCACAGGGTATAGTCCAAGTAGAGAATTATAAGGGGGCGGGAAGGCCAAGAGAGACGCCTTGGGAAACATGGTAGACATAGTGAGGTTAGGGTGTTTCCTTAACTGCAAGCGACTTTTAAGGTCCTATATTTGCTTTACTTGCAAATAATGAAATAAAAGAACAAACTTTTCCGGAAAAAAAAATGTATTCTTAAGTTATGGCTTTTCTTTCTAAAATTTCTTAAAAGCAAAACTTTAGCTTAACTTGAATAAGCAAGAGGTTTTGAGGAGGAAGAATCATGGTTTACATACACACTTCTCTTCAAGTAGAGTGGAGAAAGATCACTGGACCCAGGCACAACTGGTACACATTCAAGCCCTACAAGACCACCCATAAGCTGCTGAAACTCTCTAGAAAACATACTTCAATGGGTTATCTAACCTTGATTGACAACAGGTGAAATTCTACCTTGTATACTCTATAAGTTTCGGCGGACATTAAGTTCTCTGTAAGACTCAGTGTTTCCAATTAACCAAGGCAATTTCACCTTCTCCACCTCTATCACCTCCCAGCAAACACCTGTCTGTATAAAGCAGCTCCTCCTGGGAATAGTCACAGATTTCTTCCCACCTACCAACACCTTTGAATGCTTGCTACATTCCAGGGAACAAGGGACATCACTTCCCCTCCATGTGCCCCACATCCGTCCTTTGTGGAAAGAACCTTCTGCAAATGTACAGTGTCATATCCCCAGGGTACCTTGACACTGGTTTTTGTTCTCTTTGCCTGGTCAAAGTCTTTGCCCATTTCCTTCATGGATTAGTTATTTTTATTAGGAACTCTTGTCATTAGCTGACAAGCTAGCTGGTATTCCCATAAGCCTGTTTAGCTCCTCTGGTAGGAGACCAGGTTACCTCACACTCCAAGCTGTCAACTCCTCCAGATCAGAGTCCATGGCTTTTTCTCTGTGCCCCCAAATTATGTTTAATGCTTGTAAAAAAAAAAAAAAAAAGAAAGCAAATACTGTACCCAGTAATTCCTGTTAAACCAACAAGCATAGAGAGGAAGACAAGCCTTCTTATGCCACTCTACGTGAGTGACTAATTGCCTTGAGAGCAAAAGGTTTCCACAGTTTTGTAATCCTTCAGAAGATCTCCTAGAAATGTTCTGTAGAACCTACCTGGGTTTTTCCAGGACTCCCAGAAAGGCTGACTCTCAGTTGCCCCTTCTCACCCGTTTTTTCCATTCTGTACAAATCTCACAAGACAGAAGCACTGCTTTCCTCACTGAGGAGTGACTAGTAGATCCAAATGTCGACTGCAGAGTATAGCGGGTTGAATAGTGTCCCCCCACCCCCAAATTCATGGCCACCTGGAACCTCAGACTATGACCTTATTTGGGAATAGAGTCTTTGCAGGTGTCATTAGTTTGGAATCTCTAGATGAGATCTCCATCCTAGATTATGATGGGCCCTAAATCCAATGACAAGTGTCTCCATAAGAGAAATAATACAGAGGTTTGCAGCAGAAACATAGAAGAGCTGCAAAGAAGACTACGTGAAGACAGAAGCAGAGACTAGAGTGAGTCAGCTACAAGCCAAGGAATGCCAGGATTGCAGGGAGACTTGATTTCAAACTTCTGGCCTCCAGAACCACAAGAGAATGTGTTAAGTCACCCTATTTGGGGTACTTTGTACAGCAGCCTTAGGAAACAAATACACAGAGAAACATTCAACCTTAATATGCCCAAACCTGTCCTTCACTTTCTGCCATCTCCTTTTACCTAACCTCAGGTTCCGAGAATATAATCTAATAGATGTTGATGAAGACAGTGTGGAATAGTAAAATACCAGCTTTAGAATCAGATTGTATGCCACAAATGTGACTGTGTCATTGAGTTACACAATGCGTGCTTCTTTTTCTGGCAAAAGGTAGTACATTCCCTATTAATGAGATGATTCTGAGAATTTAGTGAGATGATATGGATAAGGATACCTTGAAAGATTTAAAATAACCTACTGTATCTTGATTAAAACTGGAATGTAGGCCCATATGTCAGAGTGATATGATGCAAAAAGAAACATTTACCAAGTTAAATGTTAATAATCTCTAAGGTGATTAAGCTAATCAGTCTTGGTCATCCATTGGAATCACCTGGAGATCTTTCTAAACCTATGTAAGTCCCACCACAAACTATCCTCTGTGAGTGGGGGAGGCATTGCTAATTTTTTTCATAGTCTCTCTTGTGTAGCCTTTCAAATTTGTTTTCATTTCACCAGACACACTTCTTTTAATAGATGATATCTACCGATGTCACCAATAATTTCCTCCCCTCATGTCCCATCATA
The DNA here is from genome assembly GCF_028878055.3 of Symphalangus syndactylus. Taxonomy (NCBI): domain Eukaryota; kingdom Metazoa; phylum Chordata; class Mammalia; order Primates; family Hylobatidae; genus Symphalangus; species Symphalangus syndactylus. The sequence goes on along the minus strand of NC_072430.2, from coordinate 102,350,715 downwards.
GAAAGATGGGACAAAAGAATGAGGGCTCAGATGCAGAAAAACAGTCATACCCCGGTGACCCTTGCTAATATCCCTAACAGCACAGACACTTGGTGACAAGACACCAATGAATACAGCTTTTATCTCCATGACAAATTTCACAGTTAAGATGGCTGAAAATAAACCCTTCCGCTTTAGAGCTTGAGCATGCACAGTGGCTGTTTATTATTCTATGATGTCTACTGTTTTGCTGTTGATGGTGTGCATATATGTATGTGCATGCACGTGTGTATATGTGTGTGTTCCAGTTAGCAATGCCTAATTTGATACTTTCTATCTATCCCCATTATTTTAGCTTATTCCCGTGCCTAGCCATACAAAAACTTCCAATAATGCAGCATAGCAAAGCCCTTTAAACATAATCCATATTTTGCTTCCTTAGTGAAGAGGCATTGATTATCTTCCCATCTCAAGTGTGTATAACAAATAAGTCATTTCTGCAGTCACGGTGCATCATAATGCATCCAAAAATAAATATTATTAAAGCAGATAGCTTTGAATCTCAAATATAGAGCAAACCTTAAGAAAAGCTGGCAGTGTCCTTGGTGATAGAGTTGCCTGTTGCCATGGGAATGAGTCCAAAGATTCTATGACATTTCCAGGGACCACATAAGCTAAGTGGAAAGGACTCCTTTTAGACATCAACCCTGTGCTCATATATTTACCTGGTAAAATTCTAGAGAAGGAAAAACTCAAGATGAAAGGAATATATAAGTAGTCTCTATGTGAATCAGGCATTACAAAATTTCTATCTGAATGTTCTTTTTGGTTGTTATACAAACTGCGAAAAAGCAAAATGAGAGAAAATAACAATAGATTGCCTAAATTGTAATGCCATTAAACCTTGAAGTATAACGTATGGGATAACAACATTCTCACTGAAAACACTTCTCATTTTCATGTCTCTGACTCTTCCCCAAGACAAGCAGTACTAAGCTTTGCAATTCACACAATCATGAGGCCTGTAGGTAAAGTGTAGCCACACCATTGCCTACCTTCATGCACATTTTTTCTTAATCTGGGTTTCAAATAAGCATCCTAAGGATTAAGCTGACTGGTTTTGCTGCAACAGACATGGAACCAGGAAGTTATTCTGACTTGATATAACTCTATTCTTCATCACAGAACTCATGTTTGGAAGTAGTGATGAAAGTTGGCCTAATCAGCAGTCTGTGGACACTGTGAGGTCATCACCAAGAAATAGGTAGCTTAGTTCTGCATTCACAGGGGTAGGGAGTCATCAGCAGCACCCCTACCAACCTGTACCTCAGGAAGGTCCATCCTTTTCCAAAAGTTGCTGCATTTTGGATCTTAGGTTTAAAAAAAGGAATTGCCTATCTTCAGCCTCTTTTGACCTATAAAAATGGCAATTTCCACCTAATAAATTGTTATTCTGCTAGGCTCTACTTAGAATGCAGCTACTAAATACTTATATTTGATATTTAAAATGCTGTATGGTTTAAAATCTATATAATATGTATAGATGTAACTGTATCACTTATCTATGCCCTATCTAACCTGGCTAAAGGAATTTATTTTTTAGACATTTCTATATTTTTTAATAAGTCTTGAGTATTTACTATGTGTCAGGCACTGTGCCAAGACCTGTCACTCCCGTGCTAAGAACCACGTGTGGTTTTCATAATTTAAGACAATAACTATGAGGTAGATAAAATTATTACCCAATTTTAAAATCAAATTGAGGCTAAAGCAGGTGGAATATTTTGTCCTAGTTCTTATAGCCCAGAAGAAGTGAAGCGAGACTTTGACCTTGGGCAGTCAGACTCCAGAGCATAACCAATCAGGGTCTATGGTGCGTTGGGGCTGGAAAGGGGTTTGGGGTGCACTTAATCTAGTGCTTCCTTCATTTTTTTTTTAACAGCAGCAGAAAGCTGTTACTAAGCAATACTTTACGTGGAACTCCCAGTGATAAAGCACTGGGAACAGAGCTGCTTTGGTCTGTTTGGAGAAAGCAGGGACTGTTGAGACTGACCCCACCGGGCATTTACACCTTTTTAAAATTGTAGGGCACCATTGTGTCCCTGCTTCCAGGAGTCATGCAGCAGCCCGTTATGTCCAGCTGCAAGTTTTTGCTGTCTCCAGGAAACCTGTGTTATGGGAGAATTCCCCCACGTCAGTACATCCCCTTCTGCAAACATTGTATTCTATTTCCCCTGATCCAACACTTTCAAGAGCCCATCCCACAAGGGTTCTCCTGGTTTCACCAGTATACATTAGCCAGTTTTCTCCATGAGTAAGCTATGTTCCCCAGTAGCAGGGACTTACTCCCCTCTATGCTGAGCCCTTACCTCAGGTACTGGTCTGGAGGAATAAGGCAAGGTGATGATGAATCTTGAGGAAGACAAGCCTCACCTCCCACGGCATCTTTCTCAGGTCAGGGTTGTAATGGTCTCCAGGCTGCTTTCTCCGCCTCAAGACACGGAGAAAGAGGCTGCTTCTGCTGACTGAGATAGCCCAGAAGAATCTGGAAGCTCTAGCATTTTTGGACTCATGCATCCAAACATTCCCATCTTAAGTCTTCTTTATCAGGGCCCTCATTTTCTGCGCAGGAAACCTGTCACTCCTGTGCATTTTCTCCCCTTATCTCGACAACGCAGGCCTGATTTTCAACACAGTCTGCCTGTGGCTTTATGAGAAGAGAATCTCTTTAAATGCTACCTTGAACGACTTTCAGATCTTATGCTCACTCTGAGTTGACAGTTGGCTAAACTGACCCAGTGGTTTTCTTTCTTGAGGGCTTTTGTAGCCAGTGCCATAATCTTTTAAGTTACCACGACCCTCCTACTATTCCGGTGCTAGAGCTATTGGGTGGATAAATCCTTTGCCTCCCACCTGTAGCTCATCTGAATCTACCCAGGTGAGTCTTTGTTTTGGGGATGCTTCAGCATGCCACAGGTTACATTAGGAATCAGTCATTTACCACTAGCAAAAGGTCCTTGTTATTATTTGACGGGCGAGTGAGTGTTCCAGAATCTATCCTAACCAGCTGCTTTCGAAAGCTGTTCCTGATACCAACTGGCTTGCCTTAGCTTCCCCGCAAATCAGTTCCTGAAACGAGACCTGTGTGTTAGTAGTCTATTTAAGAGCTGATTCTGATTCCAGGGCAGAGGAGTGAACCACCAGGAAGAGTAAGAAAGGGGAAAAACAACAACAACAGTGTAGGCGAGTCACTGCTGTTGCACCAGTGATGGCAAGGTTTGGTTGCCAGGACCTCCTGAGCAGCATAAAAAGTATCTCCCAAATTTGTCCCATGGGAGGACTAGAGGCAGAGAGTTTTATTATTCCCTATGTCACACTTTTCACCAAAGTAATCTAGAAACCCAGAGCTGACCCTTACAGAATGATAGTAAATTCACTTGCTAACATTAGCCATATTCCAAGGTACCAAGTCTGAAAATAAGGCAAAAGAGATTACATTGTTTTGAATACATAAACATGAAAAACATCAGCTACCCTTGCTGTACAAAGGGCAGCCTACTCTATTAAACTCAAATTATAATAATGCCCTTTTTCAGAGGTAGGATACACAGTAACAACAGATACATTTGGGAAGAAGTTCAGGGTTTTTTTTTTGGCGGGGGTGGGAGGTGGTTGAGATGGAGTTTCACTCATCACCCAGGCTGGAGTGCAATGGCACAATCTTGGCTCACTACAACCTCTGCCTCCTGGGTTGAAGCAATTCTTCTGTCTCAGCTTCCCAAGTAGCTGAGATTACAGGTGTGTGCCACCATGCCTGGCTAATTTTGGTATTTTTAGTAGAGACGGGGTTTCACCATGTTGCCCAGGCTGGTCTCAAACACCTGACCTCAGGTGATCTGCCCACCTTGACCTCCCAAAGTGCAGGGATTACAGGCACAAGCCACTGCGCCCAGCCAGAAGTTCAGTTTTAAAATGTAGAATTACTGCACCTGCAAAAATATTCCAGTGGAGACTAAAGAATTCCAGAATGAATCCTTTAGTAAAAGTCAGCTTTTCCTGAAGCAAAGTCTGATCTTCCTTATGCAATTTCTGTTAGCTAATTTATTATATGTTAGTTGCTTTATAACCTTCATGAATCAGATACTTATAGGACATTTCCTATATTCCAGGTACTGTACTAGAAGCCAGGGGTAGGGTGGTGAATAAGACAGATGAGGTCTCTGCATGTTTATATTTTACTTGGAGAAGGCAGATAATAAACAAGGAAGCCAACAAATAAACAGAATGCTCCAAAGAAATAAAACAGTAATTAGCTGGAGAACATCTGGGGACATTACTTCAGATTGTGTGGTCAGGGAAGGTCATTACAAAAAGGCAAGATTTGAGACCAGAATGACACAAAGAAATCAGTCACTGGGAGAGAAAAGATCTAGTACAGAGACAGGTATAATCTCGGTGGGTTTGAGCTTAGAATACAATGGCAGAGGGACCAGCAGATGCTAAAGGCAGTAAGTAGGCAGGAAACAGAGTTCATAAGTCATAACGATCATGCTTAGGAATTTGGGTTTTAAGTGCAATCAGAAGCTATTTGACGGTTTTAAGTAGAAGCATGACACAACTATACACACACATATATCGTTAGACAGATACAGATATACACATATATACACACATTTCTTTCATTCACTCTAACTACTGTGGAGAAAAACAGACTAAAGGGAATTTAGTTGGAAGCTTTTTCAATAACCCTGAGAAGACAATGATAAGTGATACAAGCAGACGACACAATTCTAGATAGAAAGAAGCAGGAAGATCCCAGGATATATTTAGGAGGAGGTGCTGACAGAAATTGGTCATAGATTGGATATGGGCAGTAAGAGGAGTGACATGAAGATGGCCTTCTGGAATTCTAGCCTGAGCTTCTAGGAAGACGTCGATGCAGCTGAGTAAGAGGGAGAAGACTGGGGGAAGGACAGGTGGTAAGGGGCATGTACTTGTTGAGAAATCAAGACTTCTTACATGACGTTTTGACTTTAAATTCTTCTGGTTATGACGGTAGAGAATACTGCCGGCATGTTATGACTTAAGAAAGGAGGTGGAGTTTGCAGCGAGTTGAGATCGTGCCACTGCACTCCAGCCTGGGCGACAGAGCGAGACTCCGTCTCAAAGATAAAAAAAAGAAAGAAAGAAAGAAGGCATTATTTTGTAATTTGCAACAAAGAGGCATTCCCTGCACATACCTTGAGGAAAGAACACAATCTATCACTGATAAAAAATGAGCCCAGTCTTATTCTATCTGTGGAATATATTTTTCATAATTATTTAGAAACTGTTGAAGGACAGAAGTAATGAATGAACACTTTCGTACTCAGAAATATATTTTAAATCTTAGAGGTGTCAAAATGTTCTCTACAAACAAAATTTGGTAAAATCTGACACTGTTAACAAATGAACAAATATAGAAACAAATTTTAATAGCATTTTTTCCTGCAATTTGATTTTTAAAGTAGCAGAATTATAATTCCTTAAATTGTCATGTTGAATTCCTCCTCACAACTAAATTGAATTGATGGCACAGAGAAATTGATAGTAAAGAACTCTATTGTGATATTTCAACCAAAACAAAAGCCTCCTCACTTGGTGACCTCTACAATACACAGCTTCAGTGTGAAAGCCCTTTGTTTTCACAATGGAGGGTGGCTCACCATGCAATGTCTGGCCCATAGAACAGGTTCAGAAACATGTCTTCTTCTAGAAGAATTAATCAGTTAAAAGTTAGAATGGCACATAGGAGTTAAAAATCCAATAAAGATAGCACAAGGAAAATAGAGGATTTGATTTGTTGGAGGAGCAAACGCAGAGTGTTAATTGACTTATTTTTGTATGGTGGCCTATGAGTGATGTTTTTAAATTTTTCCAGACAGCTTGGTATTTCTTTTGCTTGAAAGGCTAAATGAAAATTTGAGCACAAGAGGGAATCGATGAACAGATCATGGAAACAAAGAAAAATATCCAAAGTTTAGTGGAGCAGCAACAAGAAGACTGCCATGAGAAGGGAGAGAAGAAATTCAGAATAAGCAGCTATAATTGTAAACCAGGATCTTTTACCATGTGTCCCCCTGTTGCTCTGCCAAATGGAATACAGACCTTCATAGGTACTATCCACTGAAACCTGACCCAAATTTGATGGCAAAGAGGTTGGAATACTGCAAATTCAATGTGTTACTTAGGCTTTTTTTTTTTTAACCTAACTCCTTATATTCTATGAAGGAAAAATCAGAATGCATAGTGTCTCAAGTATAGATATACTGATGAGAGACTGTGCAGAAAATCTAAAATCTGGACTCTCCAGCTTGCAAGGTCAAATTACTTATACTATATGCACTGATTGGTAGCAACTGTATTTTCTAAGTAAAACAGATAAAGAGAACTTTAGAAATATAGACATTAATATTAGCTACTGAGCTAAACTTTTAATCATTGAATAGCTACAATGCCCTTAAGATTCTATGTGAATAAATTTTTTTTCCATTCAGCTGTGTCTTATCACTTTCTTTAGAGATAAGAGGTGCTGTACAATATTTATATAAAAGCTATTGTTATTCTCGCCTATGTCAATGGTTTGAATTCCTTGTTGAGAAATGCTGAAATTTGTGGTTACATAAATAAAAGATAGTTAAAAGGACTTCTAAGCAATGTGTCAGAAGCTATTAGTATGTTTGTTTGTTTTAGTAATTCTAAAATCTAAACATTTATGTATTATATTTCATGAAGACCTAATACAGAGGAGATGACAATATTTATGTGGCACACTTGGAAATGGACCAATGCAGACACAAAAAAATCAGTAGAGCAGCAGCCAATCTACCAAACAAGAGATAAAAAATAAACAAACTACAGTTTTCCCTCAGCAACTGAGGAGGAATGGTTCCAGGACCTCCGTTGAATACAAAAATGTGCAAATACTCAAGCCTCTGATATAAAGTAATATAGTATTTGCATGTAACCAAAGCACATGCTCCCGTATACATTAGATCACCTCTGGATTACTTATATTTAATACAATGTAAATGCTAAGTAAATAGTTGTTATACTATCTTGTTTAGGGAATAATGACAAGAAAAAAGTCTACACATGTTCATTAGAGATGCAATTTTTTTTCCAAATATTTTCCATTGTGGTTGGTTGGAATCCAAGGATGTGGAACCCATGAATATAGAGGGCCAACTGTATACACATTCCTATAAGTATATATTCCAACTTACATATCTATTTTCTAACATGTATGTATATACATTATATACATAATGTATATAGGTATATATATTTCATATATACATATTTCCAGACAGCTTGGTATTTCTCTTGCTTGAAAGGCTAATTGAATAGAATATATACAACTCCTCTAAGATTTGAAATACATTTTGGAGTAAGAAAATATTCATTCATTACTTCTGTCCTTCTTCCACAGTTTCTAAACAATTATGAAAAATAAGCCAGGCGCAGTGGCTCACGCTTGTAATCCCAGCACTTTGGGAGGCCGAGGCGGGAGGATCATGAGGTCAGGAGATCGAGACCACGGTGAAACCCCGTCTCTACTAAAAATACAAAAAATTAGCCAGGCGTGGTGGTGGGCGCCTGTAGTCCCAGCTACTCGGAGAGGCTGAGGCAGGAGAATGGCGTGAACCCGGGAGGCGGAGCTTGCAGTGAGCCAAGATTGCGCCACTGCACTCCAGCCTGGGCGACAGAGCGAGACTCCATCTCAAAAAAAAAGAAAAAAGAAAAAGAAAAATATATTTCATCGCTTCTTGGCCTTTTGGCTAAGATCAAGTGTGTGAAAAATATATTTCACAGATAGAATAAGACTACAATATAATATATATTATTGGATATATATATTTTTTTCCAATATATGTATTCACTTTTCTCAATCTGGGCCTGTGGAAATTTGAAACTTTAGAAAGAATTTAGAGCCTAGAAGACCATTTTTACGTAACATCACCATGATGCCAATAACATGCTCACTACGATAACTATGATAAAGAAAGGAATCCAAATGCCTATCACTGCATCCTCAGAACTTCCTTGAGTTTAAACTGAAATCAACTATGCCCTAAAGATATTTTGCATGACTTACTTTCTGGTTTCCTTTATCTTGTTCACAAGATACTGCTAAAATTCCTGTGAATGAATGAAAGTTCACTCAATAAAGAGCCAGTCAAAATAACTTTTAGGATCTACTAGAGAAACAAATATGCTTTGGTTTCCCCAGTAGCCAAATGAAGATTTTAAAAACTGTTGTAAAACATTAGGAATGTTGCAAAACAAATCATTTCATAGGTACTATCCACTGAAATGAAATTATTACACCATTTAGGAATAAAATAAACCACTGGATGCAGTGGCTTGCTCCGTAATCCCCACTACTCAGAAGGCTAAGGCAGGAAGATTACTTGAGCCCAGGAGTTCGTGACTAGCCTGGGCAATGTAGCTGGATCCCATCTCTAAAAATAATAATACAATTCTATTTTAAAACCATGTAAAGTCATTCCTCTTTATTACCATATGGTTGATTTTTTACTAGGAAGTGAAACACACTTCGGTATGTTTTGGGTCCTTACCCCTAACATAAGAAGCTCACTAAACAAATAACATCAGATCCTGCAGCTTAAGACCAAATATTTAATTTTTTACTCAAATTTAAGTAAGAGTTTTAGTAACATAAAAGCTGAAAAGAAAATCTAGCAAGAATAAATGGATGCCATTTCTTAAGGAAAAAAACAGGTTTAGATAAAACATTACAAAAGTAATCAGAAAAAATCAGAATGAATCTTACAAAAATATCTTATAAAATAAAGTAAGATACTGTAATACAAGACCATGTAACATAAAGAAACAAGAGTAATGGAAGGTCACACTTGTAAAAGCTTTAAATTGAATTAGCATCTCTTTCATACTCAAATTTAAGAAGACCTGATTTCTATGAAATAAGAAATTCCAGTGCCATTAATTATTGTATGACCTTATAAAAATTGCTTAATTTATTTGTGGAATATTATAATTTTCAAAAATGGCAACCACAACATTTCTGGTTTTACATATTCTTCCAGAACCTCACTGTTACATCATCAAGAGTTAATGTTTATCCCACCTGCCTCCCTGATATTGGGTGTACCTTTGTGGCTGTTTCAATGAATATAATGTAATAGAAATGATCTATGTGACTTGTAAAGCTAGGTACATCATAACTTGTAGAACAATTTCTTCCTGGCTTGCTCTGTCTAGGAACACTCACTCTTGGGACCCAACCACTATGTTGTGAAGAAGCCCAGGCCACATGCAGAGACTACTTATAGGTTTTCTAGCTAAGGTCTAAGCCAACAGTCAGCATCTATTGCCAGGTATGGGCAAGAACAAGCCTCCAGATAATTCCAGGCTTATTCCTTCAAATTACCCCCAAGTGATGCCAGTAGAACAGAAATGGGCACCCAAGTTGAAACCTACCTAAATTGCAGATTTGTAAACAAAATAATGGGCTTCAGGTTTTGGTGTGATTTGTTATGGAGCAGTAGATAGGCAGAGCACTCTTTAAGCCTCAGTTTCCTTTTTTGAAATGAGAATTATAATAAGACTATATTAGTCCATTTTCATACTGCTATGAAGAGATACCCAAGACTGGGTAATTTATAAAGAAAAAGAGTTTTAAGTGACTCACAGTTCAGCAGGGCTAGGGAGGTCTCAGGAAACTTACAATCATGGCAGAAGGGAAAGCAAACACGTCCTTCTTCACATAGCAGCAGCAAGGAGAAATGCCAAGCAAAAGGGGGAAATCTCCCTTATAAAACCATCAGATCTCATGAGAACTCACTCACTATCATGAGAACAGCAGCATGGGTGGAATCCCCATAATTCAATTACCTCCCACGGGGTCCCTCCAACAACACGTGGGGATTATGGGAACTACAAAATGAAATTTGGGTGGGGACACAGCCAAACCATATTATTCTGCCCCTGGCCCCTCTCAAATCTCATGTCCTTCTCACATTTCAAAACATAATTATGGCTTCTGAGCAGTCCCCCAAAGTCTTAACTCATTCCAAAGTGCAAGTCCAAAGTCTCATCTGAGACAAGGCAAGTCCCTTCTGCCCATGAACATGTAAAATCAAAAGCAAGTTAGTTACATCCTAGACACAATGTGGCTACAGGTATTACACAAATACGCTCATTCCAAATGACAGAGATTGGCCAAAACAAAGGGGCTACAGGCTCCATGCAAGTCTGAAAACCAATAGGGCAGTCATTGAACTTTAAATTTCCAAAATGATCTCCTTTGACTCCATGTCTCACATCCAGGTCACACTGATGCAAGAGGTGGGCTCCCATGGCCTTGGGCAGCTCCACCCTTGTGTCTTTGCAGGGCACAGGCTCCCCACCCCCTGCCCCCAGCTGCTTTCATGGGCTAGTGTTCAGTGTCTGCAGCTTTTCCAGGTGCATGGTGCAAGCTCTCAGCTGATCAAGCATTCTGGGGTCTGGAGGATGGTAGCCCTCTTCTCACAGCTCCACTAGGCAGTGCCCCAGTGGGGACTCTGTGTGGGAGCTCCAACCCCACATTTTCCTTCCACATTGCCCTAGCAGAGGTGCTCCATGAGGGCCCTGCCCCTGCAGCAGATTCTTCCTGGACATCCAGGCATTTCCATACATCCTCTGAAATCTAAGTAGAGGTTCACAAACCTCAATTCTTGACTTCTGTGCACCTGCAGGCTCAACATCACATGGAAGCTGCCAAAGTTTGGGGCTTGCACCTCTGAAGCAATGGCCTGAGCTGTACCTTGGCCCCCTTTAGCCATGGTTGGAGCAGCTGGGACACAGCATCAAATACCTAGGCTGCACACAGCAGGGGGGCCCTGGGCCAAGCCCATGAAACCATTTTTTCCTCCTAGGCCTCCAGGTCTGTGATGGGAGGGGCTACTGTGAAGGTCTCTGACATGCTCTGGAGACATTTTTCCCATTGTCTTGGTGAATAACATTTGGCTCCTGGTTACTATGCAAATTTCTGCAGCTAGCTTGAATTTCTCCCCGGAAAATGGGTTTCTTTTCTATCACACCATCAGGCTGCAAATTTTTCAAATTTCTGTTCTCTGCTTTCTCTTGAACACTTCACCACTAAGACATTTCTTCCCCCAGATACCCTATATCATCTCTCCCAAGTTAAAAGTTCCAAAGATCTCTAGTGAAGGGGCAAAATGCCACCAGTCTCTTTGCATAGCAAGAGTGACCTTTACTCCAGTTCCCAACAAGTTCCTCATCTCCATCTGAGACCACTTCAGCCTGGACCTTATTTTCCATATCATGATCAGAATTTTGGTCAAAGCCATTTAACAAGTCTCAAGGCAGTTCCAAACTTTCCCTCATTTTCCTGTCTTCTGAGCCTTCCAAGTCTCTAGGAAGTTCCAAACTTTCCCATATTTTCCTATCTTCTTCTTAGGCCTCCAAACAGTTCCAACCTCTGCCTGTTATCCAGTTCCAAAATTAATTCCATATTTTTGGGTTTCTTTATAGCAGCGTCTCTGTAGCATCAATTTACCATATTAGTCCATTCTCACACTGCTAATAAATTAACCAAACTTGGGTAATTTATACAGGAAAAGAGGTTTAATTGACTCACAGTTCTGCAGGGCTGGGGAGGCTTCAGGAAACTTACAATCATGGTGGAAGGGGAAGCAAACATGTCTTTCTTCACATAGTGGCAGCAAGGAGAAGTGCCAAGCGAAAGTGGGAAAAGCCCTTTATAAAGCCATCAGATCTTGTGAGAACTCCCTCACTATCCCAAGAAGAGCAGCATGGGGTAACCACACCCATTATTCAATTACCTCCCACCAGGACCCTCCCACAACATGTGGGGATTATGGAAACTACAATTCACGATGAAATTTAGGTGGGGACACAGCCAAAACATATCAAATACCAACCTCTAAGATTGCTTTTGCTTTTGTTTTTGTTCTTGTTTTTGTTTTTGAAACAGAATATGAATGCAGAAAATCTGAGACAGGTCTCAGTTAATTTAGAATGTTTATTTTGCCAACATTGAGGATGCGCCCATGATACAGCCTCAGGAAGTCCTGAGGACATGTGCTCAAGGTGGTCAGGTCACAGCTTGGTTTTATACATTTTAAGGAGACATGAGACATCAATCAATATATGTAAGCAGTACATTGGTTTCGTCTGGAAAGGCAGGACAACTAGAAGCAAAGGCAGGAAGACTGGAAGCAGGGAGGGAGTTCCAGGTCACAGATACGTGATACACAAATGGTTACATTCTTTTGAGTTTCTGATTAGTCTTTCTAAAGGACGCAATCAGATAAGCATCTATCTCAGTGAGCAGAGGGGTGACTTTGAATAGAATGGAAGGCAAGTTTGCCCTAAGCAGTTTCCAGCTTGAGTTTTCCTTAGTGATTTGGGGAGGCCAAGATATTTTCCTTTCACAAGGGTCTCACTCTGTTGCCCGGGCTAGAATGCAGTGGTGCAATCATGCTCACTGCAGCCTTGATCTCCCAAGTCCAAGCAATCCTCCCACCTCAGCCTCCTGAGTAGCTGGAACTACAGGTGTGCACCACCATGCATGGCTAATTGTTTTTACTTCTTATAGAGATAGGGTCTCACTATGTTACCTAGGCTGGTCTTGAATTCCTGGGCTCAAGCAATCAATCTTCCCATCTTGGCCTCCCAAAGTGCTGGGATTACAGGCATGAGCCACCACACCTGGCCTCTAGGGCTGTACTGAGAACTAAGCAAGATTATGCATGTAAGCATTTAACACAGTACTTCACATGTAGAAGACATAGTAAATGTTAACTATTAAAGATGTAATCAGACAATCAATCATAAGACAAAAGAAGGAACTGGATGAGGAGATAAATAAGAAATGCTTTGACATGCAAAACGTGGTCAAGTACTATAAAGGAAAAGGGTATAAAGTTGAATTTTTGTTGTATAGGAAAGGTACAAGAATACTTCCCATGATTCAAAGAAAAGTGAAGAAAATTAACATGATTACAGAAAAGATGAGGGAAAGGATATAATGATGATATGGCCAACTGCTGTCCCCAAAGAATCCAGAGCAGCTGCAACAAAAGCAAATATTTCATATTCTTATATATTTCCATGTGTGTGCTGTGTGCATGTATGAGTGTGTGTTTCTAATTTCTAAACACAAACATACGTGCACACAACACACGCAAAAAAAATAAAAATTTGAAAAAGAAAACATCTATAAACTGAAAAAAGCTTAATCTATGAATTCACTAATTCCAAGACAAAAGAAAAATTCAACCATCTTTTTTTTTTTTGAGACAGAGTCTTGCTCTGTCACCCAGACTAGAGTGCAGTAGTGCAATCTTGGCTCACTGCAACCTCTGCCTCCCGGTTCAAGCAATTCACCTGCCTCAGCCTCCCAAGTGGCTAGGATTACAGGCGGCTGCCACCAAGCCCGACTTATTTTTTTTTTTTTTGTAGTTTCAGTAGAAACAGGGTTTTGCCATGTTGCCCAGGCTGGTTTCGAACTCCTGAGCTCAGGCAATCTGCCTGCCTCAGCCTCCCAAAGTGCTGGAATTACAAGCATGAGCCACTGCACCCAGCCAAATTCAAGTATTATATTTTTTAAAAGCTGCCTTAAAATTATTAACTTAGAGGTGCTCTTATGTATTTCTAAGAGCTTTATTGAGATATAATTCCATAAAACAAACTTCACATATTCAAAATATACAATTTAAATTTCGACATATGTCTAACATGTGAAAACACCACCACAATCAGGATAATGAACACATATATTATTCCCAAATATGTCCTTATCCACTTTGTAATCTTACCCTCCCCATTCTACATTGACCCCAGGTAACCACTTACCTACTTTTTGTTACTATTCATTAGTTTGCGCTTCCAAAAATGTATGTTACTGGACATACAGCATGTACTTTTTGTCTAAGTTATTTAACTCATCATTTTGAGATTTGGCAATTTGTGTCTTTTAAGGAATTTGCCCATTTCACTGAAGTTGTAGAATTTATAGGCAGAAAGTCTTCATAATGTTTGCCTACTATCCTTTTCATATCCTTAAAATTTGGAGTGATGTATTCTCACTCTTTTTTTGATTCAATATTGAAATGATGTCTGATCTTACTCTTGATATTGGTAATTTGAGTGTTCCTTTTTTCCCTTGTTTGACTAGAGGTTTATTAATTTTATTGATCTTCCCAAAAATTCAAATTTTTTGTTTTATTGATTTTCTCTATTGTTTGTTTTCTATCTTATTGATTTCTACTCTAATCTTTATTCTCTTTTTTCTACTTTGAACTTAATTTTCTCTTTTTTCTCTAGTTTCTTAAGATGAAAATGGAAGTCTTTGGTTTGAGAAATTTCTTGTTTTCTAATACAGGTGTTAACTGCTATAAATTTCCTTAGTGTTAGTGTTATCCCATGAATTTGGAAGTTTTGACACTTAAATTCAAAGTACTTTCTAATTTCCTTTTTAATTTCTTCTTTGACACAGGAGTTATTTAGAAGTGAGTTATTTAGTTTTCAAATATGTCGAGATTTTTCAAAGATATTTCCTTTATTGATCTCTAATTCCTTTGTGGTCAGAGCACATACTTTATATAACATTAATTCTTTTAAATTTATTGAGATGTGTTTTATGACCCAGAGTATGGTCTATATTGGTAACTGTTTTCTGTGTACTTGAAAATAACATGTACTCTGCTGTTGGTGGTGGAGTGTTCCATAAATATCAATTATGTCGAGGTAGTTGATCATACAATTTAAATCATCTATATCCTTAATGATTTCTTGTCTAGTTGTTCTCTCTATAGAGAAAGATACACTGAAAACTCTGACTATAATTGTGTAATTGTGTGTTTCTCCTATCAATTCCACTGGTTTTGGTTTTTGCTTCATGTATTTTGAAGCTCTGATATTAGTTGCATAAATACTTAGGATTATTACATCTTCTTGATGAACTGATGCCTTAATTATTATGTAATAACTTTCTTTTTGCCTGGCAATATTCATTGCTCTGAAATCTACTACATCTGACATTAATATATCCACAGTAGCTTTCTTTTGACTTGTGTTATCATGGTATATCTTTTCCAATTCTTTTCCTTTAAACTAATTGTGTCCTTATATTTGAATTGTGTCTCTTGTAAGCAGCATATTGTTTGGTCTTTTCATTTTATTCAGTCTGACAATTTCTGCCTTTTAATTTCATTACTTATACAATTTACAATACAATAAGAGATTTAAGTAATACACCTTTTACAGTTGTGCCTCAATATCAGCAGAAGATTGGTCCCAGGCCTCCTCATTCACTGCTTGCAAATACCCCATTCACTCCTTGCAAATACCCCATTCACCCCTTGCAAATACCAAAATCCATAGGTGTTCAAGTCTCTTTCATAAAATAACATACTGCTTGCATATAACCTTTATGCATCTTCCTGTATACATTAAATTATCCCTAGATTACTTATAATATCCAATTAAATATAAATGCTATATAAATAATTATACTGTATTTTTATTTGTATTTAATTTTGTAGTTATTTTTATCAGTTTTTTAAGTATTTTTTATCCATTGTTGGTTGAATCCACAGATGCGGAACCCCTAGATACAAACGGCCAGCCATATTTATCCCTGCAGTTACTATTTCTAGCTGTCTCTCTTCATCTGTTTTTGTACATCCATATTTTGATATGGCATCATTTTCCTTCAGCCTGAAGGATTTCCTTTAACATTTCTTATAATGTAAGTCTACTGGTGATGAATTCAGCTTTTGAAAATTTTTTTGTATAACCTTCATTTTTTAATAGGTATAGAATTCTAGAATTCATTTTTACTGGGTATAGAATTCTAGGATTACAGTTTTTGCTTCGTTTTCAATACTTTAAAGGAGTTGCTCCACTGGCATCTCATCTGCATGGTTTACAATAAGACATATGCTGTCTTTCTTATTTTCTCTGTATATGTCTTTTTTTACTAGCTGCTTTTAAGATTATCTCATTATCACTACTTTTGAACTATTTGGCTACGATATGCCTTGGCTGTTGCAATGGTTTGAAGGTGTCACCAAAACTCATGTGTTGGAAACTTAATTGGATTCCCAATGCCAGAGTGTTGGGAAGTGGGGCCAAGTAAGAGGTAATTGGGTCATGAGGGCTCCACCCTCATGAAGGGTGTTGTCATTGGAGTGGGGTAGTTGTAGAGGAGGTGGCTTTGTTATAATAGCAAAACCTCCTTCACATGGGCTCTCTTGACCTTCCACATTTTGCCCTTCTGGCATGGAATTACACTCACCAGATGCCAAAGCCATGCTCTTGGACTTCTCAGCCTCCAGAACCATAAACCAAATAAACTTCTTTTCTTTGTAAATTACACAATCTGTGACATTCTATTACAGCAACAGAAAACAGACTAACTTGTTTTCCTCATGTTTCTTGTCCTTGGAATTTTTGAGATTCTTGGATCTGGAGGTTAGAGTTTTCATTACAAATGAGAATTCTTTTAGCCATTATTTCTTCAAACTATTTTTCTTTCCTGCTCTTCTTTCCAGTTTCACATATATTAGATTCTTGAAGCTATTTCACTATTCTCTGATACCCTGTTCATTGTATAAATTCTCTTTTTATTTCTCCTTTTATAACCCTTTTACTAAGATACTATACATACCATAAAATTCACCCTTTAAAATATACAATTAAATAACTTTTAGTACATTCACAAATTATGTAAACAAACATCATCATTATTTCTAATTCCAGAACATTTTCTTCACACCAGTAAGAAAACTTATACCCATTAGCAGTCACTCCCAGACCCCCACAGCCACTGGCAACCATTAGTCTACTTTCTATCTCTATTGATTTGCCTATTCTGGATATTTTATAAAAATAGAACTGTACAACATGTGGCCTTTGTGCCTGATTTCCTTCACTTAGCATAATGCTTTCAAGGTATATTCTTGTAGCATGTATCAGTATTTCATTTCTTTTATTGTTGAATAATCCAATGTATGAATATATAATTTTTATTTATCCTTTCATAAGTTGATAGACATTTGTATTGTTTCTACTTTTGACTATTATAAATAATGCTGCCATGAACATTTGTGTACAAGCTTTTGTGTGGACAAATATTTTCATTTCTCTTGGGTAGAAATCTAAGAGTAGAATTGCTGGGTCATATGGTAACCCCATGTTTTTTAACCTTTTGAGGAAGTGCCAAGCTGTTTTCCAAAGCAGCTGAAATATTTTACATTTCCACCAGCAGGGTACAATGGTTCCAATTTCTCCACATCCTCACTAACACTTGTTATTATCTGTCTTTTTTATTATAGCCAACCTATTTGGTGTGAAGTCATATCTAATTGTGGCTATGATTTAAGTGATCTTAGTGGTTAATGATCTTCAGCATGTTTCTACGTGCTTATTTCCTGTTTGCATATTTTCTTGGAAGAAAAGTCTATTCCAATCCTTAGATCAGTTTTTAAAAATTCGATTTTCTTTTTATTAAGTTGTAATAGTTCTTTATAAATTTTGGATGCCAGTATCTATCAGATATATGACCTGCAAACCTGTTCTGTGGGTTCTATTTTCACTTTCTTCATAGTATCCTTTGGAGTACAAAAGTTTTTACTTTTAATGAGATTATTTAGAGTCAATGAACATATTAATATGCATCCAATCTCATTAGAGATTAAAGATAAAGAGAAATAAGATTTTTGTAACTTAGAAGATTGGCAAAAATGAAAATAAGAAAAACTAAATTTATCATTAGCAAAGATTTGAGCACTCTCATAAACTCCTGGTGGGGTTTTAAATTGAACAAGTTTTCCAGAGACTATTTGGCAATGTATCTCAAAATCCCTAAAAAACAAAAACGAAACAAAACAAAAAATCTCTGTATCCTTTGACCCAACAATTCCACTTCTAGAAATGTATCCCAAAGAAAAAGTTGAACAACTTTGCAAAAATGGATTTTATTATTGGAATGTTTATGTAACAAGAAATTAGGTGAGTAAAATCTAACAATAGGAGATTGGTTAAATATATTCTAGTAAGCCATATAATAAGATACTATGTAATTATTATCAATGATCATTAAATTTTTTTATTTTTTAAAGACAAGGTCTTACTATGTTTCCCAGGCTAGTCTCAATCCCTGGCCTCAAGCAATTCTCTCATTTTGGCCTCTCAATAAATGATAATTTTCATCAAGTTTCACCACCTATCATGTCCGCAGGGTCCAGATGTAACACAAATGAATGAAAAGGCTCTCTAGAAAATTGGACAGCATATGCCCCTTTTGGAGAGGGCAGTTTCAATTAATTGATGCCAAGCAAGAAAGTATGTGTGGTGGTTGTGAGATGGGGAGTGGAAGGTGTCCTGTGTTGTTAGATTATCCAGTATTTTAAAACATGCAGGACATTGAATTGTAGGTAACATTTTCTGAATTTCAAAAGCTGTCTATTGCTTAAAGATTTTTTTTAAAAATGTTCAATGGCCAAATAAAACACATCATTTTTGGACTAGATTCAGTTCAAAGTCTTGGAACTCTAATGTAAATACACATTTATTGACACAGAAGGATATCTGTAACATATTGTTAAAATTTTAAACACCCTGCTACAAACAGTTTATATAATATCTCAATTTTGTTAAAATAAAAGCATATTTATATATATGTATAAACTCTAAACAGTGTCTAAAGGGATATAAATCAAAATGTTATTAGTGGGTAATTTTGCTTTTCTGTTGTATAGAGTTCTCTATTTTTGTATTTTTATATTGACCATTAATATTTTATATTCAGAAAATAAATGATACAGCTCTTTGTATCTGTGGTTATAAAGGTAAGAGTTAATAGTCTGGTTTAAAATGTTGAGAATAAACTTAAAATCAAAATCAGTAAGTATATAATCTTGCACATGAAATCACAGACCCAAGTTCAAAATCAATTATTCCATTTATTACTTCAGTGGCCTTGGGCTTTCTCACCTGTAAAATGCCAGTGATAATACCTGCCATCTCCACCTCAGATCCTATTGGTGATGTAAAAATGAATAAATAAAAATAGAATTAATATCTAAAACACTACGTTCCTAGCATCACCAAATCTAAGTAGATAGAAGAGAGAAGGGGGCTTTTTCTACCACAGTTCAAGTCTAGAAAGGAGACAGATGCTTCTCATAGAATGTAACAATGTCATGGAGGCATAATACACACAAAAAAAAATCATTTGTTTTTGCTATTCTATCTGGAGGCAGGAACATCACAGGAGACTAGGAGACTTTTCCCTTGCTACCTCCACTCCCAGAATCCAAAGCTCCTCCCTGCTCCACATCTCACTCCCCATCTAGCAAGGACACCCAGTGGAATGAAGCAGAGTATGGCTGACGACTCACTGCCAGAAGTAGCATCAGATGAGGCAGAATCCATATTATGTTTTCGAGAATTTTTGGGTGGTCCTAAGTGTGAGTAGAGCTCTAGGACAAATAAAATAAACTAGGGAAGCTACTTCCAAGGATTGGATTTGACCCTGGAGTAAATAAATGTAGAAATACTGTTTAAGAGTTTGTCATCCTTTATCTTCTCTTCCCACCTAACTGTATATCCAGTAAAGACATGGATTTACCAAATAGAATTCAAGTAGATGAAGAGGTACACTAGTAAAATCAACCAATCAGCTGATGTAAGGTGGGTTTTGTTTCTGTCTATAGAACCTCTTTTTCACTGCAAAGGGCTTAACACCTGCATTCCACTATTCCCCCTACCAGCAAGTTAAATATAACAGAGGGTAAAGACATTTTTTCAGGCCATTGTAGTACCATTGGAAACTTGCCTTCAAATGACTTCAGGTACCTCCTCCTCGAGTGCCCAGTTTTAAACCCAGGGAATAATTTCATCATATCTGGTCCATAGAAATAGCAAACTCTTTAAGATAATTTTGATATAGTAACCCATTTTCATTAGCTTTGCTTTTTCAAATCACAATAAAAGAAAACAATAAGTGTTTTTTTATATCTTTACTCTTTCAGTAACGTGCAGCATGAACGTAATAGTGTTAAGAAGTCAGAAATAACACAGAAGCTATAGGAGATGTTTATATTTGCAAAATTTCAACAATTATCTTCTCTAGGTTTCCCCAAATTAGCATATTTGTTAATCAAATTAATTAAGAAGCTTTTCAAAATAAAAGCAATGTTTTAAATAAATATATTCTTTCATAACCATAGAACATTTAGTTCTGTTGGAGGTAACAAACATTACACTCAAGTACTTTATGAAGACATTAGGGTAAAAATTATCTAGATGCAATTATAAATGTACCCTAATTAGTCATTTCTTTTTGCATGTATGCTTTTCTGTATGTGTTAGGGTTATATCATAGATGTTTGGTAACTGGTTAGTTCTTAAATTATCACAAAGATATTATCGGACCCACAGAATTTATATCAGCTCAATGTGACGATATGATATTGTTTGAACAATATCTTTAAATTTAAATTTAGTACCCTAAATTACATCCAAACAAAGCCAAGACCTCTAAGCTGCCATATCTGTTACAGAAAATGAGTGCTAGACTCTTAGCTTGGAAGAATGAGACCTTCCTACAAATCTTGAAATTATACAACAATATTATTGTCACATCAAAATCCTAATTGCAACAGAGCTTTCAGTGTGTTTCAGAGTACCACACAGGTAGGTATAAATTCACTTATGATCAGCTTTTCTAGTGAAGTCATATGTTTAGTAAATGACTACAGAAAACTTCCTAAAAGTTGATTTTATTTAATAAATATTTTTTAAAGTTTTCTAACTGAAGAAATGACTTTGCTAATCTTTCTAGAAATTCTGATCATCTGTTTAATCTTTCATTCACTTTTATTTCTACACTGATTCTTAGGAATTTTTCTAATCTATATTTAATCTACCAAAACATCTATGCTTTGATAAATTTGGCTTCCTTTAATAATAAGCTATGCTAAGATCGCTAAATTAAATGTCAAAGGCAGAGAAGTAAAATTAAACACAGCGACAGGTTACAGTAAGTGCTCTTTAGAATTTCAGATTAAAACAATTGTCCCAAAATGATCAAGGAATAACTCACTGAATGAATAATGCAACACGGAATAGATTTTAACAGAATTTCTCTCTCTCTCTTTCTCTCTCTGCCACACACACACACACACACATGCACAAACACACACACACTCCTCCACAGGCATCCACACAGGGGTGTTGACACATGTCTCAGAATTTAAAACACTGATACTAAAGGCTTTAATTTAGATAAATTAACTACACTGAAATACTGACATTGTGAAAATATCTATGTCCAATACCCCAGATAGGGCATCATTTTGTGAACTTATAAAACGTTTAAAGAAAGAAAACAAGAATGAGAAACCAGAATCCTTGATAAGATGGGTGAACGTGTCGATAATGCCCAGAGTCACAGCTTCCCGTTCTCCTCGCTACTTTCCTTCTCCTCTATGGCTTCCAGGCTGCGCTTGCTCTTGGCCTCAGCACTGTTGCTGGGGGCTTTACTCAGTCCACAGGACAAGCATGCCAGCTGGATCTGCTTCATGTTTTCTATAGCTTCATTCTTGGCATTCTTCAACAGATCTCCTTGGCCCTACAAACAGAAAAAAATAGGCATCAAAGAAGACAGTTATGGGCCAGGCATGTGCTAAGTGACATCACTCTATGTCCTTACTGCCCATTGCTGAATAAGGAAGCAGACCCAGACCTGCAAGCTCACTTTTCCAGGGTTTAACCCAAGGTTCTTTTCTAACATTATTAAGGGACTTTGCTTGTTAAGCCAAGTACCTCAACCTGAGCCTGACCAACTGGCTATGCGGTTGCTGGCAGTCCGTTGAGATTCCTGTTGTGAGGAACCCTCCTCTTTATGTGCTGAGGACATCAACTCTTCCATCACCATGGTCTGAGACTCTGCACACTGCTGCAATACCTACCCCACCCAGATCCAGCATTCTTAGTCTTGGGAGAAAACAAGGAA
Source organism: Symphalangus syndactylus (assembly GCF_028878055.3). Taxonomy (NCBI): domain Eukaryota; kingdom Metazoa; phylum Chordata; class Mammalia; order Primates; family Hylobatidae; genus Symphalangus; species Symphalangus syndactylus. The sequence goes on along the minus strand of NC_072430.2, from coordinate 102,328,661 downwards.
AGAAGCTCTTCCTTAAAGAAGTGAAAATAAAATCTCCCCCTCTGTGTACAAGAGCTTACAAAGCAAAGTGTCTTCTGTAAAGTAAGTCACATACCCTTATGCTTGGTGAGCTGGTTTTTAACATACTGGGTCATCCTTGCAACCTGCCTGTTGTTAAATTTTCAGTTACCCACATTACTTCTGCCTTTTGCATCATCCTGAAGATGATGTTCCCACCTGGCAGATGGAGAAAAAGAGTCTCCAGAGGCTCAACATGTTAATCAAAACAAAAAGGAAATAAGGATTGCAGGAACACATTAGCTGTCATTTACATCAGTGCCCAACAGATATCTTTCCTGCTATTTTTATTTCTTATTTTAGTTCACTGTTACGATGATAAAGTGCATATACTGATACTGGCCCAAGGGCTGAATGACTGAATGTGGGGAAGCGGGGACAGGTGTCTACGGTGCACAGACAGAGGAGGAAGTAGCTTCTTCCCTCTCCTCTCCATTCTCATGGCAGTGCCTGAAAGCGTGACCTTGAAAGTAAAGGACACTATGGGAGGATATGGGGTTATGATGATGGCTGGAGCATTATTCTACAAAGCAGAGGCTCAGAGAAAGGATAATCCACCTATTTTATGAAAGGCCAGTAAGTGCTTTTTCCTTAGGGTGTACGAAGAAACATGTATTTTACAAAAGCTTGGAATATTTTATTTCTCAAAACCTAAATATGCACTTGCCAATTCTATCCTCTGTAAAAAAATAGCTACATCCTTCTAATAGCATCTTTTAATTATATGGGATGATTAAATAGTTGGGCTTTGCCTGATGTTTGTGTTAAAGCGAACTTCTTCTCAAGTACATCAATTATGGTACGGGATTTTGGAAGAAGAGTTGGAGATGGACAGTTTTGCCTTCTCCTGAGGAGAAATGAAGCTGAGCCTGATAAGGTTAATTGACTGGCCCAAGGTCACAGCTGGTTAATCGCTGAGCTGGGACTAAAGTTCAGGCCTTTGGCCTCCTGCATCAGCGCTCTATTCCCCACACCATGTTTACAATCTAGTCTGAGACTAAAGACTAGAGATTAGAGCCTAAAGATTCTGTCAGTGAGAGATGTATTTTCTAAAGAAAAAATATTCACTACACCAGCAGACTTTGGGAAGTCTGTTCTTAACACTATAGACATCATGAATGAGTCTGCTCAACAAACCTGCACATTCTGCACATGTATCCTAGAACATAAAGTTAAAAAAAAAGTGAAGTCACATCCACTTTGAAAAGTGCAACTCTTCAGTAATAATAATAACAGACCAACATATGAAGTGCTTGCTCAGTGTGGTCACTCTTTGTGCTTTATATATGTTCATTCAATCATTCGTTACAACATCCCTATGAGATGGGTACTTTCATTACTCTCAATTTACTGATTTAAAAAACTGAGGCCCAGAGCACAGTCAGCTGCTAAGTGGTAGAGCTGGAGCTTAAAGTTCAGCACCTGGCTCCAGGGTCTGTGGTTTTAACCACTACCTGACAGGCATCTTTTAACAGCAAAGCAGGCACTCTCTGCAGGGCACCCTAGAGACTCCTATTCATTGTTACCCATGGAAGCAATGCAGATAAAAAGAAAAGCATTGCCCATGTGACACAGCCTGACACAACTTAGAGACAGCATCCAGAATCAGGAAGACAGGGCAGAGCAAGAACACACTGGCAGGGACGAGGGTCGGAGCATCTTCCACCAATTTTTATCTGGGCCATTTTCTCTTCTGCAAAAATGACGAAAATATCCTTCAGCCTTCTTCACAGTTCTAAGATTAAAGACAATATGTTGAAGAGCTCTTTATGATTTAAATGATCATAAGTATAGGAACCACAATGCAATAAGGTGATTTGGAAAGTGGTTAACATTATCTGCTGCTATATATAATAAGTATCTTGGTACTATCTATATTTTATTAAAAATTTGACTAACATTTAAAATGCATCTACCAGAGTCTGTTTTACAGAGATATGTATAATGTATATGTACTACTATTTTTATAAATGGAAAGATTCCTTTAAAAATAATCTATTAGTAATGAGATTATATCCTCCTTCATTTTCAGAATATTACTTTTAAGTGTTCCTTTTTCATTTAGTTTTGAAAGTTTCATCAAGCATTTTAAAAGCATAGCAGCAGCAAAACTGGCAACTTTCCTAACTGCAAGAGAACAGTGAAACATACAAAAACATCATTTTATCCTACTAATGAATAAAATTCTCACATCCCCTTTTCCCACAGCATGGCATGAAACATATTTTAATAATCTAGAATGTCATCTCATTGGTTCTAAGAGGTGGCATCCAAATGCCAGACTGTGCCATTTCTGGTAAATAGAAGTCAGTCTCTGTAGAAAACAATGGCCAATGGGAGAAAACAGTTTGTACCAGTGCATAACTAACACAACTACATCATCTCCTGATATCCCTGGAGACAACACACACTGGCTGTACCATACAGGCAAAAAAAAAAAAAAAAAAAAAAAAAATAGGTAAACTATTAACTAATAAAAGAAGCAAAACTGAAAGGCTGTGTTGTGAAGAGTGGACATTGAAACACTGATATAAACTTTTGTTTTCTCTTTTTTTATGCAGGAGGAATAGCAGTCATCTTTCTGTTCTGTGGTTCCAGGAATGACAACCTGCATCTCTTCTTTGGGTCTTCCTAATCAAGGCACCGGAATCAGAAAAGACACATTCTGGTGAAAATTGTAGAGAGGGTGAATTTGATTGTTAACAACCACCACCCTGGCATTTTCCCTTGGCATGTTGACTTTTTTCCCATTTTATATGCAGCAATTTTCCCTAATCATCTAGCAATCTCTTTCTCTCTACTCTGTCACAAACACCCCCAAACTTCTCTTAACCAGCCAGTTTATACCAGATCTCCCTCTAAACATCTTTGTCCTGTGTATCATTTCCTCCAAAACGTATTAGGTACAGCAGGTGTCCCCAACCCTGGGGCCAAGGACTGATACCAGTCCCTGTGACCTGTGAGGAACCAGGCTGCACAGCAGGACGTGAGCAGTGGGTGAGTGAGCATTACTGCCTGAGCTCCCACCCCTGTCACATCAGCGGTGACATTAGATTCTCAGGAGTGTGAACCCTATTGTGAACTGAGCCTGCAAGGGATCTAGGTTGCATGTTCCTTATGAGAATCTAATGCCTGATGATCCGAGGTTGATCCAGTTTCATCCCAAAAACCATCCCCCGGCACCCCCCATGGTATTCAGGTCAGCCAAGCCATTTAAAGGTATTCGTCTGTAGTTTATATTTAAAGAGTAATCTAACAAGTCATTCTTACGAAAGTGTTTTAATCTTATTCTCCCTAAACAGAGGTCTTAGGGGAAGAGGAGGAACCCCAGGAGAATTCATTTTATTTGGTGATATAGAAATGGAAACACCTCTTGTATACTAAAATAAGTTTAGGATTGTTACGGCATGAAATGCAGAATTAATGTACAAGTTGACCACTGAACACTCAACCTGAAAAAAAATGTCAAGCTGTTGCCGGCATTTCCATACTAGCAATCTCATGGGGATTTGAAGTGTCCTCTGGTACTGGGGATCCTTCAGGAAAAAAAAAAGAGAAGGATGCTTTAACTCAAAGGAAAGTAAGGGTAATAGAGAGCGCCTCAGGTAGACTGATGCTGATGGGACAACAAGACTAATAGAAGTCCCAAGAGCAATGGCCACCATTTAGCCTCCACAGTGATTTGGCTTCTGAATGTAAGGCTCCATTGGCAGGTCCAACACATTTAGAAAGTAACATGGACTCATGCAAAGCCACAGAGATCATTACAGAAATTCTGAATTTAAAAATAAGTGACAATTAGTGAATATTTATAAAACAAACTTTAAGCATTCCTTCTTAAATCTTTCCAACTGCATTAAATGATAATTAAAGTACATTATCTAGAAATCAGGAAATAACTGATGCAATTTAGATTGCAAATTGGGCTGCCGTGCATTGCTGTGGTGATATATCACCACAATTTTGATTACCACTAATAAATTTACTACTGACAAGAAATATTGTCACAACACTAAACAGCAGCTAACATTTATTGAACACTTGATATACTAAACGTAAACCAGTTCACACACATCTCATTATATCCTAACCATAAAATAGGGTAGAATTCTAAATGTAAATTATCTTTTAGTTATATATCTTATAACCCATCAAAAGATATTTAGGATTTCTGTTACTTCCATTTTTACCAAAAAATGCAGTCCTGCCCCCACCAATGAAAATGGTTTTGACTACAATCTAGCGGAATTATTCACAAAAGACATCCCAGGCTCCTTCACACCCACTTTTCCCATGAACCGCACTATCCCTTGTGATATTAGTACACAAAAGAGCAGGAGAACATCATAACTAGTGTTCTCATCATGTGTAAAGGAAGTGAGTGGGTTGTTTTGGAGCACACCACAAATATTTAAAGCAGCTAATTGGGACTCTGGGAATAGGAAAACCCTCACATATACAAAACTACACACATAAACAAATGCAGCTCTGTCTCCAAGTCAACTCGTGTGAGTATTTTTGAGCCCACACTCATCAGCAGACTGGGTTTTCGGATATTCTTTTATCCATGGGAGAGTCCATACCCACAGTAGAATCACCCTTGGACAGTGCTGCAGTAGAAACCAGTCACAGACATCATAGTGGGATGAGTAGTTATTTATTTGGTCCATTGGTGGACCATATTGTGGAAGGCTGTGCACAACTGCCATCTTACTAATTCAAAAACTGTCCTTTGGGACGTTATCATTTAAGAAGTTTAATCCTTTGCTCTGAAGAGGTAAAACAACTGCTACGATGTCCTTCATTTGAGAAATTAAAACAACAGATCAAAAATGTTTTGATGTCATGTCAGAGTTTTTTTTTTTTTGGATGTTACACTCTTGGTATGTTACACTGTTTGGAAAACTGGGTGAAACTATTCAAAGATGGCCTGGAATTCTTGCTCTCTAGAATGAAGGCCTATCTGTGTAGGAATTATATACAAGATGTTAACAAGACTTAAAAGGCACAAAGGTGTAGCTATTAGGAAATTGCATATAAAATACCTTAATTTTGCACAAAAATAGAAGTGTCCACTGCACTAAGTTATCAATGCTCAGATTTATTGTTTTGCAACACCTCAGCAACCAGATATTTCAACTGCATTCTACTTGTTATTTAAAAAGTTAAATTCTTACTCCATGAACACTCAAGAAATATGGATGAATAGTCATAGAGTAGTTCTGTTCTAACAGTCTTGGCTGAATGAAGCTTTATCTGTTATTCTTCTGAAACTCTAAACCCAAAACAAATGAAACTCTGCTTTTCAAATCTTTATTATATAATGCAATGAAAATAATCTGTATAGGAACATGAAGAGAATTACACTGGACATGCTCACCTGAGACATTAGATTTTGTAACTGTATATAACGTTCATTTTTTAATTAGTTATGTAAAGGATGTATTTTAGGATTGGTCACAAACTCTGATTAATTCAATACTTATGAAAACTACGGAAACTGAATATAAATAAATCTTTTTAGTTCCTGAGAATCTAATTCTCAAGAAAAATAATTTATATAGAAGACACTTTAAAGAAATGTTAATAATAATTTAATGCCAAAGAGTCCACAGAAAATTGTAAAATGCAGCAGATGGCATGTTTAATAAGCCATACGAAAGGCTCAAAAAATTTTGAAATCATACTCTGTTAAAATTCAACATAATGAAAATTAAATTTGAAAGTTAAATTTGAAAGATCTTCTTTTCCCACATTTCTTTCTCAAATAACACCTGCATTGTTACAATAGCTTTCTTATCAAGCTTTCTTTGTTACAATAGCTTTACTTATCAAGAAGTCTTGACTAACTTGAATGTTGAAGAAATGAAGGACCCCAGTTACTTCAAAATAGTAAATTAACTGCATTTTAAGCAGAAAACCTTTGTATTAGCCATGTTTTTTAAAATACTTTTAATATAAGGAGACAATTTTTATGTCCTTGTATATATAGAATTCTACATATAAGTGAAGTCTTTCAACATTATTTAAACACTACTCACTAATAATAATATAATTTAAAAAACCATTAATAATCCACTGGCAACAATGCTAACAATAGGTCCTGTTACTGGTGGAAAACAACTGTATCACTCAATAAAACCCACTGCATTGAGATGCACTTGTTGACCAGAGCTTACAAAAGAAGTATGGGCCAGGCGCAGCCAACATGGTGAAACTCCGTCTCTACTAAAAGTACAAAAATTAGCTGGGTGTGTTGGCAGGCACCTGTAATCCCAGCTACTCAAGAGGCTGAGGCAGGAAAATTGCTTGAACCCAGGAGGCGGAGGCTGCATTGAGCCAAGATCGTGCCACTGCCCTCCAGCCTGGGTGACAGAGCATGACTCCATCTCGGGAAAAGAAAAAAAAAAGTATGAAATTTAATGTTTCAAATTCTTATTGTCCCTGTTATACCTTGTTCAAAGCTATGTATATGTGAACTGAGATACATCCATCTCTTCCCTGTGCTTTGGGAACAATGGTGGTCTCTCTTAGCTATTAATGAGGACTTGCACCTTAGTTTTCATTTTATTCACTCATCCAGCAAACAAATATTTATTAAACACTTATTGTATACCAGACTTTGGCCTGAGGTTCTCAACCTATCAAAACCAACCCTTTGAAACAAATATTTTGTAACAGATAATATAACCTATTTATGTATTATTAAAATAAAGTAAATATAATACCCTAGCTATAATATAAAGGAGAAAAAGGGAATGGTCATTTAAAATAAAATAGCATGTATTGCCATATGTGAATGCTCAGGCAGGCACACCAGAAACCTGAAGTAGGCAGATGCCTGTACTTAATATGAATGCAATTAGATATGAAAGAGAAATAAGATCAGATGCCATTCCACTCAAAAAATACATATTTAATGGAAAATGATAATGCAAATGTAGAGATAGACACTAGTATGAAAACAAATAATGGCAATAGACTAGATGTATTTGCATAGAATAAAAGAAGGAAAGAAACAACTTCAATTAAGGTAGGCATAACATGCCAAGACAAATACAAACCTTCACTGTGGAAAGAAAAAGCTGATAATCCCATAAATGAGGAAGTAAATAATGTCCATACACCACATCAAAACTGCCAAATCTTTTTTTTTTTTTTTGAGACAGAGTTTTGCTCTTGTTGCCCAGGCTGGAGTGCAATGGTGCGATCTTGGCTCACAGCAACCTCCACATCCTGGGTTCAAGCGATTCTCCTGCCTCAGCCTCCCGAGTAGCTGGGATTTCAGGCACGGGCCACCACACCTGGCTAATTTTGTATTTTTAGTAGAGATGGAGTTTCTCCATGTTAGTCAGGCTGGTCTCAAACTCCCGACCTCAGGTGATCCACCCGCCTTGGCCTCCCAAAGTGCTGGGATTACAGGCATGAGCCACCATGCCCAGCAAAACTGCCAAATCTTTAAAAGTACTCCAAAGGCCATTGTTCTTGTGATTGGTAATATCAACTGATACTTTGTGGGACCCAGGCGGATGCCTACCATGGATTATCAATAATAAAAAATAAGGCATCAGGTTAAAACCATTATCTGACTTCCCAATTTGTTCCAATATTACTGTGTAGCAATTACATGATCAAGTGGACAAAATACCCAAGGTGAGTAAATTATTCAATGATTTTGAAACAATGTCTTTATTTCATTTAGGCTTACCTCTCGATAACCACCTTTTACTCAAGTACTGGCCTTCAAACAACTTCTTGTAAAAAATAATAATAATTAATTAATTAGTATCATATACTAAAGTATTCTGATTTGTATTTTAGAGGGTGATATGGTTTGGCTCTGTGTCCCCACCCAAATCTCATGTTGAATTGTAAACCCCAGTGTTGCAGGAGGGAATTTGGTGGGAGGTGAATGGATCAAAGGGGCGGATTTCCTCCTTGTTGTTCTTGTGATAGTGAGTTCTCAGGAGATCTAGTTGTTTGAAAGTGTGTAGCACTTCCCCTTAGCTGTTTCTCTTTCCTGCCACCATGTGAAGATGTGCTTGCTTCCCCTTTGCCTTATGCCATGACTATAAGTTCACTGAGGCCTCCCCAGCCATGCCTCCTGTACAGCGTGAAGGACTGAGAAAAAACAAAACAAAACAAAACAAAAAAACCTCTTTTCTTTATAAAGTACCCAGTCTCGGGTAGTTCTTTATAGCTGTATGACAACTGACTAATATAGAGGGTTTACTCAGGCAGGACTTAACAGAAATCTTGCAGGACACAGGACATTTTTCATCATGTTGTATTGTCCTGCCCAGAGCATGACATCAAATATTCCTGTCTGTTTCCACTAAATGCCAGGAGAATCTTCCCAATCACCTCTACAATTTCCCAGAACACACCCTAGGGGGCAGTACTGCACCCATTGAGAATCACCAGGCTGGACTCTGGGGGTTACAAAAGTGAGCACAGACATCATCCCTGTCCCTGCGGAACCTGTCTAGTGTGGGATACAGGTATATATAAAATAACCACAAAAGTAAAGTTATATCTAACCTTAAATTATGCTAAGTACTCGAGGGAAAAGAATGTATTGCTGTGAGGACTAGGAGATTAGACAAGCCTTCCCATAGAAAGTAACAAGAGAGCAATGATTTGCAAGATGAACAGGCATCTTCATTTATTTCTTGGCATCTTATGATCAGTGCAACACAGTGCAAGGATTTTTTTATGCTTGCCTGGAGGAGAGGCAAGAATCCTCCAGTCTTACAGATACAGATATACACGGTATGGGAGAGTGTTCTGGAAGGTTACCGCCTTTATGGCACAGCACCAAATTGCCTAATACATTCCATTTTTCCTTAGTTTTTCTCTATTTAGGATTTATTTTGTTTCCTTGACATTTATACTGAAAGAAACACTGAAAGTGGAAAACAATAAAGTGTCATTTAGTTCATTGAGTTCTGCTAAATAATCATTCTTGGCAATTATTTCAAATTTTTGAGACATTCGAAGGACTGCTTTTATAACCTTCAGTTGAATAAATGGACACAGGAAAGCTAAAAAATTACACTGCCCAGGTTCACACAAGAAATAAATGTGAAGGAAATAACTAATAATGCCAGCTTCCCAGGCCAAGAGTTGTTTTTCTTAATCTCTATATTGTTTATTTGTTTTTTTGTGTTTTTCATTTAATTTAGGTACATTACATGATATGGTGCACATGTCATCAAATAGATCTTAGAAATGCAGAAAAGAAAAACTAGCTTAAGATTTCTTTGGTCTATAAAAGAATTTCTTGATAGAACTTCATGAATGTCCCAGACATAAATACTATCCTTGTGCTGATATTTTGATTTCTAACTTTTGTCTTCAGTGTGGGTACAGGGTTTGGAAGCATTTAATAATTTTAATCTGAGCCAGATCTTCGGGAAACTGAAATACAAAAGCAATGATAGAGGATTCATGAGTGGGATAAGTGCTGGAAACAATGACTGGTTTTCACTTCAAAGGTATCGTCATAAGCCCTGATGGATTAGATCCAAAAAGAAGATTACTAACGAATCATATTCATGACAGGCATCCACTGAACATTTTGAAGGATGCTACTAATGTGAGGCCTCATCAGTCAATTCTCAGGGCCCCTGTACCGATTTCTCCTTGCGGCACCCATGAGCCCCCACAAGCCTTCCACATAAGCTGGCTGCCCAAGATGGCAGAACACACAAGCTGAGGAGTGGAACCCCAGGAGTGATGAAGGAATAAATCTGATTCTAAGGATTCCTCATTTCTCTCATAGAATAACAATCTAGACTGGAGACTTTGAATCGTAACCATATCGCCATTCTTATAAGTGAATTTACAGCATAAGCTCCACTCTTACTGTACCTGGGCTCAAATCCTGGCTCCAAGACTTATTAGCTTTTTGACCTTGGGCAAGATCACCGGGTGCCTCAGTTTCCTCATACATAAAATGGCTATAATAATTGTACTCACCTCGTAGATTTTTTGTGAGATTAAGAGAGATAATACCATTTGACCCAGCCATCCCATTACTGGGTATATACCCAAAGGAGTATAAATCATGCTGCTATAAAGACACATGCACACGTATGTTTGTTGCGGCACTATTCACAATAGCAAAGACTTGGAACCAACCCAAATGTCCAACAACGATAGACTGGATTAGGAAAATGTGGCACATAAACGCCATGGACTACTATGCAGCCATAAAAAATGATGAGTTCATGTCCTTTATAGGGACATGGATGAAACTGGAAAACATCATTCCCAGTAAACTATCGCAAGGACAAAAAACCAAACACCGCATGTTCTCACTCACAGGTGGGAATTGAACAATAAGAATTCATGGACACAGGAAGGGGAACATCACACTCCGGGGACTGTTGTGGCTTGGGGGGAGGGGGGAGGGACAGCATTAGGAGATATACCTAATGCTAAATGACGAGTTAATGAGTGCAGCAAACCAACATGGCACATGGATACATATGTAACAAACTTGCACATTGTGCACATGTACCCTAAAACCTGAAGTATAATAATAAAAAAAAATAAAAAAAAAAAACAAAAAAAAGAGAGATAATACATCTAAATTCTTTAGAACAATGCCTGCCATACATGGAAAACTCTAATGATCGTTAGCAATTATTATTCTATTATATAAACAGAAATAACAATGTTGTAGATAAGTCCATTGTCCTTTGCCTCATAAAAATGTGAGGAAACAAAAGCACCTTGAAACTTTAAAAGACAAGTTGACAAAGTGGAGAGAATAAAATGCGACAATAAAAGCCAGGATTGCATTACTCATTAGTCCAAAAAAAGACCCCATAATGTTTAAAATAAAAATGACAATTGCATTAATGTGGCAACTTTCCTTGGGGGACCCCAAAAGGCATCATCCTTCCCTCTCAAAAGCTTATTTTCTTATTCATAATTTAGAGGCTACAACATTGTTCAGTGTCAAACACCAAAGCGTTGCTCACTATTGGAATAAAAAATGTAAAACAGCTGTTTCATTTAAGCCAGCAGAGAAAGTAAAAATGAGCTGAAATCATTTGTCACTAAAAGAAATTAATGCCAAACATTATCTTTTGTGACAGACCTGTTTTATTTCTGAAGATACCATAAGATAGGTTCCTACGGGGGTGCTCTGTTTAAGAAGCCATCTGTCTGCTTTGGGCAAATGACTGCAAGCCTAATCCACTTACAGAAAATGTCAACAAAATTGCTTCAACACCAGTGAGCTGAATAATAGAAAACCCCAAGCTAAACTTTAAAAATATGATTCAACTGCAGGAAGCCTTATGAATTTAGGTTTGTGTGATGATACTGGTATTCTAAGAATTTTCTTGCAGTCATTTTGACAAAAGAACCATTCAATAAAATAATAGCAGTCACTGTTTGTTGATTCCCCTGCTCTCTGCTCTTTCCTTCCCGTTATTGTGATCATCTCCCTCTATGTCAACAGAAATAATAGGATAGGACAGAAGATTAATGTCAATCTTTAGCAAGGTGATGAAGGTAATTAATTGCATTTCAAATGAAATTTAGTAATAGACTGTGATTAGCACAATAAACAAACCCCGGTTAAAATTTCCAACATCTCAAATTAACTTTCCGTGGATAATAAATGACCCTGAGATCTGAATTCATATTACCGCCATGAGTGTCATAAGCCAAATACAGAAGGAGCTTCTATAGAAATCTCTACCTAACCAACTCATGATATTCCCATTTCAAAAAAGATCATTTATAACAGCTTGAAAGACAGAGGATGGCCCAAACCCCAGAGCAAAGGCTATCAAGATAGTTACGAATATTAGTAGAATATTTTTTAAATACATTCTGGTATTTGGTTGGTAAGGTTTCACTCTAAAAAGTTATTTTTAAATTGTTGCTCAAATTATTGGTTACTTGATCCGTCCAAAAAGTAATTCTGCAAACATGCCAGAACAAAAGTGCAGATACAATAACAACAGGATACCATAGAGTGAACTGATCACAAAAATGGCTTCAGCTGCTTCACCACCTCCACAGTGCTGGATTTCAGCAAGTAAATGGTTTTTCATGACATCTGTCCCTTGTTACACAACTCCAAGGGCACAATTCACTCTGCCTTCTACATGCATGGCATTCCCTACAGCCCAATGACAGTTGTATTACATCTGGTCTAGATATGTCCTTTTACCAAGGACATTTATTATCTATTCTCTGCAAAATCATAATGCTTTTAAAGAGGCTGAAATTGTCCTCTTTGAGAGTGAATCATGGCATGTGTATGGCTGGCCCATTCCGTAGCCTTGTAGCCACCCTTCTGTGCTGGCATGAGTTCCAGGTTCAGTGTTAGCTGAAGTAGCCAAAGAGTTATTAGCAAGATATTTCTAAAGGGGCAACTTCTTCCACCCTCCACCCAATGAGTCAGGTTTTAATGAATGAGGCTAAGGCAGTTATCAAATATGACATGCTACTTCTTAGTTAAATCAAGGATGTGGCCAACTCAGCTTCCTCCACAACGACCGGTTTGGAGATTTGGTCATTAATGAGATATTCACTCTCGGTGCCCCAGATTCAGCAAAGCATCCATTTAAACACCAGATTAATGTTACTGCAAGGAAAGTCAAGACCTATTTTCTCTAATCTGAGACCGTCTCCAATTTCAGATCTCAGACTCAAGCCATCTACACCAACAGACTACTAGTTACGCTTTTTCCTCCGACTTTTTATATTATTTAAAGATTTTTCAACCCTACACAAAAGTTGAATGAGTAGCATCCATATTTCCCAATTTTTCAGATTGTGTCGTGTTGGCTTGATCAACTTATCTATCCCCATCTATCCAACAATGTATACTTCGCCCTAAATACCTCAGTGTGCAGACCATGAAAATGAGGACATTCTACATAACTACAAATCTCTTATTAACCCCAAAGAAATTAACATTCACTCAGTACTTGCATCTGATATACAGTACATATTAAATTTGCCCAGTTGTCCCAAAACATCTTATTACTTTTTTAAAAATCCAGAATCCAATCACACATTACTAGCACCTTTGAAAATAGCAACTCAGTTACGTGAAGTTAGAGTAAAAGCATGAGTGAGGGAGAGTGTATGGGGAAACAGAACAGCAAATTCACAGCAGTAAATACCACTCACTCAGAAGACAAACATTTCCACAGCTTCACTCCTGTTGACTTTATGGAATATGCACCATTAAATCATCACATACACTTGTCAAAACATTTCTTCTAAATGTCAGATACCATCACTCTCACATTCTTATTTTTAAATCAACTTTATAAGTACATATGCCTGGAAAAAATTTACCATACATTCACCAAACCCATTCAACTTTGTGAGTGTCATGATAAGGCCTCCCTAATCCTTCCTATCCAGGTTTCTTCCCAGAATATCTTACTGTGAAAATCAAACTATCAGTAACTAGTGGGAGAAGACACTCATATTCAATTCCTTAATATGTCAGTAGTTGAGATTTCTTAGAACTTTGAATATGTGGACCCCCCCAAAAAAAAACACATTTTTAAAGAAACCTTAAATTATCACCATGTAGAGAATCTAGAAGTTTATTTGACAGGCCTTATGCAGTGCTGTCCATGTCCACAGACCTCTGCTAAAGGAAATAGCCCCAGGCTGACCTTGAGTTAGAATGGGCCTGCTCTGCAATATAAGAACCAACCTCCCCAGCCAAAACTGGTTGGACCAAGGATTCACCATGGCCCAAGTGTGGCCAATCAGTAGCTGACCAGTGACCTATGAGATGTCTTGATGCCAGGCAGTAATGACAGTAATTAGACAAACCAATTGGATTAACTCTTTCCAAGACTGAAACTGAAAAATTCTAAGAGTCTTAGTCAGTCGTGAACAGAATGAAGAGCTAGAAAATAGAGAGAGGAAAGAAAGACCAGCAGAGGTGAGCCCCTGTAAGGCCACAGCACTAGAGTGAAAATCTACAATTCTTGCTCTTAAGGCAAGGAAAGGGGAAACGGAAAAGGAAAAGATAACACAGTCCTCTAAAGCCTGCTTCAAATGTGAAGGATCTTCTAGCCTGAGATTCCATGAGGCTGCCCATTCTGTGGCTCCGCTTCTTCCTAGGAGATGTGTTCCCTGCATTGTCACAAACAGTCTCACTTCAAGAAGCCTGAATGAGTCCTGTTTTCTTTTAAATGAGAAATGACAGGCCTGCTACAATTTTAACCACACCATTTGATTGTTTGATAACCAAGGCAAAATATAGTTTAAACCATGTCCCGGCTAAGGCTTTCAAGCTTCTTGTAGAGAAAACCAGCATCACTCAAAAGGATAGAAAGAACAGGGGTTATGGCTGATGTCTGCAGTGGGAAGAATGATTAATAAGTTACGAATTGACTTTGTGACTTTGGAAATGTCCCTAACTCCTGTGGGCAGCAGTTTCCTTTTCTCTAAAACATGGGGATTTGATGAGACATTCTTTGATTTGACCTCATATGCTAAAAGTCTATTGTTTATTAATTAGGGCTCAGGTTAAAATTGCTATGTTAAAATTCATCACCTAATTGCTTGAAATAATAGAGACTGTCTAGTGAAAGATAAAAAAGCAATTAAAGTGCTATGATAGTGGAATAGCAGGGTTCTGCGGGAATACGTACAGGGATACCTAATTCTCTTGAAGATGGGAGGCAGGAGAAGGGGAGGTGTTCATGAAGGCATCCTGAAGACTCCGTACCTGAGCAAACACCTGAAGTACAGATAACAGTGCCCCATGTAGTGTGAAAACAACGGGATGGGGGCTCCCAGGGAGCAGGGGTACAAGCAGGGTTACACACTTTCAAGGAAGAAGGGACAGTCCATGTGACCACTCAGCATGAAAGCATCCCTGGTGCCACTGAAGAAGTGGAGAAAGTTCCATGTGGCTGGAGTAGTGCATGGAAGAGGAAGGCAATGAGAGACGAAGCTGGAGAGGAAGCAGGGGAGCTGAGAAGACTGGCCACAAAGAGCTTCAGAAGAGAAGTTAAGAAGGAGCTATGGGAAGCCCTGGAAGGGCTTTAGGAGGGGAGAATAGCCATGACCAGCTTTACATTCAAAGAGATCACTCCAGCTGCTGTGCTATGAAGTGGGACAAGGATAGAGGAGAAATGACTTTTCACTAACTCAGGTGATAAATGAAGATAACTAAGGTGACGGCTACGGGAATGGAGGTTTCCTAGGGAGGTATTAAGGAGGTTGACCCAACGGTGCTTGCTAACCAATTAGAGGTGGAGGGTTAAGAAAAGGATCAAGGATAACCCCCAGGATTTAGGCTTGGATAACTCTGAGTTGTCATTTATTCATTCAAGTAGGAATTCCAGAGGTGTCACTGAGGGTAAGCAGGACATATGGATAGAGATATGCACAGTTGGAGACATGCCGACCTTGCTGTGGCTGAGTGACCTCCCAGGTACAATGCCTGGGAGGTAATTTGGTGTATAAACTATATGAGAGAATGAGCAGGGATCATCCAGAGATAAAGAGTGACACCTGGGCCAAAAATACACACTTGAGATTTGACAGCATGGTGAAGATAATCCACACCCTTTGCATGAACTGTGTCCCCCAGGGATAGAAGGTGGAGTGAGAAGATAGCCTAAGCTAGAACCCTAAGAAATATCAGCATTTAACAGAATAGCAGAGGAAAGGGAACCTGCAAAGGATTCTGGGAAGAAAGAGCCAGAGATGTAGGAAGAAGAGAGAAGGGGGTGGTGTCCCAGAAATCAAGGGAAGCAGTGTTGCAAGAAGTGGGGAGTCAGCCTGGGAAACATCACAATATTCTATCTCTACAAAAAATAAAATTAGCAGGGTGTGGTGGCATGTGCGTGTAGTCCCAGCTACCTGGGAGGCTGAAGCAGGAGGATTGCTTGAGCCCAGCAGGTTGAGGCTGCAGTAAGCCATGATCATGCCACCACAGTCCAGCCTGGGTGACAGAGCAAGACCCTGTCTCAAAAAAAAAAAAAAAAAAAAAAAAAAAAGTAGGGAGTGATTAGCCATGTAGAATGTTCCCAACTAGTCAAAAAAGATAAAAACTGGAAAAGTGTCCATGAGATTTTGTGACAAGGAGGTTATTGGTGACCTTGGTGAGAATGATTTAATGGAGTGTCAGGGGAAGAAGAAAGATTAAAGTTGGCTAAGAAGTGAGTGGGAGGTAAGGAAGCGGATTCAGCAAGTATAAACAACCCTGTTAAGAAGTTTGACTATGTAGGCGAGGGGAAAGAAAGAGGAAGGAGATGAGCTGGAGGAGGGCTGAAAGTCCTTTAGAAAAGCCCTTTTATATACATATTGTTGATGAAAAAAGCCAGCCAAACTCTGTAAAATATTTGAAGAGATTTATTCTGAGCCAAATGTGAGGACCATGACCTGTGACACAGCCTCAGGAGGTCCTGAGAACATGTGGCCAAGGACGTTGGGTTACAGTTTGATATTTTACATTTTAGGAGGACATAAGACATCAATCAGTACATGTGAGGTGTCCATTGGTTTGGTAGGGGAAGGGAGGACAACTCGAAGCAGGAGACTTACAGGTCATAGGTGGATTCAAAGATTTTTCTGATTGGCAGTTGGTTGAAGGAGTTAAGTTATTATCTAAAAAACCTGGAATCAATAGAAAGGAGTGTCTGGGCAAAGATAATGGGTGTTGGAGACCAACGTTCTTATTATGTAGATAAAGTCTTATAGGTGGCCATCCTTAGAGGCAATAGATGGCAAATGCTTCCTATTCATACCTTTAAAAGGTACCAGACTCTCAGCTAAACTCTTCAGGATCAGAAAAAGACCTGGAAAGGGAAGGGGCTTCTCTAAAGAATGTAAATTTCCCCCACAAGAGACAGCTTTGCAGGGCTATTTTAAAATATGTCAAAGAAATACATTTTGGGGTAAAATACTTGATTTCTCTCAGGGCCTGCTGTCATGTGATGCTATACTGGAGTCAGGTTGGAATTTGGTATCTTATTGCTACAAAGAGTCTACTTTGTCTTAAGATCTCTGTTTTAATTTTAAGACCCATCAGTTCAGCCTGAATTCCAAAGGGAGGAAGGTATAATGCAGCGTGTCCAATTCCCTTTTACCATTGAAACTGCCTTTGCAAAATTATGACTGAGAGTGAAAGAGATCCAACTTAAATGACTCCATCTTGCCTCTAACCTCCAAGCTGCGCATAAGCTGAACTAACTTTGGGAAGAACTTAGTTTATAGTTTATGGTTTAAAACAAGGACAATAACAGCCCTTTCCCAGAATAAACCTCCTTCTTGACTACTAACATTAGCCACAAGATTAGAAATTATGGTTTAGGAGTCATGCAGCTGGAGGCTACAAGATTCTGACCCTCCCTAAACTGCTCCTAAGATCAGTACTTGAGATGTTTTGCAGACCCTGCACTTGATGGATCAACTGGCACCACCAGATCAAGAAATTGTCCCATCTGATCCTGTGATGCCCACCCAGGAACTGACTAAGTGCAAGAAGACAGTAACGCCCCATGATTTCCTCTCCATAATTTCATCTCCGACCCAGCCAATCAGCAGTCCCTGACTCACTGCCCCTCCCCTCCCACAAATTGTCTTTAAAAACTCTGATCCTGGGGAGACAGATTGGAGCAATAATAAAACTCCAGATTCCCACACAGCTGGCTCTGTGCGAATTATTCTTTCTCTATTGCAATTCCCCTGTCTTGATAAATCAGCTCTTTCTAGGTAGCATGAAAGGTGAACCCACTGGGTGGTTACACCTTCAGGTTCCCATCATGGCCTGAACTAGCTTTTTGGAATTTTTTGGAATCCCCTTGTCCCAAGAGGACAGGTCCATTCAGTCGGTTAAGGGGCTTAGAATTTAATTTTGGTTTATAATATAAATGCAGTTAGGCTCAACTACGAGTCCAAGGAAAAAGACAAAATATGAAATGGAATGACTAGCATCCTAATTTTTTTTCTCCTTATTTTAGAGCCACTTTATTTGTGTGAAGTGAGAAATTTACTCAGCAAAATACAAAGTACATAAATTTATATGTAAGTAAATCTACCTAAACTTAAAAGTAAAAAAGCAGGGATGACTACCTTTGGAAAATGAAGATTTTTCACACTGTCCAGCAGGTGGCTCCCCTGCTTTGGACTTAGGTAGGGACTGCTGCTGTCCACAAAAAGCTTGTGCTCCAATGATCAGAAAGGGCTTCTAAAACCCTGTGGTTTATTCCTCTGCTTCCTTGTAGATTTGCACCTAAGTCATTCTAAGCATATAAAAATGACCTCAAATCGATTTTGAAAACTTACCACATCATCAAAAAACATTGGTGTATCCCCAACTTGTGTAAATAGGCATTTAAATTAGAAGTAAACACTATGTACACACATTTTCAGATGGAAACTATCTTTCTTAGCAAAACCTGAAACTGTCATACCTCTTCAAAGGCAGAAAGCATATCTAGCTATTTGCTTTCACAATTTGGTGAAAGAGAGAAAAAATGGTAACGTAAAACTATGTCCAATAAAGTTTATTTCATATAATTTAAAAAATACATTAAAATAACCATGCCTCTTATGTGTGTAAGACAGTATCTTTATGCTTACCATTTGCAAAATTTTAATATATACAACTTAATCTAATATGATGTAAAGCTCTCAGGTTTAAATAATCTGTTGGTATTATAAGACAACGTTCTTTCTTCTATTTGGTAGGGGTCATTAGCATGATTTAGCAAGTGGAAAATGTTATCATTATGCATTTATGATTATTCACAGTAAAGAGGGTATGTGGATGGAAGGGCAATTGAAAAGGTTCACCCCATAGACAATTCCCTTTGCAACTCTTCCATCCTGCTGTGCTACAAACTGCCTACTAACATCAGAAATAACATGGAAGAGAGAAGGGCAAAGGTCAGTTTTTCAACTGTCAGTGTAAAAGGGACTAAGAATACACCACACACACACACACACTCACACCCTCATTCACTATACTAGCTAAAACCAGCGTCCCTCACCTGCCAATCTGCTTAGTAAATGGCTCTATCTTGTTATTGTTGTTGTTGTTGTTGTTGTTTGAGACAGGGTTTCGCTCTGTCACACAGGCTGAAGTGCAGAGGTGCAATCATGTCTCACTGCAGTCTCACCCTCCCAGGCTCAAGCGACTCTCTCCTCAGCCTCCCAAGAAGCTGACACTACAGACATGTGCCACCATGCCCAGCTAATTTTTGTATTTTTTGTAGAGCTGGGGTCTCACCAGGTTACCCAGGCTGGACTCGAACTCCTGAGCTCAAGGGATCCGCCCACTTCAACCTCCCAAAGTGCTGGGACTACAGGAATAAGCCACCGCGCTTGGCCTGGCTCTATCATTTTTAACTTGCTAGTGGTGTGAAATGAATGTGAGCACATAGATTTAGAATCTAGGTTGAGCTCATGGTTATGAGCTCAGTGCTAACGTAGGGATGGTTCCCTCCACACAGCCCCTGGGTGGTACCCACAGCCCAGGCAGCAAATCATGTAACCTCTCACTCTTTCCATCTTTCCTCATTTTCTGCAAAACCTAAAGACAAAAAGTTGAAAACATTAGCCACTAAGCAAAATCACCTCAGAAGGAGACAAGGGCTTTTTTTGTAGGACAGGCACAGACTTTGTAGGACACACACATTTATCATCATAAATGCAATTCTTGTTCAAAAAGATCTCAAGGCTGAGTCTTCTAGATTGTAGAGGAGTTGGGGGGTAAGCACAGAAGAGAAATGGTGAATGCAGAGACATAGAGGCAAGCACACACGTGGGATATTTGGAGAACTGCAGAGGGATGGCCAGAAGGAGTTAAGTGGAAACTAATCAAAGAAAAATGAAATCTGTTGAAGGGAAAGTGTCCTACTTAACCTGAGGGAGCAGCCCCACTAGAAACAAATTAAAGAATTATATACACCTAGACATGATTTTAAAACTTTGTTATCCTAGAGACTTGAGAAGCTATATTCCACTAAAGACAATATATGTTGATTAATATTTGAATACTTCATGTATCTGTTGTGTTGCTAAGGCAAAAATTTAAACGTCTGTTCAGAACAAACACTGGAGCATTCTGCTCAGTCTACTAGGAGAATCCCATGGCCCATTTTTGCTTACGCTTTAATTTTCCGTATTTTTTTGTTCAAACAGCCAGGCTGACACTTGCCAGAGGATGTTTTAGTACTAGAAAGAAATCGATGGATCCTGGCAGCTGTCTCAGCTCCCTTGGAAGAGTGACCTTTAGGTGTGGCAGCCAAAGCATATCTCCCACCATGACATATTATATTTTATAATCCTCAGCTTCAGGTTGCATGTTTTAATAAAGTCTTCTACTAATGTCACCTTCAAGGGTATTAAACCAACACAACTGATTTCCTTATTCTCCACCCACATATTCTTTTCTTCTTTTTTCTTTTGTACTTGAAAAAAAATGGGGATTGGTGGTACTGAAGCTGAGTTTAATTCTTTCAGCTGTGAAAAGTCCAAACATTGCTATACTATTTTAAAGTAACAGATTCCAACACTCCTCATATCTGTAAACCACATGTTGTTTATTTTATGTATTCAGATATTTTAAATAAAAGGAAAAAATATAAAAATCCCCTAGTTCCTATGGACAAATTACTCATACATACAAAAATGAGCACTCTCAAAATGCAAAACCCCAATACTCACAAGACTAAGAGGAAAGGAAATCTGTCCTTGGTTTAAAACCAAGCCCATTCTTCATTTTGAAGGCCAAACTAAAATGAGATTTATACTATGGCCTGCAGCCAAAAGTGGACTATTTTGGTAGACATAAATATATATATCTTCCGTTCTCTAAGGAATTAAGTTAAGGGCCCTCTTTCTTGACTTTACAGGTCTGGCACAACTCTAGAGCCCAGACAGCATTCTCTGGTGAAACTTTCAGCACTGCAGAAACATTCTGTATCTCTGTTGTCCATTATGGTAGCCACTAGCCACATGTGGCTACTGAGCATTGGAAATGTGACGAACGCCCCTGAGGAATGGAATATCTAATTTTATTCAACTGTAATTATTTTGTATTATTTAAAATAGCACACCTATGGCTAGTGCTTTCTGCATTGGACAGCACGGGCTAAAAAGTGCCAACCTTCAGCAAGATAATGAATTAAATAAAATTATTTTTCATTCTCTCTAGCCTCTTTCCAGAAGCAGCACTTGCCACAATTACATAATTACAAACTAATTATGGCTTGTACTTTGTAATATCTGTATCTCCCATAAGAACATAAACTCTGAATGCAGTAGCTGCTTCTATCATGTTCATTGAGGCATTCCAGGAGTTAGCACAGGGCCCGGACAAAGCAAGGTTTTGTTTGTGTTTGTTGAATGAAAGCCTTTGTTTGTGTTTGTTGAATGAAAAAATAAATTGAGTGCCACTGAATACCTACTCTCCTCAGCCTAGGTCCCAATTTCCCAGGACCATGACTAACCACCCCCAAGAAACCTCATCTTCCAACTTCTTAATTCTGGCAAGGAATAGTCAACTTACCCAAAAATTATAACTAGTACATTGCCCCCAGCTTTTTATGCAGGCCCATTTTAACAAGAGTTTTCTGGAGAAAATTATCAAAGGACTGACCATCATGCTAATTAGTAATTTCAAGGTCAGACAATTGTAATTATTTTAATTACATTATATTATGACAGGTATATCTGGGAAAGGCAGAAGCCAGTGGAGTAACAATGGGTGTATTTGTTGAGAGATAAGCTAGTGAAATTCTAATCACACTGGTTAAGGAGACTGTCCTATCTGCCCACATAAAGAGCAAGTCATGTGGCCAAGGGCACCCCACTTTACATAAAAATGCATCCTAATTAAATTACATTTTTCTGCCAAAGATCAAGAGAAAACTGTGGAGTTTTAAGTTTGTGTCCTGATGAGTTTTGCACTAGGAAACTCAAACTTCAGCTTTCTCCTCCTAGGTCCCTGTATTAGTCTGCTAGGGCTGCCATGACAAAGCACCACAGACAGGGTGGCTTAAGCCAGGGTCCCCAACCTTTTTGGCACCAGGGACTGGTTTCATGGAATACAATTTTTCCATGGACTGGGGGGCTGGAGGGGGGTGCATAGTTTCAGGATGAAACTGTTCCACCTCAGATCATCAGGCATTAGTTAGATTCTCATAAGGAGCAAACAACCTAGATTCCTCACATGCACAGTTCACAACTGGTTTCCCATTCCTATGAGAATCTAATGACGCTGCTGATCTGATAGGAGGCGGGGCTCAGGCAGTAATGCTCATTGCTGCACAGCCTGGTTCCTAACAGGTCACAGAGCGAGGGTTGCTCTGTAGCTTAAGCAACAGAAATTTATTTCTGACAATTCTAGAAGCTAAAAGTCCCATATCAAGGTGTTGGCAGGGTTAGTTTCTTCTGAGACCTCACTGCTTGGCTTATATAGACGGCCATCTTTTCCCTATGTCTTCACATGGTCTTCCTTCTGTACCTAAGTCTAAATTTCTTCTTCTTATAATGACACCCATCATATTGGGTTATCCCCCGCCCCACCAATTACCTCATTTTAATTTAGTTACCTCTTTAAAGGCCCTATCTCCAAATACAACCACATCCTGAGGTACTGGGGGTTTAGGATTTCAACATACAAATTTGTGAAGGGGACACCATCAAGTCCATAACAGTCAACCCCTCCTAATGTTCCAATCTCTGTTGCAAGTGGACTTGTTATCTACAGCCAACCACACTAGAACCCTCTGTATTTAAAATTGACGGATAGTTTGCCTATTGTAACATGAATAACAAACCCTTCCCTCCCCATCTGAAGATGAGCATCTATCTCTCTGCTTTTATATATTTACAAGTTTGGGAGTTTAATTGTCATTATGAAGTGTCGATTTACCATTGTTATTGAGCTTTTTCATTCATTGTATATGAAACAGCTATGGACCAGGTGGGGCAGTCTTGTCAGAGAGTGGACAAGGACTCGGGGTCCACACTGTCTGGGTTTCAATCATGGCACTACTACTCATTAGCTATTAGCTAACCTTTCTGTCCCTTGGTTTTCTCCTGTAGAAAATGGATATCATAATAGTGTGTACATATATCACATAGTTGCTATTAGAATTTACTGATTTAATAAGTACTAAACATTTAGAACACTGTCTAGAGAGAATTCATATTTTATAACTGTAAGTGATTATTTGTTGTTAAGTGTATTTTACATTTTAAAAATATATTTTAAAACTAGAACAAATTCAGTTCCAATCAGTCATATGCTTGATTCCAGCTTTATGGTGAATATTCTAATTTTCTCTAAAATGTCCCACTTCTTTCTGGTATACCCAATTTGTTTTACAATAATTCTCTAGTTTATTGAATAGAAATAATGATGATCTCAAGATGAGAGGATTATTCCAAAAGTGTAACTGAGACCAAAGGGTTTGCCAATTTGGAGCATAAGTGAATACCGGGGAGGAGAGCATTTTCTAAAAGCATTTTCATATATTTATGGCACTAGATATATGATGAGTTCTTGGTAAATATTTAAAGATTGGCAGTGATGAAGATGGTTATGATTCACAAAAGAAGGAAGAAACTCAAAGATAAAAGTTACCCAGATTTTAAGAAAAGATCATATAAAAAATCTAAAGTTCAGTCGCTTTGATTGTTAATATTTAAACCATGCTAGAAAAAGACAATAAACCTAAAGGGAGTTAAAGCGTCTTTTTCTAATCCTCTTATGAGCAACCAAAGGCAATAGTGACCAATGTCTTCTTCCACTGGGATAATTGTTAATATTTTTTATAGATTTAAATTCATATAATTCAATTCATCAATCACATCTTGAGCATATTTTGTGTGCTTCTTCTAGAGTAACAGTAAAAAATTAAACATAGGCATTAGAAGAATAGAATATAGAATAGGGCCACCAAAAGTTGTATATAATGTATACTCAGGATATCTGTGTACACATGTATATCGATGCCTGTACACAGCATGAATTGAGGGAAATGGCTTGAAGGAGCTGAAGCACTGATCTAGGAACCTGTGCAATTATATCAAATAACCCTGAGAACAGTCACCAGTTGCCTGAGAGTCAAAAGATGGCCACCAGAAGGAAGAGAAAAATAAAGATGGGCGCTGGTCCTATTGAGAGAAAAAGCCAAAAGCAAATTACCAGTCCAGTGCATATGGGAGCCTGCCTGTATTCTGAAAAGATGGAATACTCTGGTAGGAAAAGATGAAACTGAGTAAAAGAGTAGGCCAGGTTCTTCAAATTATGAGACAGAGCTGTAATAACCAAAACAGGATGGTGCTGGCATAAAAACAGACACATCGACCAATGGAACAGAATAGATAACCCGGAAACAAATCTACACACCTACAATAAACTCATTTTCGACAAAGGTGCCACGAACATACAGTGGGGAAGAGACAGTCTCTTCAATAATGGTGCTGGGAAAACTGAATGTCCATACTCAAAAGAATAAAACTAGACCCCTATCTCTCACCATTTACAAAAATCAAATCAAAATGAATTAAATGTAAGACCTCAAACTACGAAACTATTACAAGAAAACATTGGGGAAACTCTCCAGAACATTTGTCTGGGCAAATGTGTCTTGAGTAATACCCCACAAGCACAGGAAACCAAAGCAAAACTGGACAACTGAAATCACATCAAGTTAAAAAGTTTCTGCACAGCAAAGGCAATGACCCACAAGTGAAGAGACAACCTACAGAATGGAAGAAAATATTTGCAAACTACCTATCTGACAAGGGATTAATAATCAGAATACACAAGGAGCTCAAACAATTCTGTAGGAAAAACTCTAATAATCTGATTAAAAACTGGGCAAAATGTCTGGAAAGACATTTCTCAAAAGAAGACAAACAGCAAACAGGCATATGGAAAGGTATTCAACAACACTGATCATCAGAGAAATGCAAACCAAAACTACAAGGAGATATCATCTCACCCCAGTTAAAATGACTTACATCCAAAAGACAGGCAATAAAAAATGCTGGCAAAGATATGGAGAAAAGGGAACCCTCATACACTGTTGGCGGGAATGTAAATTAGTACAGCCACTATGGAGAATGATTTGGAGCTTCCTCAAAAGACTGAAAATAGAGCTACCATACAATCCAGCAATCCCACTTCTGGGTATATATTAAAAAGAAAGGAAATCAGTATATCAAAGAGTTACCTGCACTCTCAGGTTTATTGCAGCACTGTTCATAATAGCCAAGATTTGGAAGCAACCTAAGTGTCCATCAGCAGATGAATGGATGAAGAAAATGTGATAGTACGTATGGAGTACTATTCAGCCATAAAAAAGATTGAGATCCTGTCATTTGCAACAGCATAGATGGAACTGGAGGTCATTATGTTAACTTAAATAAGCCAGGCACAGAAAAACAAACTTTATATGTTCTAAGTTATTTGTGGGAGCTAAAAATTAAAAGAATTGAACTCATGGACATAGAGAGTAGGAGGATGGTTACTAGAGGCTGAGAAGGGTAGTGTGGAATGAGGGGAGATGAGGATGGTTAATGGGCACAAAAAAAAGAATGAATAAGACCAAGTATTTGATAGCACAACAGAGTAACTATAGTCAATAATAATCTAATTGTATATTTAAAAATAACTAAAAGAGTATAATTGGTTTATTTAAAACACAAAGGATAGATCCTTGAGGGGATGGATAACCAATTTTCCATGATGTTATTATTATGCATTGCATGTCTGTACCAAAACATCTTGTGTACCCCACAAATATATACAACTATGTACCCATAAAAATTAATATTTTTTAAAGAGTAGACCAGGAAAAACAAAACTCCCCAGAGGCTGAAGTAGGAAAAACCGGACAAAATTTCAACCCCATGAGAAAACGGAGCTGCCAAGAACTGCAGAAACGTCCATCTTCCCAAATGACACATAGGCATCCAATGGTGACGCTGGACACAACGTCCAATATGAAGAACAAGCTTTGGTACACAGGCATCTACAGTGACCTTGGATATCATGACTGTGGATATTAAGGACAGGTTTTGGAGTCACACAGATCAAGGTGTGCATTCATCCCTACGGCTTACTAGTTAGTCGCATCATCTTGAACAACTTGCAGAGCTTCTGTAATCCTCTGTTTTCTCCTAAAACTCAGCACTGTACTAAAGCACAGTCCCCACCCTGAAGGAGCAGGATTTTGTATGAGAAAAAGACATAGGGACACATCATCAACATTTAGTTAGTCAGGGTGGTGAGCATGGGAATAAAATTATGTATAAGCTACAGATCTGGCACTAAACAGGAGATAATTTGGTTTTGATGAGAATTGGAGGGTGAGGGGTATGGAGGGACAAGAGCAGGGAAGGCTTCCCTGGAAAGGCAATGGATAACACTAGTGCTGGATGTGAGTGATGAAGAGGAGCTGGTGGGTGACTGAGGAGGGAAAGAACATCACAATTGGCAGGAACGGCAGTGCAAACGCATGGAATCCCACAACTGCCTGATACTTCCAAGAAACAGAACTGCGGGCATGGAGAATATGAAATGTGAAGAGATAGGGGTAAGCAAAGCCCCCATCACAGAGGACCTTCTATCCAGGTCAAGAACTTGGCATTTTTTCTTGAAGCTAACAGACTAATATCAAATCATTTCCCTCACTCAAGAATTAGGCTTTTTAAAATATTTATTTATTTTAAACTCTCTTAAATGAATTTAGAGCATTTTTCAGAAGATTAAATGAATTTAATTAAATGTTATTACACAAGAAGGATGTATTAGATTTGAAAAGAGGACTGGATATTATTTTCCAAATGTCTACAGTTTCTGTTGTCAAGTTACAAACTGAATCAACTATGTTTGGTTGTCAAAACCAATCAAAGTTAAGATCTAGCTGAGTTACAACTGACATTTTCCTCATCTGATGTATGTAATACTCTGGATTCTTGGGCTTCTCTACTGTGCTTCAATACACAAATAACAATAGTTTCACAAGAGGACACACTACTGTATATGAATCCTTTTGAAATGACTAAAGATTTATCCTAAATGTAAACCTTACTAGGGAAAATCACTACATTAGACAATAATTATAATTAATGTAATAATAGTTAAAGGCACTCAAAACTTCATGGAGAACAAAAGGCTAGAGATAGAAAAATGCTTAGACTGACAACTTCATGGTAACTACATGACAAATCCGGAGGGCACTACTCATACATTCAGTGGGAATGGCACCCCCTACGGTTGTGCAGTGCACAACTGACATAGGAGTATGCAGCAGCTCTGGCCAATTCAGGGGATTAGACTGTTAAACCTTATGCCGCAAAAAAGAAATGACAGACAAACTGGTATAGAAATGTCTAATCAAAAGCTCCAGGAAAGTAATTCTGGTTGTGCTGATGTTTAACTTCAATGAAATTCATAAAGTTTCATGTAATTAATTTTAAAGCCTCCTGTAGTTCAGAGATCTCTATGAAAACTCTTCCTATCTTTGACAAAACAGCCAAAGGATCTGACCTTCCCGGGAGCTGTTATTTAAAGAGGAAGGACAGTAGTAATCACTTGATTATTTGCTCCTCTCTCTCTCTCTCTCCTCTCCCTCTCTCTTTCTGACCAGAGAAAAATCTCTCGAACAAAATTATGCTTCCTGAGATGAACCCGGCAATTTTTAAGGTGGTGGTTATTAAGTAGAGGATGACCAAATGATTCAGTCTGGTTGATAAAACTGTGATTTAGCAGCAAAGACTGTATTTTTCAGAATTTAAAATTGTAATTTCCATCTTGATGGCATTTGTAATTATTATATTGCTTACACATTTTTATGTTTTTCATAAGAACAGCTGAGAATACATTTAGTTAACCAAAACCTCCAAAGAAAATTTCATTCCTCTATTATTGTTATTATCATATCTACATGTATTATTACAGAGCTTACAATAAGCAGGGTTTAATAAATGAGTTGTTTAATATAAGAAACAAGAGCCCATGATATAACACATATACAAATACACACTATGCATACATATAATTGCTCCTTTCGATGGTATTCTTCCTCTCCCAGGCTAAAATGTACTATTGATAAAGGAGAACAGGAGGAAGTTGCTGGCTTTTTCCCTCTCTAGTTTCAGAGTACACGTAAAGACTCTATGGGCTGACTCAGAGGATACACAACACACATTGTTAAGAAGCTTCAGTCTCACCTACTCAGATTTAATACTAGGACATAGTTACCTCTAAAATATGATTTTCCTATACAAGACTTTATACGCTAGCTTTGTTTTTTAGCAGTCTTAGATATCAGTTTCTTGGTTGATAGCAAACCCACGATAAACAAGAACCTATTTCCTGCAACACGTGTGATAAGTGTGGAGAGCCATCTGGAAGGTAAGGGAATGAGGAAGCGGTGTGTAACCATCCGTGATTTCACCAGCAAATAAACTGTATGTAAGTCTCGAGGGTCTATAGGACTGTTTCGGCATATGTTCAAATTGTGCCCATCCAAGCAGTTTGGAGGAATAAACTTCTGTTACAATAATGTACCACCAGAGAACATGAGTAATTCTAACACATTTAACCTTCCCTTTCTATATATCTTTGCTTACAAAAAAGTGAAGCCCAATTGAATCTGAAAAAAAAGAAGAAAAAAAAACAGAAAATGACTGATAGAGACCCATATTTCTGACCCAAGGAAATCAGAATTTGTTGCTGAAACCCAAGTTATATTTTCAGGGTATCCAGTATATTTTAAACGTATATGAAAAATATGTCTCTTAACACATGCTTAAGAAAAGGAGCTCAACTTTCTGAGACTAGATTTATTTGTAATTGATCAGGAAGTTTTTTTGACCCAAGAAAAGGAAAATTCCCAGGCAACACATTCATGAACCAGTTTTATTCTAGTTTTTTTGATAATGCCAGCTGCTAAGTAGCAGACAACTGGGAGATCCAGAATATTCTAGTTCATTAAGGAATCCCTCTGAGAGATTTGAATTGCAATATTTTTTCCCTGGAATACATTGTAAAGCAATTTAAGAACTTTCCATCCCTCAGTACAACTGACCCAAAAATCCATTGAGAATAGTTATCTTTTAAATAAACACTCAAAGACTTTAGCTATTTTTAGAACACATAGCTTCGTCCTGGCAGATTTACAAATCCCATCATGAGGGGTTAGCGTATATCACTGCATAGGGAAGGATTCTCTTCTTTGTCTCTGAAACCCTGGAGCTTCTACATAACGACTTGTTAACCTTTCCATAATATTATGCAATGATGCAAAAGTCTAATACTTAATTCTAAGTCATGGTTCTGTGAGAGTCTTTTCCTTCCGGAAGTTACCTTTTTTCAAAGCATTAATAAAATTATGATAATGATCCGTATTTCTTGTCTTATTCAAGTAGTTATCTGAAGAGTTATGTGTAAATTTTTATGAATTTAAGCGTATTTTTAAGACTCCAAGGGGATACATTTTTCAAAGAATCTATAATTAATCTCATAAAGCCATGAGTTTTTCCTTAAAGGGAAAATTCAGTTATTAATTATCCTGCATTCATAGATAGGTATCTTCACTTACCACAAATACTAAAAGTATCAATAATGTATGGAGAGTAATTAATAATACAAAATCATTTTACAAAAAGTGGGAAATAAGGAGAAAAAAGATTTATCCTCCTGGCCTATTACTATGAGTATGTAATCTCATATTTGATGTATCTTTGAGCACATTGTATCTTCTTGAAATAAGAAATGTTTAATTAAACTGGAAAATAACCACTTATGACTCCAGGGCAACTTTTTTGCTGCTCCATAATTATGATCTTTTCAATATGACTTTTAAAAAGTAGCATCTAATTTCATTATACTTAACCTAAATTATCCTTTAGATTTTTACATTTACATATATGTATGTACACATATACATATATACACACATAACATTTTACATATACATGTATATTTATATATATTTATATATATTTATATATTTAATAAGTATATTTTTATATATTTATATGTATATATTTTATATATTTAATAATTTTATATTTCATAAAATTTTTATATATATGAGATATGGCTTGGCTGTGTCCTCACTCAAATCTCACCTTGAATTGTAATAATCTCCACGTATCAAGGGAGATTGGTGGGGCCAAACGGAAATAATTGAATCATGGGGGTGGCTTCCCCCATACTGTTCTAGTGGTAGTGAATAAGTCTCATGAGACCTGATGGTTTTATAAATGGAGTTCCACTGCACAAGCTCTCTTGCCTGCCACCATGTAAGACATTCCTTTGCTCTTCTTCCGTCTTCTGCCATGATTGTGAGGCTACCCGAGCCATGTGGAACTGTGAGTCCATTAAACCTCTTTCTTTTTTAAAGTAGCCAGTCTCGGGTATATCTTTATTAGCAGCATAATACAATATATAAATGCATATGTTGACAATGCTCAACTTTATCTGAGCCCTGTGTTCCAGGAAACCAGGGATAGTTAAGAAATCCCCCCATCCTTTTGTGTTCCTCGAAAGACCTTATTTACTGCAAAGAACCCCTCTTCCCCATAGGACTTAGCTAAGACTCATGGAATCTCCCTTGTTTATCTGTGACATGGCCAGGCACAGACCTTTCAAATTCCCTTTCTTGACTAGCTGAACTGTTTGTCTGTTTGTGTCCACTAACCAATCTGGACAAAATATTAATACCTACTACCTGGACTTGGCCAAACTTTAATTAGGCTTCTCTCTACCCCTTAGGCCCTGGAACTTTGACCCACTCTCATCCTGAGTCAGCACACAGCCTCTCCTTAATCGCCTCTTACCAAGAAAGGACTGACCACAGGAAAGATGTTTCCTAACTGTAGGATCAACTGTGGGATCACGCTACCCACTCCCTCATATGTGCTTCTTTCTGATCTTCTTTGCCCTTCCTTATAAAAGAAAAATCCTTTCTGCCTGGCCTTTCAAATGCTTACAGATCTTAAGGTAGGAGCATTCTCCACATTGCAATAGTTCCCCTATCACAGTAGTCCCCTCTCTTTATTGTGATAATTCTTTTGAACAGATTCTCTATCTAAATTCAGATTTGACTTTATTTGACAATGTCTGTATGCATACCATATATATGTGTATATATGTATATATATATATAGATATAGATATACACACACACAAACACACACACACACACACACACACAGAGAGAGAGAAGTGAACTCATTTTGCTCTGATTTGGGTTAACAATAAGGAAATTAGATAGATGTAGCCCATTTTTGTCTTCCTTGAGTAACAATATCAGAAAAGGAGCTTGTGAGTATAAAACCTACAAGGGCTATAAGAAACCAGAATGAAACAATTTGGTTATCAATGTTTTCTTTCTACTTATATCACTGTAAGAAATAGTGAATGCAGAGTTAAGACATCAAACTCACTTAAGCTACAACTCACCTTAGGCTAAAACTCTGTGTGTAAGAAACAAATTTTCTCTAAGGAAAATTTTCCTGAAAGAAAAGTAAGACCTTCAATAACTTCACAAATTGGAGCCAAGTCCTCTGGTCTATGATGCATCTATTCATTAGGATCCTGCCACTTTTGAATTATTCAGATTCATTATAAAATGCAGCTTTCATCTGAAAAAAAAGTGTACCTCCAAGAGATGCTAAATTTAGTTCTACTGGAGATAAAGTGGTGTGTGCTTCCATAATCATGTCAACAGCCCAGCTTTTATCTCTACTAAACTCCTGGGCAGCACAGCTGGGATGCAGCCACCCAAGGCAGAAATCTGGACACCATGTAACCAGTCTGCCTATTGCTAAGAAGCATTAACATTCTATTTGAACTGTCCTATATTGTTGGATAAGAGCTGTTTGAAATAATGTTTTAAACTTGTGGCTTTTTTGAAATTATAGATGCATCAATTATACTTCAAAAAATTTACCCATATATCTAACACTAATACTAATATTCTATATTATATAACTCTCTCTCTCTCTGCATCTTTTCAGCTTTAAATTGTAGAAATTTCTCAGAAACCTGAGAATCCTCAGGAGGATTTCTCATCCTCCTCTGCAACTATAAGCTATCAAATGAATTTTATGGATACACATGGTTAAAAAACTTTGCTGCAGATTATATTTTAGAAGGTGGATGATTAAATTAATTTGTAATTAATATGGCCAGATTTGATATAATAACAAATTAGCCATAATGCTAATGAGTGGTAATTAAATGAGCAAGGCAGAAATTTTAGAACTCCCCAGACCATGTTGAAGAGGTCCAGCACATCTTTATTTTGATGTGTTTTCTTTTCACCATTATTTTCAAATTGTTTTGGCAACCACACTCAAGTATAAAGATACAAGGCAGGGTTTTGGAATCTATGAAAGGCTAGAATATTTACTCACCACTGAACTGGTATTTCCTCGTGGAAGACTTCCCTGACCTCTCCCATTAGGTCAAATCCCATTGCACACTCTCATAGTGCCATGTACTTTTTTAAGGCACCCATCATAAGGACAAATTTAACACACATCATGTGATTGTTAAATGACAGCTTCCCCCACTAGACTGTCAGCTCTGAAACCAGAAGGCCACATTTTTATTCACCAGTACATTCCCAAGCACAAAGCCTGTCACCTAGTAAAGATGTAACAGATACACTTGTTGAATTAATAAATTTGGTTTCACCAAAAATAAAATAAAATAAACATTTGTTAAATTATTGTTTGCTAATTTATGGATTAGAAGCCTCATTTATGCATTGCACTTCCTTATTTATAAATGCCAATGTGGAAATAAACAACATCACCTTCTTGAGGTGGGAGAGAAGGGTCTTTATTTTGCACTAATTAGCCAGACAATAACAAGATGCTACAAATGTGTCTAGGAGTATCTTTTCAAATACCTAGTCCAAGGATAAATACATCACACTTGGTTTATAACCCCCAGATAGATGCTATGCCTTCTAAATGTATACTCTGCACTTTATAAGGCCAAATAATATTTTCTTTTGTGTATAAAAATAATGGTACTGACACATGAGATTCAAGCTGTTTTTCTAGAAGTGATCCACCCATTCTCTCCCTTCTGCCACCCACCTTCTTCCTGGTAATCAATGATATCCATTGTAAAGCAGCTGGCTAAGATTCCAAGTGAGTTTAGGGCTTACTAGGTTGAGCGAGACTAAACTGGCTGCCACTGGAATAAGACCCTCAATTTTGGCTTCATCCCTATTTTGCCCCTCCCAGTTGCATTCACCAACCGTTTCTGGCATGACTGTTACCGTAACTGTTTGCCAAAATGCCAACATTATTTTTAAACGTGTAATAGACAAAAAAATTAAAATAAACTTTACAACAAAATATAAATTGAAGAAGTAAATGTTGCCTAGAGAAGACACAGAATAGATTCTGTGGTAACTCCTCAGTTGATAAAGGACAGATTGTAGGTCTGAACAGTAGAACTCTGGCTGTGGAGGAGGGGGCATGAGGAAGGAATATGAAAGGATTATAGCCTTTGTAAAGTTTTTGCTAGAGGCGTGGCTCTTAAACTTTCTCTGTCCCATCAAGAAATGGCAGCTGGCAATGTCCAGACTAAAAGCCAATGAATAGCAAAGCTGTCCAAGAGAAACAAGAGGAGGCTGGCTGGGCTCTCAGGGGTCCTGGGTCTGGTCTTCTGCTTTGGGATTGTTGTTGTTTTGCTTTGCTTTCGTGATTGCCAATCGTACCTGTCCAAGGACTCATCTGTATCCATTCACTCAGGGGTGATCAGGCTCTGGGAAGCTGATTCACGCTAATCAAGCTCATAGGAGATGGACCAATAAAAAAGAAAGTTAACTGATTTACTTACAAAGAGAAATGTGACTACTGGGCAGATGGAACTGGTTATACCACTTGGTCAATTCATTCTATTTTCCACTAGAAAAGTATACTGGGAAACTAGATTGAGAAAAGAGAGTTGCTATGTAAATATAGTGTTGTAAATAAATTGTTCTCAAGCTACACTCTCTCGCTGTAGCTTTCTGCACTAACCACTGACTACTGACAGTAAGCATATTCTGTCAAGGTGATTGAAATATTCATGCTAGATGGACAGGACACTCACTCCCTTAGATAAGTAAAATAATAAATATAAAGCACTTGGTAGGATACTTGATACATAGAAAGTGCTCAGTTAATACAAACCATTATTACTATGGTGCTGTAAGTATTTTGACAATATAGCATAGTGGGATGACAACATGGCCTTTAGAGTTAAATCCCTGCTCCATCACTCACTTCCTATGTGCCAGTGGGAAGGCTCTTAACCTCTTGAGCCTCATTTCCCCTATCTGTAAAACGGGTGTAATATGAGTAACTTTACAGGGTTATCCGTAAAAGTAATTAAAATGTTGTGTAAAAAATCACTTGATTATTGTAAGCACTGAATGTTCTTTTTTAATAATAAAAATAACAAAC
The DNA here is from genome assembly GCF_028878055.3 of Symphalangus syndactylus. Classification (NCBI taxonomy): domain Eukaryota; kingdom Metazoa; phylum Chordata; class Mammalia; order Primates; family Hylobatidae; genus Symphalangus; species Symphalangus syndactylus. The sequence goes on along the minus strand of NC_072430.2, from coordinate 102,294,143 downwards.
ACTTGTATAGCATGTGCCAGATGCTGCTTTATATATATTTACTCATTTAGTCCACATTATAACCCTATGAGGCAGGGATAGTTGAAGAACCTGTCACTGGTAGATTGTATTTACCAATATCTGCTCCTCTTCCCTGAGAAGGTTTACATTTGTCCCACTCCACTGAAATCAGACTTGACTGTGACTTGCTTTGACAAGTCAAATGTGAGTGGAAGAGACATGTGACTCTACTGGGCAGAAGCTTTTAAAGCCCATTTTTGCATCCCTACCTCTGGGATTGTGGAAGTGTTTGCTAGGATGGAGTCTCCATTAGCCTGTGTTCCTGAGTGACAATTACTTACCTGTGATGGACATGTAGTACAAAGCAAGAAATAAGCCATTGTGTTATATTGCAGTAGATTTTCAGATTTTCATTACTATAGCACAACCCAGCATACCGCAATTGATACAAGAGCATAGAGACAAAACAAAATTTTCCCAAGGACACACAGCTAGGAAGTGCCTGGCTGCAGCATCTGTACACTTAATCACTTTGCCTGCTGTTTCTCAATAATGGATAGTATAATAATATCAATATTAAGAATGGTTTATTATTAATGCATCATTGTTGTTGTTTGGAGGTCTGTTTCTAGACTTTGTAAATATGTGTTTTTTTTCTGAATACTCAAAAGGAATCCTAGCCTTTCTCTAGATTCTACAGCAACAACAGCTGGCAGATGCCAGAGACACCACTGGAAAAGTTCTCAATAGACAATGTGGATAATACTGGCCATCTCCCTTCTTTATATACCCTCAGGGAGCCCCCAAAGACATGGCCACTATGTCTGTTGGAAGAGCCTGGTTTGAACATTCACACTAACAGGCCCCTCTCCACAGTATCTCATAGAATGATTTTAAATATCTGTGGCCAGTAAGTGAAGGGCAGCCCACTTCTCACTCTCACTCAGCGTTCAGAGATGGATGCCTCTCCTCATACTTCTTTTCCCATTAGCCCATCATCTGTTTCCTTTCGTCTCTCAACAATGAACAGAGACTTCAAATGTGTTTTCAGGCTCTAACTGAAAGCATATTTCTACACTGACATCCATGTAATTTCCTCTATGTAGCAAGATTCCCCAGAACTGTAAGGTCCTGAAATTTGGGAATTCAGTGAGGGAATCTGCCTGGGTTAGAAACATAACTACACACGGAGAAGTGAGAAGCTTCAATCTCTGCTCTTCCCATGGAAATTGAAAATGTTTTAAATAAAAGCAGAAGGAGCAAAGGCTTAAGTAGTGATAAAAAGCAAAAGCATTAGGGGGAAAATTAATAGTCACATATACTAAACATAAATTTATAAAAGCAGACCAGAATCATGGCACACATTGGAATGCATTAAATTATAAGCTGGAAATCTATCCAGGAAAAGTGTAAATACATATTTAATAGGAATGACCATTGAAGAGGTAATAGTTTTATTCATTTTTTATTTATTGCCTGTTATTCAACTAGTAATCAATGAAATTCATGAATAAATAAGGAGGGCAGCTACTTCTTAACCCTTTTATTTCTTCTTTAAGCTCTAGTGATTACCTACTTCATAGCTTTTCCTTTGTAATAAAATACTTATTAATTATATTTCTTTAATATTATTTTTATATATTTCTACTTGATACTTCTCTAGCCTGCTAAAATTGATTTTTACATAAAACTTCTAAAAACACAAAGTAATAAAATTTAGTTTCCTAAAATAGCCAACAGGACAAGTTAGAAAAATATATATTGGGAAAGCTCACTAAAATGCTCCCCTTGGGTTCTTTCTAATTTCAGTTTTATAGATGTGATCACCTTTACAATGCAGTTCTTTTTGTACTTAAAAAGTCAAATCACTCTGGATAGAGTTCAAGACTTTAGATGAATTCCACTTCATTGCAAATAGCATTTCATCAGTGATATAGTGTAAGTCCACTTCTTTCTCCCAAGAGATCTTCAGAACTCTCATGAGTGAAACACTTCCAAAATTACTAACAATGTACTAGAATATGTTAGCTATGTAAGTGAAGTTGTAGTATCCCTTTCTGAAAGCCTTAAAAAACAGGAAAAATTTCCATTGTGAGATTTTAATATTATGTTGACAACCAAATGTCTATAGTTTGAGTGTTTGTGTCCCTTCCAAAATTCATGTTGGAACTTAATCCCCAATGAAATAATATCAAGAGGTGAGGCCTTTAGGAGGTGATTAGTGCCTTATAAAAGGGCTGGAGGGAACTAGCTAGGCCCTTTTACCTTCTTTTGCCTTTCTTTCCCTTCAGCCATTTGAGGAGACACAGTTCCTCCCCTCTGAAGGACGAAGCAAGAAGTCACCATCTTGGAAGGAGAGACTGTGCTCTCACCAGACACTAAACCCACTCCTGCCTTGATCTTGGATTTCTCAGCTTCAAGAACTGTGAGAAATAAATTTCTGTTGTTTATAAATTACCCAGTCTCAGGTATTTTATTATACTAGCACAAACAGACTAAGACACAAAGCTGATTTCTGAAGGACATCATGGAGAAGAAACAGAGGGAAAGGTCTGTTAACATGTGAGGGTGGAATGGAATGGAGTTATTTTGAACCAGTGATTGTCTTGAAAAGGTACTGAGGACTGAATCATCCTATCCTCCTAAGTAAACACAATGGCTATGTAAGGAGACCAATTTTGTGTACAATAGTGAAAAAGAAAGAAAGGAAGAGCAAACTGACTGCTACAGTTGGATATAGACATATGGCAAAAGTGTGGAAAAATGCAAAAGATACGCTAAGCAAGTCCCTACACTGGACCCATGTAGGTGCTAGAATACGAATTAAAGAAAAACACAAGTATGGGATCTTCCAGAAGCACCTCGATTTCAGTTTCCTTGCTAAATACTAAGTCCTGATCTCTGGAACAATTTGGACACTGTAATTATAATTCTTATTCATTTATTGTAGAGCTAGTCATGTTTCTTTCTTCAATTTTTTCTCCAGCTTCCCTGTCATTTTTAATATCAGACAAATGTAATATTGAACTGCAGAAAACACTAAACAATTTATTTTTCAGTCTCAGCTCAATTTACTCTAAAGCCAATGCCCCTTTGCACCACTCCATGCTGTCAATCCCCCAACTTGCTGAGGGCACATTTCTCATTTTTTTCCAGCTCCTTCCTTACTTATTGGAAATTACACTGGAATTAAATATTTTTAGAAATACAAACCAACACATTTAAGCAGAATTGGTTAATTCCCACTCCCTCTCTCTAGATAGTATGGAATACTAGTCTAAATCATGTATAAGGAAACTTTTTCAGTAGGCAACGCAGAATTGTATAGGTAAGTCATACCACAGCCTCCTAATTCAGTGATTATGTCTTTCCAGGATGGTTATTAATCATTCAACCAACTGGAAGCAAGGTAAATTGAATCTACTAAACTTATAAATAAAGAGCATTTATTAAAATACTTAGAGGAGCTCTGAAAATCAATAGCAAGGCTGGAGAATCAAGTAGGAACCAAGTGTTTCAGATCTAATGCATAAGAACTAAAGGAAGAATCTTTTTTTTTTTTTTTTTTTTTTGAGACGAAGTCTCGCTCTGTCACCCAGGCTGGAGTGCAGTGGCGCAATCTCGGCTCACTGCAAGCTCCGCCTCCCGGGTTCACGCCATTCTCCTGCCTCAGCCTCTCCGAGTAGCTGGGACTACAGGCGCCCGCCACCATGCCTGGCTAATTTTTTGTGTGTATTTTTAGTAGAGACGGGGTTTCACCGTGGTCTCGATCTCCTGACCTCGTGATCTGCCCGCCTCGGCCTCCCAAAGTGCTGGGATTACAAGCATGAGCCACCGCACCGGAAGAATCTTATAGAAAAAGATGTCTTCTTAGAGCAGCACCACTGGAATAAAAAGTCTCCAACAGAGCCTAGGCTCTTTTTCTCTTAGCTATTAATTCAAATTCAAAGGAGGTCATTTGTCCAGCTCTTGGGGAAAGGACACCAGATTAACAGGTCCCAAACTCAGTGGAGGAGAAAAAGGAGCTATTGGAAGTGTGGAAATGTTCTCTACTCTTGTTTAGTAGTAGTCCACTACTCTAGTGCTCAAGCTGAAATGCCAGCAGCTAGTATGTGAGTTATAATAATAGAAAATCAATTCTGTCTGAAAAGCTCTCTCTTGGAATAATTTGAACAGCATTTGCTCAATCACATCTAGCAATCAGCTTCTGTCACTAAACCAAGCAAAAACATTAACAAATCTCTGACAACACCAAGTGGGCCTAAGTCAGAAGTTAACAAAGAAATAAAAATAACAAAAACCTGGTTCCTCCATGTTCATCCTCACCTGGCAAACAAACAAACAAAAAACAGCTAACATATATGCCGTCTAGTTTTGTGCACTGTGACTTACATCTTTTGTATGTATTATCTCACTTAATTCTCACAAAATCTGGGATGTAGGTATTATTACCACCCTGAGGGAGATTATATAACTTGGCTAGTCTCACCACTGTCAGGTAATCACACGGGGCCTGCATTCTTATTCCTGCACTAGGCTGCCTGGACCCAATGGGATTGATATGGTTTGGCTGTGTCTCCACCCAAATGTCATCTTGAGTTGTAGTTCCCACAATCCCCATGTGTTGTGGGAGGGACCTGGTGGGAGGTAATCAAATCATAAGGGAGGTTATCCTCATGCTGTTCTCATAATAGTGAGTGAGTTCTCACAGGATCTGATGGTTTTATAAGGGGCTTTTCCACCTTTTGCTCAGCACTCCTCCTTGCTGCTGCCATATGAAAAAGGACATGTTTGCTTCCTCTTGCACCATGATTGTAAGTTTCCTGTGGCCCTCTCCGCCATGCTGAATTGTGAGACAATTAAACCTCTTTCTCTTATAAATTAATTACCCACTCTTGGGTATGTCTTTATTAGCAGCGTGAGAAAAGACTAATACAGGGACACAGCCACATGGATGGAGTTTTAGAGGAGGCAGAACAGTGTAGTGGATAGAACCATGGGCATGAGTTAAAAATTGCAGGCTGGCCATTTACTAGCTGTGTGACTCCAGGCAAGAAATTTCAACCCCCACAAGCCTCAATTTCCTCATTTGTGAGATGGAGAGAGTCCTATCAGAGTCAGCATGTCATGTTGCAAGATTGCACTGTTGTGGCAAGGAAGAAAGGGGAAATGTACATAAAGTACCTAGCCTTGAGTGCTGGTCACAAAATGAGTGCTGAACAATTGATGGCCATTATTAGTTACATGTCTGTCTCTACTTATAGACTAGTCTTGGAGACCCAGGTAATCCTCTTGATATTTGTATCCCTAGCACCTTTCTGTGACTGGCACATTAACAAGCCCATATAAAATCTTCTGAACATAAAATGTATATATCAGGGTGCACACTGCCACATTATAATCTAGGGTTATAATAAGCACCTCTTTAACACTACAGCTCAAGTTCATCCCTGCTCCTTAAGCAAATGATGCCTTATCCATCCCCCTCCTCCACTGGCCTCAGACTGCTAACTTCATGAGGTCAGGGTCTATATCTCATGTTCTCCATGTATCCCCAATGCCTAGCACAGAGCCCAATACATAGTAGGAGCTTATCACTTGTGGACTGAATTTTTAATAGACATTTGTAATATGTCTTACAGTTAACCTAACGCTTTCACATAAACATGTGAGGCATCTCTGCAGCACAGGTTAAAGACACAGGGTCTGGAACCAGACTGCCTGAGCTCAAACTTTAGTTACACCATTTACCAGCTGAGTGCCCTCGGGAAATATACACAGACTTTCAATGCCTCTGTTTTCTCACCTGTAAAATGAGATTAATAACAATACTGAGTTGGTGTGAGTATTAAATTGTTAATTCATATAAACCTCATAAAACAGTACCTAGCACAAAATGAGTGTCCTTTAAAGGTCAGCAATTATTAATTTTGTTTGTAGCTATTTTTCTCCCATTTAGCTGTCAAGAATATATTCCGTCTGCCTAAATCATTTAGTTTTTCATGTAAGAAAATATAAAAAGTGGCATATTTACTTCAAAATTCTAAAATTAATATGCAGTAGAGAGCAAATCATAATCTCAAGAAAATGACTTCCAAAGCTATTTGCAAAAAGAAATGTATTTATAGGAACTGTTCTTAAAATAAAAATCCTCAGTGGCCCTAGATATCCTGTACTTTGTCTCTTTGAAATAATGTGTGTTGGAACATTCCCCAGAAGCATTTGTCATTATTCTTTTCACAAACAAGAACAGCCATATTGACTTGAACAAAAGTATTCATGTGAGTAAACACACACACACACACACACACACACACATACACCAGGCAAATTAATCTCACACACGGGCTGTACCCTGCCTGCACCGAAAACCTCATTGCCTTATTAAGGCAAAAACCATGTCAATTCCAGTATGCAGCTCCCCATCTCCTAGAGTATGAACCTAGAGATCAAGCCACACATTCCTTAAGGCAGCACTTGACCCAACTTCAAACAATACTACAAGCTACAGTAATCAAAACAGCATGGTATTGGTACAAAAACAGACATATAGACCAATGGAACAGAATAGAGAGCTCAGAAATAATGCTGCACACCTACAACCATCTCATCTTCAATAAAGTCAACAACAACAAGCAATAGAGAAAGGATTCCCTATTTAATAAGTGGTGCTGGAATAACTAGCTAGTCATGTGCAGAAGATTGAAATTGGACCTCTTCCTTATACCATATACAAAAATCACTCAACATGGATTAAAGACTTAAATGTAAAACCTAAAACTATAAAATCTCTGGAAGCTAACCTAAGAAATACCATTCTGGACATAGGACCTAACAAAGATTTCATGACAAAGACACCAAAAGCAATTGCAACAAAAACAAAAATTGACAGTGGGATCTAATTAAAGAACTTCTGCACAGCAAAAGAAACTATCAAGACAGCAAACAGACAACCTACAGAATAGGAGAAGATATTTGCAAACTGTGCATCCAACGAAGGTCTAACATTCAGAATTTATAAGGAACTTAAATTAACAAGCAAAAAATAACTCCATTAGAAAGTAGGCAAAGGACATGAACAGACACTTTTCAAAAGAAGACATACACGCGGCCAACAAGCATACAAAAAGGTGTTCAACATCACTAATCCTTAGAGAAATGCAAATCAAAACCACAATGAGATACCATCTCACAGTCAGAATAGCTAAAAGTTAGAAAATAACACATGCTGGAAAGGTTGTGGAGAAAAGCAAATGTTTATACGATGCTGGTAGGAACGTAAATTCATTCAGCCATGTGGAAAGCAGTGTGACAATTTCTCAAAGAACTTAAAACAGAATTACCATTTGACCCCAGCAATCCCATTAGTGGGTATATACCCAAAGGAATATAATTCCTTCTACCATAAAGACACATGGACATGTCTGTTTGTCACAACACTATTCACAATAGCAAAGCATGGAATCAACATGTCCATCAACAGTGGACTGGATAAAGATAACGTGGTACATATACACCACAGAATACTACACAGCCATAAAAAAGAATAAGATCATGTCCTTTGCAGCAACATGGATGGAGCTGGAGGGCATTATCCTAAGCAAACGAATGCAGAAACAGAAAACCAAATCTATATGTTCTCACTTATAAGTGGGAACTAAACAATGAGACCACATGGATACAAAGAGAGGAACAGCAGACACCAGGGACTACTTGAGGATGGAGGGTGGGAGGAGAGAGAGGGTCAAAAAACTACCTATTGCATACTATGCTTATTACTTGGGTGACAAAATAATCTGCACTCCAGTCCCCCGTGACACGCAGTTTACCTATATAACAAACCTGCACAGGTAACCCTGAATCTAAAGTAAAGGTTAAAAAATCCAAAGCATCATATTTAATCCTTGACATTTCTCTACACATTGGAGAGATGAGGAGGAGAAAAGTAAAGGCACAGGGGACATCTGAATGTTTCATCTACCTTCAATACTGTAATGTTCCAAGCAAAGCTCTCAGTTGCTTTGTTGAGTTTTCTTCCCTTCAAGCCTTCTTTTGCCCCCAAATTATGAAGTTCTTCATGGAACTCCATCCCTTTGAAGAAAGAATGCATAAGAAATTTGAGCGTATATCTCAGAAAAATGGGCATCTTACAATGAAAGTATTATCAGTAAAATATAATTTCACATTCCTGTCTTCTCATAATTTCCAAATCCCTAAATTGAATCATCCTTTTCATTCTGTTCATCCCACCAAGTAGCTGTCCTTATGCACAAATTGACAATAGTCAATGCATTAGGCTAAACTGCATTTAAAACAGCCAAGAGCCACAGAAAAAGACATGAGAAGAAAAAAAGTAAATTCTATGGGTACAAAAAAATAGGAAGAATGAATAAGACCTAGTATTTGATAACACAACAGGATGACTATAATCAATAATAAGTTAATTATACATTTAAAAGTAACTAAAACAGTATAATTGGATTGTTTGTAACACAAAAGAGAAATGCTTGAGGGGATGGACACCCCATTTTTCATGATATAATTGTTACACATTACATGCTTGTATCAGAACATCTCATGTACCCTAAAGATATATACACCTCCTATGTACCCACAAAAATTAAAAATTAAAAAAAAATTTTAATTAAGTAAATAAGTAAGAAGCAAATTATTCCAACAGGTTACATAGACCTTGTTTGTCCTCTCCCTGGTTTATGCATGAAATGGTCTGATGTGTCAATGGCAACCATATGTGAGGAATGCATATGTCTTATTTTTCTTTACAAACCATCCCTGTCGCTTAATAGTAGGTCCTGGAACCCACATAGATAACAATGAGCAATTAGTAATGTTGACTAAAAATAAAAAGGCTTTTTTAAAAATAGCATTTTTAAATCTGAATACCCAAGTGTTTCAGATTTGGGAATGACCTTAAAGTATTTTTAGCTCAACCATCTGCTGGAGCTTAAAGATTATGAAAACCATCACCATCACGTTTCTTCAGCCTTTGTCTTAGCACCTTAAAGATGGAAATCATATTCTCTTATGAACAGCTCATTCCATCTCTGGAAAGCTATGACTGATATTGAGCCAAAAATCTCCTTCCTTGGAACTTCTACTCCTTGGTGCTAGATGGACACAGACCAAAAAGGTCTAAACTCTTTTCTACAGTGCAAGCTTTTAGATATTTGAAGAAAGATATTGGGTAAAATCCCTTCAAGTCTTCTCTAGGTTAACCATTCGAACATATTCAGCTTACCAATGAAACTCTTCTTTAAGTACGGCATCCAGGCAAGGCCACTGCATTGCCCAGTTTCCTGGAGCTGAGCTCTGTAGGAACTTGCCTCCAGGAGTGAACACTGTACTCCAAATGGGCTTGGAGAAGCCTACATGAGGTCAGGGATCTACCACCATTCTCCTTGTTCTAGTTTCAGTTCTAGGCTTCAGTTTGCTCACAGGTGACATGTGGTTAACAAGTGGGTTTACCTCATGGGACGGAGGTAAAGCTTAAGTGAATCAACACATATAAAGATCTCAGAGCAGTGCCTGGCATCATGTAAGTATCAGGTATTATTATTTTTGTGCTTCCTGTCAACAGAAACATCTAAGCCTGCTGGTCAGCCAGTGAAAAGCACCATTTTAAAAGTTTGGTCTGAATTCGAAGGGCAGCTCCACCGCATGTTGATATGGCACCTAGGGTAAGTCACTCAGTCTCTCAGAATCTCAGGTGCCTCATCTATAAATTGGATATAATGATGATTACTTTGCAGAGTTGTCATGAGTAAGACAGTGTGTGTGCTTGGTACAGCATATGCATATGTATCAAGCAGTTGCTATTGTTGTCATCTTCCTCGTCATAATCATTATTGGGTGTGTGGATACAGAAGGCTGTGGATTCAGGAGATGAAAGCACAAGGGTGTGGATGAAGGTGAACAGAAATAAACAAGTGCACTATCACAGATATGTGACTCATCCCATACTTAAAAAGAAGGAACAAATCTAAATCTAAAGTGAAGACTAGTAATGGGGCAAAAGCCTAGAAGATTAATAGGATTTTGGTTCCAATTGTAAAATTGAAGTGGGTTTTAAGGGACTGTATGGAACCATAGCTTCAATACCAGCAGTAGAAGGTTTTGATGGGATTCCAAACCACAAAACTAGATTCAGAAACCCTCATCCCTCTAGACTTCTTCAGATACCACCCCAACCCTGTATGCTCACATACAACCCACCTATTATCACTTGGATTTCGTCTGTACTAAACAAAGACTAAAGTGTAACTTAAAGTATAGTTAAGCAATGCTATAAAATAATTGAATATTAAGAGAAGAAGCAGAAAGTTTCTGAAAAACATCTACCAAGAATTATTATAGTTTCTAAACAAAATAGAAAAAAAAACAAACAGAAAAAAAATTAAAAACAATTACCTGCTTTCTGACACTGTACAATCTTTTCCTGGACTGTGTCTGCCATTTCTATGAGAAACCGGCTCTCTTGAATCATCTGTTACAAAATAAACATCAAAAAGGTGGTTGTCAGAATCCTTGAACTGGCTCATTGGGAAGACAACATACAGAGAGACCCACATGATACCTCCAGTAACAGGAAGCCATAGTCTCACCACAACAGATGGGAGGGGAAAGGATAAGCTCTGTTCCAACCCCCATCCATCCTAACACTGAGGTTAGTGTCACCTTCCTTATGATTACTTCTTTGTGTAACACACTTGGCACGAAGTGGGCACCAAATAAGTAGCTATCGAATAAATGTATATACATTCCTTATGTCCCAGGTCATATTCATAAATACCTAATTCCACTCCCTTAACTCTAAAGATTACTGCAATATCAAGGCAAGTGGTATTGGAACATAATAGCAATGAGTACCAGAATAGGGTTGTTTATCCTTCCGGAGGCAGCAAAGTCACCTTTAAAAATATTATCTGCTCCATTTTATCCTCCCTGTCTCTCCCCAACCCCACTCCCACCAAAAAAATGAAGTATCTCCTATCTTCTCCAAATTCTCTCACAGCTCCCTGTGCAGCACTCAAAGATGGGCTTGAAGTCCCACTGAGCTACCAGTAGGTTCCAGTCCTTCCCATCTCACTCCTTCCTAAGTACCACTTCCAGAATCATCATCCAAAACTACAGTACTAACTAATTCCTGGCTTTGTCATTTTCTCCCTTGCTTACTGAACGAAGTAAAATTTTTCTAACCCAGAGCTATGGTGTTCCAGTTCCCCTAACGCTCAGTTGACATGGATGAATCACGCTTCTCTAAACGCACCCTACGTGTTCCTCCTCCCACACATTTCTTTCTATTAGGGAAGCCTTCTTACGCCATCTGCCCTGATCAAAATCCTACCAGGCCTCAAAGCTCACTTCAGTGCCCTCTCCTCTATTAGTTTCCTGATTTCCCCTTCTGTCTCCTTCTGACTCCCCATATTCCCAAAACATTCTATTTTTTTTAATCTGTTCATGGAATTTTTTATTTTCTATCTTATGATTTATTCTTCACCTATGTTATTTCCATCTTGTTACTTCTCCAGTAAATTGTAATTCCAGTAGAGCAGGGACTCAATACTCAAGCTTTGTATTCCCAGATGCATCCATCCATTTACATAATCACTTTTTTTCCCCGTTTTACTTTTATGATACTTATTTCTTCTCCCTCTCTGCTACCCACATATGTGTGTGCAATAAAACATTTTATTTATTACTGACCACTTCTCAAACTTGCAATTATCTTTTTGAACTCCCATCTCTCTTTTTGTCTGTAGATTTCTCCACTCTTTTTTTTTCTAGGCTTCCTCATTTTTCTGTAATTTTGTATGCTTTTAATTCTATTTCAGATTAAGTACTGAAGTACTGAAAAATAAGCATAAAGCTTTTAACAGGATTATCCCTGTAGAAATCTAATACTCAAACATCAGAAAGTAAAACAAATGTTAAAACTTTATTACATGCTTATTTGAGGTAAAATAAATTTAGGATCAAAACATACTCCAAAACCTTATAGTTCAAGTTCTTCTCAAAAGCCCCCAAGTAAATATTTGTTAACCCCATAGTATAAAGTTGTTTCTGTTTTTCCCATTGTCTAATAAACCTCATAAAGAGATAATCAAGTATAATTTTACCTCGAAACAAGCTTCTCTTAGAGATTCCTCAGAAATAACCTGAAATCTTTTAGTAATAAAAGTCCCAAATTGTGTCCTCACATATCTCATCATTAATATTCTCAGAACATAAAATCATTGCTCATATGAAACTGTTTCATAAGGGCATTCGATTTTCTCTATGTCAACAGCTTCTATTGTATTGAGAATAATAAATGTATTCTATTTTCTGCAGTCAACTTTCAATTATTAGTAGTTGTAGAAAAAACAAATGAGATGAATAGCTAAAATGTACCAATAATCCAAACCACAATTTAAGTCAAAAATTTCAAATTTTCCTCTCAACTAAGTAATTTATCTAAGCTGTCAGGGAGAAAAAATGGTCGATTTGAGTTTCATCTCCTTCCTAGATCTCTAACTGATACTGATGGAAATAAAATACAAAGCGCAAAAGCCAAGCAGAGAAGGTGAGAAGATGTCCTCAGATAATCCCTGAGCCGGGAAGTCAGCACGACTCAGCCATGACGGCTGGGTTGACTCAGTCGATAGAATCTGGCAGTGGCCTGATTTACATATCTGATGTTTCAGCCTGAGCTGCTGGTTGCCTTTGCCTGTTGTAGTAATACAAAGAGCTTTTCTCTGGTTCTGTCACATGAATATCTCCTAATGGATCTTATTTCCTTGTCAGGGCTTTGTCTCTAAAAGAATAGAGGACTTACCCAGATAAAGATTGACATTACTTTATGCATTAGATGTATCCAGAGCACGGGTGTGTAAAGTTACGAGTTAAGAGTAAAATTATGTCTTTAAAAAGAAAACTTTACTGAAGGGGGCAGTGATACTGTTACTCAAAGATGGATTAAATTGTCCAGCTTTTGTGAAGAAACTATCCTTCCAGCTCTTTCCAGTAAGAAGTTTAACTAATTGCCCAGAATCATTGCAGTCAATGTAATTATTTAATAATACTGAAAAGATGCACTTTCATCGTATTAGAACTCAAAAATCTTGCATAGATTCCCATTTTATCCTGAATTACACCTAAATTCCTAGAACCACAAATCTTTCTACTTAGAAGTTATCTTAAAGACAGTCTATCATGGACAACCACATTTTATAGATGAAAAACCTGAGCTAAAACTTAGCTTGCTTAAAGCCACACAACTAGCTAGTGAAATAATTTAGACTAAAATCTAGGCATTCTTGAGGAGCAGACTATATTAAAGTGTAGAATTCCGATTGCAAGTGCAAGTTGGTAATAAACACTTAATAAAGTAACAGTCATCAAATTAAGCATCATGAAAATAAATTTTGCCATGACTGCTTTTCCCTCCAAGTCTAATTCACAACATGCATCAACCATGATAAATATTTTTTCATATTAAACATAGGAAGAAAGGTATTTACCTGAGTCCTCTGTTTTTTCAGGAAGGAGTTATGAACTTTGGAGAAGCTATTGCTCAAGAAAATGTGAGTCAATAAAAAGCTAATCTACTCTAGACTTTTTTTGTCCTCTCCTTTTCAGAACACTGGAATAATTCCCCTAGCTCTTACTTTCCTTCTAAGCAAAAAAACTAGGTTTTGATTCTGTGGTTCTGCAGTGGCTCATCTTTTCAGATCATTTAAAACAAGATGAATTTTATTAAACTTGGTACATTTGTAAATCAGATTGCTCTTACATATATATTTGCTAACTAGAATGAAGATTATTTCCTTTCATTCTCAAGTTCCTTAAATATTTAAAATGAAACAAATAAAAGCATTGCTAATAGATTGGCATCTTGTTTTTAAGCAATCAAGCCTGTCAATGTGGTCAACTCTCAGTCATACAGAAACAAGCGTAAAGTCAGAATATTTGCAAGTTCACTGGAAGTCCACTGCCTTTGGTGTATGCAACAGAGCTCTCTATCCTGGGACTAATGCATCACATTTGCAAGCCTGATTTGTAATGGCGCAGGACAAGTGAACTTGCACACATCAGGTCAGAGGACGTTTGTCTCCACGTTCACAATGGTGACAAAATCTACTTCAGGGAGCCCTTTCGGCATAAACATCATTTTTTTTTCTCTTGTTGTTTTGTTCCCCAAACAGTTGTCAGCTATACCTTGAGTAGTCATTAGAAATATTTGTTTTTATCCAGCTGTCATTACAATTTAGCTCCTTCATAAAATTTCCAGGTGAGTAGCCTTAATAAACCTTCTCCAGAATTTTCAGGCCAATTTGACTACCTTACTACCTTTAACCAAAAGTGTTACAAAGCCTGAGGATTCAAGAATGCAAAGCCAGCTTTGAATATGCATGGACAAAATTCCACAAAAAAAGCCAACCTGAAATACTTGCTTATGGATATGTATCTCTGATATCCATGGTCCTAGAGATCCTCGTACCAAGTAGAAATTTTGCCACTCCTCAAGATGCTGATAATTTTCCCCTTACACAGAAAATGTGTCCAAAGACATTGCTGTACCCACATGTGAAGGAAGTTTCCATGCTCCAAGTGCACAGGATCTTGTTTTTAAACACTGAGCTCTGTTCGGGCACATGCCAGCAGACAGTTCTTTTTTTGGGTTCTATTACTATACAAGCAAAGATACTTCTTGAAATGCAAACTAATAGAGTTCCACACAAACTTCACAATGAGAGACAGTGATGGAAGGAGAGTATCTTTGACTTAACCCAATTTTAACTTAAATGGATTTCAATAAGCAAAACTAAATTGGGGAACTATAGACATAACTAGAACTCTTTCCCATCCTGAGGCTGAATATATACTGGTTATAACACTGATATAAGAGAATATATTTAATCCAACCATTACGCCTGGCTTAACTGTAATACTTACTAGTGTATTCGTTCCATTGCAAGCGTGATTAGACAGCAGTTAGCTCTTTTTTGCTAGATTCCTGCAACTGCTCTCCAAATCACCCCCCAACTGACTTAGTAAAAGATTAAATAACCCTTGACTTATGTTCTCTCGACTGTTTTGATTTCCCTTTTTAAACAACAAATTAAAAAAAAATTGTTCTTACCATAGTAAAGTTTTAACTTTTATGTTAATGTTAAATAAGTTAGCACAGAAGTCACCTTTGGAGAATGCTTTGGGCTTATTTCTTACAGTTGCAACCTCCTGTAGCTATTCCACTTCAGAATGATATATTTAAGACTATCATAGGACTAAATGATCTACGACTCCGGCTAAGGACATAAGATATCATGTGGTCAACTCTCTGAACACTGCGTGTCACTACTCTTTCCCTTTTTAGGTGTAAGTCCTCCTTTCCCATCAGGGTTGCCCATTCCTCAAGGACAGAAGTTTTGCTTCATACTATTTCTTTCTCTAGCAACTTGCACACTGCCTTGCACATAGTAGGCATCCAAAATACGCTTGTTTAGTTGACTAATTAAAAGCCTAAAGACATATACAAAATGACATATCAAATGAGAAAATGTTATTTTACAAGTGGCAACTATATGTGTTCCTACACATTTTCCTATTTCTCTTAAGTTACAGAACTGTCATTCTTTCTATCATGACTATCTGTGCTGATTCTGTCTCTGTTTATTCATCTTTGGTTAAATAGAATAAAATGTAGAAAAGTGACTAGAGTAAAACATTAAAATTGGAGCTAAATCTACATGCATAAAAACACGATTGCAGAATGAAAAAAGTCAAACCCATTCAAACAAACTAGTTTTGATAGTGCCCTACTAAAATTACAAAATGTTTTCCAATGTAATCACCTGCTATTACAACTCCATGTTAAATGATGAGTAACATATTCACATCCCCAATAGTAGACTCCTAGGGCTGGGTAGTACCTCACCAGGTTACATCTCCTGCTGGTAAGCTGCTGAAGCAAAAGGTCTGCTGAACCTTCCACAGTATTTAACACAGCGGCTTGCACATTAAAAGGAGTTCAGAAAATGTTTATCAAATTAAATATCTCCATTTTCTGGCTCTAACACTAAGTAACTCTTTCTGTAACCAATTTTCATTCTTAACAACCCCCAAATGAAGATGAATCCTAAATGAAAAAAAAGTCATATTGCTTTTATTTGCAAAATATAATTATACGACATTATCAGCCTTAAAAGACAATGACTGTGTGACTATACTACCTACTTCAGTGGGATATTTTTCCAGAGAAAGTAAAAATCCAGAGTGGGGAAGAGATGCTTGCTCTTTCAGAGGCCTGAGCCAAAAAAGAAGAAGAATCACAGTAAAATAAATGGAAGAGTCACTTAGAAATGGTCTTCTGATTTCAAATTAAGCTCCAGGGACAGTTTCTGGAAAACTTTCCTGATGAGCAGAGGGCCACTGAAATGGCGCTGTAGTGAACAATCCAATGCCAACAGCTCTTCTCTTTGTGTATTTAGCCTGCGAAAGAGGCATCCATTCTACCTTCGACTTTTAGAGCCTTTTCTACTTGCCAGAGTTATTGATTGATAGTGTTCCCAGTTCCCTCTAGTGCTGTTTTAGAAGTTGTACACTTCCCACCTCCAGCTGTGACACGTTTTATATCAGCAAAGTCATCTCTGCTTCAGTTGCACAAAATATGAGATAGGCATTTACATGGCAACATCGTATTAAGAGTATTAATAGTAATAGTAAACAGGGTTGCCCGTAAGCAAATTGCAATTCTTTGAGCAACCCCACTTTCACCTTACCCAGACTTGGTGAACCCTCTGTCATTACCATCTCTCCCTTTTCCCAGGTTAAATCCTGCTTGTAGAACAGGATCTGCTAAATTCACTAGAAGGTATGAATGAATTACTGATAACCCAATGTGTTATTACTCACAGGGATGTTGCTGCATTTTTAAAAAGATAAAATGTCTTAACCCTAGGGAACTGGTTGTAACTTTGAAATTTCAAGTCCCAGGAAGCAGACAGAAAATGTATACTTTAAATAAGATGTGCTAAGACAGGGGAGAGTGTGCCTTCCCTTTCTTCGGAAATTATGCCATGTCAATAGGCCCATTTTGCTAAAAATACATTCAATTTTTGATTTCTTGATACCAACACAGTTGCTATAATGGAATTATAATTGCAAGACTAATATTAAAAGGACTTTTAAGGCTGGGCACGGTGGCTCACGCCTGTAATCCCAGCACTTTGGGAGGCCGAGGCGGGCGGATCATCAGGTCAGGAGATCAAGACCATCCTGGCTAACATGGTGAAACTCTGTCTCTACTAAAAATACAAAAAATTAGCCGGGCATGGTGGCGGGTGCTTGTTGTTCCAGCTACTGGGGAGGCTGAGGCAGGAGAATGGCATGAACCCAGGAGGCGGAGCTTGCAGTGAGCAGAGATTGCGCCATTGCACTCCAGTCTGGGTGACAGAGCGAGACTCCGTTTCCAAAAAAAAAAAAAGAGAGAGAGAGAAAAAATGGCTTTTAAGACTGAATTTTAAAACCCTCAGGAGGAAATATTTTCAAATATTTAATGAGTAAGTGTTTGGTAATAAATAGTGGGATTTGTTTATTTATTTATAGTGAGTAATAAATAGGGAAAGCTAAACTTGGGGGAAAAATCTGTGCAGATGAACTCAGGGTCAGTGTTTTCTAGAATATTTTATTTTATTTTCCCTTGATAATAGTATAATTTGATGCACTCAAGTTTGCTTTCAACAAATGTAGGCTACCAAGTTGCCTGATTTATTTGTTTCCATACTGAAGAAAGAAAACGTTTGTATCTGTTCAGGAAAGATTTCAGGTTGTTTTTTATTCTAAACATATTCTGCATTTTTTAGTGGTAACAATTTTTTCTCCGGGATGGCATCTATGAAGTTCATTACCATTTTTGAGAAATCCAAACGTTCAAGCAACTTAAGTCTAAATTGAACCCAAGCTGTTCATTTTGGAATACCTTCTCCCCACGCCAACCCCACCACTAGGCAATAAATCTTGGATTTGCTTTTTTTTTTTTTTTTGAGACAGAGTCTCGCTCTGTCACCCAGGCTAGAGTGCAGTGGCGCGATCTCGGCTCACTGCAAGCTCCGCCTCCCGGGTTCACGCCATTCTCCTGCCTCAGCCTCTCCGAGTAGCTGGGACTACAGGCACCCGCCACCACGCCCAGCTAATTTTTTGTATTTTTAGTAGAGACGGGGTTTCACCGTGGTCTCGATCTCCCGACCTCGTGATCCGCCCGCCTCGGCCTCCCAAAGTGCTGGGATTACAAGCGTGAGCCACCGCGCCTGGCCTGCTTTTTTCCCTTATTCATCCAAATCAGTTTTTATTAATAGTCTGTGGTAGGTGGGGGGGGTAGACTGTATTTTTATGAAAAGTTTCAAGTTTACATAAAAAGTAAATGGAAAGTACAGAGTCCTCACCCTCTAACTCTACCCCCACCTCCCAGTTTTCCCTACTGTTTACGTTCTGCATTAGTGTGGTATATTTACTACAATTGACAAGCCACTACTGATACATTCTTATTAGCTAAAGTCCATAGTTGACATTAGGGTTGACTCTTTGTGTTGTACATTCTATAGGTTTTTGACTAGTGTATAATGACATGTATCTGCCATTACAGTATCACACAGAATAGTTCCACTGCCTTAAAAATCCTTTGTGCTCCACCAGTTCATCCCTCCCTGCCCCACTCAAAGCCCCTGGCAAATAATAATCTTTTTACTGTCTCCATAGTTTTGCCTTACTCTGTAAGTTTTTTAGCCAAATATAAGACAGGGAACAATTCAGCAAGGGTGGTGTCAGAGAGGTAAAATCAAGGGGATTTAGTAACTTATCATAAAACATGTTCAATTATAGGATGAAAACTACACTATTTTCACCAACAATACATGCTTTTATTTATTCTTTTTATTCAATGAACATTACCTGATAATGTGCTATGTGCCAACATTGTTTTGGGTGCCAGAGGTGACGGTAATAAGTAGACAGACAGGATCTAACCTCATGGAGTTTACATTCAAATTGAGGAGTAAAAGAGGACAGAAATTAAAGAGTTCACACAAAGTATTTTTCAATAGTGCTAAGCAGGAAGATGGAAATAAAACATGGCTATGTGACAAAGGGATGGATGGGGAGAGTAGTTAGGGAAGGCTTTTCTGAGAAAATGACATTTGAGCTAAGAATTCAGAGATAAGGAGGAATAAATTATAGTGTTCCATTGCACAGTAGTGACTACAGTTAACAATAATATATTGTATATTTCCAAATAGCTAGAAGAGCTGGTGTCGGTGGTATAGTGGTAAGTACAGCTGCCTTGCAAAATAACCAGAAGAGAGGATTTTAAATGTTCTCACCACTAAGAAATAAATGTTTGAGGTGATGGATATGCTAATTACTCGAATTTGATCATTACACATTGTATACATGTATGGAAATATCACACCATACCCCATAAATATGTGCAAAGAAAGCCAGTGTGGCTGGAAGAGGGTAAGCAAAATAGAGGGTGTGGGAATGAGGCTGGAGAAGCAGATGAGACTGGAGAGGCAGGTGAGTTTGGGGAAGGCAGGTGAAGCTGGACAGGCAGGTAGGCTAGAAAAGGCAGATGAGACTGGAGATGCAGCTGAGACTGGGACAAGCTGGTGAGGTTGGGAGAGGCAAATGGGGCTGGGGAAGCAGCTGAGAGAGGCAGGTGTGGCTGGACTGGCAGGTGAGGTTGGGAGAGGCAGGTGAGGCTGGAGATGCAGGTGCAGTTGGGAGCGGCAGGTAAAACTAAAGAGGCAGGGGAGGCTGGAGAGGCAGGTGAGGCTGGAGAGATGGGTGAAGTTGTGAGAGGCGGATGAGGTTGGGAGATGTAGTGAGATTGGGCAAGGATGGAGAGGCAGGTGAGGTAGACAAGCAGGGGCAAATCATAAATGACCTTGTAAAGCCACAGTCAGGAGTTTCTGTTTTATTTTAATGGAACCCACTGGAGGATTCTAAGCAGGAAAGTGACTTGATTTGATCTATGTTTTTATTTTATTTTTTATTTGAGATGGCATCTTGCTCTGTCACCCAGGCTGGAGTGCGATGGCGCAGTCTCGGCTCACTGCAACCTCCGCCTCCCAGGTTCAAGCGATTCTCCTGCCTCAGCCTCCCAAGTAGCTGGGATTACAGGCAGGTGCCACCATGCCCGGCTAATTTTTGTATTTTTAGTAGAGACGGGGTTTCACTATGTTGGTCAGGCTGGTCTCAAACTCCTGACTTCAGGTGATCCACCCGCCTCGGCCTCCTAAAGTCCTGGGATTGCAAGTATAATCCAGCCCCTTGATCTCTGTTTTTAAATGTTCACTCTAGATCTGAAGAGATCTTAGAAGACCTATTTAAAATTAATACACAGTAATACACTAAGAGCATTAAAGATGCCAACCAATACAGTGCAAATCCTAAAAAGTAAAAATGGTGTTTTAATTTCAAGGCCAATATCATCATTACATGTATCTGTCCCTACCCACCCCATCCCCCAAAATAAATACTCAAGAGAGATGTCAATGGTGTTTTTAATCACTTTTGAATTCTACCAAGTTTACCATGTGGTATAAGGATATTTACACTCAATTCCCTCCCAAAATGGTTTTCCTTAGAGACCTGTACACGAAAGACTTCATTATAAGTATTTCTGCTTCCACCGTAGCCTTTTATTTTAATCTTTGGAAACCATGCTCTGCCTGCAATTACAATTTGCATTTTAATAATACAGATGAGAAAAGGCTAATATTTCAGTCTTGGCTTCAGCAGATAAAACTGAAAAAATAAGACACTATCAGACACTCGGGGGTGTGAAATGGAAATTGCCCAGCCCCAGACCAGGTATCCTTCTGCTTATTACAGGCCATCTTCAGGGACCTCCCTCGTCATGAATGATTTCTCTTTCTTAGCTTAAAAGAGAAGTGGAGGAATAAGTGATTTCTACTGTCTGTCTCTATGGCAACTAGTACCCTAATTTCACCTCTTAGATGGCAATTATACCTATTCACTCAATAGCTTTCAGTCCCCATTTTTATGATGAAAAAATTGATTTCATGAAAAATGAGATACAGGTAATAGGTAAACTTTTCCCCTAGCAACCATGAAGTACATTTTGTAACAGGTATGGTCATTCATAAGCAGAACATGCCCTGTGGAAATTTTTCTTTTTCATTCGTAGAATGTTTATCTCCAATATCTTTCTTCTACTTGTTTTTTAATGATAAAATCTTCATCTTTTCTTCCTTAAGGTTTATTTTATTCAATTATAAAATTAGTTGGGTTCATTATAAAGAGTTTGGTGAATACAGAAAAAATATAGAAAAGCATAAATAAGAAAATAAAATTCACTCTCATATAAAAACATTCACTATTAATAACCTGCTAGCAACTTAGAAGCATATACATAGAAATGTAATTTAAATCCTATTTCCCATTTTATTGTAATCAAATTTTCTACAGAACATTGTAAGGACTTCTCCATACCATTAAATATTCTTCTAACACATGATTTTAGTATCCTCAAAGGAATCTATAATATAGATTATTATATTTCACTTAGCTAATCTTTCTATGTTGACATTATTAACATAAATGTTTATGCATCTCTCTACTGGCTTAGAATAAATCCAAGAAAAGGAACTCTATAGATCAAACTCATAAGCATTTTAAATTGTATTGCCAATTGTTTCTCCAAGAAATATTATATCAATTTATTTTTCCACAAAAGTAGATGAATGAGAGTATCCATTTCCTTAAATTCTTGATCAGAGGTACTATTTTTAAAGAGAAAAAACATGTCAATTTAATGGTGAGGGGAATATCTTACTATATTTTCTTAATTTCTAATTAAAAACTTATTTTAAAGTTAAATGTTTTTAATTTTTCATTGTTATTGGGTGGGGGGTAACTGAATTGCCTATTCACCTCTGTAGCAGACTATTAGTTGTCCCTTAATATCCATTCTCTCCTTATTTCCTAGTAACAGAAGAGACAACATTTAGCATATAGTCCCTTGAAATGATATTTTCCATTCTCTTTTGCAACTAAGTGTGGCTATGTGTCAACTCCAGGCTGATGAAATAAAAGCAAACATGATCTATCCTATTCCAGAGAAATGTCCTTAAAGGGAGAAGCTATGTCTTACATCTTTTCATCACTCCTGATGGTTGGAATGCAGATATTATGGCTGGAGCTCAGCACCCATTTTGGACCAGGAGGATAAGGGGTACATTCTAGGAAATAGCTGAAAAATATAGATTCCATATAAATTTTGTCTCAACCATCATAAGGCAGCACTGAGACATGTTTACATCCCATAGGTATGTAATTAAATGGTTATATTGCACTCTAAAGTCATTTAGATGATGAGTGTACATATTTTTGAGGGTTTTTTAATAATCCATTCTTTGCTAAAGCAGAGTTTTCCACTTATAACCTGTGCAGCTCCAGGTTCAAGTCATTTTCTCAGAGTTTTCCACTGAGACTTAGCGGAAGCTGAATGGGCCAGCTCTGCATGCTACCTCCAATCCATGTTTCAAAGGTAGTCACCCTGTGTTATTCACTGGAGTTCCACAGAGGAGTCCCTGCTATTTGTGATTTCACACACACACACACAGATAAAAAAATATGGAGTCGCAATTTCCTACCAGATCATAAGCAGCCAGCATCTTTTTCTGCACATCTGGAATTGCACCCAGAGGCTCCAGGTAAGGAAAGCTGTCTTTCAACACAAGTGAGACTGAAGGGGTATTGTCACTGGTGATGAGCCGAGATGACAGAGTTAACAGGCACTGCTTCAGATTGGCAATTGGAGGGAGTCCACATAGTTCCTTAATAGACACGATTGCGTTCTGTGAGGAAGAAAACATGGAATCACACTTCTGACCACCTGACACATCACCGCCAGCACTCCCAGGTTTACAGAAAAGTATATTCATTTTTAAAAGATAATACAGAGAGCTAATTCATGACTATACTTCATCTTGCTCAATTTTTAGCAATCACCACAAACATCCCATGAGAGCAAAGCAGAGTGGGACACAAGGCTATGCAGTGCTTTTCAGAGCAGACCACTGGGATAGTCACACAACTAAGTACTGGCTGATCATGAATGTTATGTTAGATTTGTATCATGGTGATCAGGAAAACATAATGGCTGGGGTTGTATACTGGAGTGCATTTCGCTTGGGCTTTTTTCCTCAAGGTAGCAGGATGCTATTGCTCAACACCCTCCATCTGACTAATCAATGGCATTCCTTTGTCACTTCATCAGAAAGGCACCTGACAGACACACACAATGAAAGCACATTTCATGTAGAGCTATATTTGTCCATGTTACAGTCTTTTCAAAAAATTCATTTGAAATAGAAATTATGACTATTTTACATTTCACCCACAGTGAACAGTACCTAACTTATTAGGTGTCTCATGAATTTCATGACAATGATCACCTTCATTTTTCTTCTGGTTAGACTCCAAATAATCCTTAACCCCAAAGACTTTATGTTAAGATAATATGAACTATCAACGCTACCTGGATACACTTTATCTATAACTCTTTTATGTATTTTAAATACATAATATAAAATATGCAAAGTACATATTTCAAGAATTATATAAAATATGTAAAGTCTAATCTATAAAGTTAAGTGCAGATATGGTTTATAACTAATCTAACATAGGGATTTATAATAGTACTAGAATTATGTCAGAAAAAGTTACATAGAATATGCTGATATTTAGACTCTATTTTTTAAATGGTGGCTAAGGCTACCTACCACAAGTATTTAACTGTGCCATGGGTTTGTGGTTCTGCATCACATGAATGATAATGGTAATGGATTTTGGTATTCAGCAATCCTGGATTTATTTTCTTTAATTTTTAACTTTTGCAGGTACATAGTAGGTGTATATATTTATGAGGTACATGAAATATCTTGATACAAGCATGCAATATGAAATAAGCACATCATGAAGAATGGGGTATGCATCCCCTCAAGCATTTATCCATTGAGTTGCAAACAATCCAATTAGACTCTTTAAGTTACTCTAAAATGTACAGTTATTATTAACTATAGTCACCCTGTTGTTCTATTAAATACTGGCAGTCCTGGATTTAAAGGCTAACATTGCTATTTGTTAACTTGCAATATTTAGGAAATGCATTAACATTTTCAAATTTATTATCTATCTTGAAAACAGGGATTTTTGGTGAGGATTATTATAAACACATCAGCTAAAGAAAAAAAGTGAACTGAATAATATGCACTTTGCACATTGCAGGTACTCGGTGAATATCTGTTATTGTTTGCATCTCAATAACACTAGCCTAATAAGTATATTAAGTAGTTTTTTTTTTAAGTTTACCACTGTCTCAGATTATAAGCATTAATGAAGGAAAGAAAACTTAACACTGAATTTCTAAATGTTGAGGCTAGTCAATTTCCATATACTCTAATTTTACTCTAATAATAATCTTGTGATAAGTGTAACTATTTTTCTCACCTTATGTGGAGAATATTGATGATCACAGACCTGAAATAATTTGTTCAAGATTGCACAGAGATAGATTTGATCAAGAACCCTTGTTCTTTCAATTAAACCACATTTCTAAGACAAGGTTAAACATTTTTCAACAAGTTTGAGTGCCAATTTTTTTTGTTTAGTTTTACTTGTTCTTGTGGGGAGTAATTTATTATTGTTGTCATTATACATAATTTAAAACTAAAAAGTAACCTAATAGACATTATGCTTGTTTTATATCACTTCAAATTCTCTTTCATGTTCATATATGCAAATATGTTATATATACACTGGTAATTAGTATGTGTGTTTGTATAAATTTTTTATATATTACACACAAATATTGTATATTCTACTTTGCTCCCATTGTTTCAGATGCATATTTCCATATATTGATTCAGTTTTGTACTAAGGATACTTAATATACAGCATTTTGCTACATCTTAGTTCAGTCCAAACTTAACATAGCATTCACAGTTAGAAACATAAAATATATCTGTTTTATCACAGACAATACTGAACTTAGTTCAATGGTACACAAGTTTACACATCTTTCTTTCTTTTTATTTTGAGACAGGGTCTTGTTCTGTTGCTGCCCAGACTGGAGTGCACTGGTACAATCACAGCTCACTGCATCACTGACCTCCCAGGCTCAAGTAATCCTCTCACATCAGCCTCCCGGGTAGCTGGGACTACACGTGCTCACCACCACACCTGGCTAACTTTCGTGTTTTTTAGAAATACAGGGTTTCATCCAAGCTGGCCTCAAACTCCTGGCCTCAAGTGATCCACCTGCCTCAGCCTCCCAAAGTGCTGGGATTACAGGCATGAGTCACCACACCCAGACTTAAACAATCTCTCTGATAAATTTTTGCAAATCAGATTATTAATAAAATATTAGAAGGGTAGGAATAAGCAGGGATAGGGAAGGAGAGTGTGAGATGTTTCTCCTACCTGCATATTTTCTCTCATATCTATGGCTTCTCGTAATGGATGAACTGCTATTTTAAAGATGTCATCAATGGTTTTAAGACCGATATTCCTGAGCATGGTATATTCCCGAACTTTCTTCCCCATTCTCACTGAAAGACTGCGCTTCTGTGCCTTTCCTCCTCCACTTCGATTAGTTATTGCTATGTGGACAAAAAGAGTTACGTGCTCCATGATGTCACCCACAAAAGAACGCAGGGGAACATGCCGATATCCAGGCTGCAAACATTCAAATGGTATCGTATATTGCCCTATAAACTCATCCCCAATGTAGTCATCGTCCAGAACAACAAAACGGATCATGGCCAGCTCAGGTAGGTTTACTTGGAACTCAAAAGTTTCATCAAAAATAGGATTATCACTGTTTTGCTGTACAGTTTTAGTTCTTTGTTCCGAACAATCTGCTGGAATTCCGTGTATCTCTATACAAACATAGGGATCTATGACATCCCCTTTGGCACAAGCTCCCTTGGGCTTTGGGAAATTCTGACCACTGATGATCTTGATATGAAGAGCTAGAGGAGACACCCCAGGTAGAATGCCCTTTGTATTTGCGCTGAAGTAAGAAACTTCATCTCGCATGATAGATGGCCTTAGAACATAACCACATCCCCCGTTTTGAAGAAACCAGCCTGTGTGAAGGTCCATCATTGGACCCGGAGTCTGAAAATTCATTGCTACAATCTGACAGCCACAATTCCAAAAGTCCTGTGGATTCAAGTTACTGGAATCAATCCTCATGGCACTTGGATAGATTCTTGATAAGAACTTCTTATTATAATTAACAAAATCCTCTGGGTACTCATTTGCAATGCGGCTGGCCTCTGTTTCACTGAATGAACACATTTCCCAATAGTTTTGGCTTTTCATAGACAGTTCAAAATCCCTGTACTGAACAGATTTACAAATAGATACCAAATCAGAGAGCTCCCTACAGAGTCGGATTTGTTTCTGCTCACCATTGTAATCTACTGACATCCTTCGAGACATTTCAGCTTCTTCATCTTCATCTGTTACTTCTCCTTCTAACACATCTGGATCAGAAGGCAACTTCTTTCCTTTCAAAATGATCATTCTTTTTAATTTTTCTGGTGACGGGAGGTAGGATTCTGAGGGCAAAGGTGATTCAGTATAGAGTTTATTGCCAAAGACCGTTTTCATCTGTTGAACCATTACTTTCTGCTGCGGCAAGGAGCAGTGATTTCCCAAGCAAAGAATGAGTGGGTATTCAGAAGCAACAAAGGCAAATTTATTTATTACCTCTATGACACTTCGAAAGGAAACATGAGTTGTCATGTTATTTCGATTACAAAGGATTGGGTCATTATCCGAACCATCACTTACATCGAGTTCAATGCTTCGACAGCCCATTTTCAAAGCTCTAACGTACCCATTGATGTCAGCTGGCCCCCTGAACTGGTCTTCTATTAGATAGGTGTTATGAGAGGCATTAATATAGTAGTGAGATAATGGCTGGGTCATATCTTGGGCAACCTTCTTTTGCTCAGGATCAAAAATGTCACATTCTGATGACAATAAATACTGGGTAAAGCCATCAATTGCAAGAAACCCTTTTTGACGTCCCTCTTCAGAAAGTTCGTATCTCCTTATGATGTCTAAGCACATATCCTCGGTGATATGGGTGACTCCTTGCTCAGCTTCTAAAAAGAGCATGAGATCATTGGCATCCAAATATTCTTTGTTTTTAGATATCTGTACAAGTAAGAAATACACTTCTGGCCTGGTGCAAAGTTCACAAAAAGCTTCACAAAATTCCTCTTCGGTCACACGGGTGGTTAGTTTTTCCTTGCTCTTCTGGATTTCTTTAAACTTTAACCTGATCTTGGCTTCCTTCAGAGTAGGGTTGAGTTGTTTTATTAACTCCACAGAGGTGTCTTCCAACATAATCCCATTCCCATCAACATCTGCTGCTTCAAACACTGTTTTCAACCACATGAACCGTGGTGTGTTCTGGTTGCCCTCCATAAAATCAAGAGGCTGCTTACTTCGAGAAACCAGGTACCGTAACCCAGACACCCAGATGTTTGCCACATCTGCTGAATTGGCAACTAGGTCCAGAGACTCATAGTTTTCCCCATGGAGTATGGAAAAGGCACAGTCCTCACAGATCTGGTCAGCAAGGCCATTGTTTCTAAATGTTTCCGTGTTTTTCCCCAGTCTGATCTCTTTTATGGCAGAAATATCAAGCTTGGCTTTCTCGAGGTCTTTCTTTGAAGGTTCCCAGCGAAGAGCTTGGAGGTCTGTGTCCAGAGTGAAAAAACGGTTGTAAATGCGAGAATTTGGCCGAACTTTCTTCAACTCACAGCCAGCTTGCATGAAGCTGATGCAGTCATTTGCACTGCTAATTTTCTTTTCCGATGGCATGCTGCTGAAAGACACGGTTTTCTTTCTTCCACCACATTTTTGGTTTGAAGGATCCTGTAAAATAATTTGAAAAGAATGAATCAGTTTCCTTTAGAAAACAGACAAATTCAGTAACACTCTATGAACTCCTCAAACTTCAATTTACATATTGTGATTATTTGAACAGAGGCTAGCCTAAAGTTTACCTTTTCACTGTTTCAGAAAAGAGAAATTGCTAAGAAAGCTGAAATTATAGGATTCAGGCAAAAACTTATTTTTCAAATGCCTGTGTGGTCTTTGAAACAAAATCAAGTATTAAGTACAAATCACTCTGATTTGTTCATTAAAGCAGATTTCTTAAGAACCTCATGCTGGTGCCTCGACTACCTAGCTCAACTCCCAATAGATATGTAAAAGAAATAAAGCTGTATTTTTTTAAGGTTTCCTCATTTATACTTTGCAACCTTTTAAAGAGGTTTTCTTAAAGTTGATTTAAATAAAAGGTTTTACCTTAACATACTTTGTATCACAAAGTGCTTAACTGAACAGCTTAACTAGAAATCACGTTTTTTTCCTCAAGCTATTTCAAGATGTCTTGAAAGTCAAACTGAGAGCTAACAATAGCCAATCACTCTCATTTGAGCAAATTTTCAAACTGAGGTAAACAGTTTGATTTTAACATTATAGGAATTCACACCTGCATTTCAGTGTAATGTTATTAGCAAGCACAGCTTAAACCAAACAGAAATATGAATGGCTCTACTAACTTTTCAAGGTTCTTCCAATATAAGTTAAATTTCAAAGCCCTTTGCCAGAAGATTTTACAGGGAACACTTGCACCTTGCAAATGCCATTTCTGGAAGTGTCTTTGGATCTTAGTGTTATAGAATTCCAGTTTCCTCAGCCCATTTCACCCTTCCCTGACCAACAGGGCCAACAGATCATCAAACTCCATCCATTCAGAAGAGGGTATCTTAAGCAGGTTTATTATTTTTTGAGGCTGTTTCCTTCTTGATTGTATCTAGGCCTTCTCACATATCATCCTTCCTAAAATATAGTTCCAGTCCGCTGAATACTCATGAGATGATGGATTTCATTTCAGTCTTGGACTGTCCACTATGTCTATCATTCCCAATTCATTTACACTGAATATCTGACTGATGCCACTTAAACTGAGTATTTCTTTATACTAGTCTCTGTTCTGACCACAGACTCAATTAATGATGCTCCCCACCACATCCCAATTCACGTGATTGCCCCAGGAACAAATTTCCCAAAAGTGTCATAATGCATGTTTACCATGCCCAATTTTATAGGCATGCCAAAGAGTCAGCAAAATGTACAGTGCAAAGTACCTTGTCCTTGGAGGAAAAATAACCTTTTTTTTTTTCTTTTTTTTGACAGAATCTCACTCTGTCGCCCAGGCTGGAGTGCAGTGGCGTGATTTCAGTGCAATGCAACCTCCGCCTCCCAAGTTCAAGCGATTCTCCTGCCTCAGCCTCCCGAGTAGCTGGGATTACAGGCACGTGCCACCATGTTTTTGAGTTGTAATTATTCCACTCCCTAAATATATGACCTTGAGTGAGTCACTTAACCTCTCTCAATCTTAATTTCTGATAGGAATTAGTAATCTTTCTATATAACATAGTGTCATTGTGAGACTGAAAAGAGAAAATGTGCGTGACTGTCCTTTACAAACTGTAAGCACTTGAAAGATTACGCTTTTCAAAGGAAGAGGAGCATTGCCTTTTACACCCAGTAACCGTAGGACTATGAGTAGGTACTGACCAGGATATTGGGTGTTATATAGAAGTTAATTCATTCCTGACTTTCGAACATTTCAGACAAATCCTCAGTGATAAACTGAAAATATTTTTAAAACAACCACATGAGATTACTATTTCAAATACTGAAAAGTATAACCAAAGTAGTCTGGACCATATCCTTCATTAGAAATATTTTAAAACAGGGTAGAATATCTTCTCTGGGGCCTCATTTCATCAGTTCTGCCTATATAAGCTTGCCTATCCTATGATTCAGAAAAGACAGGATAATTTATTATTCAATTGACTAAAACCCTACCCCTGAAAAGGAAACAAAATTTGCTTTAGTTATGAGATGTTGGTGGGATGATTCAGTGACTCCAATATATATCAGATCTTCAAGTGACAGTGATACAAATTACCCAATTTAGATTACAGAATATTGCCTGTTGGCACCCTGGCATTTAACAACTTAGCTCCTGCGTTTACAAAGAGTTGCTGTTTTTAATTATCCTATAGTGGTCAGTTTCCTCATCCTTAAGTTAAAAAACATCTATAAATCTTCAGCTATTTATACACAGATGCTCTATTAGAACACATTTAAATTTGTCACAACCCAAATGCTCAGAAATATCAGATGTTTGTGTGTATTTTTCCACACCATCAAGGCAGGCACCTAATGGCATTGCTGAGACGGGATTAATCTACCAAGTAAAATAAAGAAGAAAACTGTGAATTCTGATGGTAAATGAGACTGTGACTCAGCTTTTAAAGCTAACCATTTGACTTGCCTTTTAAGCTAATGAGAGCTTTCACATTAAAAATGATTTTTGTATAAGCAGCTCATGTTCCAAATAGAATTGTTGTCAGCAGAGTGACAAAATCTCTAATAGTTTCTAACAAATATTAAATGGGAAATTAATGCTACTCTAAATGAATGTATATGGTTCCTATACCCCAAGTATGATATTACGCTAGCGTTCTCCACAGCTACTGACTTGAGCCACTGTTTATTTGTAAGAACAAAACCACTCTTGTCAGAATAGCTTTCTCTTACAAGGCTCCTCTCTGCCATATCTCCTTAAATCAAGACATTCCCTCCTAGAATGACAAGCCTTCAAGAAATACATGTTTTATATCTAGACTGCAAAAGAATCCACCTGCCCATAATGCTTATTTCTTGCTTTGACCCACAATTCCTACATGATTATAAAACTTATATCAAAATCCCACCTAAAACTTGGAACCAGTAAAAAGATATGATTCTTAGGTTGTCATTTTACAAAGGACAGAATCCAAAGTCATTACAAGTCTCCAAATAAGCTAAAACTTGGCCAGAGCATGTGTGAACGAATAATTATCTTGTCTGCTGATGACTACAGCCAAGATTATGTACATTCAAAATACGCTGGAAAAGGTTCAGGACTCTGATATCTCTCCAGGTCTGCCACAGGAGAGGAAAATGTCGGATTCAGAGAGCAATCATGCTGTTCTTTCAATAGCCATGCTATTGGCTCTGACAGGTTGGGAGGAAGGGAGATGGAAATGAGGCCTCAGTGGACAGAAGGGTGGACGACTCCAAATCTCCTTCTAAGCTTCACCACCACCAGAGTCCTACACCCCTACATCTGTATTCCCTCAAGAAGATCTTGGCAGATTGGTGGTGAGAAAGTAGGAATATTAAGGTAAACAGACTGGAAAAAGTTGAAGGTTGGGTATCAGTTTTCCTTCTTGGTAAATACAAAACATAATTATGATGATGATGATTGAGAGTCAATTCTCTCTTAACACAATTCAACTACATGCTTAAAAATGGTTAAATGGTCAATTTTATGTTATGTACGTATTAGGAAGATGGGTACTTTTGGCACTTTCCAAAAGAAACCAAGTTTATTATCAGTTCAGGTGTGCTTCAGCCAATGTCTAGCTCATTAGATGATTGAACTGATTCCAATGACCATAACATATTTCCAGGAGATTTTTATAAACTACAAGGTCTTTCAGCTTATTTCAAAGCTAACTCTCCTCACATGAGAATGAAGGCAAGAGGCTGAAGTACCAATACCCCTTCCACACAACTCCTGCCCCACAACCAAAGTCTCTCTTTGAGCAGCTTACAACAAAAGCTTTAAATTTATTAAGATAAATAGTGCATTGTCGCGCCTCTGTCCCCTAAATTAAAGCTTAACCTCATATTGTAGTTGAGTCCAATAATTAGTCAGGCATTGAATTCAATCCTTTCTACTTCCTAACATTCTATGCATGAGTCTCAAATTATCATTTCACAAGAAAGGAATCACATTTAAATAAGTTAAATTAAAAAAATTTTAAAAAATTGTGTTTATATGGTCTCTGAACATCTCTAAATAATACTTCACATTTTGGATCTACTGTCTTTTGAAATTAATCAATATCTTATAAAGGGTTCAATCATCAGAATCAAGAAGAGTCTCATGAACTAGTAAAGCAATAGACATTTACTCTTTTGTTAAAACAACACAAGACTGATTTATCTATGAGTACTGTTTCTATTATATTTATATCATAAAGATAATTTCTATCTAATCTTATGCTACAAGATCTGATTTCCAAACTCAGAAATCATTTCAAAATACAAGGGGAAAATGGCCAAATGTCTTTTTAATTTTTAAATCATTTTCTACAACACTGTTGCTTATCTACTACTGTTAGGAATAGGATACCAATCATGATTAAATGAGACTCTTCACAACAGTAAAAGATTTTCAGCTTCCTAAATATTTAATATTTTTAATAATTGTATTAAAATATGTAATACTTTTATTAAACTAAAACTGGAAACAAAGTTCAGATAAGCCAAATTAATAAACATGTTTCCATAAATTCCCATTGACATTTGCTCTCCCTAAGCCCAATAAGATTGGATATAATGCAAGCTCCTTAACCAAAATAAAAAAAAACAAAATCATTTTTCTTCAAAACACATTGATAAGCCCCCAAAAAACTCTACTTATTCAATGCAAGTTTTGGATCTCAATCATGAAAATATTGAATTATTTCAATATAATTTCAGGAAAAAGTATACTGAAATTGCACACAAAATGTGAATGTACCTAATGCTTATACACTTAAAAATGGTTATGTACTTAAGTGTACTTACACACTTAAAAATGGTTAAATTGTAACTTTTATGTTATGTATATTTTAACACACAGGGAAAAAAATGCACACTGAAGCACCGTACAAAAATTTAAAAGTGAGTAAAGGAAATACCAAGCCCAAGCTTCCCTGCCTTTGACCTCATGAGCATATTTAAACATCTAATTATATCATCACATATACTTTTTGGTGTTTTGGCAAGTTGTTTTTAAGCAAACGGTTCTAAAATGATTCTTTGTTAGAACAAATTTACACAACTCTAAAGACTAGAAATCAAAACACCAGTTGTCAAACTGTGATGAGAAGGAATCTTTGTTTCATAACACTGAACTCCAGCTACATAGTGTAAGGGAGGGAAAGATTTATATTTGAAAAGTTCTCTTAATAAATTATTAATAAAAATTTAATAGATTATACTAAAAGATAAGCATATAGGAACATAGGTTTGATTTTCACCATAGGGACCCTGTCTGTTCTTATATACAACCTATACACTATAAAAATATGCTATTCATTCTGGTTTTGTGAAGTTCCAAGCAAAACTGAGAAACAAAAATTTGGTTGATACATGACATTCTCAAAGGATGGTAGACAATATACAATCTAGAATCCAGATAAGCTCCAACCTTGGATATTGAGAGGCCTCTGGTCTTATTCTTCATTTATTCATTTGACAAACAAGAATAGGTACCTACTCTGTGATAAAGGCTAGCACATTACAGAGTTTAGCGGAAACTGATAAGGTTTCATTTTTATCTTAGATATATCACTCTGCATATGTGCTAAAGGGATTTGATACGGACAAAACTGATGATGGTACATTAGATGACTATTTAATTCAGCATTACAATAAAGAGATAGTGATGGTCTGAGCTAGATTCCTAATAAAAAGGATGAAGGCATTAGGTAGATTAGGAAGGTATCCTAATAAAAAGGATTCCTAATAAAAAGGATGAAGGGATTAGGTAGGTTCCTAATAAAAAGGATGAAGAAGAGTGGGAAATACCAAAAAACATGAGGTAAAACGACTTCTTGACTGAGTAAAGGATGACTTCTAGGTTTTTGGTTTGAGTGAGAAGTGAATGGAAATATTACTAAATGAGGTATGAAATATCAGGGGAAGTGAAGTTGAAGTGGAAACTGGGCTGCTTGGTGGATTTTATATGACTATGGGCCATCTAGGTGAAGTTGTCCAATGGAAAGTTGGATATATGAGTCAAACCTCCAGGGAGAAGTCTGGACTGCAGTTTCAGTGTTGAAAGTTATACCTGTAAAGGGATAAACAGAACCTTGAGCATAGTACAATCACCGATTAAATAAAAGCAGCTGCAAATGGGCTAAACCCAGAGGAACACCAGTATTTAGAGGCTGGGCAGGAGAGAAGACCCAAAAGAAAAAAAGAGCTAAGGGGTAAGAAAACCAGGAGAATGAGCTTCCACAGAAGCCAAGACTAAAAGGAAAGCATGCTGGAAATTAAGATCTGAAGATAAGCTTACTGAATTCAGCAGTTAAGCAGTTACTGCTAACTTGGGCAAGAGAATGTCTTATATTCCTTTTAAGATGCTTAGGATAGAGAACGAAATGAGACCCAAACTGCTGCCATGACAAGACTGAGAGTAAAGGGTCCCAGGGAAGGAACAAAAGTCCTTCAGTGGGAAAGACAGCCAGGATGGCTACTACCATATACTAAGCGAGATAGAGCAGCCCCAAATGAGACTGAACAACAGGCAGAGGCAGAGAGTAATAAATCCAGGAGAGGGCTATCCTCAAAAATGTTGGCTCCACTAACCTGGAATGTGATCACAGAATGGAATTCAGTTCTGATACATACATTTTGCCTGTCCAATGGGCCTATGCCCGAAATCACATCCATGTTTGGCAGTTAAGTGGCCTGGAGAAAATCCATACCCATACACAAGGCCTAACAGTTCACACAAAATTCAAGATGGTGGGGGAGATGGGATCATCACTGTATCTGTTGCCTTCAAGTTTCAGAAAAGGGAAGTCTGCAACTGTAGAATTATACCATTAATTTCACGTTAAATTTTCCCAAGTTTTATTCCCATGGTCAACTCCAGTTACTTAATGCAGAGACACAAACAGGTGATGCACTTCTTTACGGTTAACACCATGTGACTTACCCAGGGTCACTGTGTGATGCAGTGGGAGTGGAGGTCCTAATGGCCACTATTGAGAAGTAGCTGAAGCATAACCCAAGTAAGCCATTGGCCTTCCCTAGTGGGTCCCTTATTGGTAAGGATCTGAACAGTTATTTTATGACCAATAAAAAAAGCATTTATTGTCTACACCATCTTCTAAGTCAACAGAATTAATTAAAGGCAATGCTAAGTGTATGCATGCATATTTCTCTAGCCAAATTAAGTTCTATGTCTGAATTTACCATTAAATTTTATCTATAAAAGGTGATTCATTTAATAAAATACACTAAAGCCATCTCCTTTAGGAAACCCACTCTGATATATACGCTGTGGTGGGGATGGGATACTAATTAAAATATGGACAGCCAGTGACCCTCTAAATTTTATACATCTTCTCTGAAATGACTCTTTTCACTTGGAAGCAAAAATAATTGATGTTCTATAGGCAAAGCTAGTGATAGAGTGCAGAGAAAAAAAAAGAGTCCATTTCAGAGTGGGTAATTAATATCATTGATTTGTTTTTGTTAAACAGAAGAAGCTTCCACTGTGCTGTACCTCACTGCAATCATTTGCTCATTAGAACTCATTAAAAAGGGACACTCTAAATAAAAGTGATTATTTCAAGCTCTTCTTCTGCATAGTTTCCATCCAGTTAGCGTTTTTCTGCAAGAATATTATACACATCCCATGGATTATTTCAAATACAACTTTCATTTACACAAAGATTGACTGGGCCCCTACTCTGGGCTACGCATTGTACAAGTGATTTGTTCTTTAAAAAATCATTAATCCCAACACTAATGTTGTCTGGAATAAATTTTAATGTATGAATTTTTGTAGCTAATTAAATCAGTAAATAAGAACAAAGGTCATCAAATTTAATAATTAGAGCAAAATGTATAAAGAATGCTTCTAAATAAACAATAAAAACAGCTTTAAATAACATTAAAGATGTTTATGAGCCAAGCCCACAAAGGAGCATAAAAGGCTGATGAGGCATATTAAACAGAAGTACTACGTCCTTTGTAGTGTCAGCTGCTTTCATGTAAAGGCCTTGTTTCTTATTTTAATCTTGTCAATCTCCTCTTGTATCCTTCCCAGTCCACTTGTTCATATGCAGTTATGACATACGTGAACTTTCATTTTTCTAGTCAACAACACGGTCCTTTTCACTAATCCTACTGCTGCATGCAATGCGTAGTTTTGTTAATACTGTGCTTTAGCTGCGTCAATTTGAACAAAATAAGGGTGACAGCAATAAAGGTCATCTGACGATTTATTCAGCGGCCTCTGAGGAACGACTTGCAGCTATCAGTCCTGTCCCTCTAAGACAGATGTCTGCCTCACACTCAAAAACAATACATTCAAAATTAATAGGTAGCCTGCGCAACTCTTAGCAGAGGTGCCAAGAACCAAGTGGGCTTGGAGACTGAGATACGATTCTGTCCTTCCTCAGGAGACCCCTGCCCAGCAGGGCCCAGGAATCCTGGTGGAGCTTATGCCAGCATTGACTGTTGTTTCTGGTGTGAGGATTAATTCAATGTTCTCTTGATGGAAAACAGGATGTCATGTCCCTTTAAAAGGAAAGTCAATGATGAAGGCTAGCTAAATGTATACTTTTAATACCTACATGGCTAATACATCTCTTTCAATGTATTGTTACAAAGATTAAATGTAATGCTCCAATTATTTCACAGGTATAAACATATAACTTGATGCTTAATTGGGCATTCATCAGAAAATTATATGTAATTAGGTAGGCTTTCAAATCGACGCATACTTTTATATTTTATTCTAATTAATGTTGCACATTTACTTAAAATACTTTATCTGAAAAATTAAAATATCAACAGAAATAAAACATTATTAAATAGAGTTCATGTCACGAAGATTCCTGAGAAAATTTCCCACCTCTCTTTGTGTCCTATGTAGTGAGTTCACAGAATCGTTTTTCCTTCATTGTGACTTTTCAGGGTTTTTTTGGTTTTTTTTTTTTTTTTTTTGAGACGGAGTCTCGCTCTGTCGCTCAGGCTGGAGTGCAGTGGCGCGATCTCGGCTCACTGCAAGCTCCGTCTCCCGAGTTCATGCCATTCTCGACTTACCAGTTTTTAATGGTAATATTTACCCTCAACTATGACACACCAATATATTATTTTCATTGATTTTAGTCACTTTGTAGTCCAAATACATTCTTTAGTCATCTAAATTTGAATTAAGCATATTTAAAACTGAAAAGGAGATACCCAATGTACTTCAATATTATGTGAGTTTTGCCATTTATTATCATAGAGTGTTATTGGAGCTGAGTTTTAGAACAGATGTGATTTATAAAAATAAGAAAATCATTTACAGTTATACCAGCTTAAGTGGAAATAAGAGACATAATCAGCCTTTCTTCAGAGCACAAATTTTCATTAATGAAATAGTTTGAAAAATAGTCAACTTCCAGGAATTTATGGTTTTCTGTGCAACATTTCGTAAGGACAAAACTCCAGGTTATATGCATCACTTACAAATTCAACTCAATGACATATAAAATATATAATTACTAGTGGTATTTCTTAGAAATGAAATCAGTTCTATTGTACTGTACAGTAATATACACATGTAGGTTTTTCATTACAAAAAATATTCTGTAGAAGATTTAAAAACAGTGAATTTACTTTTTAAAAACATTTTATAAATGTATGTCACTTGGGACAAGGAGACTAAATTTCAATTTCAATTTTTAAAAAATCTAATTCTATTCAAACTTAAGAAATAATACATTAATAGTCTAAACTGATCTTTCTCTAGATTTGGAGTAGTCTATTCTACCATTTAATAAATTGGTGTATATATCAACAAATGGACTCCTTCTTGCATTTGTATTAAGTCTGTATTGTAAAACTGACATTTAAATTATTTTAAACTGCCTAATTGAATATTTCTTTTGCAACAAACCCCTTAAAGCAATCTCTGAGTTTTCCATAAGACAGATCTCTGAACCACATATAAAATAGAATGTCAGTTATCTTGACCCAATGCTATGTGCAAACACATCCTTAATATGTTTTCTCTTATGACAATAATAGAATATGCCCTTGGGACTAGCTATCATAGAGATATAGAACCTTTGGCTCAACTAGCCAACTTGGCTTCGACGTCAAGATGAATCTGATTAAAGGTTTTAAGTTTTACCCATAACTTCCGGAATGGGTTAGAACTATCTAACACTTTAATCCTTATTGCATTACCTCTGATTAACTGAACATCAGCATCTGCTCATGTTCAAGGAACAGATGGCAGATATCAGAGAATGAATATTCTCAGCTCAGGGACTCCTTTAGGGTGAACTCTCCCTCACCCCCATTCATACCCAGTGAAGGCTCCATGGTCAAAATGGAAACAAATTCATTCTCTTAACTTAGAAAAATGTAAAAGAAAACTACGTAAGCATAGTTTTTATTTGAGATAATAAAACTCAAAGTCCATAAATATTGTACTGATAGAAATTACTGAACTAATTAAATTCCTTCTCTCCAAACCGAAGTATTGGATTAGAGATTAATAAATTTTACTTACCATCACTACCTACTTGCATGACTTTTTGCAAAGCAAATTTCTATCTCTATAATTTTTATTTGTCAAAAAAATATAATTCCTAGCCTGATTCATAGGGCTGTGTCAAGGAAAAAAGGAAATAACGCATGCTAAAGTACTTTGTAAAACATAGACCACAATCTGATAAAATTCCAGAGAAGTGAATTATAGATCTTTTTATGAAAATAAGTAAAATATGGCAATGTATTAAAGAAATATATTCTTCAAAAAGTCAGATTTATTCCAGGAATGTAGGAATGAGTCAACATGAGACAGTCCATCAATGTAATTAAATAAGTAAATAGGTTAAAAGAGAAAAACAATTGTTCATAACTAAAACCACCCCAAAGGCATATGACAAAATACAGTATCAATTCACAACAAAACTCAGTAAACTGAGAAGAGAAGAAAACTTCCTTAACATAATCAAAACCATTTCAGAATCCTAGAGGAAACATTTTACCAACTGGTGAAGATTTAGAAGCATTCTCATGAAAATCAAAAAGCAAAACAAAACAAAAAAGCCTACTATTTATTTACTTTATATTTTAATATAATTTTGGATAGTTAAGCCAAAGCAATAAGTTAAAGATAAGAAATTAAGTGTAAAATATTGTAAAGAAAGTGACAGATCATTATTACTTGCAGAAAATATAACTATTTACCTAGAAAATCCCAAAAGATCCAATGAAAAACTTATTAGAACCAGTAAAAGTGAAAGTGGCAAAATATAATATAAATACAGAAAAATTAATAGCTGCCTTATATGCCAACCTGTTTCTAAACATAATGGCAGGGGTGAGTGGGGGTGAGAGGAATCCCATTCAAATTAGTAATTAAGATTATAAACAAGTCAAGAATAAACTTAACAAGATATGTGCAAAACTTATATAATTTTATTTCACTTAAAGTTAAAAGGAAAAATTAAATAAATGAAAATATTAAAAATTACCAAAAATATACTACTGGCAAAATTCAAATTCTTCACTAGTTAGTAGACAAACACAATAAAATTGTAATGAAAAGCCCAATGGGATAGTTTCAATGGATGCAGTTGTAAGAGGCATTTTAAATAATAAAGGAAACAATATATTATTCAATTATTAGTGTTAACAAATTGAGTATTCATTTGAACAAAAAAGCTAGATTTCTGCTTCATGTCAGACAAAAAATAATTTTAAATAGATTAAATATTAAATAAAACACAGAAATGCTAGGAAAAACTATAAGAGTATATTTGTATAGTTTTGGGTGAAGAAGACCTTTTCTTAACAAATATATTAAGACCAGAAAGCATAGAGGAAAAGATTGATAGATTTGACCATATAGAAACTTAAAACTGTATTGATATTTTTTAAAAAATTCAAGCTGGAAATATTTGCTATGTGTTTCTTAATTTATAAAAGTTATTCACCAACAAATTTTGGAAAAGACAAATTCACAAAATTATATAACTGTTTAGAGAATATATAAAAAGATGCTCAAATAATTATACATTATGTATATATCTATATTTACAAAGGTATAGACAAATAAAATGACTATTTTTGCCTATCAGATTACTAAAGGTAGGGAAATGGAAATTTTTATACAACAGTACATTGAATATAAACTTATACAACTTTTCTGGAAGGTAATGTAATAATATGTTTTAAAACATTAAAGATGCATCTACTTTGATCCAGCAATTTAATTTTTAGGAATTTAAAGAAATCTGAAGAAAATACTTGA
Organism: Symphalangus syndactylus; assembly: GCF_028878055.3. NCBI lineage: Eukaryota > Metazoa > Chordata > Mammalia > Primates > Hylobatidae > Symphalangus > Symphalangus syndactylus. Next base: position 102,253,864 of record NC_072430.2, on the reverse strand, counting down.
GTAAATGAGCAAAGATATAAGTAAGAGGTGGTCTACTGCCACGCTGCTGATATTTAAAGAGTAAGTATAAACTAATAAACTAAACATCCATTCCAAGGACTAGCAAAATAAATTATGGTACATTTCATGTAACAGGATTCTATACAGCCCATATAATGGGTGATGCAGACCTATAACTCTTAAAATGCATTGTGTGTGTATACTTAAAAAGCAGATAACAGAAGAGTACTTATAGTATAATATGAGAGCTTGAGAGCTTACCATTTACCTATGACAAGTCTGGAAGAATATATTCCAATTGGTGATAGTGGTTATCTCTAGAAAAAGGGAGCAAAATTATGGAATTTTCTTTCTCCGTATTGCTCAAATTATTTAAAATTAACATATATTAGCATACACTATGAGAAAACATATTAAAGATATTTCCATATTAAAGACAATTAGAAAGCATTAGTCCTATAATTACCTCATGAATTATCAGAACGATAGATACACTTTGTAGAGATTAATGACATCCATCTTTTTTAAGCTTTTTTGAGTCATAACTAAAATGGTTAAAATTTCAAAGAGCCCGGGAGTTCAAGGGCTCTTTTGAAATTATTTTTATTAAAATAATTATACTGGTGTTATTTTAGTTACACACAATTTTTGAAATATTTATTATTCTTGGGAATGGTCAATGCACTTCTAATACAATATGTAAAAATAGCCCTTAAATATCATGTCAGACCTCTGATTTGGAAATTATTTTAGTATCTTCCATTTTAGAACTACTAATATTAGTTAGCTATGGTGAAAAGAATGTCCAAAGCACAATTCAGTTTTATAATGTATCTGGAAAACTAGTCTCATAAATATTTAAACAATCAATTTGAATGAAAATGTATGTCTTCTCTTAAATCTTTTCTACCTCTAAGGTTTGAGAGTAGATGTAAGCATATGAATGTTCCCAGAGGAGGAAAAGAAGGTTAAACTTGAGAATTCCTTACTAGATGTTTAAACCAATTTGATTTCAATCAGCACTCCACTGATAATAAGATTCAAATCTGCTATATTGAATTAGGATTTAAGTATATCCCAAAGTATTGGGCTCAGTAAGAATTCCATATAGTTTACAAGGTCTTTTACCTTTCAGAGCATACATACTATTAATAATTATAAAATTTCAACCATAATCATCAAATATAGAATGTAGCCTTAAAAGCTCTCCATCAGGTGAACTTAGCCTATCCCTCTATTTTCATGTCTAGATATGTAACTACAAATTTGCCTTTGCATTCCGCCCTCAGTACACTCCCACATCTTCAGAAAGCATACGTTAGTTCACCAAAAAGTCTTTCATTGTCTTCTAATCCACATTCCTTTATTTCTCCTTTAATAGAGGGTCCTTATCTGAACTCAACTATTCTCACTCCACAGAATAATTTCTGCCCATCTCTGCCACTTAAAACACTCTTCTACTAATTGTACTTAACTCTACATTTAACATGTGAAATCTCAGGACATTCAACTAATGAATGCAATATTTCACCCAAAATGTTACTTAAAATAGCAGATATTTTCTGAATCATTTTTACACTCTCAGGAAAAATATAGTTGTCAATATATTTTTTCAAAAAGCTAAATCTGCTCAATTACCACCAGGCTTATTGCCTCCTGAGAATATCTGCAGAATGAGAATATAATTATAAGTAATAAGAAATGGTAACTAAAATAAAAAATGCTCTCATAGCCCATGTAAATCTGAGCCAAATTCAGGTGAAATATTAACACTCAATTCTGGTGCATATTTTTTATTTTGGTCAGGGTCTTGCTCTGTCACTCAGGCTGGGGTGCAATGGTGGGATCATGGCTCACTGCAGCCGTGAAATCCTGGGCTCAAGCAATCCTCTCACCTCAGCCTCCCAAGTGGCTGAGAGTATAGGCATGCACCACCACTCCAGGCTGTTTCTTTATCTCTGTAGAGACAGGGTCTTGCCATGTTGTCCAAGCCATTTTCAAACTCCTGAGCTCAAGTGATCCTCCCGCCTCAGCCTCCCAAAGTGCTGGGATTACAGGCATGAGCCACCGTGCCCAGCTCTGGTGCATATCCTTGTGTGATGGTTCACTTAAAAACAAACAAACAAACAAACAAAAAAACTGCCAGGTGGCTTACTTTCTTGGCACTGAGAGAAGTTTACAAAATCTTATGAAATTTGACATAGTTATGTTTGCTTATCTAGGCAATTTTTTATTTATTTATTTATTTTTTCTTGAGACAGAGTCTCACTCTGTTGCCCAGGCTGGAGTACAGTGGTGCGACCTCAGCTCACTGCAACCTCCACCTCCCGGGTTCACGCCATTCTCCTGCCTCAGCCTCCCGAGTAGCTGGGACGACAGGCGCCTGCCACCATGCCTGGCTGATTTTTTTGTATTTTTAGTAAAGATGGGGTTTCTCCATGTTGTTCAGGCTGGTCTTGAACTCCTGACCTCAGATGATCCGCCTGCCTCAGCCTCCCAAAGTGCTGGGATTATAGGCGTGAGCCACCGCTCCCGGCAGCAATTTTTAAATGGAATAAACATCACAGTTGTTTGCAGGACTATAAGCTAGCACATACTGATCTCTAGGCTATCAATTTGTCTGAACACAAAGATATTTAACACACATTTGAATTATGTGTAGGGTGTGGTTGTTACATAAGTTCATTCATTTTACTAAGGGATCTTGAATCCCATTTGTTGATGAAACTGACCAGCACAACCCCTGAGAGGATAAATTTGTAGTACATCTACGAATATTCTCTGAAAATAATAAGATATTTCACCCCAGGAAGTGTGAATCCCATGATGTAGAAATAAAAGAAAAATATTCATATTACACTTTCTTCTTTAGTATTTAATCATAAAAGGATCATGGGCAGCAAAGATTCCAAGCTATGCAGGGTCAAGTAAATTAAATTTGTTTCAAAATAATGTTTCATCTTTTAGATCTCATTTAAATTATCAGCAAAAAGAAAGTTAAAGTCATTTATTTCTGTAGAACTGGTATAGTGACAGGGAAATAAAGTACTTAATGAAACCATTTATAATCTATAATCATTTTATTAAAACAGCATTTCCACTAAACACTTTACAATGAAAAAGTATAGTAATTTACAAATAGCTTAGGGACTGAGCTCTAATTAATCTCTTAGAAAAAAAGACTTGACACCTCAACATATTTATACTCTATTAGCTTTGCTATCAGGAAACCTTGTAAAAAATGAGAAAGACAATCCATAATGAATTCACTACACTTAATTTCATATTATCATCCCTAGGTGGTTTCTTAATAACACTTGCATGAATTGAGAGAAAGTGACAGCTAGTCTTATCTATGAGAATGATTGTGTTCATTATTACTTTAAGAACCTCCAAGTAAAACTACTTTATGTTCAAAAATGAAAATCAAAATAAGGAGGGTAAGAACATCTCACCTTTCTAAGAAGTTTTAATTTTTTCAAAAGGTTTCCACATTTGTTTTCTGTTAAGATCTCTGAAGATTTGAGATGAGAAAATGCAAGACACAGGAGACTGAACAACATGCCAAAAACATAAATCAGTGGCAGAGTCAGATGCCAAACCCAGGTATTTCTACTCCTGGTGAAACTTTTTCCTCTAAGTTTATACTACCTCTGCATTTTACTACTATACTTTTCTAGTTCCCAGTGTATTTTCTCACCCTTCACTATGGGAAGGAATACAAATTTTACCATTATTGATATTTTCCCTCACTGAATGTTGAATAAAAAGAACTGTTACTTACACTAATTATCTCTTCCCAAAGTGCTATATTACTTGGCAAAAATGCCGCTCAAAAAGTGGGCCACAAAGGCCAGGCGCGGTGGCTCACGCCTGTAATCTCAACACTTTGGGAGGCCCAGGCAGGTGGATCACCTGAGGTTAGGAGTTCGAGACCAGCCTGGCCAACATGGTGAAACCCTGTCTCTACTAAAAATACAAAAATTAGCTGAGTGTGGCGGCGTGCACCTATAATCCCAGCTACTCGGGAGGCTGAGGCAGGAGAATCACTTGCATCCGGGAGGCAGAGGTTGCAGTGAGCTGAGATTGAGCCATTGCACTCCAGCCTGGGTGACAAGAGCAAAACTCCGTCTCTAAAAAAAAAAAAAAAAAAAAAAAAAAAAAGAGGGCCACAAAAGAAGAGGACATGGTGTGGAAAATTCTTCATATTTTGGAATATTTGGAATCCTTCAACATATATTTATGGAGTCCCAATTTAGTGCCAGGCACTGAGCTGGATATATAGCGCATATACTGTAATGGCACCTGTAGGAGAAAGATATATTAAAGGATAATCACACAAACATGTAATTTAAAATGATAAGAACCGCTCTGAAAGAAAATAGGGAGTATTTTAGGTGGAGGGGAACTAATTTAGACTGGAGTAGGGTACTATGCATCCCCTGAGGAACTAACACAAGCTAGGCAAATTGCCAGGCAAATAGCGTGGGAAAAATATTCCATGCAGAAGAAACAGCACAGGAAGATCCTGAGGAGACTCCACTAACACAGGCCCCTACAGCAAATGCATAGGAGAGGAGGGAGGAAATGAAATGAAGCTGTGGCAGTGGGCTGTAAAAGCCATGTTTTATAAATCTGGAATTTATTCTATGGAGGTTTTAAGGCAAAGAAGTGAAAGTTCTTACATTTTCAAAAGAAAAAATATATCTAGCTGCTAGAGAATGGATTTGGAGATACAAATTAATGGAGTAACCACTTGGTGATTGCAAGAGAGCTCCGAATATACTGAACTAGGATGAGAACAAGAGAGAAGTGGATTTATTTGAGGAGCTACTGATGAACTGAATTGGGAGCAATGGGGAGAGGGAGAGGGATCCCCAGATCTCTGGTTTGGGCAACTGAGAGGCTGGAGGAGCCGCTTATAGAAACAGAGAAGTCTATAGAAGGAACAGATTTGTAAGTGGCTCTAGAGTATTGAGAATACAATTATAAATAAGGAGCTAGATCCTAAGATAAACCTCTGAGTTCAAGATAAAAATTTGGGATTTAGGAACTGTCAGGTTATTAGTGGTTTTTGAAATCATGGGGCTGAATGAGATAACTTAAGGAAAGAAGGCAGAATAAAAAGAGAAGAGTACCTAGCAGTGACCTTTGAGAATGTAGAACATTTTGAGTTTGGTTAGGAGAAAAGCTGACAAAGGAGAGGGAAAATGGTGGTATTGGTAATCTCAGGATTTCTACTAAATAAATCATATTCCTTGAAATTTTCAGTAATAATAATTCATATCCCTCTGATATTTGGTATAATTAGGAATTTGACATGATTACTAATATTATATAACGAAAGTGAACAAGCTATTTAGAAATAAAATTGTTTATAACACTCTTTTTCCTTGTCTGAAGCTTAAAGAGATGTTCAATTTAAATGTAAAAATAGCATAATATAAAAATCCCTCAGTGTCTTATCAACACCTAAACTGGCAAAAGGCAAATTAAAAACATGTTTTACATCCAACTTTGTATCCAAGGTGAGGCAGAGACTGATATTTTCCTATAGTTTAATCAAGGGAAAACAGGCCCTTTAAGTTCTATTAAATTATTTAACAGCCACAAACAGATGCAATAATTCATTGTTGGCAAAACAAATCATTTTCTCTTCTTTCTCAATGCCAATAAAGCAAATATTCACAGGTGCTTAATCAACATCCTTGCATCAGGCCAAACAATACAACTGTTTTATGAATGACAAAGGAAACATACATTAATAGGGTGACAGAATAATGCATCATTGATAAGCCAAAGATTTGGGAAAGTTTAAAAAATGATTCTGAAGGATATGGAAAACAAAAATTTACCGTGATTCTGAATGTGAATGTCATTTCATTGAATTGACATTTACCAAGCAATTGGTGGAGAGAATTCTGTAAGAAGAATTAGGTTATTTAGACTTGAAAAGCTTTCTGACTTATTTATTTGGTCTGGAAGGTTGAAAGCCTTACTCATCCTGGATTGACAGTACGCCTTGGACTAAAGAAGTTTTTTTAAAGAAGTTTCCTAAAGCATTCTGGCAAGGTGGCAACTAAACCAATCCAGAAAGGACTACCATCGAAGAAAACGAAAAACTTAGATTCATATTATTCTGATGTGCTAAAAATTTCCCTTCCTTCAAATAGAGTGGAGCTTTTCTCTCTATCCTAATTGAGTGTGTCCATTATTCCCTACAATGCAGTCTACGGAATGTAGGTGTGTGTATTTGCATAGTCTATGTTCTTGAAGACTACATAAATCTTGGCTGCCCCTCAGTCTTATTCTGCATTTCAAAAATCCTAATCCCTTGAATTTTCTGTCTCCATAAGCTTCTGTCTCCATAAGCTTCCCTATACCAAATGGTCCACTGAAATTATTTGCTCCAACAATCCATTTGCTGAGGATAAATGGGTGCTCTCTTGTCTGCAAAACATAAAGACTTTCATTCAGTCTTTGCTTTAAATTAGTTAAAATCCTATAGAAGAAGTACAGTCATAAATGAATCACAGTTAATAATTAATACAATTTTGGCAAAGTTCCACAAAACTAAAATAGTACTCTCCTTTTGGCCCAGGAAACAAATTTTACTTACATTTTGAAACACACTAAGACTACAAAAATGGTGCAGTTAGTGGGAATCAATAGCTTCCTAGATTTTGTAGTTGAATTTGACCGCAACAAAATGAAAATCATTAAATTATATAGAATTTCTAATAGATTATAAAGTGAACATTTTAATTGTGGCTAAGCCTTAAATTACAAGCACATCAAATAGAGAATAAAAACATAAAGTTCACTGCTATTTGCACTGGTAATATGGACAAAATCTATTAATGCCTAAGAGAGGATAGAAATGAAGTTTTTTTTAAGTTGCAGACTAACCTCTGTTAAATCCCTGAATTAAGGAGCTCAATCTGATGAATAAAGGAGCAACCTAGTCAGTAAATCTAAGTCACATGTGACTTTTGATGAGTTTATGGAAGGTAAACGAACTAGGATATAAGGCACTATAATGGAACTTGGAGGAGTAGGGACTTATGTTTTAGTTTTGTTAATTGCTCCATCCTTAACACCTACTATTATTATATCAACTTTCTTATTCACAGGTTTCTTGCCTGTCTCCCAGAGCTCCCTGAGAGTGGATATCCCCAGTACCTGCCACCATGCCTGGCACCTCTCAAGCACTCAATAAATACTTGTTGAATAAAAGTTGTAGAAATCCCATAGCTATGTACTATGATGATTACTAGCTTATTGAACATTCCTATGGCAACACAATGGGCCCTAAGAGATGAAAGCAAGATTGGAACCCAGATATCTGACTCCTGGGGTACTTGCTCTTAACCACTACTCCAGGAGTTCAATTCTGTGGGAACACTATCTCCACATAAGGCTTCTGCCTGAACATTGGATTTTACACCCAAATTGGCTTTTGTTTTTCAGATCATCAGAGAGGATAAAAATACTTCCCAAGAAAAGCTGATGGAACACAGTATACATATTTAAATAATGATATGAACCCAAAATTTGATGGCTATGTTTCTTTCTTAGAAAACTAAGTTTACAAATATGTCATTAGTCATGTGTGTAAAAAGAGCAGGTAGCAATCATTTTATCCTCACTGACATGAAAAACAGCTCTCACATGATTGGTTTCTCCATGTCAACATTATTTTCTTCTTTTCAGTATCTGAACTTTCAGAATCTCGACAGTAATGATTCAGACAAAGCATTCAAATTAATCAATGCTATCATACTCGTACAGCCAAGTGACCTTTCTCTTCTCCTTGCAAAGTAAACAGTTAGCTGGACTTTTAATACATTCACTTTGAGTTTGCTTCTGATTATGTTGTTTTGCTGGGTTCTGGTTATTCTAGGACACAGTTATTACTTTGCAGACCACTCACTCTCCCTTGAACCTACTTATCAGCCTCCTCCTTGCTCTCATTTCTGCCTCCTCCTTCTCGGTCTCCATCTGTGCTCCATATTTATTCAAGGTAGCATTTATACCCAAGCATAATATATATGTATGAGTGTATAAATTTATTTAAGGATATTTTAAAAAATCGAAAATAAAGAGGAAAAAGTTCAGTATAGTATTAAGTATTTAGCATAGTATTAAGTAACTATACTAAAAAATTTCCAGCTATTAAATGAGACTGGAACCCAGATGTGTCTCCTCTCAAGACTACATTCTTTCCACTACATCAGTGGTTCCCACAGTGTGATCTTTGGACTGCTAGCAACAGCATCACCAAGGACCTTGTTAAAATTGCAGACTTTCAGACTCTACACCCACTGGATCTAGGGGTGGGGTTCAGAAATTTGGGTTTTAATAAGACAAGGGCGATTCTGATACACCCTTAAGTTTTACTGCATTACATCATTCGTCCCAAACTTACCTGATTATAAGAATCACCTGAGATAGCTCATTGACTTAGTTTATTCCCAGGTTCTACACATCTGATTCAGTAGGTTAAAGGGGGATGCCAGGAATTTATTTTTTTTAACAAATGATACCCTAGGCTCACCCCCAAGTGATTCTTATGGTCAGGAAAATTTGAAAACACTGCACCAAATCAGAATATTCAACTTCGTACACTTATGAAAAAAACTAGACATTGCATTTAATTATATGATGGTTCCATGTTAAGAATATAAGGATACTGAAACCATGTTTTTTCAGCACTTGAATTTTAATTCCATTGTTCAGGAAAAAAGAGGAAGGTATTGCAATATAATAGGGAGTCACCACTTTAAATGTGTTAAGAAATACTATTTTATATAAGCAGTTCTAGAGAAGTATATATAATTGAGTTACGTATAAATTGTAGGTAACTGAGAAAAGTCCAACCTCCATTCAAATATACAGAAGTTAATAAAGAAGCTCTATTTGCATAATAAAGGATTTCTTCCTTTAAGAAAGAATTTATCACAATTGTCTTGTATAAATCTGGAGCTCCCCTAGAAGAGATAAAACTTGTTTTTTAATGCACAAAATTTATCAGAAAGGATAATCTTTGCCATTTCAAAAAAATAACGTGTAAATGGGACAAACAATTTGAAGGGCAGGTTTGGAGCAGTCTGGGGCTTCCTTTGAATCTTCACTTTATTTCCTGGAATTAGGCTCCAGAATCTTACCATGTTCTAAACAATTCAAATTTCTGACTAATGAATTGTAGCCGTTCAATGTACTCAGATGAAGAGGAAGGGAGCTGTCATTTACTGAAGTCCAACCACTGCCGTGCTAGACAGGATGGAATACATTTCTTCTCAGTATTGTGCAATGTGTATGGAGGGAAAAAGTAAGAATCAACATATCTATTGACCTTTATAATACATTTGCAGCCAGGCGTGGTGGCTCACGCCTGTAATCCCAGCACTTTGGGAGGCTGAGGCAGGCAGATCATGAGGTCAGGAGTTCGAGACCATCCTGGCTAACACGGTGAAACCCCATCTCTACTAAACATACAAAAAATTAGCCAGGCGTGGTGGCACATGCCTGTAATCCCAGCTACTCAGGAGGCTGAGGCAGAAGAATTGCTTGAACCCGGGAGGTGGAAGTTGCAGTAAACTGAGATGGTGCCATTGCACTCCAGCCTGGGTGACAGAGCGAGACTTGTCTCAAAAATAATAATAATGACGATACATTTGCAATGGAGGAATGATTTGATAATTCCTAAATCAGTGCTTCCCATTATCCCAGACCATATACCAATGAAGCCAGCTTCTCCAGTTCCCCTTCCCTCCCTTCTGTCCCCTCTTAGGCAACAGCTGTTCCTCTCCCTGCCCACCCTCCTTCACTGCTGGGGGCCGTTAAAGAGGATTCGAACGGTTAACATCCCTTTATAATGTGTAGGTAGTATAAATTACACTGGAAAACATTATTCACACCTCAAGCATTTCCTAGTGTTCAAGAAACAATAGAAATTTTACCTGTAAGATATAAATGTATTGGAAGTTACTAATTAACAGAGTGCACGTTTTAGATAAAATGTTCACATCTTTATAACACACCCCCACTCCCACCATGATCAGTGGCTTTCAGTAATCATTACTTTCACTCCCACACACTCAGTTCCTAATTATAATCATCTGTAATCTTTTTTTCACGAGCAGATGGAACTAGAATTCCACAATGGGATATTTCCATTGCTAATCATTACACTTGGCTGGGTTGATTTGCAGTCCTTACTTCCAATTGGGATTTGTTTACCCCCAAAGTAGCTTACGAGAAAAGTTAAATGGAAAGTTCCATAGAGTTGCTGGCTTATTAGGGTTAATAAATACTTTCAGCTAATAACCACAATATTTGACACATCAATATCAGTGCATTGATCCTGAGACAATCCGATTAACATTCCTTATGTTCATTTTACTTAATGGTACTTTAAAGGAAGGTGGCATTTTTCAAGTCACCTCAAGGGATGACATCTACCACTATTTTATAACAAAAAAAATCAACATTATTTCTTTAAACAAACAGTGATGCAAAGGTAGAAAGCTCTGATCAATTGAACCTAATTATTTTCAAAACCTAAATTTGAAATACATTAATTATTTTCAAAACATAAATTTGAAATATGCTAATCAAAAAGTTCCATAGAAAAGTTTGGGGCAGTGGAAAGGAAGGAAAGAAAGAAATCCACCAAGATTCCAACAGCATGTACATGTATGTCAATGCATTCCCATAAACTATCTCCATGGACAAATTGACAGCACGATGGTGAACTGTAGGACTGAAATGTTCCAACTCGGCCAGAGCTACTGTGTCAGCTCAGCAGGAAAATTCATCTGAGACCAATTCAACAAGCAGTACATTTGTGTTTAACACTACAACATTCAGCAGTCTCCACACCCAGGAGTTTATATGTCTTTGCTAAATTTAACATCTGTAATGATTTAACACAGAGACAGCTTCAACTCACTGATAATTCACATATCTCTATCAAAATTAGATCATAAATTTTCTGCTGAATTTTGAATTGGGATCCACTGCTCTTTACCGTAGTCACTTAAAGTTAGTACACTTTTCGGCTGTGAAGATGGCAGGAAATGAATGGACAGACCATCAAAGGTTTTGTTTCTCCACATTTTAAGCGAATGGTCGTTTCTGATTTCTTCATTTTTAATGAAAAAGAATTGAGAAAAGCCAACTAGTGATCTTTTTCACAAGATTCAAATTCAGTAGGGTATCAGAAGCTTGTGAGCTATCAGCAGCACCTGTGGCTACTGCATTTGTACACAGGGAGGGGACACCCCAGGCCCATAACAGTATGTGCAACCAGATAACCTTGTGCTGCCAGATAACCTTGTGCTGCCCTGCCAACCTGACACCTTTAGAGATCAGTTTAAACATGGCCTGTCTCCAATTCCACAGCCCATGACAGCGCAAAGCCCCTCTGTCCTCGTGCATCGACAGAATTCCTGCAACAAGAATGCCGTCTCTTTCCTACTCTGTTTGCCTGGGCTACCTCTATTCTCAAAGGTTTCCCTGCTTGCAAAACAGAGAATTCAGAACCTCTCCCAATTTCCTGAGAAATCCACGCATAATTAAACTCCATGATTGTACTTAAGATTCTGAGTGTGTGTGTCCTGGGTAGAAGACGCAGGGGGCTTGCTTGGCTGAACCCACTCTCCCATCCTCTCTCAGCTTTCTCCTCCCTCGGTGCCAAAACTACTTTTTTCCAACTACACCAGGCTCCTTGGGGTCTCTTCTTCTCTGTCAAGCAAAGTACTTCTTCCCCCACAAATGAAATGCCTTGCCTAAGTAAAAGAGATGATGTCTGTAGGCATAGTTAACCTAAAGATAATTTTCTACCTCAAAGTATGTAAAACATACAATATAAAAATCAACTTTACTGGTACTATACAGAAACCAAACAGATGTTTCCAGATAATAACATCCTGATTCCTCATGTATTTTTTAATAAGTGAGATACGTCAAATTTAAATATTTGATCTCTTTTTATATGTTCTAAGACTTTTCATATGTATCAACTCACAAATCAGAAAGAGAATTTTGTCAGGTCATGTTGTCCCTTTTCATAGGTATACATGTTGGGAGGGGTGCGTTGGCTATGGCCCAAAAGCTTCAGTTGGTCTCTGATGGATAAAGTCACACAAGAATACAGGAGAGTAGCCAGAATAGGAAACCTGCTTATCCAGAAGGGGCAAATGGCAGGACTGCTAAGTGTTCAGGGGGTAGTAATTATATGAACTCAGCCAGAGCTCATGATTCCTGTTGGGGGTTATAGGCAATGAAACAGTATATATCAATGACATCCACAGTAAGATGCACTCAGGATTCTCTTAGGTTAGTTCCTTGGAAATCTTTAAGAAAAAGACAAAAATGAAAGTCATATCCTGCTCTATAATCTGTTTTTGTATGAGTATTTAACGTGCATGATTTTAATTCTGTCTTCAGCCCGATTGAAGGAATCGCTAAAATGGAATGAAATAGAATAAAATAAAGCAATCATAGTCTTTATCTTTATACTAAAATCTAAAAAGAATGGAGAATTTTTCAAACTGACCTATATAAGAGATATATTTGGATAAGTAAAACAGCTATTTTTTAGATTGCTATGATATCTGGTACAGGTAGATAAAGCAATTTGTTTATACAGAATATAATTAAAGTAGTTCTTAATTATATCTATTAATATAATTAAAATTGTTTGTTATAATTGTTAATTTTATAAACTATATCCCTCAAAGTGATTTTTTAAAAATGTTTACAGAGGCCAAGCAGTCTGATAATTGCAAGTGTTTGATCTTATTAAATGGCACTTTTTATTCCTGAAAATTCTTTTCTATGATTTGACTATAATTTAATATTATTTTGACGTATCGAAACTCATGCACTAAAATGAATTCTTCCTCCTTCATAGTAGACACCTTGAGAAGGGACATACTTAATTTGGGATGCAGCCTTCAATTAAAAGTACTGTTTTATTAAAAATTAAAATTTTATTTATAGAATTGTAGGAAAGTAATGTCTATATAAAACCAACCATACAGAGGACATAAAATGGGAGGTAAAATTCAACCAGTATCACACAAAAATGCAGAGGTATCACTATTAATATTTTGGCAAATATCTTTCCAGCCACTTATTTATACGAATATGTTACATAAAGAAAAAACGACTACAAAAATATCATCATACTATATCTGCAGCTCGAAAACCAGTTGTCACTCCACACTATATCAGAGGCATCATTCAAAATAGGTAAGTTTTCAGTCACATAGTATTTATTTGTTGAATCCCTCTTTGATGGATATTTCTATTTTTTTCCAATTTTTCATTACTATGAACAACTCAGCAACAAGCTGAATGCATTTTCAGAACACGATTTTGGAATAATCTTCCAAGTCTAACACATAGACATCTGCAGTTTTAGAAAACTATACTTCTCTAAGTGTATCTTCCCTTGGAAATATTCAAGTCTTTCAAAATCAGGTCTAGTTAATAAGAGTAGCACTATTTCTCACCACACCTAGCTGTGACTGATGGAGGAAATTCCTTGTAAAGCACTTGGAGTTCCATGCATCATACTTTTTTGGTGGCAGTATGATAGAAAAGAGCATAGACTTTGTCAGGAAGATCTGTTTGTTTTTATAAATAAATTTTTATTGAAGTGAGCATATATACAGAAAAGTACACAAATTATAAATATACATCTTGATGGATTTTCACAAAATATACTGGGTAACCAAAACTGATATTTTCTCCTTTTATTACTGCTTTTCTATTCACCATGTAATCTTGGATAAATCATCTCTCTGCACCTTTGAAATAGGCATGACAATACCTGCCTTAAAGGTGTACCGAGAAGACTAAATGAAACAATGTGTACAAAGCATCTAGTACACAGTAAATAAAGGTTAGTATCCTCCCTACTACCCTCACACCAGGGAACAGGTCCTGGCCACATCCTCACCAGCTCCTCCTCTCCTTCAACCCAGCACCATCAAGAGCCTGGAATGCTTTGTTCCCCAGACTGCTTTCATTATGAACCTCTCCATTATAATAAGTTCTTAATACTGTTTGAGAGGAATACAATCGCATCGAAGACTCTAATTTAGAACCACAGAGTATTAACTCCTAAAAGATAAAGAGGCTCATCTCCATTAAGAAAAGTGGTTGTTCGAATGATTCACAAGTTTAATTCTGCTACTTGCCAAGCATTATTAAAAATATAATGAAATGCAAAGCTCCCTGAGTTTTCACCAGGGCACCCACACATGCCAAGTGCAAGTCTCACTCAGCAGCTCAAAATGTGCTATATCCTCAAGCATAAAACCCTATTTTTATTCAAAAACCCCAAATCAAGGTTGTGGATAGCACTGATTGAAATGGAATTCATCTTTTGCCATTGCTGCTAAAGCTATTCAGATGCTGAATGTGGTATCCAGGGGTGCAAATCAAAGTCAGCAACACCCAACACTTCGACAGGTCTATCTACACTGTGAGGTCTCAACCATCACTCAGGGACTGCTCTATCAAGACAAAATTTAGTAATGCGGTAAGCACATTGCCAAATGCTAATAGTCACAAAAGAAAATAGTGCAAAAATAATTTTGTTAAAAAACAGCTACTATGAATCTATATGCCAGGCTCTCTGTTATGTAAGCTCTTTACACACATGATCCTATTTTCCCCTCACAACAGGTCTTCCTGGTGGTTTCATTATTACCATTTTGCAGATGAGGAAACTGAGACTTTGAAAGATTAAGTAACCTGCCCAAGATCACGAAGTGGAAAGATAAATTGAGATTCAAATCTGGGTCAAAGGAGAGATAGCTTAAATGTAATCCTAGGTCTGTCTGACTCAGAGGCCTTGGTCTCTAAAAACTACATAGCACCAGAAAAGTCTCACTTTGTCCCACTGATGTTTGCATTCCGATCAAACACCAATCTTTTAAACTAATCGATTTTAAACTAATCAATCCTTTTGGGGGGGAGGGGAACACCTTGATATTGTAAGGATAAGAAAAAGATTATTAAACCAAAAGCCTTCCTGACGAAAAATTTTGTTGCTAGAATTTTTCCAGTTGTTTTGTTTTTAATCAGCAGGTAATTAATAGTGTGATAAACAACATGAAGACAGAAGTGTTATTGAAATGGTTGTTGTCTATAATAATTTTCTCCACTTCTTTGAATGCTTTTAATTTTAAAATTGAAACAGAGGCATCTTAATGTAACTCCCTCTCAATTTGAAGCCAAGAAATTGTGGAAATTTCATATGGAAATTTAAATAATCCCTTTATCTCCAAAGCCAATTATTTTTCTTTCCTACTTGGAACCTACCCACCCCATTTGACTTCCAGCCATAAGCTTGGAGGTTGGTTGGAAAGCTGTAATGAGCTGAGGCTGCCAGCATGTCAGGTTCCATTGTGTGTATGTGACTGCTGATCAGGGTGATGAAGCAGGGATTAGTTCATCGCTATCACTACAAATAAATGTGATTTTATGACAGCACTGGAGCTTTCATCATTTATTTAAAAGGAAAGAAAAAGATGTAAAGGTGGCTATACAATCCTTATCATAAAAATCTGTTTGCTCCCTGAGATCAGCAGTTAATTTTAATTTTATATTATCTACATCGTTGTAAGATAAAAAGCCTTATTAATGTAAACATCACTCCAAGGAGAGCCGTGCTTCATGCTTCACCTCATCATATTTTAGAAGCACATAACATAAATGGTTTTCTCCAACTAAACCTAATTCACTCAGAGTTGAAAAAAAAAAAAAACAAAATAAAAGGTTTGAGAAACTATAGAATAATGATGTATTTAAGATTCAAATGAATCAATTATTCAATTATCTGGAGACTATCTGGAAATTAGATATAATGTGATACTCCAAGAACATCTGGAATAGATCTTTCTCTCTCCCTCTCTCTCTCTCTCATACACACACACACACACACAAACACACAGAGAGAGAGAGACAGAGAGAGAGAGAGAGGCTTTGACCAGCAGTCCTTGAGGTTTGTGAATATTATGGGTTTAAGAGTTTAAATCAATTGGTTTATGCATTTTTCAGCCCCAAGTTCCTACAAAACAGGAAACGTTATATTTGCAGAACGCAGGTCAGAGCACTAGCTGTTTCTTCCCAGAACCTTCGACCTGTACAACGTGACTAAGAAGTGTTTGGGAAGAGAGTTTAGGAAGGGTTTCCTGTTTGTCTTCATTTATTAGACTCTTCTCTTCTTTCCCAACACACATATACTATATAAAACATCATGAATGCCATATAATGTGCACCTTCTGATTTGCCAAAATGTTTTTATATTTGTTTTTCATCTGAGGTCATTTCTTAATATATCTAGATATTGTTTCCAAAGATGTGGAATCATTTCTCTCCCTCAGAGATCATTATTTTCCATAATTCCCCAGTACATTGAGGAAGTTGATTCCAGCTTGCTGTAGCAATGTTGGCCATCCCCACTGTGAACTATCTTAACCCACAGGGAAATCAAAATCTCAAGTATCTGTTGTTTTACTTATTAAGTCTGAACCTAAAAGCCAGTCCCAAAAATGTCTCTGAAATTTTGCTGGCCATTTGGAAGTCAATTTTTATCTCCTCCCACAGCACTCCTCTTGCAAATGTTGCACTGACAAAAGGAACAGCCTGCTCATCTTGGTCCCTTGGTAAAGAGCTGCTGCCCAACTGGCAAAGAATGGGTTCCTATTCTACTCCCAAAAGTTACAGAGATGGGGCTGGAGTCAGTGGTGTTAGATGTGTTCCAGGCTTAGCAAGCCACCAGCAGGCATTCCCTTCTGGGCCACACACTGCTGTCCTCTCTGAATTTTGTTAAGACTTGTCTTGTGGCCTAAGATGTGATCAATCCTAGAGAATGTTTCATGTGTACTTGAGAAGAAGGTGTATTCTGCTGCTATTTCCTAGAGAATGTTTCATGTGTACTTGAGAAGAAGGTGTATTCTGCTGCTGTTGGATGGAGTATTCATCCAAATGTCTGTTAGGTCCATTTGGTTGAAAATGTAATTTAAGTCCAACACTTACTGATTTTCTGTTCAGATCATCTAAACAAAAAATCAATAAATATTGGATTTGAATTACACTTTCACACCTATGTGTAAATGTGTGAATATTGGACTTGAATCACATTATTATACCTACGTATTTAGGTGTTCTGATGTTGGGTGCATAGATATTTGCAATTGTTATGTCTTCTTGAGGAATTAACCTCTGTATCCTTATGTAATGACCTTCTTTGCCTCTTTTTGTACTTTTTGACGTAAAGTCTATTTTTGTCTGATATAAGTGTAGCTACCCCTGATCTCTTTTCTCTGAACTTTTTTTACCCTTTCCCAAGAGAGAAAGGCAACTCCATAAATACTCCTGCAGCTGCAATACACTGAAGTGGGAAAGGCAAAGGGTTCAGAGGCAGTGAAATCATGAAGTTTATCTTCTTTGACATGCTCTACACCAAACCCATAGCTTCTACACCCAAACCAGCTCCCCTTCCAAAGGCCTATCTTCAACAATGGCAGTCACAATTATCTGAATTGCTTGCTTTCTCCTGATCTTTTACCCATCTATCTAATAGGTTACTGCTCTCTTTCTCCTTTGGCAGGTCTCTCCTTCCTTTCTATCACAACCAGCCTAGTTGAAGTACTTCAGCTCACAGCTAGATTACCAAAATGGACTGGATCAATAAGGATCCAATGAGGGAAATAGGAACCACTCCAACATTCTAAAGAAAGGGAATGTAATACAGTGAATTGAATATACCATTGCCAAAAGAGCTAAGAAGACAAGAGAGAATAAAGAGGCAACCCAGAGGCTAACAACTGCAGGTAGCTACTACCACTCCTTGGCTGGAGGGACAGAAGGAGAGGGTGGTATTACCAGCACCAAAGGGCCAGAATCATGGAAAAAGCTCGAACCACAGTGGGCCTGTCTTACACAAGCTGGAGCCACAAAGCAAACACAGCAGCTGTGTTTGCCTGCCCATCTCCTGCCAGTGCCTCTCATTGGCTAAACCCAGCTAGGAAAGAGCTAGGAAATCAGCCGGCAGGGGTTGAACTTTCAGCCATGCAGATAATGGAGTGGGAGAAAAGGAATAGATCTGACAGCAAAAAAGGCCAATGATTAGTTCGTAAAATAAATCCACCCTTACATGTAGCTCTCACTATAGATCACTGACTTCCCATTTTATATAATGAAATATAGCCTCAAGAGGATAAGTACCAAACCGAGGGTCAAAGTACCAAACCTAGGGTTCTATCCTGCAGCCCAGGCTAGAACTTGAAGATCGTTCAGACCTAAAATCCCACTTTTTCCCAAGTCTCCACTGCCTTCTCTTGTCAGTTGCCCTTCAGCTACAACATTTATACCATCATGGGCTATATATAGCATATGATTACTTCTAAATAATAAGCAGAGACTGTAACTGTAATCTCGAGGCTCCAGTCTTCTTCCAGGCTGGGAATGAAGGGGGAGGTACCTCATTTTATTTAGAGGCCTCCAGCACCTTGAGGAGATACTTAACCTAGTCAGTCCCTTCTCCCCTGCCAGGCCAAGGCCCAGAATCAGCAGAGCCTGTCTTACCTGGAATGGGTGAGCACTTCCCAGGTGGGCTTTGAGGAGACACAGAAAAGGCCCCACATTTCAAAATGATATTCCTTATTTTTACTCATTGCTTCATTTCACAAATATTTATCAAAATTCTATGATATTCAATAAGGACTATGGGAAACCTGTATTGGTTGGTGCTGAAATAACGCTTCCAAAATTTATGTCAATTAATGTAAGGTAATGATTTTTTCTTTTTTTTTTTAACCTCTATATCTATAAAGAAGAAACAGAGTGAACTCATATCACCAGAGTCTGCCCACTGCCAGAGACCACCAAAGAGTCCCATTTTAAGCTATCTCTTGCTTTTTAAAAATGCATAAATTTTACATTATACCCCGCAATAGTTCCATTTTAATCTAAAAAAAAAGTGAGATTTGGGCTGGGCGCCGTGGCTCATGCCTGTAATCCCAGCACTTTGGGAGGCCGAGGCAGGCGGATCACGATGAGGTCAAGAGATTGAGACCATCCTGGCCAACATGGTGAAATCCTGTCTCTACTAAAAATACAAAAATTAGGGGCTGGGTGCGGTGGCTCATGCCTGTAATCCCAGCACTTTGGGAGGCCAAGGCGGGCGGATCACCTGAGGTAGGGTGTTCGAGACCAGCCTGACCAACATGGAGAAACCCCGTTTCTACTAAAAATACAAAAAAATTAGCCAGGCATGGTGGCGCATGCCTGTAATCTCAGCTACTCGGGAGGCTGAGGCAGGAGAATCGCTTGAACCCGGGAGGCAGAGGTGGCGGTGAGCCAAGATCACGCCATTGCACTCCAGCCTGGGCAACAAGAGCAAAACTCGGTCTCAAATAATAATAATAATAATTAGCTGGGTGTGGTGGCACATGCCTGTAGTCCCAGCTACTGGGGAGGCTGAGGCAGGAGAATCACTTGAACCTAGGAGACAGAGGTTGCAGTGAGCCAAGATCGCACCACTGCACTCCAGCCTGGCGACAGAGCAAGACTCTGTCTAAAATAAAATAAAATAAAATAAAATAAAATAAAATAAAATAAATAAAAGTGAGATTTGCCAGAGAAACTTCCAGTCAAAGCAATTTTCCAGGATAAAATGCCATGGTAACATACCTAAATTTGGAAAACTTGGGCATAAAGTTTTGCATCCTGCTAAAAATGTAAATAACCCAGAGAAGGGCTGTTTTTTTTAAGATATGATCAGGGGTTTTGTTTGTTTGTTTTTGTTCTTCTTGATATGAATGCAGTTGGAAGATATTACATATTCTTAAAGTGTAAACAAGAATATAAATTTTCAAGTAGAAAATTATATGTCTAATTTTCTTCTAATACTATAAGAAAGTAGTGACATCTATAAATCATAGACTCATGTGTATCATAACCATTAAAAATATAAAACTGTAATATGTTAGCATTAGGGGAGCTGGATATAGAGTACACAGGAACTATTTTTGCTATCTTTACAAATGTTCTATTAACCTAAAATTGTTGCAAAATACAAAGTTTTTTTCTCAATCCTCTGTATTTTTAAAGCCCCCATAGAACCTATGGATTGTTTTTCCCTAGATATGGACAATCCCTGTATTTGTTCCTTTTGTTATCCATTTTTCAGTTCCCTTTCTAATGCGTTTGTTCTCCTTATAATTTTCTTGTATCTCTGACCATTCAATTTGATTTCATTTTGTGTTCAAGCCAGGAAAACCTACCAATTTGAACTTGAAAGAGACAGAACTCACTTAGCATAATTTTCATTCTTTACATTGTTGTTGTACCACGTTAAAATGTTTTCCCTTCAAATAATTATATGGCATAGCACTTTGAAATATGGCCATTTGCAGAAACCCAATTTCAGAAAATCAAACACAGCTCACGAAGGTGCTGACTGGATAACAAACTCAATCCAGGATCGTGGATGCCTCTAAAGAGATAGTTGCCAGATGTTCTTTTGCATATGGGAGAAGATAAAGAATTAGGAAAGAAGAGGCAAAGGAGAGAACAATCATGACAGGGACTTTTTAGGGGAAAAGCTAGAAGGGGAATTTTTAATTCCAAATAATTTCCTATCTGTCAAACTGGCCAACTGATATATGTAAGTCTTAACTTAAATGTCACCACCTAAGCCAAAGGAATGTTGTGAGACATATTTTAAAATATTTGTCTGTCATACAGCACACAAAACAACCTTTTAGCATTCAGCTTTGAACTGAAAAAGTTCTAGTAAGTGGTGTATTTTTCTTTTTTTTAAATCAATTTCAAGGTTCCCAAAATGATATCTTTACTACATCTCCATTTTATATACTCAAATAGATGATATCTTCTTTTTCTTTTCCCTTTTTCCCTTACTCCTTCCCTGCCCTCCCCCCAACCCCAGCACCCCATCTCCTGAGACATAAGAGGGATAAAGGATCCTCAAGCATCTATACATTAACCATGTACTGGGTATTGAAGAGTTACTTTTACTTTCTTGTTTAATTCTGTTTTCCTCGAGTTACTTTTACTTTCTTGTTTAATTCTGTTTTCCTCAAGTCTCTTATTTCTTCCAATCTCACCTACCACTGTCTACAAACAGCCATGAAAACGTAGTGAAAAAAAAAAAAAAAAAACCAGGTGTCAGCAGACAGATGTCCTGAATATTAAGCTGGAGCTGTTTCCATGCTCCAACCAGGCAATTGTGAGCTAGAACCTTTCCTGTGTCAGACTGCACACTACAGGAGGCCAACTTCCAACTCACGAAACCTCACCTCATTGCCCTCCTCAACCAGTCCAGCCTGCAGAGACCCATACTTGTCTAAGTGCTGGGGCATTTATCCTTGCCAAAGCCTTTCTCAAAGCTTTCATACAAGGTTTTTCAGGACACAGTGGCCCCGTGGGTGATAGATGTGCCCATCAATTCTTCCTATTTACCAGTCTTTTAGTTACACACAGACCAGCTTCCTTGGCATCCTCTTGCTGTCTTCTCTGCAGAATCTTTCAGCCACCCAATCCATCATTACTGGCACTGGCTCACCCAGTTTCATCGTTCAATGGAAGTTGTCATCTGTTAACATCACTGAAGTCAGGGACAGTGTGACCACCACACAGTTGTAAGCTAGGGGTGCCAAGTTTCACTCAAGAGGCATGAAGGATGCTATGATTTACAGCACTTCTAATGAGCTGGGGAATTCTGGACCTATAGGCACCTGCTGCTTTTGTAGCCTCTGCCAGCTCCACCACCACACCCTGGAGTATTGGACAGCATCACCTGACTCCCTTAAGAAAATTTATGGTTAAGCTATATTGAAAATCTCTCTCTGCCATCCACCTTCATTAAAAAGCAACACTAACACTCAAAGTACATTGGGATATGTAAGAGAAGGGGTCTTGCCTTTGCTTTTTCTTCTTTCTCTTTGTGGCTTCTCTGAAAACGAAAGAGACTTCCAACCAGCTCCATAGTGAAATAAAATCAGGAGGCAATTTTATTTATTTCCTATCTACATCCTATGCTCTTCTATAAAAGATTTAGAACAAAGGGTCAAAAGGCTACAGGTGCTGTCTGTTATGAGAGAGGATTTATGCTGTTGCATTTTAGTCACTTGATGTTCCTTTCCCTCCAGGAATGTGATTTGTCTTCAGTTGCAACTTGGAGCAGAGCAAAGCAATCTCAGTGATTCCCAAACCAGGTAGACCTGTGCACACCACTTGGTCTCCCTATGATTCACTCTATGAGATGTTACGGAGCATTAAACACTCAATCCCATAATGTAACGGAATCACGGAAACTAGGCTGACCCAAGTGGTGCCTTAGTTCCCTTATGTTCCACCACTCTCCCACCCTCATCTCCCCTCACTTTTCTTACTACTCAACTAATCCACTCAACTTGAGGCATAAGCCATTCACTTTGCCCAAGTTCTTCTTCTACACAAACCATGCTCATTGCTGAATATGGTCCGAAAGCTTATGCTCCCCAAAATTCATATGTTGAAACTTAGTCCCCAGTGCAGTGGTATTGGGAGGTGGGGCAGCTAGGAGGTGAATATGGTTAGTGCCTGGTTATTTGTTCCTTCCATATCTCATGTTGAAATATAATGTCCAATGTTAGAGATGGGGCCTAGTGGGAGGTGTCTGGGTCATGGGGATGGATCCCTCATGAATGGCCTGGTGCCCTTCCCATGGTAATGAGTTCACATGAGATCTGGTTGTTGAAGAGTCTGGGACCTCCACACTCTCTCTCCTTCTCCCTCTCTGTTGTTCCTTATCTCACCATGTGATGCACTTGCTCTCCCTTCACCTTCTGCATGACTGGAAGTTTCCAGAGGCCTCACCAGAAGCAGATGTTGGTGCCATGCTTCTTTGTACAACCTGCAGAACTGTGAGCCAGGTCAATCCTCTTTTCTTTATAAATTACCCAGTCTCAGGCATTTTTTATAGCAACATAAAATGGACTAATAGAGTGCCCTTATAAAAGGGTCTGAGAGAGCTTGTTTGCCACTTTAGGCCATGTGAGAACACATAAAAGGTATCATTGATGAGAAACAGGCCCTTACCAGACACCAAACCTGCTGGTGCCTTGATCTTGAACTTCCCATCATCTAGAACTGTAAAACAATAAATTTCTGTGTTGTCTATAATTTACCCAGCCTAAGGTATTTTGTTATAGTAGCCCAACAGGACTAGGAAATTCATTCAAATCCCAGAGTCACCAACTTGCTTCTTTATAAAGGCAGCTTCATACTTTACTCAGAACAGAAACTGAGAGAAAATCCAATATTCTCCATAAAGCTTTTCCCAGTTAGTCCAGGCCACCACATTGACCTCTTTTTTTATTTTTATTTTTTGACTCTATGAAATTTTGTGGTTGGCAATGTGTAACAAAATGGTCCTACTACAGAAGGTTCTTAATCTGCTATCACTCGCATGGAAGAGTTATGCAAGGAGCGTACCTACTTCTGATTTTAACCTCCCTGCCCTCTGATAGCTATTTCAATATAGAGCAGAAACACTCCACTCTTTAAAGCTGGGATCTGCTTTATTATAATACAAGACACTCAAGATACAAAACCAAATGTAAATGACACAAGTTCCCAATGTATCATCTTGTGTTATTTATGTTCACATATAAGTTCACACCAATTTATAATTGCTTCTAGTGTCCCTTCCAAGATCACCCTTTTCCACAATATATGTTCAACTATGTGCCATGTTATTTATTCCAGCTTCATTTAGTCCTTGAAGACAGATTTTCAACATGTTTTAATCCCAAGCCTCCCTACCTAGGTCCTATTAAAAATGTGTTCTTCAGAAACAGTTGTGGCGGCATCCCTATATACTGATCATAGAACTACATGAAATTACTGCATCTTTTGGCCGGGCATGGTGGTTCATGCCTATAATCCCAGCACTTTGAGAGGCCGAGGTGGGCGGGTCACAAGGTCAAGAGATCGAGATCATCCTGGCCAACGTGATGAAACCCCATCTCTAATAAAAATATAAAAATTTTCTGGGCATGGTGGTGTGCACCTGTAGTCCCAGCTACTTGGGAGGCTGAGGCAGGAGATTCACTTGAACCTAGGTGGCAGAGGTTGCAGTGAGCCGAGATCGTGCCACTGAACTCCAGCCTGGCGACAGAGCGAGACTCCGTCTCAAAACAAAACACATACACACACACACACACACACACACACGCATCTCTCCTGGCTCATACTCAAGCAAGCCTAGTACATCATCCTTTCTGACCCCACAATTTCTAGAAAAGCTCTAGATTCCTTTAGAACCCTGGCTAACCTAGATACAACCATATAACTATATGGCACAAAGTTGATGTTCCCATTTCTAGACGAAAACATCAAAACATATCCTACTTTATTAGTATGCTAACATTGCAATTCTGAGAACTTTAGAACTCTGACTCTGACCACATTAAAGTGACTTTCAATTCACATATATTTATGATACAGAATATATGAAGGTTTTGTTTTTTTGTTTTGGTTTTGTTTTTTAAAGAAAAGGTCTCACTCTGTTGCCCAGGCTGGAGTGCAGGGGCTCAATCACAGCTTACTGCAGCCTTGACTTCCCAAGCTCAGATGATTCTCCCACCTCAGCCTCCCAAGTAGCTGGGGCTACAGGCAAACACCACTACACCAGGCTAATTTTTTGTACTTTTTGTAGAGACAGGATTTTACCATGTTGCCCAGGCTGGTCTCGAACTCCTGAGCTCAAGTGATCCACCTGCTTGGGCCTCCCAAAGTGCTGGGATTACAGGTGTGAGCCACTGAGCCTGACAAGGGTTTTTTGATACTATCATACAATTTAGCCCTTGATTATAAAGTGATACATCTTTCTCTGTTTTACTTATTTTTGTCTTATCTGAAAAGTTTTTCATAGCAGAAATCACCCGTCTTCTGCGTCGCTCACGCTGGAAGCTGTAGACTGGAGCTGTTCCTATTCGGCCAGTTTTCTTTCTCCTTTAGCATCTTGGTAATTTGATTCCATATTGACATGTTAAACAATAGTATACCATCAGGTTTAAGAAATACAGTACTGTAAGGGAAAAGTTTAACTAAACTTAGTTTGAAAATTTTTTTCAGTAAAGAGCTAGATACTAATATTTTAGGCTTTGCAGTCTAGATAGCTCCTCTTGCAATTACTTAACTTTGCCACTGGAGCATGAAAGCAGCTATAAACAATACATAAACAATGATTATGTCTGTGTTCCAGTAAAACTTTATTTACAAAAGCAGATGGCAAGCTGGACTAGGCCTGCAGGCTATAGTTTGCCAACCTCAAACTTAAACTATGAAAACATCAAAAGGGACAAATACTACCACCCCCACCAGTCACCCTTTTAATTCAAACTCAACAAGCAGTTTTTGATTGCTCGTTATATTGAAATGAAAAGTGGTAAGATATATGCAATGAAGATCTCTGTCAAATAAAGTGGTACATGTGTACCCTGTTAGGGCTCACTTCCAACATCCCTGAGGATTTTATTTCAAAAATAATCACAGCTAAACCTAAAGAAGCAATTGTATGCTATTATTGACAATTTTCAGCCATTTTTGCTTTTCATCTGAGTCCAAATAAATCAATTCCTAAGTAAATGTCTACTCATTAAAAATTAACATAGGAATCTGGCAGAGCCATTGATTTCTGGCAGTTGAAATTCATTACTCTAGAATGCATATCCATGAATGTCTTCCTCCTTTCCTCCCATTCCTGGTTACCTCTCAAATGCTTATATTAAATATAAATTAAAGCAAAACAATTATTTCTTTTCATGTCAATTTGGAAATTCTATAAAACAAGATGAACTGACTCATCAAATATTTCCACCGTTAAGATAATAGTGAAAATGCCCTATGTAATAAAATGAGGACAACCTATCTAAATTACAAAGTCTAACTTTCCATCTAAAATAATGCAATATGTTTCATATTATCTACATTCCTATGATTCATAACCCTCATAAAAGTACAATATTAAATGAAACTGAATAAACACTGGGAGATTAAAGCAAATCTGTCTTGAATAATCAGTTGACTCTAATGGACATGTGAGTTCCATTAGGAAACATAATACCAAAAACCATATACAAATGTTAAGAGAAAAATAACTTGACAACAAAAGGACTTATCACCCCAAATTAATTTCTATGTTTTGGGATATAAATAAATTATTCTAATCAAGGTATAAAGCTAAAATGTTCTATGCTTAGAGTTAATCCTGAATAGAATATGGTATAAATGATAATAAAGTTAAAACATTGTTTATCTTCTACAGAATAGTGACATGGGAGACTCTACTCATTGCAACCACATTTTTCTGAGTAAAAAGTTACTGGAGGTCACAGATTAGTCAGCCTTTCTATTTTCCACAGAAATAAGCTATCTGCTAATTCCTATGTTATATGCTACCTACTTCTAACACCTTTGCTTGCTGACCTTACAGAGTTTTCAGAAAATGAAACTAGAATTAAAAGTCAATTGACCTATTGAGGTAGGAAACAAAGGTTGTTTAATATGATTCAGTTTAAAAAATAAAGTGCCCCTCCCCTCACCCAAAAATAGGTGAAGAGTGACTATCTCCAGGAAGTTGAGATTAAGAGGAATTTTTATTTTCTTTCTATTTTTCTCCATTTTTCAAAATTTCTACCATGATAATGACTCGCTTTTAAAAATCAGAAGAAAATAACAATTTAAAGTCTTACTAAATTAATCATAATTTGCATTGATTATTTTAAACCTCTATGGTTTTGGTTTATGTGTAGTTTTTACATAATAAAATTAGTACTATAACATATATATTAAAATTTGTCCCAACCTACAGAAATTGTTCCTAAGTTAATATAAACTTGAGCTTCGCAGGATTCCTCCTGAGTTGAGAGCAAAGTTCTTTACATAGTTCAAGTACAGTGTGGAAGTAACACCAGTTAGGAAACCATGCAACACACCATCTGCCATATAATTAAAGTAGCATGCTTTTTTAAGGACATTTTAAAAATTGTGCTTCATAGAAATCACCAGGAGAAGCCACTGTGAATGGATGGCAGGTTTCAGTAACACTGTAGAAACCCAAGGTTGAGTTCAGCAAGACGGTAGTTGAATGCGTGGAAGGGGAATATATTGCCAGAATTGGAACATTGATGGCTTTTTATTTCATATTTAAGAAGTCTCACCAAAGTGAGATAAAACTCAGTAAATTTGTACCTTATTTATACTTGGCCTCAATTTTATTTATAAGTAAATAATGCACTAGAATATACTGAAAATATGCTGTGTAATTTTGCAAGGGTGGTAGACTTAGTAAAAGATAGTTTTAAAAAGAGTGAAAACTGGGAGGAAAGAACTTTGTGGAAAGGACCAACACTTAAGCGGAAAGAAAGGTACAAATACACAGAGAAAGTAAAAGAAATGTGTGACAAATTAGCCTCTCATTTAAAAAAAAAAAAAAAAAAAAAAAGAACAAGAATTAAATCTCTACTTGTAACAAGCTGCTGTGTCCAGGTACTCAGAAGCAATTTTTGGATCTCACCATTTCAAGCTCTGTCTGAGATTTGGACTTACTCTGCTCAAGTCACCATCCCCTTCTCTGCCACCTCCCCCAACCAAACCTGTTCTCTGGACAATCTGCACTTGGACTTTAACCTCTTCCTGAGAACACTAGATTTCTCCTCCCTCTCCAGGAACATTGTTCTAGATTCTCTCACCTTCACAACTCCCTATGAACCTCCACCTGATGCTGGGTCTCCTCCTCAGCTTCTGGTTCTCTGCTATGGTCCTGCCTGAGAAAGATACAAAATCACGCAGACTTGCCCTTGACAATCTTTGCCATTTTGATGGCAAGGCTGCATGATTTTGTAACTGCATGAAGTGGCAAGCTCCCCTTTCACTTCTCCCTACCACCAGACCAGCTCCTAACACAGGACTTCACCTACCCGGTAGAGACAGTTGTTTACAAGTATATTTGCTTCCACTCATTAGATTCCAGAGCTTCCTTGTCATCCCTGCCTCCAATTTCAGAGGAATATCTGAACTGTCCTGAAACTAAAGTCTTTCTCCAACATTACACATTTCTTTAACTTTCTCTGTGTTGTTTATACCTTTCTTTCCATTTAAATGTTGGGCCTTTCCATGAAATTCTTTCCTCCCAGTTTTCACTCTTTTTAAAACCATCTTTTACTAGGTCTACCACCCTTGCAAGAATCAGCCTTTCTCAATTCCCAGCTCCTTCAATAAATGATCTTTCACTACCACTTTCATCTTAGACTCCCTTCCCTTCCCACTTGATTGTTCAGATCTGGGCAGCCAATATATCCACTCTTGGAAATCACTGGTGTCCTATTTTTATCAGATTCACTTTTTGTCAGATTTACCAAATTCTCTCCTCATTCCTCACCTTTCTTTATCTCTCTAGATCATTGGATACTAATGATAACATATTCATATTCATACCAACCCCGTATTATCTCCTTTCTCTGTCTCTGTTTATGCAAATGACCTCTTTTCTTCCTCTCAGCTCATAACTGGTGGTGTCATTTATTGCTTTTCTGTTTCTCCATGCCCAAGGTCATAGGCATTGTATAGATTCGCCTCAATTCAAATGCTGTATTTCTGACTATGCACGTAACATTTCCACTTGGATGTTCCATCATCATAATCTCAAACTCAACATACCTTAAGACAGAACTCGTCTTTACCATTATCTGCCTATCCCCAAAGCTGTAATGCAGGCCCACTTATCTTCCTGATTAGAAACTTTGAAGTTATCTGGCTTCTTCTATCCTTCACTGAATACTTTCGCTTCTTCTCTGAGATGTCTGCCTTCTTCCCTATTCCCCTGGCCACAAGTCTTGCCCAGAACTTCTTCACCTAAGACCCATATTGCTAAAACCACCACCTCAATTCTCATCCCCTTCCAGTTCAGCTGGTGTGCTATTGCAGATTAACCTTTCTAAAATAATGTTAAAACATTGCAAATAACTAAAACCATAATTTATACTGTTTTACATAAACAGAGGTTGGTTTCTCTCACACAACAGGAAGTCCAGAGGTAGACAGCTGTTGGTGTGGGTTTAGCCGTTCAGCAGTATCAGAAACAATACCTCTTTGTCTTTTCCTCATGACAGTAAGGTTGCTGTATATTTACAGACCTTGCATCTTCATTCAAGACAAGGAGGAGGGGAAAAGGAGGTGCCAACATTTTATCAGAGAACAAAAACATTTCCAGAAATGCCATCAGCAGACTTCAGCTTGAAGGCAGAACAAGATCACAGAGCTGCCCTAGCTCCAAAGGAGACTGGAAAGGCAGAGGATAGAATCACCATGAATGGGTTAGAGCAATCATGATTCATCACTTGCAGATAGGCACAAAATTGAGGTTCACTTATCAAGGAAGGGGGGATACCCAACTTTATTTTTTTGTTTCTCTTGCATACCGATTTTTGTCATCTGGTCTCCTCTTATTGTCTGAAACACATGCCATGCTCAACTCCATGATCAACCTTGTTACCTTTGCTCTCTTCACCTAGAATATTCTCTCCTCCACTTACCAGTCCTATTTATGTTTCATGGCTATGTTCATATCCCACCTATTCAATGACACATTCTAGTCCACAATGATTTCTTCCTTGAATGAACACTTCATTCATTCATTTATCCATATTCAGTATTTACTTCCAGGAGATTCCTATCATGAGTACTACACAGTTGAACATTTAATTGTTCTTTGTTTCCTCTGATTTGGTTTTATTTCTCCACAAATACTGTAACCTACATGAAGACTTGAACCATGCCTCAGATTTCATTTGCATGCCTCAGTTCCTTATATAGTGCTGAAAACATGATGTGCGCTTAGTAAATTACTGACTGAAAATTATATAATTACCTAGAAATAACAATATGTGAATTACTGAGTGTAAAACAAACAAAAAAAAAAACAGTGTGGTTGGAACTTAGGAAACAGAACATTATCTACTTATTTTCGTCAAAATATACTCTGTGAGACAAGAAAATAACAACGATTATATTTGTACTTCAGTGGCAAAGGCAGCAAAATATAATCCATTTCTTCTGAGAAAGCTAAAAAGAGCAGCAGAGCTAAGTAAAATTCAAGATTGTCAAACAGAGAAGCAGTTTTCA
Organism: Symphalangus syndactylus; assembly: GCF_028878055.3. Taxonomy (NCBI): domain Eukaryota; kingdom Metazoa; phylum Chordata; class Mammalia; order Primates; family Hylobatidae; genus Symphalangus; species Symphalangus syndactylus. The sequence continues at coordinate 102,223,645 of NC_072430.2, read as the reverse complement.
GACATTTCCAATCTAAGGGTTAATCTCCTAAGACACTCCCTGCAATGTTCGGCAGAAAACAGTCAAGTGATTTATTTTAGAGAGATGCTGATCTATATGAGGATTAAGAGATCTCAGCCTAATACTGCTGGCAGCCACAGAGCAGCTTTGGGAGCATACTAAGAAGATTTCAAACTGGGTGCAACTTATGCAAAGGACACAATTCCCCCGATCCTCTGTTGGCCAGGGCTTTAAACAGTCCTTGTGATTCGCCTGTTGCCCTTTCTTTGGCCTATTTACTGAGTAGACACAATCAGTCCCTCTCTATTCACACAGTCCTTTGGTTCACATATTTGGGTAAATTTAGTGTTTCATCTATCAGTTTCTTCATGAAACTCTAGCAGAAGACCAGTTGAAGGCACACTTCGATCCATGAATCTCAGGCATTTCTTCTCAGCAAACCTAAAATGTATGGGAACATGTTTTCTCCAATTAGAAAATGTGCAACTTCACCACTCAGCTCACAGAGCCTGTAGAATGGAAAGCTTTGTAGTGTGTTCCTCATTCCTCCTGGGGCCAAATGAAGAGAACCTTTCAGAAGTTGGAAGAAGAAAGCAATTCCCAGGGAAGCTCATAAGCCTCCTCAGATCCTCCTCTAGAACTGAAATTCCACCCGCCAAAGAGAAGCAGTTTGGACCCACTGCACCATTGCTGACAGCTGGGTTCCTCTCTGCCTCTCCTCCCCTGTCTCCACCAGGAGAAAGAAGACCCAATGATAGGTCTTGGGGAAAAGCTTTTCAAAAAGCATCCTTTTTCTACTTTCCTTTCTCTCAACACCACATGACAGTCATGATAGTCCTAGGATGGCTGCATCCTCAAAAAAAGCAAAACCTGCAAATAACCCCTGTGAGACCTCTGTCCTGACTGTCCAAAACATGAAGCCCAAGAGCCAGTTTTTCAAATGCACTAATGCCCACGGGATGAAAATCTTGTCCTGTTTGCCTATATTTTCCCTTACCCTCCACAACTCCCCGTCTATGCTGAGAATATCAGCATGCTCTATGATTTCCATAACAAAGTAAGATTCAGAAAAAGAAGTATAACTAGAAGAAATATTATTGCAACCTTTTGGATTTGGTATCAAGTCGTATTTAAGACATAATTTATTGCCCTACTTCGCACAAAATGTCCAAATCTGATCTATTCCCTCTCCCTAACTCCAATCTCAATGCCACTCCCATATTTTTCATGTAGGTTAAGACATATGTTTGCCCCATTCTAGCAAATAACATGTTCTCCATTTCAATTATGTTTTCATATGGTACCACACATTTTCTAGAACGTAGCAGCTGAAAAAGGAATATTGACCAATCTTGCAGAGAACTATCTCATCTAGCTTAACATCTCTAGTTCTCAGCAGCTACCTGACTCATAGATGCTCAGTGAGCCAGTCAATGAGTGATGTGTTTGCACACTTAAATGGCTACTCTTCCTAATATAATAAAAGCTCTCACAAATTTTCTGAAAGTACTATATTGTGACCATCTAAATTGATCTAAGGAAGCAAAAATAATCAGTTAACTATAACAAGAATGATCAGAAACCTGAGAATCTCCAAGAAGGAGGCTCAAGAAGAGTTCAACTCCAATAAAACAAAAATAGAAGTCCTTTCTCCTTCATGGGACTTACAAAATAAAAAACACAGTACACATGGGTATACCAAAAGACAGGAAAATATTTCATTATTACAGTAACAAACAAATCCTAAGAAGTAATTATGCATCAGTTCTACATGGTGATTTGGTAGAAAATTATGTGGATAACTACAGCAATAAGATTTCAACATAACATCAAGAAGGCTCCTAAAACGTCTACAGGTATCAAAAATGTATAATCCATGCTGCTCAGCATACGCTATGGGCAGATAGATCACTAGAGTTTAGAATAATGTTTTCCATGTTGAATCTAGAAAAACTACATTGCAGGTCCCAAAACAACCATGCCAACTACTCTTCTTGAGAATGAGAAACTATGTCACTTTGACTATGAACCCTGTTCAATACCAGCTCCTTCCTTAGTCTACTACATCCTGACATGTTTACCCTCCACAAAAATGTACAAAGAACCTGTCAAAATGAAGCAGACAGGTTTGTTTTTAAGCATTCATTCAATTACCACCCTAATGTTAGGGCTTTTAGTATTTCAAAAAAGCAATTTTGCACTGGGTGGAAATACCTTTTCATATTCAAATACCAGCTTAATGTGTAGTTTAACAAATTACTATCTTACAGCTCTGTTTCTGGTATTTGTGAAAAAACACAAGATAAAAAATTGAGTGAACTCTTTTTTTCTTTTTTTTTTTTTTGACCTTTAATGAAAAGATCAAGACAGTATTTTCCCTTTTTGTTCTGTTTGTATATAACAAAAGCATTTCTTTGCTTAACTGCTTTTATAAATTACAGACCTCTGCACAAACACAGTCTTAATTAAACCTGAGAAGTGATTGTTGTATTCTACATTTCAAAAGGAAAAACTGGTCTGCAATAGAATAACTGTTTTGTTTATGCAGCACATACAAGTACAGATGCTAAAAATTCTTAAATAACAACATAACCTTAACCTTGAATTATAGGCTGCCATGGGACCAAGCCTAAGAGAACATAGATAGAAATCAAATATTATTTATTACACAATATTTTAAGAACTTTTACTACAAAATAACACTGAAAAAATACACTAGTAGTAAACTTTGTTTCCAGCCATGAACCATGTGTATATATATGGACCACTCCCAGGGAGAAATTAGATTTTTAACTCTAATTTTCATTAATAAGGTATTAAGCAATGCCACAGACTTAGAATAAAGTTGAAAAAACACAAAAGCAGTGTGTCAAGAATGCCAAAGGGTTCTGAAGACAACTGAGCCTGGCTTGAGGAAATATGGGCAAAATCTATGCGGAATATTTTAAAACATGCTGCAAGGGGTATGTGTGGGTGTGTGTGTGTACACACTTTGCTTTGTGAAGTCTTGTCTTTAATTCTCTCTCTCTTTCTAGAACAAAAGCCCTTTTCGGACTCTTACAAGGTTTATACTTAGTCGCTTAATCAAAAAATTCAGTAGAAGCAGGAAATAATAAAAATTGGCATATATATACCTTACATGTTTTATTTAAACATAAGGCTTTTGAGTATGGCTCCACTAATTCAAGTTCTCTACTTGAACTCTTTCTTGAATAATGATACATTTCAGTTTCTTGAAAATGCATCAATAACTTAAAAGATGCTTACAAAGTTAAGTTGTATTAGAAATTCTTTTTTATATTTTTCCCAAATCTTTCATAGTTGTCCTATCCTCACCTTATTTAATAACACTTTCAGCAATTCTTTCCAGAGTCTTTCCAAAACGTTCAATTTATTTTTCAAAGAAACAATAACTCTTTATATTTACACTCAAAAGTCACGAGATTATGTAATATTTAATTAAGTTATGTAACTGTAATTACAAGTACAAATAGAATAAAACGGTTTTGGAAAAAATCTCAATTGACTCTTTGTAAGCACAGAACTCAACTGATAGAGAGTATTTAAGATAGGTGCCTATTTTCCTCAAGTTTTATAAACGGAATGCTGAGTATCAGTTAAGTGGATGTTGAAGGAAGCTTCTCCTATAATCTCTAAAGCAATGTTTTCTAAAGCCTTTCCCAGGAAAAACTAATTTCAATAGTGCGATGGAAAAAAGGACTTGGGGTCAACTAAGTTTGGGAAATGCAAGGTTGAACAAAACTAAGCAGGTTTCCTTTATTGCAGGACATTAACCTCTAAATAGCTAACATGCATTTTTAATTTCCAAGATGGCACTATAGTATGTAATGTTCTCCCACTGTATTTCATCAAGACTGTACATTTATCCAGTATTTTATCAGAAAGGCAATACTCCAGAAGCAACCACTGTAAGTACTTCTATTATCCTGATTTTTATTAACACCTAAGACTTTAATAATCAGTATAATGTATGCTAGCAATGGATTTTAATTGGTAAAACTAGTGGCTTATTAATATGAAGAATTTAGAAATGGACTCTCTCGAGTAAAATTAAAGACAATCAAGAGTATGTGGAGTAGCAAAAATATTTTAGAGATATTCTCCACACTAGTGTATTGGAGGATAAGGATCCAGAGAGCCTCTCCCCCAGAGACAAACCCGAGGTTTTTTCCTAAATGGCCCAGTGTCCACCTGTTGATTTAAGAAGATTTGGCATTGCCCACTGGATTGATAAGGGTAACAGGATCCAGCCTCTGGGATGTTGCCCTGTCTGCCTTGGAAGAACCTTTATGCAAGGTAGCAGAACTGGGACTTCCTAACAAGTTGTATAACAAGCTGTAAAAAATGTTTTTTACTTTGCTTGCTGTTAAGTATTTATGTAATCAGTGGTCTCTGTGTGTAGCAGAATTTTGTCTGGCTTGCTTTCATTATGAACTAGTAGCAAAGTTTTGTGTAGTGCCTAATACTGACTCAGCTCAAACCTCTTTTGATGTATGAACCATGGAGGAAAAAACACTAAGGGCTATGAATGACCAAATCAGCTTAGGTCAATTCTCAACACCTGTCTTCAAGACAGAAGATGAAATTATAGGCCCATCTATTCTATGATATAGAAGGAAGCCCAAAAGTCTCATTTGCCCACAACAGACCCTCATTTGTCTGCTTCCCAGGCAGATAGTTCCCTCTAACTTATCCAGATTTTATCAATAGCATGTTTGAAAATGCACTTATGTTAGCTGGCAATGAAAAATGATTCTAGCAAACTTCTCTAGCATCTCATCTTAATTCAAACTAATAGAAAATTAGCTAAGTGTTTCCTTGGAATGTGTGAAGAATCTCAACAGAGATGAGGTAAGACATTACTTCAGTAGTGGAAAAGCAGCGTATTTTGTGGTCTTAGATATTCACACACATGGTACAATGCGAAGGCGAAGCCCAGCTTAAGAACAGATTTGACCAAGGCAATTGTGTGCTAAAAGCTGTGCACTGAATGCATAGGAAGGAGTCAGAAAGAACAAATCTATGTTATTAAAAAAGAGAATTCATTGATGATTCTTGCCTCAAACAACCATTAATATGGTAGTTAACAAATGATGATTTTCAATCAATCATACCACATACATTTTTTTTTTTTTTTTGAGACAGAGTCTGGCTCTGTTGCCCAGGCTGGAGTATAGTGGCATAATCTTGGCTCACTGCAACCTCCACCTACTGAGTTCAAGGGATTCTCCTTGCCTCCGCCTCCTGAGTAGCTGGGACTAGAGGTGCACACCACCATGCCCGGCTAATTTTTTGTATTTTTAGTAGAGATGGGGTTTCGCCATGTTGGCCAGGCTGGTCTCAAACTCCTGACCTCAGGTGATCTGCCTGCCTTGGCCTCCCAAAGTGCTGGGATTACAGGGGTGAGCCACCGCATCTAGCCATACCATATACATTTATTTGTTGGAATTCTATTGTAATGAATAAGTAACTTTCCATTTTACATATTTGTTCATCTATTTGTTCTTATCAGTATGGACTCATGGATTCTTATTCCATCTGTTACTATCATTTATTTTTATGGTCACATTGTCCTGTATTTGGCTAGTAGGAGCCCCTTCAAGCTGGCTCATGTGTCCTTTTGACATGTCCCCATCATTCTTTGCTCACTCTCTTACTTTCAAATGGAAAAAAACAAAAACAAACAAACAAACAAAAACAAAAAACAACACCTGTTCCAGGCTTATCTTGTTCTTTTCCTGCCCCAGCAAGGAAGAAGACTTGGTTGATTTGTATTGGTGAATAGTATTTAGAAACCAAGATAATGGTACTACTTATGCTAATTGCTACTGAATTATCATTGCTTCTTTATCCTCTCAGAGGATAGAGCTAGGCAATCAGATCGATCTACATAGCTGTAAAAACCACAAATTCATACAGTTATCTCTAATCTTAATCCAACAGCACATGGGTTCACTCTATCATTCTACCTTTTCATATCTATAATTCCTTTCTTCTTCAACAATGGGAAAACTGACCATCATTATCACTAATAGATATATTTATTTTCATAGTCTCGGTGTGTCTCCCACATGATAGTTATTAATTACAGGGGACAAAGAGTAATTTTACAGTGCAGAAATATGGTAGATACCACATTAATTAAGTGAACACAAGTAAGGGCAGAAATAGATATCACGATGAGACATGAAAAAGGACACAACATTCTTTCAGTGGTGTTCTTGCCAAAAACGTATAATCTGAATCTAATCATTAAACAACATCAGATTAACCCAAAATAACTGGCCTGTACACTTCAAAAATGTCAAGGTCATGAAAAACAATGAAATACCAAAGAACTGATCTGTTAAAAGAGACTTTAAAAATGACAGCACAACACAACATGTGATCCTGGATTGATTTCCTAGACCACAAAAAATGGTTTTTGCCCTTTATTAGAGATGACATTGATGAGACAATCAGCAGAATCTGAATGAAGTCTATTAACACTAATTTTTAGGTTTTGATAATTGTATTGTGGTAATAATACAAGAGAATGTCCTTGTTTTTCAAAGTGCACACTGAGGTATAAGGGGACAGGAAGTCTGTAACTTACTTGAAAACATTAAAAACAAAAACGTTTTTTATGGCTGCATAGTATACCATGGTGTATATGTGCCACATTTTCTTAATCCAGTCTATCATTGTTGGACATTTGGGTTGGTTCCAGGTCTTTGCTATTGTGAATAGTGCCGCAGTAAATGTACATGTGCATGTGTCTTTATAGCAGCATGATTTATAATCCTTTGGGTATATACCCAGTAATGGGATGGCTGGGTCAAATGGTATTTCTAGTTCTAGATCCCTGAGTTCATGTCCTTTGCAGGGACATAGATGAAGCTGGAAACCATCATTCTCAGCAAACTATCGCAAGGACGAAAAACCAAACATCGCATGTTCTCACTCATAGGTGGGAATTGAACAATGAGAACACTTGGACACAGGAAGGGGAACATCACACACCAGGGCCTGCTGTGGGGTAGGGGGAGGGGGGAGGGGGGAGGGATAGCATTAGGAGATATACCTAATGTAAATGACTAGTTAATGGGTGCAGCACACCAACATGGCACATGTATATATATGTAACAAACCTGCACGTTGTGCACATGTACCCTAGAACTTAAAGTATAATAATAAAAAGAAAAGAAAAAGCTAATAAAAATCAAATTTTTTTAAATAAAAAAATAAAAACAAAAACGTGTGCACCACACACAGACACACACACACACGAACACGAGGCAGGACAGGGCAGGCTGCGGTTACCTCCCAGGCGATTCTAATGCACAGCCAGCCAGACAAAGAATATAAAGAAGAGGGCTGGAAACAGAATCTTAGGAAATAGCCAGCTTGAGGGGGTAGAGACTGGAACCCAGAGAAAGAAAGAGGCAGCAGCAATAAATCATGTAAACGGAGAATCAGGAAAGTTAAAGAAAGTTTCCAACAGAAAAGGGGATGGGTGATTTCCAATGTTACACAAAGGTAAACAAGATGAGGTTGGATAAAGGGTTACAGTCAGCAGTCTGGGCTTAAGGGTACTCATTCAACCACATGTGTGTTTTGAATTCTTGAATAGTAGGCATGTGAGGAAATACAGAGACTCAAATACTGTTCTCAAGAGGTTTACATTGTACTGATCCCAAGAGAAAACGGTATTGGTAAAATCTGTCACATTTGAGAACACCCCATATCTCCAAATCTCCGTCTTCATGGTACCCTCATATGGAGCACTCTTGATGCCAGTAAGTTCTGGGGTTTGCTGTCTGGGTTCCCTCCAGTGAGGGGGCAATTCTTTGGAAAATGTGGCTCTCCCTGCAATAAGGGATGAAAGCCTTTGTGAGAAGAACCTCCATTTACCAAAGAAACTTCATCTGGCCAAGTTTAATTAAGATAAGGCCTCAGAAAAGTGCTAATGCTGCTCTTGGTATTTTCTGTGTCAAATGTACTGCATAGTCTCAGTGCTTCTCTGATTGCATTATATCTTTGTTGTTTAGATTCCAGGTTCATCTTCATCATTAAAATTATTCTTTTGTTCCCATTTATAAGAATCACATTTTACCTGTTCTACAATAAAACACATTTTCAACTTCATTCAGAAGCTGAGAGGAAAGATAAGCCTGCTCTTTCCATGTTACCTGATGACCCTATTTTTATTTGACTTTATAAAGTTTAGGATGCTAGGCTAGGGATTCTTGAGCAGCAAATCCCAAGTCCCAGTTCTTAGCATTTAAACAGATGCACCAAAGCAAATTCCCAATTTCCTGATATATTAATTTGGGTCAGAGGGAGGGGTGGAATAAACACATGCATTTAACTTTGTTTTCCAGATAACAATAATTAAGATAACAAGTAATATTTTATCTTTTACAAAGCTCTTTCTAGTATGTTCCTATTTGATCTTATAACCTTAAGGTAACCTGAATAAATAAAATTTCAAATCAAAAGCCATTTAAGAAAGTGATTTCCATTTCCAGATTCCTTTATCTCTATAAAACAGCCTGTGATGTAAGATTCTAGCATACACTAGATTAAGCACCTAAACCAGGAAATCCATCCATAAACTAGATTTAGAGATGTAATGGCCTAAAAAAATGTTAATTTATGAATAATTTGGTTCATCTGATGCTTAGAAAATTGTTTAATTTGAAAAGTAACAGCAAAGTTATCTGGGTATTTGATTTCTTGCACAATCCTTTTGTCTTCATGAAAGCCAAAGACACACAGTCTTATTTTATCTTTCTGAGGCAATCTCTTGTCATTGATGACACACAGAAGCTTTAATTAAAATGGCAATTAGGTATTGGAAGGAGTTTTTTTTATTATTCTCATTTATTTTGAGCCTGCTTTAGAAATGTTAATGTCAGTGTGTTTGCCTAGTGCAGCTGTATCTCAGAGGAAAACGTCCAAATATTTAAAGGCTGACTTCTTTTGACGTTTGGTTAAGAAAGAAAGAAAGAAAGAAAGAAAGAAAGAAAGAAAGAAAGAAAGAAAGAAAGAAAGAAAGAAAGAAAGAGAAAGAAAGAAAGAAAGAAAGAAAGAAAGAAAGAAAGAAAGAAAGAAAGAAAGAGAGGGAGGGAGGGAGGGAAGGAAGGATGGAAGGATGGAAGGAAGGAAGGAAGGAAGGAAGGAAGGAAGGAAGGAAGAAAGGAAAGAAAGAAAGAAAGAAAGAAAGAAAGAAAGAAAGAAAGAAAGAAAGAAAGAAAAAGGAAAACAATAGGTTTTCACAGTCTGCTAGCACACAGACAGATTGGTTCTTAGAAAATGATTAGTTTTTTTGAGAGCCATGTGATTAAACCATCGTAGAGACCACAAAGAAATTTTAGTCATTATCTTTTCCTTTTTTCCAAAACAGAGAATCAATATTTTATGTTTATCTAGATATACCTGCAGAAATAAGCTTTACTTCTATTGAATTTATTGTGGATTCATTCTACATGCCCAACAAATGAAGGATAACATAAATCTATATGTACCCATCTTACATGACAATGCTATAAGATTTGTGCTCTCAAATTATTTTTGATGCAATAATTATCATTAGTTTTCTAATTGTCACTCAACATATTTAGAGGCACAAATTTCATAGTAACAAGTAATATTCAGTCATTTGTGGCACAAATATTTATTGAGAACCTATGAAATAAAAAACATTCAAAGAGCATCCAACTCAATAGGGGGGTGACAAGACATATATATGAATAACAATAATATAAAAACAAAAGTGATGTGTAAGAAGAGAGATTAAAAAAAAAAAAAAAAAGCACTGGCCATTCACGGTGGCTCATACCTGTAACCTCAGCACTGGGGAGGCTAAGATGAGAGAATTGCTTGAGCCCAGGAGGTCAAGGCTGCAGTGAGCCCTGATCACACCACTGCATTCCAGCATGGGTGGCAGAAGGAGACCCTGTCTCAATCAATCAACCAATACTGAATGGTCAATCCATACAATTGATAAATATAAAATCTCACCCCTTCCTTTAATTTTGCTAATATTTCTATAATTACATAACCACAAAAGTTAGAAAACATTATATATTATATATATATACAAAGACACGGGGCCTCTTGCTCTGTTGCCCAGGCTGGAGTGCAGTGCTGTGATCATAGCTCACTATAGCCTCAAACTCTTGGGTTCAAGCAATCCTCATGCCTCTCAGGTAGCTAGGACTACAAGTATGTGCACCCAGCTATTGGCTATTTATATTTTTTATTTTTTTTTGTAGAGACAAGGTCTCACTATGTTGCCCAGACTGGTGTTGCGCTCCTAAGCTCAGGTGATCCTCCTGTCTCCACCTCACAAAGCACTGGGATTACAGGTGTAAATCACTATGGCTGGCCAGGAAATATTTATTTAACATTATATTACTAAAGCAACTAAGGCATGATGTATGGGATTTTGTTTAAATATGTTTTAGGGCACTTTATTAAGGAATTGGTATTTTAATTAAGCTTATCAATTTTGAACCTTTGCATAAAATGTAAAATGAAGCAAAAAAGGAAATCCTTAGCAGACTCCTGTGCCTTACGAACACGGAAAGTCTGTCTTCCATATTACAACACTCAATAGCTCAAGTGCCTACCATCACCATTCCTCCTGGGTCAAATCAGAGACAATGGAGTAGAAAACACGTTGGCGAGAATTCCGCCTCTGCAGTGTGCTAACTGTAAACTTGGTTAGATTGCTCCACTAAGCTCTCTACACTGCAGTTTTCTCATTAGCAAAGCAGAGTAACAATACACTCACCTCATAGAGCTGTTAAAGAAACTAACAGCATTAATGGCATGTAAAACATTTACACCACATCAGACACATAGTGAGTGCCAGAAAATGATAACTACTATGATTACCATCATACTATTGCTAGCATGCAGCATCTGTACACACACACTCAACTACCTTGCTGGCCTTCGAAGAGGGGAAAGCTCATAAAAATCCCATTACCATCTTCTTTGCTTCCTAAACTTTTTTATCTTCCTTTCCCCAACTGTGGAAAAACTTTTATTTATTAGTTATTCTGGAATCCAAAATTTTGGGGTGACAGTGTGAGGTGACACGATCACCGGGCAGTGTTCTCCAGCCCTTGCTCAACAAAAGCAAGCAAGAAAGAGACAGAGATGGAGTCCATTATCCTTAGCAAACTAACACAGGTACAGAAAATCAAACACCATATGTTCTCACTTATAAGTGGGAGCTAAATGATGACAACTCATGGACACATATAGGGGAACAACATATACTGTGACCTACTGGAGGGTGGAGGGTGAAGGGTGGGAGGAGGGAAAAAGTCAGGAAAAATAACTACTGTGTAGTAGGCTTAATACCTGGGTGATGACCGCTGTGCAACAAACCCCCATGACATGGTTTTACCCATGTAACAAACCTGCACATATACCCCTGACTGAACTTAAAATTTGAAAAAAGAAAGAAAGGCCCGGCACTGTAGTTCACATCTGTAATTCCAGCACTTTGGGAGGCTGAGGCAGGCAGCTCATTTGAGGTCAGGTGTTCAAGATCAGCCTAGGCAACATGGTGAAACCCCGTCTCTACTGAACATACAAAATTAGCTGGGCATGGTGATGCATGTCTGTAATCCCAGCTACTCAGGAAACTGAAGCAGGAGAATCACTTGAATCCAGGAGACAGAAGTTGTAGTGAGCCAAGATTGCGCCGCTGTATTCCAGCCTCTTTTTTTGAGACTGTCTCAAAAAAAAGAAGAGAAGAGAGAAGAGAGAAGAAGAGAAGAGAAGAGAAGAGAAGAGAAGAGAAGAGAAGAGAAGAGAAGAGAAGAAAAGAGGGAAGAGACATGGCTGGAAGAATAATCAGCCACTGCAGCCGTGGCTGCAGAAGGCTCTTAAGTCTCCCATTTGGTGATGCCAAGCGTAGCCATCAGCCCAGACAGTATATCCCACTTTCATTTGTCTAAAATCCTGCTTTTCCTGCAATTCCAGTTGTTCTTCAGGGGTATAGTGATAACAGTACACAAAAGTGCCTGCCTCGGAAGCAATTTAGATCCCAAAGAGAATGCCATCTCATCCTCACAACGGGAAAAATATAATGTCTCACAAGTGAGCTTTAAGAATAGATACTCTCTAGTAGAAAACGTATGTTTGTGCTAATCTGAAAATTACTCTCTAAATAATTATATTCTCTAAGTTTGATAAAACAAACATAAACCTGAGGTTCAAGTGTTTGACCTATACAATGTAGTAAATAAAGCAAGCAACTGGACATGCCAAAAGTAATTAAGTTGTAAGAATCATCAGAAAAGCCAGACAGGAAATGTCACCCTCCCAAAGATAGAAAGTCTTTAGGAAGATGAATTACTTTTAGTCTCAGCATCAAAGAGTTCTTGAACACCTGCTGAAGATCATGACCGCACTGTGAATAATGAAGTAAATTTCCTTCCTTCTCTGTTGATATGCTGTGAACATACCATGTTAAGAAGTGCCATTCATGAATTTGTCTTTTTATTTATTAAATTCATCTGAATCCAACTATATCTAATTTCAGAATGCTTGAATAGTATTGTATATTTGTTTGTAATATCTTCTCTTTAAATAGACTTAATATGTATGTTCTGTAAAAAACAGAAAGTGGGGGTGGTGGCACTGGCAGGGGGAGCTCCAAGATGGAATCATTTGTATGAATGGGCCAAAGTCATGTTAGAAACCTCAAAGAAAATAAGTTCACGAAATTTCATGAAATAACAACTTTAAACATCAAAAGCTAGAGAACTTGGTGAGAAAGCAGGCAATAAATACCCTTCTCCCCCAATAGGAAAAGGTCAATGTGATGTGATGTAGAGAAGTTTTGTGTACAAAAAATATGACCGTGATCTCTATCTTCCAGTGTCACATTAAGGATAACTACTTTTATTCTAGTCAAGGGGGAAAAATGTCAGGGAAAAGGAACGACTGAAAAGATAAACTGAAGAGTAAAAGTAATTCTTTCTCTCTGCTAAGTTGAAAGCAGGATAAATCCTCCTATCAGGGTTCTGATTGCAAGGACTCTGAGCAAAGGCATCGCCATCTGATGTACAGTATTTACATATATCCATAAGCCCACATCTGTAGCAAGGGGGAAGGCCAGTGGCAAGCCCAATCCCACTTCTGCTGAATGGCCTAGAAAATGCTTTAGTCTTAAAGAAAAAACATCCTAGTAAGACTAGGAAATTTTTGCATTACATAATAACAATTGATGTAATATATGCATTTTTATTTAATTCACTTCATATATATTGGTATAAATTTTTACTTTTAACTTTTTATTTTGAGAAAGTTTTAGATTTACAGAAAAGCTGTAAAAATGATTCAAAGTTCCTGGCCGCACATGGCAGCTCATGCCTGAAATCCCAACACTTTGGGAGGCTGAGATGGGAGGGTTGCTTAAGGCCAGGGATTCAAGACCAGACTTGGCAACATGGCAAGACCCCGTCTCTACAATAAATGAAAAAATAAAAAATTAACCAAGCATCGTAGTGCATAACTGTAGTTCCAGCTACTCAGGAGGCTGAGCTGGGAGAATCACTTGAGCTCAGGAGTTTGAAGCTGCAGTGAGCTATGATTTGTGCCACTGTACTCCAGCCTGGGTGACAGAACAAGATCCCCATCTCTCCAAAAAGAAAATAAAAAGAAAAGAAAAGAAAAAGATTCAAAGTTCCCAATTACCCTTTCCCCAGCTTTCCCTAATGTTTACACTTTATATAACCATACTAAAGTTATCAAAAACCACGATATTAACATAAGTATAGTACTATTAAGTAAACCACAGATATTATTTGAATTGTATCAGTTTTCTACTAATATTCTTTTTTCCCCTTTCTAGGATTTTTTCAAGTGACAAAAATTGTATATATTTATGGTGTACAACATGATGTTTCAAAATACATATTGTGAAATGGCTAAATTGAGCCAATTAATATTTGCATTACCTCATATATTTATCATTGTCATAAGCATACTTAAAATCGACTCTATTGGAGATTTTCAAGTACACAATACATTTTTATTAACTATAGTCAATATGTTGTACAATGGGTCTCTTGAACGTTTTCCTCCTAACTAAATTTTGTGCCCTTTGAACAGCATCTCCCCAATTCCTCCATTCCCCCAGCTCCTAGCCACCACCATTCTACTCTTTTACGAGACTTTTTTCAGATTCTGCATATGAGAGAGGGCAGGTGGTACTTGTCCTTCTGAGTCTGGTTGATCTCACTAAGCATAATTGCCTCCAGGTTCATCCATGTTGTGGCAAATGACACAATTTCCTTTTTATTAAAGGCTAAATAGTATTCCATGTGTATATATACCATATTTTCTATATCCATTCATCCACTGATGAACAATTAGGTTGATATCTTGGCAATTGTCGACAATGCTGCAATGAACATGGGAGTGCAGCTACATCTTTTCAACATACTAATTTCCTTTGGATATACACCCAATAGTGGAATTGCTGGATCATATAGTAGTTCTTTTTTTAGTTTTTTGAGAACTCTCCATACTATTTTCTATAATGACTTCACTAATTTACATTCCCACCAGCAGTGTGCAAGAATTCTCTTTTCTCCACATCCTTGCCAATATTTGTAATCTTTGGTATTTTCTATACTAGCCATTCTAATAGGTGAGTGGTAATATCTCATTCTAGATTTAATTTGCATTTCCTTGATGATTAGTAATGTTGAGCGTTTTTTCATATACCCTGTTTAAAATGGCCTGCCAGCCATTTGTATGTATTCTTTTGAGAAAGGTCTATTCAGGTCCTTTGCCCAATTTTTAATCAAGTTATTTGTTTTCGTTCTAGTTAATTGAGTTCCTTATATAAATTGGACATTTTTAAGAGAATTACTAAACCCTTTCCATACTTTTTATTCCTTTAAGTCTTTAAATTTGATGATGTTAACAATTTACAATCCAGAAATCTGTCTTCAATCCATGGTAGGCAAGTCACTAACACTGAAGCCTCAGTTTCCTCTCCTGTAACATAGAAATGATAACAACTACTCTGTTCAATTAATTCTCTCTCTCCCTCCAATTAACTCACTAAATCATTCACAATTATAAGAAACTTAACCATTACACCTAACTTTCCCAAAACATGCTCCATGAAAAATAGACTCCATAAAGGAAAAAGTCTGTGAAAACCAGCATTTTATATCCCTGTCTTGAGAAGTTATATGCATATTAGTTATTAAAGCGCTAAGAAATCTTGCAATAAATAAACTTAGGTGTTTCCAAATTTATTTGATTATGGAACACTTTGTTCCCAATAATACACTTTGTTCCCAAGAGAAAACTATGGCAAATACTGCATGAGTTCATGAGACCAATGCATACACCACCACCTACCTGAAGGCCTCTTTCAGGGTGGCAGATGCAGTGCCCAGGAATTAGAAAAATAAATAAATAATTTTGCAAAACTCTTTAATGCCAGCCTTAAAACTAAACCTATGAAGAGACAACAATGGCCTCATTGCAAATATGATTACATGTTGTTTTCATTTTGAACAAAATCTTTGGTCCAATGGCTCCAGAGCAAGTCACCTAAATAGTTTATGAATCACTATTTTAAAAATTCACAATCTTAAAATTTTTAAGATTTTCAGAAAAGGTTAAGTCCTAAGTGATTGTTATCACTCTCCAAACACTCCTTGATCTGGGTTCTCCATATTCACATAGGAGTTTTCCCAGGCTGTCCAGGGTTAGTTCTCCATGGGATCTGGGGCCAGGCTTGTCACATTGCTTTCCTCAAGGTTGTGCCAAAACTAAAAAAATGATATTCAACTCACACAAAAAATTGATTTCTGTTAGGTATTAGTCTCCAAGAGACATATAACCACCAATGGACAAACATAGACATTCAGATTACCTGATCAGCCACTTGGGAAATATTTATTTAAAGCACGATATGACAACCCATATGTCTATCAATGTACAACCTAATGAATAAAACATTATGTAGCCACATAATATGGTACTGTGCAGCTATCAAAAGAAACAAAATGATCTTCAGAATGTACTGTTACGTGAGAAAACAAAGTCCAGTAGAGTGCGTCTAGTATACTACATTTGTGTAGAAAGAGGAAAAGATTTATGAATTGATATATGAATAAATATTCATATTATTATTTTATATATGCATGTGTGTGGGTTTGCTTATGCTTTTAAAAAGAAATAAGTAAACTAAAACATACACTAAAAACTAATTTTTAAAATTCATTTGTTAAAAAGGTATAGAGAACAGACAGGAAAGAACACTCCAAATGTACCTTGTTTCATAATTTTGATTTTGGAATCATGTACAAGTTTTAGATTATTAAAAACCAAGGTTAAATAACAAGGAAAAAAAAACTCAAAACAACTCTTAAAAATAAAAAACAAACTGACAGAAATAAGCCTAATTATACATCAAGTAGATTTTCAAACATCAAATTTCAACCATACATTCCAATGGAAAATATCCTAAGGAAAAAAAGAACCACAGAGAAATCTCAAAAATTCAATGGTCCTGTTGTTTATGGAACTATCATTAGGAATTATTTAAAGTCACCAGGAATAATGGAATTATGTTAATTAGGGAAATTAATTCATCAGAAATTCTCATGATGCCACATAAAGGACACTAATGTAAAAAATGTACCACTCATTGGAGTACTTCTTTTTTTTTTTTTTTTTCCTGAGACAGATTTCACTCTTGTTGACAAGGCTGGACTCAGTAGCATGATCTTGGCTCAGCGCAACCTCTGCCTCCTGGGTTCATGCGATTCTCTTGCCTTAGCCTCCAGAGTAGCAGGGATTACAGGCACGCGCCACCACACCTTGCTAATTTTGTATTTTTAGTACAGATGGAGTTTCTCCATGTTGGTCAGGCTGGTCTCGAACTCTCGACCTCATGTGATCCACCAGCCTCGGCCTCCCAAAGTGCTGGGATTACAGGCATGAGCCACCACGTGTAGTAATTCTTAAATATCAGTTGCTTTAAGATATGAAATGCTAGTGTTAATATAAAAATAATTTGTCTTTTTTTTCCTTTTTTTTAATTATTATACTTTAGGTTCTGAGATACAATGTGCAGAACGTGCAGGTTTGTTACATAGGTATACATGTGCCATGGTGGCTAGCTGCACCCATCAACCCGTCATCCACATTAGGTATTTCTCCTAATGCTATCCCTCCCCTTGCCTGCCACCCTGATAGGCCCTGGTGTGTGATGTTCCCCTCCATGTGCCCATATGTTCTCATTGTTCAACTCCCACTTATGAGTGAGAAAATGTGGTGTTTTGTTTTCTGTTCCTCTGTTAGTTTGCTGAGAATGATGATTTCCAGCTTCATCCATGTCCCTGCAAAGGACATGAACTCATTCTTTTTTTATGGCTACATAGTATTCCATGGTGTATATGTGCCACATTTTCTTTATCCAGTCTAACATTGATGGACATTTGGGTTAGTTCCAAGTATTTGCTATTGTGAGCAGTACTGCCATAAACATACTTTATAGTAGTATCTTTATAGTAGAATGATTTATAATCCTTTGGGTATACCCAGTAACGGGATTGCTGGGTCAAATGGTATTTCTAGTTCTAGATCCTTGAGAAATCGCCCCACTGTCTTCCACAATGGTTGAACTAATTTACACTCCCATCAACAGGGTAAAAGTGTTCCTATTTCTCCACAGCCTCTCCTGCATCAATTGTTTCCTGACTTTTTAATGATTGCCATTCTAACTGGCATGAGACAGTATCTCATCATGGTTTTAATTTGCATTTCTCTAATGACCAGTGATGATGAGCTTTTTTAAATATGTTTGTTGGCCACATAAATGTCTTCTTTTGAAAAGTGTCTGTTCATATCCTTTGCCCACTTTTTGATGGGGTTGTTTCTTCTCTTGTAAATTTGTTTAAGTTCCTTGTAGATTCTGGACATTAGCCCTTTGTCAGATGGATAGATTGCAAAAATTTTCTCCCATTCTGTAGGTTGCCTATTCACGCTGATGATAGTTTCTTTTGCTGTGCAAAAGCTCTTTAGTTTAATTAGATCTCATTTGTCAATTTTGGCTTTTGTTGCAATTGCTTTCGGTGTTTTAGTCTTGAAGTCTTTTCCCATGCTTATATCCTAAATGGTATTGCCTAGGTTTTCTTCAAGGGTTTTTATGGTTTTAGGTCTTATATTTAAATCTTTAATCCATCTTGAGTTAATTTTTGTATAAGGTGTAAGGAAGAGGTCCAGTTTCAGTTTTCTGCATATGGCTAGCCAGTTTTCCCAACACCATCCATTAACTAGGGAATCCTTTCCCCATTGCTTGTTTTTGTCAGGTTTGTCAAAGATCAGATGGTTGTAGATGTGTGGTGTTATTTCTGAGGTCTCTGTTCTGTTCCATTGGTCTATATTTCTGTTTTGGTATCAGCACCATGCTATTTTGATTACTGTAGCCTTATAGTTTGAAGTCAGGTAGCATGATGCCTCCAGTTTTGTTCTTTTTGCTTAGAATTGTCTTGGCTATACCGGCTCCTTTTTGGTTCCATATGAAATTTAAAGTAGTTTTTTCTAATTATGTAAAGAAAGTCAATGGTAGCTTGATGGGAATAGCATTGAATCTATAAATTACTTTGGGCAGTATGATCATTTTCACTATATCGATTCTTCCTATCCATGAGCATGGGAAGTTTTTCTATTTGTTTGTGTTCTCTCTTACTTCCTTGAGCAGTGGTTTGTAGTTCTCCTTGAAGAGGTCCTTCACATCCCTTTTAAGTTGTATTCCTAGGTATTTTATTCTCTTTGCAGCAATTGCGAATGGGAGTTTGCTCATAATTTGTCCCTCTGTTTGTCTGTTATTAGTGTGTAGGAATGCTTGTGATTTTTGCATATTGATTTTGTATCCTGAGACTTTGCTGAAGTCGCTTATCAGCTTAAGGAGTTTTGGACTGAGACGATGGAGTTTTCTAAATATACAATCATGTCATCTGCAAACAAATAATTTGACTTCCTCTTTTCCTATTTGAACATCCCTTATTTCTTTCTCTTGCTTAATTGTCCCGGTCTGAACTTCCAATACTATGTTGAACAGGAGTGGTGAGAGACGGCATCCTTGTCTTGCGCCAGTTTTCAAAGGGAATGCTTCCAGCATTTGCCCATTCAGTATGATATTGGCTGTGGGTTTGTCATAAATAGCTCTTATTATTTTGAGATATGTTCCACCAATACCTAGTTTATTGAGTGCTTTTAGCATGAAGGGGTGTTGAATTTTATTGAAGGCCGTTTCTGCATCTATTGAGATAATCGTGGTTTTTGTCATTGGCTCTGTTTATGTGATGGATTACGTTTATTCATTTGTGTATGTTGAACCAGCCTTGCATCCCAGGGATGAAGCCAACTTGGTCATGGTGGATAAGTTTTTTGATGTGCTGCTGGATTTGGTTTGCCAGTATTTTATTGAAGATTTTCACATTGATGATCATCAGGAACATTGGCCTGAAATTTTCTTTTTTTGTGTGTCTCTGTCAGATTTTCGTATCAGGATGATGCTGGCCTCATAAAATGAGTTAGGAAGGAGTCCCTCTTTTTCTATTGTTTTGAATAGTTTCAGAAGGAATGGTACCAGCTCGTCTTTGTACCTCTGATAGAATTCGGCTGTGAATCTGTCTGGTCCTGGTCTTTTTTTTGGTTGGTAGGCTATTAATTACTGCCTCAATTTC
This sequence comes from Symphalangus syndactylus, assembly GCF_028878055.3. NCBI lineage: Eukaryota > Metazoa > Chordata > Mammalia > Primates > Hylobatidae > Symphalangus > Symphalangus syndactylus. The sequence goes on along the minus strand of NC_072430.2, from coordinate 102,203,894 downwards.
AGAACTTGTTATTGGTCTATTCAGGGATTTGACTTCTTCCTGGTTTGGTCTTGGGAGGGTGTATGCGTCCAGGAATTTATCCATTTCTTCTAGAATTTCTAGTTTATTTGCATAGAGATGTTTATAGTATTCTCTGATGGTAGTTTGTATTTCTGTGGGATCAGTAGTGATCTCCCCTTTATCATTTTTTATTGTGTCTATTTGATTCTTTTTTCTTCTTTATTACTCTGGCTATCCATTTTGTTAATCTTTTCAAAACAAAAACAGCTCCTGGATTCACTGATTTTTTGAAGCGTTTTTTGTGTCTCTATCTCCTTCAGTTCTGCTCTGATCTTAGTTATTTTTTATCTTCTGCTAGATTTTGAATTTGTTTGTTCTTACTTCTCTAGTTCTTTCAATTGTGATGTTAGGGTGTTGATTTTAGATCTTTCCTGCTTTCTCCTGTGGGCATTTAGTGCTGTAAATTTCCCTCTAAACACTGCGTTAGCTGTGTCCCAGAGATTCTGGTACATTGTGTCTTTGTTCTCATTGGTTTCACAGAACTTATTTATTTCTGCCTTAATTTCGTTATTTACCCAGTAGTCATTCAGGAGCAGGTTGTTCAGTTTCCATGTAGTAGTTTGGTTTTGAGTGAGTTTCTGAATCCTGAATTCTAATTTGATTGCACTGTGGTCTGAGAGACTGTTTGTTATGATTTCCATTCTTTTGCATTTTCTGAGGAGTGTTTTACTTCCAATTATGTGGTCCATTTTAGAACAAGTGCTATGCAGTGCTAAGAAGAATGTATATTCTGTTGATTTGGGGTGGAGAGTTCTATAGATGTCTATTAGGTCTGCTTGGTCTAGAGCTGAGTTCAAGTCCTGAATATCCTTGTTAATTTTCTGTCTTGTTGATCAGTTGAATATTGACAGGGGGTGTTAAAGTCTCCCACTAGTACTGTGTGGGAGTCTAAGTCTTTTTGTAGGTCTCTAAAAACTTGCTTTATGAATCTGGGTGCTCCTGTATTGGGTGCATATATATTTAGGACAGTTAGCTCTTCTTTTTGCATTGATCCCTTTACCATTATGTAATGCCCTTCTTTTTCTTTTTTGATCTTTGTTGGTATAAAGTCTGTTTTATCAGAGTCTAGGATTGCAACCCCTGCTTTTTTTTTCTTTTTTTTTTCTTTCCATTTGCTTGGTAAACATTCTTCCATCCCTTTATTTTGAGCCGTGTGTGTCTTTGCACATGAGATGGGTCTCCTGAATACATCACACCAATGGGTCTTGAGTCTTTATCCAATTTGCCAGTGTGTGTCTTTTAATTGGGGCATTTAGCCCGTTTACATTTAAGGTTAATATTATTATGTGTGAATTTGATCCTGTCATTATAATGCTAGCTGGTTATTTTCCGATTAGTTGATGCAGTTTCTTCATAGTGCCAATGGTCTTTACATTTTGGTTTGCTTTTGCAGTGACTTGTACTGGTTTTTCCTTTCCATATTTAGTGCTTGCTTCAGGAGCTCTTTTAAGGCAGGCTTGGTGGTGACAAAGTCTCTCAGCATTTGATTATCTGCAAGGGATTTTATTTCTCCTTCACTTATAAAGCTTAGTTTGGCTGGATATGAAATTCTGGGTTGAAAATTCTTTAAGAATGTTGAATATTGGTCCCCACTCTCTTCTGGCTTGCAGGGCTTCTGCAGAGAGATATGCTGTTAGTTTGATGGGCTTCCCTTTGTGGGTAACTCAGTCTTTCTCTCTGGCTGCCCTTAACATTTTTTCCTCCATTTCAACCTTGGTAAATCTGATGATTATGTGTCTTGGGGTTGCTCCTCTCAAGGAGTATCTTTGTGGTGTTTTCTGTATTTCCTGAATTGGAATGTCGGCTTGTCTTGCTAGGTTGGGGAAGTTCTCCTGGATAATATCCTGAAGAGTATTTTCCAACTTGGTTCTATTCTCCTTGTCACTTTCAGGTACACCAATCAAATGTAGGTTTGGTCTTTTCACATAGTCCCATATTTCTTGGAGGCTTTGTTCCTTCCCTTTAATTATTTTTTTCCTCTAATCTTGTCTTCATGCTTTATTTCATTAAGTTGATATTCAATCTCTGATATCCTTTCTTCCACTTGATCGATTCAGCTATTGACACTTGTGTATGCTTCATGAAATTCTTGGGCTGAGTTTTTCAGCTCCATCAGGTCATTTATGTTCTTCTCTGAACTAGTTATTCTAGTTAGCAATTCCTCTAACCTTTTATCAAGGTTCTTAGCTTCCTTGCATTGGGTTAGAGCATGCTCGTTTAGCTTGGAGGATTTTGTTATTACCCACCTTCTGAAGCCTACTTCTGTCAATCAAACTCATTCTCCATCCAGTTTTGTTTCCATTCCTGGCAAGGAGTTGTAATCCTTTGGAAGAGAAGGGGTATTCTGATTTTGGGAATTTTCAGCCTTTTTGTGCTGGATTTTCCTCATCTTCATGGATTTATCTGCCTTTGGTCTTTGCTGTTGGTGACTTTTGGATGAAATTTTTGCATGGTCGTCCTTTTTGTTGATGTTGATGCTACTGCTTTTTGTTTGTTAGTTTTCCTTATAACAGTCAGGCCCCTCTGCTGCAGGTCTGCTGGAGTTTGCTGGGGGTCCACTCCAGACCCTGTTTGCCTGGGCATCACCAGCAGAGGCTGCAGAACAGCAAAGATTGCTGTGTATTCCTTCCTCTGGAAGCTTCGTCCCAGAGGGGGACCTACCAGATGCCAGCCAGAACTGTCCTGTAAGAGGTGTCTCTCGACCCCTGCTGGGAGATATTTCCCATCAGAAGGCACAAGGGTCAGGGACCCATCTGAGGAGGCAGTCTGTCCCTTAGCAGAGCTCGAGCACTGTGCTGGGAGATCCATTGCTCTCTTTAGAGCTGGCAGGCAGGAACGTTAAAGTCTGCTGAAGCTGCGCCTATAGCCGCCCCTTCCTGCAGGTGCTCTGTCCCAGGGAGATGGGAGTTTTATCTATAATCCCCTGACTGGAGCTGCTGCCTTTCTTTCAGAGATGCCCTGCCCAGAGAGGAGGAATCTAGAGAGGCTGTCTGGCTACAGTGGCTTTTTGCCACTGCAGTGGACTCCACCCAGTCCAAACTTCTGGGTGGCTTTGTTTACACTGTGAGGGGAAAACTGCCTACTCAAGCCTCAGTAATGGTGGAGGTCCCTCCCGACACCAAGCTAGAGTGTCCCAGGTCAACTTCAGACTGCTGTGCTGGCGGCAAGAATTTCAAGCCAGTGGATCTTAGCTTGATGGGTTCCATGGGGTGGGATCCACTGAGCAAGACCACTTGGCTCCCTGGCTTCAGCCCCCATTCCAGGGGAGTGAACGGTTCTGTCTCGCTGGTGTTCCAGGTGCCACTGGGGTATGAAATAAAACTCCTGCAGCTAGCTCAGTGGCTGCCCAAATAGCCGCCCAGTTTTGTGCTTGAAACCCAGGGCCTTTGTGGTGTGGGCACCTGAGGGAATCTCCTGGTCTGTGGGTTGCGAAGACTGTGGGAAAAGCGTAGTATCTGGGCCTGATAGCACTGTCCCTCACAGCAGGGTCCCTCTTGGCTTCCCTTGGCTAGGGAGGGAGTTCCCCAACCCCTTGCACTTCCTGGGTAAGGCAATGCCCCACCCTGCTTCTGCTCACCCTCCGTGGGCTGCACCCACTGTCCAACCAATCCCAGTGAGATGAACTGGGTGCTTCAGTTGGAAATGCCAAAATCACCCACCTTCTACATTGGTCTCACTGGGAGCTGCAGACCAGAGCTGTTCCTATTCAGCCATCTTGCCTGGGAGCCAATAATTGTAAGTCTTAAGTGGCAAAGATAGAATCTCATTTATCTTTGAAATTCCCACACAATCAAGAACAATATATAGTATATACTTAAAGGTTTACTGTTGAATGAATGTCTGATCAGTGTTGCCCAGGGAATACATGTAAACTTGCTGAAAAATATTTTTTGAGTTAAAATTTTGCAGAATAAAGTTTAACATTTTGGATAACTATGTTATTCCTAAAGCATTAAGAACATTCTTATGTGTGCCTATTGGGAAAAGCAGAGATTCTCTTAGAGCTGAGAAATCAACAAGCCAAATGTCATTACAATGTGCTACCCAGGTCTTTCCAAATCTTTATGCTATGTTAGAATAATGTCAACAATTGGCTTGGAACTCTTAGGGTTACATTAAGATATACAAAGAGAACAATTTTTTTTTGTCCTTTCATTCATTATATAAGTACTGAGTGCCTGCTATATGGAAGATCTTTCCTAGATTCCTCTTTTATGGTAGGCAACTGCATAGGATGGAACACAACCTCTGCAGATTTAATTGGACAAACGCACTGTCACCCTTCTTATTCAGCCAACCTGAGTCTCCTCAGACATTACAATTTAAACCATGCCCTCAGTTCTAAGGCTGAATCCTGTAAGATAATTCTAGACTGTCTTAGGAGGAAGCAGGTGTTTAAAACTGGTCAGAATCCAAGGTCTTGGCCCCATGTCTATTGTTCTTTGTGAAGGTGAATTCCTGTTGTGTCTTTGGAGCATGTTAAATGGGCATCATATGTGTCATTGTGGTTTTAATCATAATAAAAATACACTGGACAATTTTGGCAATGCACAGGGATTGTCACACAATATGGTACATATTATTTTCCTGGTCACTATCATGCCTTTAAGAGTTTATTTCATATGGCTCCACTTTCATTCCCCTATTACCACCTCCCCACCAAAATCTGCAGAAGCACGGCATGAAAAGCACCAGTCTCCATGCCCTTCATGGTCTCTAACTTTGAGAAACTTGTTGAAAGGCAGTCCAGAAGTGGCAGTATAAGCATTACGTGCTGACTGGATGCTGAGGACTCTGCAAGGCACAAGGAAGGTAGAAAAGCACAAAATGTTTCCTGTCTTCAAGACTCTCACTATGCTCTGGGGGAAATGAGGCTTACAGAGGAAACAACATGAAGATAACCTGATATTGAGCTTTGTAACCTCAAGTTCGTTCAAAGTTGAGCCCTAAGTAATAAGCAAAACAGACTAAGTGCCAGCCATGGTAGAAGACGCCTTACCTGTGTCAGTCTCATTAATCCTCACACAATCCTGTAAAGGAAGTTTTATTACCCCCACTTTAGAGTCGAGGAAGCTATAGATCAGGAAGTTAAATAATTTGCTCAAGTCTCACAGCTAGAAAAAGCCACAGCCGGGATTTGAATACAGAACTACCTATGACCCCAAAATATTTCCATTAGGCTGCAGCCACCGTGCTTACAGTTGCGTAGAGCATTGCAGTTTATAAATAGCTTTCTTAGAAGGAAGACAGCCACATGGGACTTGAAGAGAGGAGCATCAAAGAAAGCTCCAGGGTGAGCAAATTCAATGCTTTCAAGTAGAGAGGAAACAATTTTCTCACACAAAACTGATTTGTTTTCTGTGAGCACGACAAGCAACATGAGCAGGTAGATCTTTTACTCTTCTTCCAACCTGCTCTCCTATTAATTGGCTGTTACCACCTTGACCCTAGAAGTAAAAGACTCTGTTGATCAGCCAGAACTTCAAATGTGTTACTACTGACTGGATCCATTCATCTGTTCCTCCTCAGCCACATCTACCTCCCCACTGAGTGAGGCATTAGTGTCACTATTTTACGTGATACTACACAGGGCATATTAGCACTTTTGAAGTTAAGAAAAAAGGTTTTTTTCACTCACATGTCAGACTCATTGTACATTTTACAAAAATGTTTTCCAACACATACAATCCATTGTAATTTACAAAGATCATGTCAGGTAAGTTGTAAAAAAAGTTTACCTTCAGCAAGAGAGTCATACATATTTTTTAATGCATCATTCTAAGCACCACTGTTTTACCATAAAGTGTTTTCAAATGAGCACTCAGAATTTTGGCTCCAGTGTTTTAAACATACTGCAACAACTTCATTTATCACGCATATGCTCTGAGTACACTATTTGGAGTAGGTTACCACCACCGTGACCACCCTTGTTGTCTTACACTACGCATATCACATATGTAAGTATATTTGTATTCATTTGTTAACTCGGAGCTGTCTGTCTCTTTCATTAGAGTGTAAGCCACTTTATTCATCATTTGTATTAACAAGTAGTACCTGGCCCACTTAATAAGTATCTGTTGAATGAATAAGTCATTTCCACACCAAAAAATAAAGTCAATATATTTCTTACTTCATTATTAGCTTAACAGGTATTAACTGATTACTCACCATAACCAACAAGACTTACTATAAACCAACTAAATCTAGGTCAAAAAACTTTTGCTTTCTGATTTTTAAGTGACTACTTTAAATTGTAAAGACAAAATAAAAGTGTGGAAAAAATGTGCCTTATGAGAGAATGTGTTATATTTTTTGCTAAGTACTATATTGCTTTTTATATTTATGCTTGTAAATATATCTTCCAGTGACACTTTTTATTATGCTTGTGGGGTCCCACTAAATGCTTCTTCATTATCCCTAAAATGAATAAGATAGAAAGATAGATTGGCAAATAGATAGATGATAGATAGATAGATAGATAGATAGATAGATAGATAGATAGGCAAGAACAGTAAAATAACCAACATGCAGTTATAATCTCCGTAGGCTTTGAGATTTGATAAAATAGAAGGAAAACAGCCTGTTTCTAGTGGAGTGGAAATCAAGAGTTTCTTCATTTTATCTTCCGCTGAAACGCTGAACATGTAAGTGTCAAGGACAAAGTAGGCAATAAGTTTTTAAACATTAAAACAAGTTGACTCAGAGACTATATCAGAGGAAGCAATATGGATAACTTCACTGGCTACTGCTATACAAAATTGCACGAGGCTCAAAAATATTTGGGGGGAAATATTCCTGTAATAAACCTACGTTTTCGGGATTGATGACATAAAAAGGAAAACAATTTGCACAAATAGAACACTTCTGTACACCCCCTAGAGATCAAAGACCTTAAAACAACTGCCACAGAGTGTAGCTAGTATTAAGTGAATTATTTGCAAAGGCTAATCTGCGTGTACACTTGAACTGAGCCATGAATCAATCATTTAAAATAAACACTTGAGGAAAATGCAAGAATTGTTTATGCAGTCATTACAGATGCTGTTGCATATTATCTATAAAAAAATTCAGTATTATATATTTTTCAGCATAAAACTTCCCTCATGGTTATAATAAAGATAACATCAACAACAAAATTAACAATAAAAAAGGGTCTAATACCTAGTGAGAGCTTATCATGTGCCAGGCACTGGGCTAATCACTTCTTTATACACAGAGTAGTACATTTAATTCCAATCAGAACCAATTAAATTGTGGTCCTACCATCGTGCCCACTTTACAGATGAGGAAACTGACTATTGTAGGAATAACTTGACCAAGCTCACATTGATGGTAAATGGAGGAATGTGTATTTGAACTCAAGCAGTCTGATGCTTGAGCCAAAGTTAGGCTCTTCACTAATAAGCTATTGTTACACCCTAAGAATTTTCATTCCTTTGAAACAGATATCACTTTTCTTTCAACCCCAAACTTTTCTACCTAAGACAGCCAGTGAATCATTAAGGCAGAGCATGTCCTCATGTGTAGCACACCAGTTCCTTGTATTAGACTGTGCTGCTTTCTAGGAAATAAAAGGCAACTTTTTAAACCAATTATCTAAATGGTTTTCTGAGATGCTTTTCTAGAAATGATGATCCATTCACATTCTTTTACCTAGTTCAGCTTGGGAGTCATGACACACAGGTTGAAACAGGCCAAGAAGAATTAGGAGCAAAAGCTGTGGCCATAAAGAAAGCAGAGTTCACTACTTTATAGTCTCACATGCTCAACTAGCCACAAACAACATTAAGATTTTAAAAGAGGTGTGAATTATAATAATCATGCTTATCCCAAATCCCCAGAGTATTCATACCAAAGGAAGAAAAGTTTAATGTTCACACAAAATATTGTTTTAATTTACTTCAGCTACATAAAATGATACATCAAGCCCACTTAGATGTTTAAATCCCCAGCTGCACTGGTTCACTGGTGTTTCATAATTATTCATCTCACACACATTCTCACAGCTTTCTTACATGTTTGTCTATAATTGGTCTAATTGCCACCCATATTTGCGTTAAATTCAGACTACCTATGAAATGCTTTCTCAGATTTTCCTTGAGAAAGTTAAAAGATTTTTAGTTAAGCTGTAGTCAAATAAAACAGCAAACCACTTTCTAGTATAATATTAATCAGCATGGCACATAGACACAGAGTCTTGGAGTAAGAAGATTTACCCAAAAGGTAAATCCCAAAAGTCAATTAATGGGATTCATCTGGGAAACAAAAAGGCTTAAGGGAAAAGCAATAGTCCTAATAAAGTGGGCACAATCAAAGGATGATGATAACAGTCTCATTTAGTTGCAGCACTTACAATCACAAACTGATCTTCAATATCACCATATATAAAACCTAGAATCAGGAGCAATATCATTAAAATGGTAAAATAGGAAGCCCTGGACTCCCCTTCAACCACAAAAATATGAACTTAAAAATGACCAATGGACCAATGGCCCTGAGAGAAATCTAGAAACCAGTTAAAAGGATCCTGCACCCCAGGCAAGTGCAAAGCCAACCATATCAAAGCCTGCTAGAAAAATTAACACTTATAAATCTGGTAAAGATTTTAAAAATCTATTTAATAAAGCATAAAAAGTAATGATAAACCTATGTTCATGGATATGAAATATGACAGCAGATAATTGTGTCATCAATAACATAAACTGGGAGGGGGCAGAGATGTAAAATATAAGTTTTTCTACATGATTGTAGTTAAGTTGTTATCAGTTTAAAATACAGTGTCATAATTTTAAGATGTTTTATCTCATTGCAATGATAACCACAAAGAAATTATCTATAGAATATATGTAAGGGATGCTTTGTCATCAGAACACTAAACCTCTTTCAGTTTGGTGTTTCCCAATTCATGAACTGCTTCTTACTCAAACTCATTAAGGTTTATATATATGTAATATATATAAATTTTTATATATACACATATATACATATACACACAGATACACACAAAGGAAAATGAGAGGAGAATCAAAACACGTCACTACAAAAAAAAATGAAACACGAAGACAACAAGAGAAGAAATGAGGGACAAAAACAATAAGAAAACAATAAAATAGCAATAGTAAGTCCTTCCCTATCAGTAATTACCTTAAATGTAAATAGCTTAAATGCACCAATTAAAAGACACATATTGGCCAAATGACTTAAAAAAATAAGATCCAACCATATGTTGTGTCTATAAGGGACTCAATTTAGCACTAGAGACAGTGCAGAATGAATTCCAAGATGGCCTTGACTGACTGCACTCTTCCCCACTTTCTCAACTGTAGTTCTCAAAAATAACTGTAGGATGTGCTAGGAGTGCAGCATCTTGAGATAAGGAGAAAGTATCTGAAACAGCTTGGGCTCTGTTCCTGTCCCTCCAAGAATAGGATGCCCTGCAGCACTTTAGCCCAGCAATCCCCATTGCCCCTGGGTATACGATCCAGAGTAAACTGCTTTCAAAGTTCTTCACCTGCACTGCAAAGTAGGTAACACACAGAAAGATTCCATTCACTCTGAGCTTTGAGGAACTATGAATCCTAGGCTTTTGTTGTCCCTTGCTGCCTAACTGTGCCTATAAAGTTGCTTCACTTAACTTGTTTGAGTGTTCTGTCTCATATAATTGATAGAAATTAGAATTACAGATTTGTAATCAGTGAACCTGCCTTACAGACACACATAGGCTACAGTAAAAGGGTTAAAAAAACATATTCTATGTAAACAGGAACCTAAAGAGAGGAGAAGTGACCAGAGTCGTATCAAACAAAGTAGACATTAGGACAAAAATTGTCACAAGAGACAACGAAGAATACTGTATAATGATAAAGGGGTCAATTCACCAGGAAGATATAACAGTAAAAAAATAGATCTGTACTTAACATTACAGCACCTAAATAAATGAAGCAAAATTGACAGACCTGGAGAGAGAAATAGACACCAATACAATAATAGTAGAAGGCTTCAGTACCCCACTCTCAGTTATCAACAGAATCAGAGAGAAGATCAATAAGGAAACAGAGGACCTGAACAACACAACAGACCAACTGGATCTACAGATATATATATACAACATCCAACAACAGCAGAACACACATTATTCTCAAGCACACATGGAACATTCCCAAAATAGACCACAGGTTAGGCCACAAAATAAATCTTAACAAATTTAAGAAGATTGAAATCATATGAAATATCTTCTCCAATCACAATAAAATAAAACTAAAAATCAATAGCAGAAAGAAAATAGGAAAAACCAGTAATATGTGGAAATTAAACAATGCACTCATAAACAACTAATGAGTCTAAAAAGAAATCACAAGATAATTTAGAAAATATCTGGAGACAAATGAAAAGGAAAACACAACATACAAAACTTATGGAATGCAGTGAAAGCAGTAGTAAAAGGGAAGTGCATAGCAGTAAACATCTACACTAAAAAAGAAGAAAGATCTAAAATCAACAACCTAAATTTATACCTTGAGGAACTAGAAAAAGAAAAACAAACTAAATTCAAAGTTAGCAGAACAAAGGAAACCATAAAAATTAGAGTAGAGATAAATCAAATAAAGAATAGAAACAATCAGTGACTCCAAGAGATGGTTTAACCCCAAAAATCAACAAAATTGACAAATCCTTAGCTAGACTAACAAAGAAAAAAAGAGAGAAGACTCTATGGCTAAAATTAGAAAAGAAAAAGGAGACATTACAACTGATGTCACAGCAATAAAAAGTATTATACTACTATGAGCAATTATATGCCAACAAATTGGATAATCTAAAAAAAGATAAATTCCTAGAAACATACAACCTATCAAGACTGAAATAGATCTATAACTAGTGAGGAGATTGAAGCAGTAAAAAAAAAAAAAAAAAAAAAAAAAAAAAAACCCTCCCAACAGAAAAAATCCCAGGACCATGTGGCTTCTCTGAATAATTGTATCAAATATTTAATGAATAATGATTACCAATACTTCTCAAACTCTGCCAAAAAAATTAAGAGGGAACAATCCCAAACTCATTCTATGAGGCTAGCATTATCCTAATATCAAAACCAGAAAAAGACACAAGAAAAAAAAAAACTGTAGACCAATATGTCCGATGAATACTGATGCAAAAACCCTAAACAAAATAATAGCAAACCAAATTCAATCACACGTTGATCACACCATGATCAAGAGGGATTTATAAATGAAATGCAAGAATAGTTCAAAATACAAAAATTAACCAATGTAATAACCAAATTAAGAAAATGGACAAAAACCAAATGATCATATCAATCAATGCAGAAAAGACATTTGATAAAATTCAACATGCTTTCATGATAAATACACTCAACAAACTAGGAATAGAAGGAAACTACCTCAACATAATAAAAGCCATATATGAAATGCTCACAGCTAACATCATATTCAATGGGAAAAGACTAAAAGCTTTTACTCTAAGATCAGGAACAAGGCAAAGATGCCCACTCTTGCCACAACTATTCGATATATTGCTAGAAGTTCTTACCAGAGCATTAGACAAGAAAAAGAAATAAGAAGCCTAAAATTTGGAAAAGAAGAACCTAAATTGTCTCTGCTCACAAATGACATGATCTTTTAAGTCACACACACACACAAATGTTAGAACTAATAAATGAATTTAGGAAAGTTTGCAGGATGCAAAATCGATGATGCAAAATCGATGATCAAAAATCAGTTGCATTTTCTATACATTAACAAGACCAATATGGAAAGAAAATTAAGAAAATAATTCTGTTAACAATAGCCTCAAGAAGGATTAAATACTTAGGAAAAAACTTAACCCAGGAGATAAAACACTTGTACACTGAGAACTACAAAACATTGCTAAAAGAAATCAAAGAAGATACAAGTAAATGGAAAGACATCCCATGCTCATGGGTTGAAAGACTTAATATTGTAAAAGTGTCCATAATACCCAAAGCAACCTACAGATACAATGCAAACTCTATAAAAATCCCAATGACACTTTCTGCATAAATAGAAAAATAATTACAAAATTCTACAGGATCCTAAGGGGCCCAAAAGAGCCAAAACGATCTTGAAAAGGAACAAAGAGGCATCACGCTTCTTGATTTCAAAACCTACTGCAAAGCAACAGTAATTAAGACAGTGTGGTTTGGCCTAAAGTAAGATACATAAACCAACAGAGTGAAATAGAGAGCCCAGAAATAAACCGCTGCATATATGACCAAATGATTTCCAACAAGAGTGCCAAGACCACACAACAGAGAAAAGACAGCCTCTTCAACAAGTAGTGTTGGAAAAATAGGATATTCAAATGCAAAAAGAATGAATTTGGGCCCTTGCCTTGTACTATACATGAAAATTAACTCAAAATGAATTAAAGACCTAAAAATTAGACTTAAAACTGTTAAACTCCTAGAAAGAAACATAGGGGTAAAGCCTCAGGATTTTGAATTTAGCAATGATTTCTTAAATATGGCACCAAAAGCACAGACAACAAAATCAAAAATAAACAAATGGAATGACACAAAAACTTTTTCATGTCAAAGGAAACGATCAACAGAGTGAAATTGCAACCTATAAAATGGGAGAAAATAATTGCAAATAATATATCTGAAAAGCAGTTAATATCCAGAATATAAAGAAACTTCAACAACAACAAAACAAATTGATTTTAAAATAGGCAAAGAACTCTTTGCTATTGTGAATAGTGCCGCAATAAACATACGTGTGCATGTGTCTTTATAGCAGCATGATTTATAGGCCTTTGGGTATATACCCAGTAATGGGATGGCTGGGTCAAATGGTATTTCTAGTTCTAGATCCCTGAGGAATCGCCACACTGACTTCCACAATGGTTGAACTAGTTTACAGTCCCACCAACAGTGCAAAAGTGTTCCTATTTCTCCACATCCTCTCCAGCACCTGTTGTGTCCTGATTTTTTAATGATGGCCATTCTAACTGGTGTGAGATGGTATCTCACTGTGGTTTTGATTTGCATTTCTCTGATGGCCAGTGATGAGGAGCATTTCTTCATGTGTTTTTTGGCTGCATAAATGTCTTCTTTTGAGAAGTGTCTGTTCATGTCCTCTGCCCACTTTTTGATGGGGTTGTTTGTTTATTGCGGCACTATTCACAATAGCAAAGAGTTGGAACCAACCCAAATGTCCAACAACGATAGACTGGATTAAGAAAATGTGGCACATATACACCATGGAATACTATGCAGCCATAAAAAATGATGAGTTCATGTCCTTTGTAGGGACATGGATGAAACTGGAAAACATCATTCTCAGTAAACTATCGCAAGGACAAAAAACCAAACACTGCATGTTCTCACTCATAGGTGGGAATTGAACAATGAGAACTCATGGACACAGGAAGGGGAACATCACACTCTGGGGACTGTTGTGGGGTGGGGGGAGGGGGGAGGGACAGCATTAGGAGATACACCTAATGCTAAATGACAAGTTAATGGGTGCAGGAAATCAACATGGCACATGGATACATATGTAACAAACCTGCACATTGTGCACATGTACCCTAAAACCCTAAAGTATAATAAAAAAAAAAAATAGGCAAAGAACTTAAACAGACATTTCTCCAAAGAAGATATACAAATGGCCCATAAGCACTTGAAAAGATGCTAACATTACTAATCATTAGAAGAGTGCAAATAAAAACCACAATGAAATATCACCTCATACTCATTAGGATGGTCACCATCAAAAAAGTGTAAAATACCAAGCGTTGGCAAAGATGTAGAGAAGATGGAACCCTTGTGTATTATTGGTGGGAATGTAAAATGATGCAGCCATTACAGAAAATAGCATGGAGGTTCCTCAAAAAATTCAAAATAGAATTACTATACAATCCAACGATCCCATCTGTGGGTATATATCCAAAAGAATTCAGAACAGGATCTTGAAGAGATACTTGGACATCCATTCCTTGTGGCATTATTCTCAATAGCCAAGAAATAGAAGCAGTCCAAATGTCCATCAACAGATGAATGAGTAAGGAAAATGTAAATATATACAATGGGATATTATGCAGCCTTAAAAAAAAAAGAAAATCTTGTCACATGCCACAATATGAATGAACCTCGAGGACATTACGTTAAGTGAAATAGTCACAAAATGACAAACGCTGTATGATTCCACTCATATGAAGTATCTAAAGTGGTCAAATTCACAGAAACAGAAAGTAGAATGGTAATTTCCAGAGTCTGAAGAGAAGGAAAAATAGGGAGTTGTTTAATGAGCATAGAGTTTCAGTGTAACAAGATGAAAAAAGTTGTCGCAATCTGCTGCACAACCATGTGAGTATACTTAACACTACTGAACCCTACACTTAAAAATGGTTGAGATGGTAAATTTAATGTTATGTGTTTTTTACCATAATTTTTAAAAATCTAAAACCAAGCCCAAAGAATTACTTAAGCACATGCAATAAAGTACGAAAATAATTGTAAGAGTTCATTGTGATTTTAAGTCAAACTTTACATTTCTGGAGATCACTTGAGGTGATCACTAACATATTTCTAACAATCTCAACTTGGAATAGGGAGTAGTAAAAGTAAACAATGAAATAATGAGCATGTTATGTTACTGGAGTCCCTTTTTGCCTTGGCTGCTGGGAGGCTTAGAAATAATTATTAGTACTCACTTTCAATGAATGTATTAGCCTAGGTTTGGGTGGCATATTTATTTCCCTCTCCCTGTACAAGCATTCAAATTATTATTTAATTGCATATATCTTTCCTTATAAACATTATATCTTTTATGGAGACAGTCAGGGTGTAAACTATAGATAAATTGGGAAATATCAATGGTTGTGGAGCAAGAGAGCTGGAATCTGAACTTTAAACAAATGCTTAATGAAACACAGACGTGACTACATCCAAGTGCTAAAATGCATGTTTTTGAAGAGGGTTTATGATGAAGTTGATATACCTGACCCATAAAAGAAAGGTTAACATTCTACTAATACGATGACAACCTTTACTTTGAGAAATAGTGATATTTAATTAACATCATTTCTTTGCACTGTTTCACTGAAACTTCACATCAGCGGGCTCCTTTGTGCCTGTAATATTGTAAATTAGCTACTTTTTAATTTATGTACTGAATTACCCACATATGTGTTCATGGTCCCTGTTAAGACTGATAATTCTGGCTATTCTGTATAAGTTTGTGACAGCCAAAACAACCATAAAATATAACTAAACAGCCAGTAGGTTATCAGAGGTGAATAAAAACAAACAAGAGCGGGGGTGGGGTGGTTAAAACACATTTTGACTCAATTTTTAGCTTGCCAATTTCTAGATTTCCAATGAGTTTTATTTTTTATCATGTGTAGTGAGCTCAATGCTGATCCCCAAAGATACTCATTTCCTGGAAAAGCAGATCATTGTGCATATTATAGCTTCTTCTATGTGTCATGATCTGATCCTATTTTTTAATTAAAATACCACATCATCAATATGGAGGAACATTTTTAAATCCAGCCATCCAAAGCAACAGTTGTTTTCATCAATCTGTTTCTGTAATCTAAAGATTACCTTCTAATCCTTATCTTCATGAATCTGTTTCTATTTCATGGTATCTACACACAACAAGCTGCTCACTTGGTATTACAGAGATATAGGGGTGACTATCGCTCACCTAAAGAACCTTCCTAGGAAAATGAAAGCAGGTGCCTTTAGAAACTGGTAAGAGGCTTTGGGCACAGCTCAGTTTCTAGAAGGCAGATCAACAATCATTCCACAGGGTACTTTGCAGCAAAGGCAGCTTTCTGTTGCTCCAGAGGGCACTGAAGTAAGCAACATGCTCTAGTCTCATTCTTGAAATATTAACACTAGAGAGACGGAAGCCCAGAGCACAAAGACAGAATCTTGGCTATAAATCAGCAGCCTCTCCAGGAAGAGAATCCTTCATCACATTATGTACACCCACCAAAGGTTCCAGACTGTTGGGAAAATTTAGATTCTAAAAATATATGTGGCAGAAATAAACTAAGAATAAACATAAATATAAACATTATACATGCAATGATTAAAAACATGGGGGAAATGAGGCAACACGCCTCCAGAGTTCTTAAGAGGAAAATTCCCCTCTGGTAGGGTATTTGGGGCATATATATATACTCCAAAAATTATTCTTTGTTTACCTGAAATTCAAATTTATCTAGATGTCTTGTATTTTCATTTACCAAATCTAGCAACCCTACCCTATTGTACCAAAAATTAATTTAGCCTTAAGTATGCAAGCACACATGCCCACACACATACACATTTAATGGGATGAAAGGAGCTGCCCATCTTCAGAAAATTAATGCTACTATCACTCAACAATAATGATAACTTACTTCTGCATCAAAACATCACAAACTTCATTTTCTCATGTTTTATGTCAACAGACTTCTCACCCTGTCTTTAAACAACTCCAGTCCTTTTATGTTGTTTCCCTTAAAGGGGAGAAACTGGTGAACTGCCCCTCTTTTCTCTTAGTTTAAAATATCCTTTTCTAGACACCTAGGAATCATCTCTGAATATATTAAGCCTCCTTCAGCTGCTGGCCTAAGTGACTTAATCAGCATTCCTATTTCAACAAGGATTTATTAAGCAGTTATTATATTTGCACATTAACTGTGTTATCAAGGTGTGGATGTCCCCATTTTTTTAATTAGAAAAGGAAAAGTCTGAGTGGAAGAAATGTGCACTGTTTTCTCAGCTGAAAAGAAGTCCTCGGTCCCCTTGCATCTTTCAGCACCGCCTTTTGTGATATCAACTCTCCACAGCCTCCCTGCCCCTGCCACCAGCCTTGCCTCTCCACCTCAGGAGAGTTGCCTGCAACCCTTTGCCTCTGCCCAGTTAACCAGTCTCAGCCTTCCCTGACCACCGCCCACACCTGTCACACATTCACAGTGCCGCATACATTTTTATCCCAGCCTGTCCGTCAACACAGGGGTGAGTCTTTAATGAATGTCTGCCTTCCCCTCAAGACTATAATATCCTTGTGAACAGGACTGCAGGACCTAACACAGGGTCTAACGTAGGGTAGGCAGTCAGTAAATATCATGCAATGAAGAAACTGAAGTGTGAAAGAAAGACTTCTTGAACACTAGCCTGGAGGGACTTTCCAGGCATGATGTGCAGTTTCCATTTCAAAGCCTCAAAGAGAACTTTCCTTTGCCATCAACAGAGTGAGCATGATCTGTGAATGGATGGCTGGAGATCATATTAACCCTGGTACAAGAAGGGCATTCTCACCTTTGAAATCTGCTGGTGAATTTGCCATAATTTCACATCTTTTTTACTCATTGCCTACACAGGGAAATAAAGCGTATACCTCACCGCCCCTATCACTTAGCACTCAGAAAATCTTGAAGTGAAGTTCTAAGTTAACACCCATAAAGAAGGAGACATAAAGGAGCGTGGAAGTGAGGGAGCGAGGGTGGAGGGAAGGAAAGTTTAAAAAGAAAATCCTTTAAAAACTCACCTCCCTACCCTGCCTTGTCTGAATATTTTATTTTCACTAAGCTATCTTAGGAACCGAAAGCTAGAAAATGACTATTTCTAGATGTGTTAATGGCCTCATGATTTCCTTTCATGTTCTGCAGCAGCAGCTAAATTAGCAGTAAGCACTTTTATGTTCATTGGCTAAGTTGGACCTTTTTAAGAACCTAAAATTGAAAACAGAACTTAAATTTCAAATAATCAGTCTGACATGGCAAGTCTATTTTCATTCAAAATACTTCTTATACAAAAAGATGCAGGAGGTGTTTATCCTGATCAAAAAATGCTATAAATTCATATTTTTTGGTATATGAGACTGAAATATGTTTAGATACTTGGGTTTTCAATGTTGGAATATTTTTCTTAAGTCTATTCTTTCCAGTATTTAAGATTTATTAACAAAAAAATGTGTAACAGTACTCATCTAATTCTCAGATTTATTATTTAAACATGACCACCCTAGACTTTATAAACAATACTGACTACTAAATCTTTGTATTTCTTTCAAGAGCCACAAAGATTTTTTTTAACCAAATACATCACGAACTTGACTTGGACACACATTCTACAGATAAGTTAGCCAGAGCCTCTTTAGAATTAATGTTGGAAGTAAGCCTAAGTCATATTAGTAGGACACAGTCAATGCAATAAAGATACTCATTCAAAGAGTACCCCCAAATGACAAATTCATTCAGAATGTTTTAATCAGTTAAATGTTCCCTGGCATTGGCACATGCAAGTGATCCATCAAGGAACTGAATGACTAATCCACTAAACTTCCCTGTAACTCTTCTCAATCTTTCTTGAAAGCAAAAGGAAGAGTAATTTAAATGAACCAAGTGTTTAAGATCTATTGAGTTTCCACAAAAGGCTAGCTACTGAGCAGAACATTTATAGAAATTGGCCCAGCTTCCAGACTTGCTTTTAAAAAAAAAAGCTAAATATATTACATTGAATCCTTAAATAATGTTTAAAGCTTAATTTAATTTATAGGAATATAGCAGTGAAATGACAGTTTACTTTTAGTTTTTAATTACCCTATAAGTTGAATAACTTATTCAAATAAGAATTTCTGGTCCTATGCATGCATTGAATAATATTAATCACTTCACTTTGTGGCATAAATTAAGCCACAGATTTGGTCAAGTTCCTTCTAATGGATTCTCTAATTAGGATATTCAGTTTTGTGGCGGAAGGAGGTCTTGAGGAATAACCTCAATCCATCAACCTTTTTCAACCACAACACTTTGTAATAGTTCCACCTCCAGCTCAGAAGTTTTATGAAAATATTTGTATAGGTCTGTATAGAGAATGTACAGTGAAAAGTATTTGCATAGATCATATATTCTTCTGCGTAGGCCATATATTCTTCTGCAAACCACTTTAATGATGACAGAGTGAACATTAGCTAAAAATATTAAGCATAGGTTGAGCCAAAAAAAAGTATCTGAGAAGAAATTATCTGAAATACTAGAAGTTAGATGAGGCGAAATATATAGTTCTTATATCTTAAGTAGAAGGTCTAAAAGCTAGAAGCAAGAGTTCAAGTTTCTGGCTAACACTTCCTAAACTACAACTAAAGTCAACGAACCAATAAAAGACTCCAGCACATAACTCCAAGATGTGACAGGTCCAAGGATGGTTTTCATGCCTGGGTTCCATAAGGAACATCTCTATTATTCATTAATTTGCTCATAAGTTCAGAACTGTTTAGATCTGTCTTCCCTACTCCCTATAGCGAATTCCTTCCTTGCCCAACACTAGTTCAACCAATAAAGACTAAGTTAGCACAAAATGGCAAGAAGTGCCCCTTGTTTTTTAAGATATTAAAAAAAATTGTAAAGTAGTCTTAGTAGAAGTTTACATTAAGAATTGTATGTCTATTATTTAAAAACTCACATTATTAGTTAAAAAATTGTGATTGCTAAAGTTTTCTTGTGACTTTCTTATGATTCTGTGTAGTTCATTTAGCATCTAGTATAAACAAAGAGTATCTAACAACCTCTAAATCTAGAAGGGCGGACAGTACATGCATCTACTCCTTAGGAACCGATGAGAGCAGATAACTTCCAGAAGTTGATTGCTTACAAATGGTACATAGTTCGCATAGAAGGCTGGAAATCCTGACAAATGATTGCAAATATGGGCTCCCCTTAAGCAGGATGATGACCAAATGTTTAACAAAGTGCATGGTGGAAGAGCAACCAACCAAAACAGATGCTCACTCAGAATGGATGCTGGCCTACAGCAGTACCTTATGGTATACCTGCCTGCAGAATACAGTTCCCACAAGGATGGATAGACTCTCAGGATACCAGAATCAATCCTAAAGAGCAGAACACTCAAGATCCCACAGCCTAACACCTGTACATTTTTCTGGCCTTTTTAAAGCTTCACTGTTTAGCTTTTTCTGAGTTTATATGCATAAGAACTTTACAATAACACCCTTCTTCCCCACAAGCTAAGTTACTGGAAATAAGGCTGTATTCCATGCAATTTAAGAACATAACTAAAATAGAATGTCAACAAAAGAGAAAAACATAAGCCCAGTTTTCAATGATTCAAGCTGTATTTTTGTATATCCCCACTATGAATGTAACAATTTTACAGATGTTAAAAAATATTCTATTTGTAGTCATGTAAATTGGTACAAACACTTTGGAAAATTATTTGTCACTATTTATTAAAATCAAACCTTTGTATACCCATCCTACCACCCAGAAATTTTATTTCAAGATATATACACAACAAAAATGCATACATATGTTCTCAAAGGACACATATAAGAATGTTCATGGCAGCACTATTCATACAAGCCAAAAATTAGAAACAATCCGCAAGCCCATCAACTGAAGAATAGATACATAAATTGTGGGGTACAACAGGACACTCTAGAGTAGCAGTTGCCAACATTTTTGGCACCAGGGACTGGTTTTGTGGAAGACAATTTTTCCATGGACCGGGGGTGGGGATGGTTTCGGGATGATTTAAGCACATTACATCTATTGTGCACTTTATTTTTATTATTATTACATTGTAATATATAATGAAATAATTATACAACTCACCATAATGAAGAATCAGTGGAAGCCCTGAGCTGTTTTCCTGCAACTACATGGTCCCATCTAGGGGTGATGGGAGACAGTGACAGACCATCAGTCATTAGATTCTTATAAGGAGCACGTAACCTAGATCCCTCACACGCACGGTTCACAATAGGGTTTCGCGCTCCTATGAGAATCTAATGCCGTCACTGATCTGACAGGAGGCGGAGCTCAGGTGGTAATGGGAGTGATGGGGAGTGACTGTAAATACAGATGAAGCTTTGCTCGCTTGCCCACCACTCACCTCCTGCTGTGGGGCCTGGTTCCTAACAAGCCACAGACCGTACCGGGGTTTGGGGACCCGTGCTCTAGAGCCATGAGAATGAATGAACCACAACTACACAGAAAAAAAATGGATCAACCTCTCAAACATAATAGGAGTCAAAGCAGCCAGAAAGGGAAGAAAACATTCTGTATAATTCCATTGGTTAAGAGTTCCAAAATGGGAGAAATTAATCTATGGAGTTAGAAGTTAGGATAATTATGTTTGAGATGAGGTAGTAACTGGAAAAGGGCACCTTGGGGCCTTCTAGGAGGTTCTCTTTTATTATCTAGGTTCTGGCTATACAAGTATGTTCACTTTGTGAAAATTCATAGAGTTGTACACTCTTATGTGTAGTTTTCTGTGTGCATGTTGTCCTTCAATAGAAAGCTTACATTGAAATAACTAAGCAAACAAAAAAAATCCCTCAATAAGTGATGTGACAGTAGCACTTCACTGTTCACAGTGACCTTTTCCAACCACTGTCTCCATGGTAATCACAATGCCATGTGGTAAATAGGTTGCACAGTGTCATCTCCAACTTACAGATACAGTAGGAATGCATAAACCAGGTATCCTATGTAGGTTACCTCATTTTACCCTCTAAACAACCCCATGAGGAGGCTATTATTCCTCTATGAGTTACTTACACAGCTAGTAAACAGAAAAACACCACATCTCTCTGCCTTCAAAGCCCATTTTTTTCCAATAAAACTTGCTGGGCCTATAAGAAACTTAAGGCTCTGAAAAGTTAAGTAGCTTAACTAAGTTAACTTAATCATGATGACTCGTTAACAGGATACATATGCATATATTCATAAATCAACTATCCGCTCCATGAGAATAGGAACTGTGCATATTTTTGATGAATAATCAAATTAGAACACTCAGAACTCAGAAATATGAACCTTAAAAGTTTGAATAGTTCCTTTCAATAAAAGTCTCCGAGATAAAAAAAAAAAAGGAAATAAATGTTCTCCAGCTCACCAGTGTTATGACCTCGAATAAGTCACTTTGCCCCTGTGAACACCAGTTTGCTCATTCATCAAGTGAAAGTTTAAACTATATGACTTCACTGATCTCTTCAAAGTATAATATAGTAGGCCCACATGACCACACAGAAGATCCCAAAAATGAATATTAAATGGCAAAACACTTTTGAAAAGTGACTAACACTAACAGCATTACTTTTGCAACTTTCAACTCACTAAATTTCCCTGGGAAAGAAGGGATATTACCAGTGTTAAATTGAGTCTCATTTATTTTTTCTTCTAAAACTACAAACAACTATGATCAATACCTGGGTGGCAAGATCATTTGTACCCCAAACCTCAGCATCACACAATATAGCCAGATAACAAACCTGTACATGTATCCCTTGAATCTAAAATAAAAGTGGGAAGACAATAAAAATAAATATAAGTCCAAACAAAGCAGACATTTTTGCATTCACAGGTATCCATGGGGTCCAAAGTATCGCAATTAAAATGTACGAAACTTGGCCAAAACTGAAACCTCCCTCCTTAACTACCCTGGCATCATCTTTCTTTTAGGTAATTTAAGATACACTACGGATGTACAAAAAAAATTATCTTTTCAGTATAAAACTGTCATCAACTCCAGGAGGTCAGAGGTTATTTGAGATTATACTTTGGGTAATTTAACAATGAAAGTGACAATTTGTATATTTAATGATTTGCAGGAATTTGCTCCAAACAAATAGATAATTGATAACTCATAGATTTTTCAGCTATGTGTGACTGCACTACCTACAGAATGCGTTTTATCTTGTTTTTTTCCTCAAACTCACACATTCTGTAGATATGCATACACACACACATATGTATTACATATATAATATGTAGGAGAGGGAAGAAAGGGAGGAATGTTGGTTCTATATTACTCCCATAGCCACATCTATATATGCAATTTAAAGTTCATGGTCTATCCCCTCTTTTCCAGAATCTGCACTAAGGCAGATGCTCAGTCCTGGAGAGAGGAAAAGACGGGGTATTTCTTTGTTATGGTGTCCATTCCGGCAGCAATGCCCTACACATCTAATCTATAGAATTCTGTAGAACTGAAATCATGAAATTGCAACTCTCTACATTTCTCTCTGTCCAAATTAAAGAAGCATGTAGCTATACATTCACATCTACAGGTATGAATATCACAAAACAAGCAAGTCTCACTTAAGCCTATTTCTTACAAATTTTAGGATATGATAAGGGATGTTAATTATTAGGCTACAAGGAAAGCCACTTAGTTACGATATAGCTAAAATGTAGTAAAAATGTTCTAATATTACTATCACTGCTACTGCTAGACTACATTTATAGAGTCCTTTTTATTGTTCAGGTGCTGTGCTAAATGATTGTACGTAGATCACATTTAATCCTGGCAGTTTACATCTTCATTTTATACATGCAGAAAGTGAGATGGTGCCAGCTTTTTTGCCCCTCCAGTATGACACACCACCTTTCTATGCCCTGCTCTGTGCCTTGGGAAGCTGACCTTTAGGGACCCTGGTTTTGTGTTTCTCTTGGGCTTCCACCAATGGAAAGAATCAGCTGAATAGACAAAGATCAGGATACTGGTTCCTCTCTGATCTTTCCTGGCCAGGTTATGGTCTTGAGTTCTCCTACCTATGGCCACAACTCCTGTTGGGAGGTTCCTTGCCAGAGTTGTAGCTCTCACTAGTTCTAAAAATGAATGTGTCTCTCTCCTCTGGCCACTCAAGGCTTAGGGTGGCAGTGATTTTCTTCTGCTACCAGTCTCTAGGTGATTCACAATCATGTGGGTGGGTTCCGTTCCCACCCACACCTTCGCTGAGTGTGTTGTCTGTTTGATCAAGATTATAAGACAGTGAGAACATAGAAGTAAGGAAGTAGTTCACCTTGGATTGGGGGAATCCAAGGGCCATAAAAAGGAGTGGGTGAATGAGCACATGCTAACTGTGGAGAGTTGAAGCTGAAGGACAAATTCATTTTAAGTCATTGGAGCAACTGCCTATGGAGGTGCTACGCAGCCAACTTCTCTATCAGACTTAAACCAAGTGAAAACAAAAGCTTTTCTGATGCAGCGTCATCAGTCCTAATTTCCTATGTTGCCTCAAAAACAGGAGGCACCCATGATGAGAGGAAGTAGTTCGAGTGGGCAATAAATACATTGGTACCTAACAGGCTAGAGATGAAGGGACAATAATGATTTTACAAAGGTAGCAGCATCTTGGACACCTATGAAACCATCACTGTGTATTGCCTGCCTCCCTACACACACCCCTCACACATTTAGCACTCATGATCATAAAGTCTCCAGGGAACCAAGCATCATTCTAAGAAGAATGTTAGTTGAGAAGATTGCATTTGATGTCTGGCTTTTCCCAGCTATCATTTCTTATCCCAACCTTTCCACAGTATCATTCAACACATACACATACACATATACATACGCACATAGGCACACAAGCAATCTCATATCACACACACACACACACACACACACACACCCTGCTCCATTCTTCTCGAGGAAACTCCCAGGAAAAACTCAATAAATAGGCACAGTTTCTTCTCCTCTGGCCTCAGTTTTCACTTTCTGTCTCGCTGCATATCACTCTCTACCACTGCCACCCACCAAGCCCTCATGCTTTCTCCTCCATTTGCCTTATCAAATTCTGAGCTCTTGGCAACCCATTTACCATAAAGGCTATAACTGAAAAGAGTAATACCCAGAAGGCATTTATATTTTAACATAAAACAATAATCCTCAATTTAAAGTGTTACTAAATGAAACATTAAATATAGAATTAAAGGAATCAGCCTCAGGGAACTTTTTGGGAGGCAAAGGGACCCTTTTTGCAGTTCCTAAAATGTCACTGCATGGGCCACAAGGTAAGGCCCTCTCTCTGCTGTTTCCTCTTTCTAAAGGCTCCACTCCAAGGGTTCATGAAATGGAAGATAAAGGTCGTGATTGGCATGCTTCTTCAGACCTATAATGCATCACTAGAGGTTCTAATCTAGTTAAATTCCAGAAACTAGGTAGCTCCTTCACACAGAACGGGAGATATCTGGGTTCCAACACTGCTGGACTTGTCTACCTGAAACAGCCATCAGTGCGTGCAGGGCCATGAAAAGGTCTCTTTGGGTGTGAATTGTGGGGACCAGCTTGATGAACAAATAACCATTTCTACTACACATTGTCTCAGAACCAGAGGAACGTGGTGTGGCTGCAGGTTATGATTAACATAGTCATCACCTGTCACTTCTAATTATCAGAAGCTTACCTCAGCAGATCACAAGAAACCACTCGGCTGCCACTTGAGCTTTGACACAAAACCAGAAGAGAGAAAATGGGAGTGGACTCTGTGGACTGTGCCACTTACTCTGTGCACAGATGGGAAGGAAGAAATGCTGGGATAAGCCAGCTATACCTGTTGGCTCCTGCCCTCCCCACAGTAGTGCTACACTCTCAGGATTCCGTGAGCACAGGAAAACGACACTAAAAATGTTTGACAATTGAGTCTGGTTCAGGTAATAGGACAAAGCACAGGCTATCTCTCTCCTTCCCTCTCCCGCCACCTCACCCTCAACACTTGTCCAAGCAAAACTCATTCAAAATGTGGTGTAGTGAGGGCTAGGAGAGCCCTGGTATGCTAATGCCACCCTAATGTCATTAGTGCAGCCTTGACAGCAAGCAATGACCTCCCCTCCTCCATGCAATTTGGGTTGCTTTACTAGTAAATTTAGAGGAGTTAGAAAAACAGGATGTACTACAGCCTGCATTCTGACAACTAGCGATTTGTTCAGCTGATTATTTCTCTGTGAGGGGAGTGTTATTTTTCTTTCTTTCTGTATTATGTAAGCCTGAAAAAAGCATGCTCACCAAGGAGATTCTGCAGAAGTATAGCTGCTATGCACATAACTGATCTTCACTGGCATTTTTTTTTTTAATTAATAGACTTTATTTTTAGAGCAGTTTTAGGTTTACAGAAAATACAGCGCTCCTGTAATATTCGCCTCTCCTCACACTGCACAATTTCTCCTATTAACCTCTTGCATTCTGGTGGTACATTTGTTACAACTGATAAACCAACATTGATACATTATTATTAACTAAATTCCAAAGTTTACAATAGAGTTTTCTTTGTGTTATGTAGTTCTATGACTTTTGACAACTATATAATGTCATTTATCTCCCATATCCTCAGTATCATACAGAATAGTTTCACTACCCTAAAAATGCCCTTTGCTGTATCTCAGATTTTTCCTTAGCCTTCTCATCTCTCTGTGCATTCTTCAAATGACCTAGTCCACTCCTGTGACTTCCACTACCATGCAGCACCCAGTGCCTTCCTAACCAGCATTTCTGGCCTGGATCTCTCTTCAAACTCAACAGAACTCATCATCTCCTTCCATCTTTCTTCTCCCTCCTTTCCCTTTCCCTCTTCCCCGTCACCTTGCACAAAGCTGCTCTTCCTCCAATGCCCCCTGTCTCTTCACACAACATGATGTATGCAGCACCCTCCCTCTCGCTGCAGGCAGAAACCTTGCAATCATCCCCACTTCCCAAATACAAAAATGTTTGCAGAGGCACTTGTTTCTCCCCTAAATCACATTTCCTGTGCATATATTCATGTGACAATTTAACCTTTCAACTCTCATAAGATGACCATTTGTCACTAAGACAGAAAGTTCTTGCTTTCATTTCATAGGAGTTATTTCATCTAGGATAGCAAGCAAAAGACAGAGCCAAACAGTGAAGCAGATACCAGCAGCCAGTTGGGCTCACGCCCCCCCATTAAGTGATTTGCTCCTGCATGCTGGCCACCCAGGGCATGAATTTAAAATGTATGCCTCAGCAAAAGTACCACTGTACCACACCACGAACATGGCTGACGCTGAGATTGTTGACTGCTCAAATGCCAGGGATTCCCTGGTCTTGGCCTTCCCATGCTGTGCTCTCCGCCCAGGGTTGCCTTTCTTCTCCTTGATTATGGAACTATTGCCTCATAAACCCTCAGGACCCAGTTTGGGTCACCCCATTAGGCCCCTCTGTGGTGTTCTCATTATACCATGTGTCTCCTGTCTGACATGTATATCATGTGGCAGTTTTTATTTACTTGTTGCTTTCCTTTCCATTGGATGGCGATGGCAAGCTCTTGGAGCAGGGGGACTTTGTGTTTCATTTCAGATTCTCCAATACCTGGAACAATGCCTGTGACACATAATATAGCAACTCAACCAATACTTCGAAGGAGTGGAAGAAGAGAAAAGGAGGGAAAGGAAAGAATGAACAGTCTGGTTCTCCAAATGGGTCCATTCCTAGGAGATTCATAGGAAACAACAGAAAAAGCTTTTTACCTAAAATGGTAGCATATGACACTACATTAATAACACAGAGAAGGCGGACATTGTAAAACAAAACAGAGCAAAATGATAACACATCTGCACCAGAAAGGACAAAAGTTAGTACCTATAATTTACTAAAGTCATGGGTATGTGTCATATGTTAAGACTGCAGAATTCCACTAAACTCATTTAAAACCTGAAACTTATGGGGCAAGCATTGGAGAAAGGCTTTGAGAAATGACAGCTTAATCCCTTGCTTCTGCATGGAGATGACAGGTTCCTCCTTTTCTTCACTGGTTCTCTGATTAGATAAGAAAACTGATGCCTAGGACACATCTGCTTTGGGGATCACATACATAAGAAAGAAAATGACTAGAGGTTTATTCTAAACTAGATTCAGAAATCAGACCTTCACAATTAAAATATATTTAAAAGTATAAACAGTTAGATGTGAAATTATTTATGCCAAAGAAACTACTCTACTGAACTCGCCTGAAATTAAACAAGAATGTTTCTAGTGTGAACTTTAATTTAGGCACACTTACCAAATGCTGAAATATTTTCATTTACCTAATTTAGGTTTTAGCTATTTAAAGCTAAGAGATATGTGGATAAATTTCATGGAATTCTTGAGTTACCCTATTTGGCCTGTGTTTCTACACTGGGAAAATGTCAAAGAAAGCATATCTTATATCCCCAAATATGAAGTAATCCCAAATATAAAGCAATCTTTCCCATTTCTCACTCAGATGACTTTCTTAAAAATGTGTTTGTATTTACCAAAATACACAAACTTTTAGGGATATGGACTGCATATGATATTTGCTACAGGATGTTAAAATACAACCAATTCAGCCCCAGTTTCTGCTAAAGTTCCTAGCCCATAGCCAGCATATTTCACAGTGAGGTGTGAAAGGACTGTGTAAAGCTTGCAGTTTCCTAGCTCTTACCCTTCTCCTCACCTGTACTGATGGCATAAAAGTCTAGGTAGTTGGAGATTACAGAAGGCTATTTGGAGAAAGTTACTGGTGTGCTATGAGTCTCATCTTCCCCGCAAGAAGAAGATACTAGGGAAGAACTTGTCCCTTACCTCAAGCCTAGAGTAAGGAGCTTCAGTGGAATTTTTAGAGCTTACATGTTTCCTGGTTGTGGTGGAATGGCGACTAACTCACACTCCAGAGAATCCTAAAGGGTAAGTGACTCACTGAAGCAGCCTAGGGCAGCAGAGGAAAGCCTGTGGTTTGAGAAGTAACTGCACTCCCAACAACGGGTAGAAGATCCTGTGGACCAAAGAGGAATTCCACTCATGTGCTGGATATATCTTGTCTACCACTGTAGACCCAGCCTCCACCTGTTACCATCCTGCTGTATGCCCAAGAGACTGACCTTGATGGAAAGTATCACAGACTTCCAGCTACATTTGTCCAATGGGAGGCACCTGCAGAAGACAAGAACAAGGAAGGGGAGAGAGAATGGGGTGTTTATCCCCCCAGTTTCCTCCCTGCTGGGTTAGCACAGGTTTTAGAGAAGTCGACAGCTTCTGCTGGGCAGTCCTCTCCTGCAGATGCAGCTCTCTCTCGGCTCTCTGTCCTCATGCCTTCTCCTTGTCCTCTCAGGCCCAGGGGCGATAATGACTCTACACTGTTATACAAGGCATTTCAACATCCCTTGTTAGCATCTCAACACTGCCCACACTTCTGAGAATAATCTCTCCACCAAGCTCTCCTCAGTTCCTCCACTGGAGTGTGCCATCTGTGTGCTTCCCCGACCCTGATCATGGAGCACACAGGGACCAGCACAGGGTCACCAGAGATCCTACCCAAGAATGCTGATGCTCAACAACAAAAACAAACCATCTAATTAGAAAGCGGGCAAAGGACTTGAATAGACATTTCTCCAAAGAAGATATACAAATGGCCAAAAAGCACATGAAAAAATGCTCAACATCACCAGTCACTAGGGAAATGCAAATCAAAACCGCAATGAGATACAACTTCACACCCATTAGGATTGCTATTATAAAACAAACAAATAAAAACAGAAAAGAACAACTATTGGCTAGCATATGCAGAAATTGGAACCCATGGGAATGTAAAATAGTACCGCCACTATGGAAGATAGTGTGACAGTTCTTCAAAAAATTAAACATGGAATTGTCATATAATCCAGCAATTACACTTCTGGGTATATACCCCAAAAAAGTGAAAACAGGGACTCAAACAGATATTTGCATACCTATGTTCACAGAAGCATTATTCACAACAGCTAAAAGATGGAAGTAACCCAAGTACCCTTCAAAAGATGAACCAATAAACAAAATGTCGATATTATCCAGCCTCTAAAAACAAGAAAATTTTGAACACATGCTACAACATGAATGAAATCAGCCAGTCACATAAAGACAAATATTGTATGATTTCTTTTATGTGAGGTTGCAGAGTAGTCAGATTCATACGAACAGAAAGCAGAATGATGGCTGCCAAGAGCTGGAGGGAGGAGCAAATGGAGGGTTAGTGTTTAACGAGTACAGTTTCAGCGTTCGGTATGGGGAAATGAAAAAGTTCTGAAGATGTGTGGTGTGATGGTTGCACTACACTATAGATACACTTAAAATCACACAACTATAACTTTAAAATACTTGAAATTGCCAGGCATGGTGGCTCATGCCTGTAATTTCGACACTTTGGGAGGCTGAGGAGGGGGGTTGGTTGAGCCCAGGAGTTTGAGACCAGCCTGGGCAACATGGCAAAATCCTGTCTCTACAAAAAATACAAAAATTAGTTGGGCATGGTGGTGTATGTCTGTGGTCCCAGATACCCAGAAGGCTGAAGTAGGAGAATCACCTGAGCGCAGGAGGTCAAGGCTGCAGTGAGCCATGATTACTCCACTGCACTCCAGCCTGGGTGACAGAGTGAGACCCTGTCTCAAAAATAAATTAATTTAATTTA
Source organism: Symphalangus syndactylus (assembly GCF_028878055.3). Lineage (NCBI taxonomy): Eukaryota > Metazoa > Chordata > Mammalia > Primates > Hylobatidae > Symphalangus > Symphalangus syndactylus. The sequence goes on along the minus strand of NC_072430.2, from coordinate 102,173,628 downwards.
ATAGTTAAAATGATGAATTTGTAATATATATATTTTGCCACAGTTTTAAAAATGAATGCTGATTGGGAGATATACCTAACGTTAAATGACGAGTTGATGGGTGCAGCACACCAACATGGCACATGTATACATATGTAAGTAACCTGCACATTGTGCACATGTACCCTAAAACTTAAAGTATAATAAAAAAAAACTTGCTAATCATAAAAAAAAATGAATGCTGAGAAGCAAGCAAGGGGCCTCGTCAAAAGGAAACTGGAGGTGTGTGCAGAGCTAAGCAAAGCATCAGGACAGACGAACCAGGAGAAATGCTTTCACCCATGGAAGACAAGCACAGATGAGTGATCTCCGGTGAGGGAGAGATTTCCAGGCCCCACAGAAGACAGTGGGTGCTTTCAGCTCCAACCTCTCCTCACTCTGATGACATACCCCACCATGCTTCAAGGGGAGTAAGCTAGGAGAGGATGAGAGGAAGTAGAAGCACTGAGTGGGAAAGAGAAGGGCTTCTCAGCACATCTCCCACTAATGAGGGCTCATCTGCAGCAGTCCTGCACTGGGAGAAAGGGGAAGCTTTAACTTCAATAAACTTTGAAGTTTGGAATAAATATACTAAGCAAACTGTACTTCCAGTGGAAGTAGAAGTGACTGGAAGAACCATGAGGCTGTGTCTAAATCTCAAACCAGAGCAATAATAAGTAGGAGCACAGAATAAATTTAAAAGAACAAAAGTGGGTGACAAAAATAAAGTTGCTTTATAATGACCATCTGTATTTGTCAGAGTTGTCCAAAGAAACAGAACCAAAGGAGATTATATATGCACAGCTAGGGATGGAGAGAATGAGAGAAGTGGAGAGGGAGATTATGAGTAATTGGCTCATGCCATTATAGAGTCTGAGAAATCCCATTATCTGCCATCTGCAAACTGGAATCCCAGGAAAGCCAGGCCCAGTCTAAGTATGAAGGCCTGAGAACCAGGGGAGCCAAATTATAAATCCCAGTCCAAGGACAGGAAAAGATGAGATGAGAGGTCCCGACTCAAGCAGGAAGGCAGGAAGCAAAAAGGGTGAGTTTCTCTTTCCTTTGTTTTTTGTTTTATTCAGGCCCTCAATGGATTGGATGACACCCAACTTCACCAGGAGTGAAGTCTTCTGAGTCTACCAATTCAAATGCTAATCTCATCCAGAAACACCCTCACAGACACACCCAGAAACAATGTTTAATCTGGGCACCCCATGGCCCACTCAAATTGACTGTAAAATTAACCTTCACTCCCTCCAGGATTAATACTTGTCCAAACCTAATGCTTATATAATTAATTTAATTATCCATATTCTATAACACATCCTATAAAATTATATATTAATCTTGGAATGCTACAAATTCCATGAGTTTTATCCAGACTCTTCATTTCCACTTAAACTTTAAGTCACCAAATAGTTTTTCAAAAAGTACATCTTTGTATCTGTCTAAACTGTTAGAGAAACATTTTCTGAATCCACCCTGGTATGGTTTGGCTGTGTCCCCACTCAAATCTCATCTTGAATTGTAGCTCCCATAATCCCTATGTGTCATGGGAGGGACTCTGTGGAAGGTAATTGAATCATGGGGGTGGGTTTTCTCGTGATAGTGAATAAGTCTCATGAGATCTGACAGTTTTATAAAGGGCAGTTCCCCTGAACACTCTCTCTTGCCTGCCGCCATGTAAGATGTGCCTTTGCTCCTCCTTCACCTACTGCCATGATTGTGAGGCCTCCCCAGCCATGTGGAACCACTCTTAGGTATTTCTTCATAGCAGTATGAAAATGGACTAATACATACCCTCACTGGAAATCTTATCATACACCATGAATTCCAGTCATACTAGGTTAGCTTTCCATTTGTCCTGAGGTGTATGTTTGTAATATCCACAAAATATCTGCTGTATTGCTTTAAAAGGCATGTTTAAAATTATATCCAGCACCTGCAATTGCAAACTCATATCTCTAGGAATAATAACAGAAACTGTATTCCATTTATTTGCCTCCTTTCTCTTACCCATAATGTCAGCTACATCTCTATGAGCAAATAAAAATAGCTCTGATGAGCTCATTTAAGTCTAATGTGTCTTCCTCAACTGGTTTGCTGCTCAAAATAAGGTAATTGAGCAGCACCCTGTAACATGAGAGACTTTATAAAGACTCCAATATAAGGTGACTTCCATAGGCCTATACAGGAACTGAAAATTAAATACCATTCCAGACTCAATACTATCTTTAGCAAAATGGGATTCTCCAACTGTAATCTATTACCAGGAGGCACTCATCTGTACATTTTCCTTCATTTAATATATTAGTCTCTGTGTATCCTAAGTTATACCTGGGAGAATCTCCAAGTGGACCAGGTGCAAGTCTGAGGGGTTATTTCTGCTTAGGAAGGTTTTGATTCTCTCCTGAGCAAGCTGTTTTCTAAATTGCAGCTATTCACAAAGGCATTTTACAAACTCCAATGAGAGTAATCCATCCCAAAACACTTTTTGTTTTTTGTTTTGTTTTGTTTTGTTTTGAGACAGAGTCTCATTCTGTCACCCAGGCTGGAGTGCAATGGTACGATCTCAGCTCACTGCAAACTCCGCCTCCTGTGTTCAAATGATTCTCATGCCTCAGCCTCCTGAGTAAGCAAAACACTTTTAAATGTATATTATGATCTTAGCACCAAGATCACTTGGTCAGTTTTGGAAACTATCTCTTTGAAATGCAAATTATCTAGCCTGGGAGTCAAGGCTCTCCCTAAACAAACTTCTACCATTCCTCTGGTATTTCAAATCCTACTCATCCCCTCAGGTCTAGTTCAAATCCCTGGTCCTCATCCCTCAGAAAGTCAAGCTAGGAGAAGTGGTGTCTCTTTCCCTAAGCCACCAAAACATTGACTTACATGGGCTTGCCTTATGTAGAATATTCCATATCTTCCTTTTTTATCTCCCCAACTAGGTCAAAAGCAACTCAAAGGCAGAGACCTTTCCCCAATGCTCAGTATGGTGCCCTACACCTAGCAAACTTCTATAAATAATTATTGAATGAATGAATAGTAACAAGAACAGCCATCATAATATGAAAATGTTTTCATCAAATATTTTGTTTTATGCATTTTGTAGGTTCGTTCAAAAAACAAGAATTTCTACTCTTCATTGTTTGTTATGGTTATTTTTTGCAAGTCCCCTAGTTAGTTCTTTCACTCAATAGGATATAATTTATCCCCTTGGGTTTGAACTATATAATCCATCCTAGAAATTACACTTCACAAAAAATAACTGATTCAATGAGATATCACCTTACTCCTGCAAAAATGACTATTATTAAAAAGTCAAAAGACAATAAATGTTGGTGTCAATGTGGTGAAAAGGGAACACTTATACGCTGCTGGTGGGAACATAAATTAGTACAACCTCTATGGAAAACAGTACAGAGATTCCTTAAAGAACTAAAAATCGATCTACCATTCGATCCAGCAATCTCACTACTGGGTATCTACCTAAAGGAAAAGAAGTTATTATATCAAAAATACAGCTGCACACAAATGTTTATTGCAGCACAATTCACAATTGCAAAGATATGGAACCAAGCTAAGTTCCAATCAACCAATGAGTGGCTAAAGAAAATGTGGTACATATACACCATGGAATACTACTCAGCCATTAAAAAAGAACAAAATAACATCTTTTGCAGCAACTTGGATGGAACCACAGACCATTATTCCAAGTGAATTGGAATAATGCATGTTCTCACTTATAGGTGGGAGCTAAGCTACGGGTAGGCAAAGGCATGCAGAGTGATATAATAGATACAGAATGGGGAGGAAGGAGGGTAAGGAATAAAAAATACTACATATTGGGTACAATGTACACTGCTCGGGTGATAGGTACACTAAAATCTCAGACTTCACCACTATACAATTCATCCATGTAACCAAAAACCGCTGTACCTCAAAAGCTATTGAAATAAAAATAAAATAAGTGATAAACACTGTACTCACTCAGCTCATTTATATATCTGACACCCCTTCTCATCACTGGGTAGGTCCCACCGTCAATTCCTTTAAACTGCCTATTCTCACTCAGCTTCTGCATGCTTCTCCTTGTGGCTGACAGTGCTGGTCAGCTCCTGCATCCACTCATCCCAGTCTCTCAGTATATACCCGCAATACCCCATCACTGCTCTTTCCCTCAGTTTCTCTTTAACATGTGCTATTATCTAACATGAGGCATCTTCTGCTTCTAAAACTGAAACTCAGTCTCAGTGCTGAAATTCATTCACAAATGCACCCTCCAATCAACTTCTCCAACATAAGAAAATGAAATTCATTCATTCAGTTTATAGTGACCCATGTTTTCAAAACTGAAACATACAATACATAGTCTGATGTTTAGTCTGGTAATGAAATATTTTAAATCTGTCTCATATGGCATAAATACAAAATATATAGCAGACCCTCACTAAAGCCATATCCATTTATTTAAAAGTGTGTATCATTTTGGCATTTCTAATTACTATTCCCTTGCTGTTCTGTTATTCTTCAATAATGATAATCTGGCCATGAAGTCAGGATCCAGAAAAGGGCTCTGTCTCAGGAAAACAAGTTGTAATCTTGGTGCTGCCTAATTGACTTACTACTTCGAATGTCACTTCTTCATTCACAAAATGAGTATCCTAGTCTACATCAGGGATCACAAACTCAAATGCTTCCAGGAGTCAGGTAGGTACCCTAAATGATTGAAGTGAGGTTTGAACGGGAGGGCAACAGGGCATGATAGTGACTTGTAGAAACTAGAAAGCAAATGCCCCCTCCAAAGGAGACAATTGTTTAAATTCAGCCTACTGCCATGCAGGAATGTGGGCACAGTGTGGCCAGATCTGACTTTTCTAAAGAAGTTGGAAATCAGGAGTTATTTGTGATGCTACTTAACAGCTAAATCCATGTAATTGTTTAATAAAGCCATGTACAGGCCGATCTTATAGAGGCTAAGTCAAACACATCTGCAGGCCAGATGAGACTTATGGTCCAACAGTTTGCCAACTCTGATCTAGATGATATGTGTTTCTGGTGAAAAGGTCTCTATGTTCTCTCCTCTGGATGCTTACTTTAAAAACTAATGAGACTTTATATTTTAGCTATTTTTCAGTAAACTTGGCTGAGAGTTAACATCAGACAAAATAACTTGGCAGAGAAAACATGGGATATGAAGTCAGAAGACAAATCAAGTCCCTCCTTCACCCTCTAGAGTTGTATGGCCTTAGGCAAGTGGCTTAACTTCGTAGAACCTGAAGTTGTAATCAGTATCAAATAGGGATGATTCCAACCCTTCTAACTTGTAAGGTGATTATGTTATTTGAATAAAATTGTGTAAATGGAAGCACTTTGTAAACTCTAAAGCACCAAATAGCTCTCAGGAATGATGATTGTATTGTCTAACTCCCCAAAGATCAATTAAGGAGAAAAGCAGACTTTGGGATGGTAGAATATTACTTAGTATGAAAAATGAAAGACTTCTCAGAACTTCCAGTAGAGGCCAGCAATTGATCTGATGTTAAATCTTTCAAAATTATTAAATTGAAGCCAGACTCTGTGGCTCACACCTATAATCTTAACATTTTGGGAGGTTGAGGCGGGAGGATTACTTGAGGCCAGGAGTTCAAGACCAGCCTGGCGACATAGTAAGACTCCATCTCTACAAAATTTAAAAAATTAGCCAGGCATGGTAGTGCAGGCCTATAGTCCTACCTACTCAAAGGCTAAGGTGGAAGGACCACTTGAGCCCAGGAGTCTGAGACTGCAGTGAGCTATGATCACACTACTGCACTCCAGCCTGGGCAACAGGGTGAGACCCTGCTCTACAATAATAATTTTTAAAAATGATTAAATTAAGTGGAACATGGCTTCAGACCTTCAGTCATTTGCAGCACACAGAGCCTTGTCCAGTTTTGCCTACTCTGGCACCTGAAGCAGCTGCTCTAATAACCAGGTAAAATGCATTCATTCCAGGGTCTCTACATAGTAATATCTGGTTACAATCTTTTAATTTAAGATTTAGGATGATTCATAAAGACCTTTTAAGAATAACTAAATCCACTTTGTAATGAATGCTTGGAACAATTTCCATAGCTGTAGGCTGATAAAGGATGTCATATAGGAATCTAATATCACTCCCTGGCTTCCCCCCACTCTGAAATTGAACCACAGAAGGTTTTGGTCCTGTCCAAATGCCCTTCTGTAGGTCCTAGGTTTTTACTCCCAACTATTCCAGAGGATCTCACCACTAATCACAGATAATCCTTGGACTTCTCTGGTGAGCCCAAAAATAGCTAAGTAATGCTGTAGTCTATTCCTACAGCAATTCACTTAAAATGGATCCTCTCATTTGTGCAAACCGCAAAACTTCATAATATCAATTAAGCAATCCCCTGACAATACCTTAGACCAGGAGTAGCTAAACTTTTCCTGTAAAAGGCCAGACAGTAAATATTGTAGGCTTTATGGGTCACAAGGTCTGTGCCACAACTAATCTGCCATGATAGCATGAAAGCAAACATAGACAGTACTTAAATGAATAAGCAAGGCTGAACTGCAATAGAACAACTTTTTTAGTATCATTGATATAAAATAATTGTACATATTTATGGGGTACAGTGTCATGTTTCTCAAATCAGGGTAATTAGCAATAAAACTTTACTTACAAACACAGGCAGAAGGCCCTATAGTTTGCCAACTCCCCTGGCTTAGACTATTTATTCACTTCATCCTATATAAACTGAGCTGTATTCAATATCAGATGATACTGAACTGGGTAAGAATTCAGCCTACCGCCATGCAGGAATGTAATTCAGCCTACTGCCATCCTTTTAAAAAGGATTCCAAGTATAATTAATAAAACACTGCAATATGCTTTATATAATGAATTTCTCTTTCTTCTCTAAGCTACCCTGTGAGGTGGTTGTTTTGTTCCCCATTTGACAAGTAAAGAAACTGAGACTTTGCATGCTTAACCAACTGGCTCAGAGTTATACAGCTAGTGGGCGACAGTTACACAGCTAGTAGGATTTCACCCTAGGTTGCTCTGATCCTACCTTGAGCTTGCACCAAAGCATTCAGCTGCCCATGGTAGTACACCTGGGAATTTCTAAATGCCTCAAAAAATTGCTGTGCTAATCTGAGATATGGATACTCATTAAACTTGCATTAAAAAATGTACATAATGATTGCACCACTGCACTCCAGCCTGGGCAACAGAGCAAGACTCTGTCTCAAAAACAAAAAAAAAATGTTCATAATGAAATTGAGGATTTTTAAAATTTTTAGCTGAAATGAATCATGCTTAAATCCAAAAGGATGAATAGGGCTAAATTCCATTCACTATCCTTTTATTTTCAATTAGGGCTATAACATTTTATTTACAAGCTCTTTTGTAGAAGCCAACGAAGTAATAACAGGCCAATTTCTAATGCAGTAAATAAGATAAATCATTCTTCTGACAGTTTCACTGGGCCTTCTCGCTCTCTTGTTATAAACAACATCAGTAGAAACATTAGCTTTTTCTTGCACTTAAATTTGAAATACAAATCTCTTTTGCAAATTTAACAAAGTTGGTATTATGGACCACCCAGGAGAGAACTATTAAAAGGAAAGAACCCCATTATTGAAAAATCCAAATATTTAACAGAAAAAACTGTGAACATGATACTATTACTATTGAGGATCTGGTAGAGCATATTTAAATGGGTTATTTTTAATGTACTTTCTTAATACTGAAAATGTTTTCAATGTACCTTCAACTTCCTTGGAAATCAGAGCCAGTCACTATTGAAGATTTTGTTCCACATATCAACATTACCATCTATGGTGCTAAGAAAAATTAGTCCCAAATGTTTTCAAGGTAACCGAAGTTCTCTAGTAATTGTAAATTACCATGAGAGATAAATGAAAATTTGTAAAGTAACTCAAAAGAGCTTATTTGTCTTCTAATCAGTAATGTGCCTTTAGCTACTAAAACATTGAAAGTAAAACATGTTGAAACAAACCATTAAAACATGTTTAGAATTTCAAGAAATTGGAAAGCACCCGTTTTCCACAGATCTGCCTAATCACTACACAGACTAATCAAAACAAATCTAAAAAATTCTTCAACAAAGCAAAAATTATACTTTGATAACAAACTAGACGAAGCTTAATATAAATACAACTGCTAGTTGTATTTCAATTATGCTTCCCTTGAAGGCATATGGAAGATTCAACTAATAAAGTTAAATCAAGAACTTTGGAAGCACAGTAAAACTTTTTAACTAGAGGCTGCTGGGTTCCGTGCTATGTTATGGAAATACTACTCTTTATTCATCTTCTGTAATCCTTTGTGTATTTTTGCAGGTCTAGGTATTACATTAAAGAACAGACGCATAGACCTGGTGTGTAAACTGGCAGAAGGCTCCAGACCCAAACTACAAAATAGCCACAAAGTTCCATCTTTAGAAAACAATCGTAATTCTAATTCGATCCCTACAGGCCTCATCACCAGGCTTTGATCCTTTTGAGACAGTACACTTTTATCTGCTTTCTATCTTCAGTGCCTAGCACAGGGTCTGGCAATAATAGTAGTAACAACAAAAACTAACATAAATTCCATCCTTCCTATAGGCCAGATACTATCCCAATAAACCTTTTATAGAAAATGCATATTTAGCCCTGGTGCAGCAGCTCATGCTTGTAATCTCAACACTTTGGGAGGCCAAGGCAAGAGGATTACTTGAGCTCAAGAGTTTGAGACCAACCTGGGCAACCCAGGGAGACTCCGTCTCTACAAAAAGTTTTTTAAAAATTAGCCAAGTGTGGTGGTACACGCCTGTAGTCCCAGCTACTCAGGAGGCTGAGGTGAGAAGATCACTTGAGCCCAGGAGGTTGAGGCTGCAGTGAGTTGTGATTGCGCCACTGCACTCCAGCCTGGCAACCTTGGCAATAGAGCAAGACCCTGTCTCAAAAAAAAAAAAAAAAAAAAAAATAGAAAAAGAAAAAGAAAAAATAAAGAAATAAAGAAAAAGAAAAGAAAATGCTTATTTAATCCCCAAGAGAAGCTTCCTGAAGCAAATAATAACTCCTCATTTGAACACAGGGATAAAGGGGAAAGAAAATATGCATTTTACAAATAATGAACTAAAATCTACTCTATCAATATTGTTCACTTGTAAGCCAATTTTTATTACTACCAATTTAAAATTAAGCAAACAACCATTTAGCTAAGAAAAATATATAAATTTAAATGTTAGACAAATAAAACTATTAATCTGAAAAAAATTCATATTTAAAAGTTTTGAATCAACAAATTGTTGAGGCTCTTCTGTTCTTGAGAAGCCAGTTGAGTTGTAGCTAAAGATGGATACAAGGTCATCCAAGGCTTCAGCCCTGCCTTCTGGGCACTCAACTCACATCTTTGGATCACAGCCACTCTCTCAGCAGATCAGGTTACCCCACATTTATATCACAAAAGGAAGCAAAAACAATGGTAAGGTCCACTTAAAATGTGAAGTGATATATTACAGTTTATGTATGTAAGTGTACCCATAACTGATTATTTTCCAGAATGGTCAGTAGCTTTCAAATTTTTGAGATTCGTAAAATCCTGGAAACAGAATGTGGATTAAACTGCAGGAGGAATGATAAGAGCTGATCTAGTACCAGGTGAAACAGACAGAATGGAAGAGATCGGGAAACAGAAAAAAAGATTAATTTCTTAGAAAGCATGAGGAGGCTTAAAGATAGTTAAAAGTATGGCTTTCTCTACCACTCTTCAGCAAATTCCTAACTAGCCCTCTGAGATTATACACTTAACATTTGGAAAGTGTTTGGTTATCAATAAAAGTAGAAATAATGCAAAAATAGGAAGCCCAAAAGACAACAGAGATACAAAGGGGCTCCTAATTGCATCACCTTTTTATTTTGTTTCAATTTTAGATTTACATATATATATATATATATAAATTCTATTGATTAAAGTTCATCTCTTTCAATAAAAATTCAGACAAAAATAAATTTATTGACTAATTCAGTAAATCAAATTGAATGATAACAGTTTTTACTTTCCCATGAGTAAATACAAAATGCCAACATAAATTAAACTATTGCTTCTTAAGGAAATAAAATATATTCAAAAATTAAAACTATATTACAGTTTTCTAACTTAAAATAATTAAAATACATAGATAAGCTTAAAATGCATAATTCTAAGTAAATATGCAAGTTTATCTAGAAATGCTACCCAGAATCCCATCCCTTCTAGGTTGTGACTTTAGATAAGACAGTTGGCCTCTCCTGGTTTATAAACTGAGGGCACTGGATGAGAAGATCCTTCTAAGCTTCTTTCCTGCAGTATGGCCCTAACTTTTATCATGCCTAGTTTGAGAAGTCTTTCTACACAGATTTATTTTACAGATTGCTATGGATAAATTCATTCTGGAAAATGAAGGCTCCTTTCTAATAACAGACAGACATTTCGGGCCCTTGATGAACTTCCTTCCTCCCTTTAGCCATCACAGTCTCACCAAAAATTCTATCTAAGAACAAGATGGAAAATTAAAAGTCCAACTACTGTATTAATCTTTTCATAGTTGCCCTAAATGATTGACAAAGTAAAGTTTGTGTGTCAATATGATTTACATGCAAATAACCTATATAGACGAGGAAAAATGAATTAAAAAGTAATTGTTTATATTTGCTTGTTCCTAAGAAACTTTTCCATTAAGAATTTAGTCTGAGGGAGTGAGCAGATAGAGTAGGTATACCTTTATGATTTTGCTGTTTCCTAACTTAATCTACCTTAGAATCTAAATCATTTTTCTACATTTGTTTTCATATCATTTTTCTATTGATCTTTATCATCATACATTAGTGAGTACAAGTGAGGTAAAATTCCCCAATCCCCACTCACTACAAGCTACATGTGTGTCTTAATGTACATGGAAAGGTCTTTTGCCCTAACCTTAGATTGTACAATGAACTACTGCTAGTTTGATTGGTTGTAGGTGAACTAAGGTGTAGAGTATTTGAAGGCTAGTGAATGCGACTTGCAGTGATTAAGAAAAGCCTGTATTCTTTTCACATTAAAAGAAGAAGCTATTATTAGATTGGTACAAAAGTAATTGCAGTTTAGCCATTACTTTTAACGGCAAAAACGAACCTAATAAAACCTAAATTTACTTGAACTGTGCATGAAACATTCTCCCTCCAGATCTCCTTGAGGCTGGCTCCTTCACAATTCAGCTCCATTATAACTGCAAACAGCCTTCTCTGACCACTTGCCACCATATTACTCGATTAATTTCCCTACCTTATAAGATACTTTGAAGATTAAATTTTAAAATTCATGTTAAAAGCTCAAGACAGGTCCTGACACACAATAAGAACTCCATAGTATTAGCTATTATCATTTTTATGATCTCATATTATCGTGCTTATTTACTGAGTTACTGTTCCCCCACTATCATTTTCACTGCTATATTTCCAGTGGCCAGGAGACTTCCCAGTACATAGAAGGTGCTCAATACATTATTTATTAAATGGATCAATTTCAGTATTCTCCCACCCATGAGTAAGACATGGCTGAGTGAACTCATATTCCTTCTCTCACTTGAAATGAAATTTTTATGTGCAAAGCAGTGTAGTAGGCACTGAGGATACAAGGTGAATTAATAAGTGAGTGTCCTTATGGGGAAGCAGGGTATGTCACCAGATATACAATATGATACGGAACAAAAGAAGGGCATGGAGCACCTGGTAAATTCAGAAATTTTCCTAACATCAACTGCTATTTGCTTGTTGGAACCTCCCAGAAACTTAACTTAATCTCAGCTTCCTCTCCTGAGCTCTTGATCCATAAATCCCATTGCACACTGGACATATCACTCAGATGTCCTAGAGGCACCTCAAAGCTAAACTGGTCCCACTTCTCACCTCGCCTGCTCCTCCCTTTCATTTCCTGGGTCCATGGACAGCCACATACCTGTGTCATTCAAGGCAGGAATATGGGGAATGTTCTCTTCTCTTCCGCTTTCTGCATTCCCACATACACATTCAGACACTAACTCCTCGAGTTTGTTCTAATGCATGGGGTCTCTCTAATTTGGTCCCCTCCCTGCCCTCAATGTTGTCATTTTCTTTTTTACATACCTATACAGCCCCTTACAGTCCAGGGACTAAGGTTTCTAGGTCACTTAATCCCCAGCAGTTTTTAACTACCTGGATTTCAATATGTGAATGAGTGAATGAATGGTATAGGAACACAGAAAGGGGGCTGCTCTCTGAGGAAGTAGGGAAAGGTATCACAGATGAGGTAATACTTGAGTTTTTATTAAATAATGAGTGGGAATGGGTCAGGGGAAGAAATTAGAGGGATCTTTCAAGCCCCAGAAAAGCATGGGTCTTTCCGGCAGTAGTGAAAATCTCAGTGTGGCTGGGGACAGGAGACACAGCTGAGCAAGTGACATGAGATGAACCTGGGGAAGGCAACTGGGATTCGAATCTAAAGGGACTCAGAGGTCCCATAAATGGACTTGGACTTAATTCTGGAAGCAATGGGAAATCAGAAAATGTGCATAAGCAGAGAAGTGGCACAACCAGAGATGATTCTTTTGCAGACAGATAGCTGTAGGATGAAGCTGGTTGCAGAGAGCTGGTGAGGGTCAGAAATCAGGCCCCTGCAGTGTGAAGGGAGAGAAAGGGATAGATTTCAGAGGTCTTGTAATGGTGGGATCAGTAATATTTGGTGATGTAGAGAACTACGTTAGCAACAACTGGGTACCTCGAAGTTAACTTAGTGATATTAGTAAAATCTTGTTTCCTATGTTTCTTTACTAAAACACTGCATCAAAACCAAAAAGACAAAAACAACCTCATATCAATTGGACAAAATAACCACGGGAACAATTTTAGTTACAGTATTTGGGCTTTTTCCAAGCAAAATCATGTACAGTCCCAAAGGGCCTCAGAAGCCGGATGTCCTCTAAGTCCATAACAGATACTATTAGCTTTCGTAGGATCATGGGTCAGGAAAATGGAAAAAAGTCTAAACAATTAAAACAATCAAACACCAAGCAACTGAAAAATTGTTCAAATGATATTAGTGGAAACTATGAAAACTGGGGCTACAGAGCAATCCATAGTGGATGTAGAGCAGGTCCTTGAATAGCGTCACTCTGTTATTATGTTGATGGGAATGAAAACCAATTCCCAGACAGGGCCATTGTCTGTGTGGAGTTTGCAGGTTCTCCCCATATCTGCATGGGTTTTCTCCCGTTATTCCAGTTTCCTCCTACATCCCAAAAACGTGCACCTTCGGTGAACTGGCATGTCTGCATGGTGCCAGTCTGAGTGAGTGTGGGTGTGTCTGAGTGCACCCTGGGAGGGAATGGCTCCTGGCCAGGGTTGGTTCCCACCTTGTGCCCTGAGCTACCCTGAGCTGCCAGGATAGGCTCTGATCACTCACAACTTTGATTTGGAAGAAGTGTCTAAATAATTATCTTACTTGTTTTTATTAATCTTTCTTAAATGTATGTATAGCTTACATTTATTTTAATGTTTAATGTTAGAAGTGTTTTGTCTTTATTTAGAGGTTTGGTGATGTTTTTGTGGCCAGAAATATGCCTTAGGAACTTAACTCTGTTTTTGTTTGTTTGTTTGTTTTGGTTTTGTTTTTTTGAGACGGAGTCTCACTCTGTTGCCCAGGCTGGAGTGCAGTGGCACCATCTCGGCTCACTGCAAGCTCCGCCTCCCGGGTTCACGCCATTCTCCTGCCTCAGCCTCCCTAGTAGCTGGGACTACAGGCGCCCCCCACTGCGCCCGGCCAATCTTTTTGTAGTTTTAGTAGAGACGGGGTTTCACCGTGTTAGCCAAGATGGTCTGGATCTCCTGACCTCGTGATCCACCCGCCTCGGCCTCCCAAAGTGCTGGGATTACAGGCGTGAGCCACCGCACCCGGCTGGAACTTAACTTTTTATATCAATCAGCCTATGGTAAAATTGGTTTCACTTAACGTCGCAGTTTCCAAGAACATATGAACAAAGTGAGGATTTACTCTACAATAAAAAATATCACATATACTTAAAAAGTAACCTAAGATAATCTACTACAAAATTCAGAAAAGACTATAATTTCTTGCTGAGGATGAGAGAGGCCAGGAAAGCTTTTAAAAGAAGTGCCACTGGAATTATACCTCAAAGTGTGCAGTAATTTCACTTGCGGAGTTGAGGGGAAGTCCTCTTCAGAGAAAGGGAACAAAGACAGAGGTGGGAAAATCTGGGGAGCAGTAAAAGAATAGCCAGGGATTTCCATTTTGATTGGCTTATCCAGTACATAAATAAAAATAATGGAAATTAAAATTGAGAATGTAGTGCAGGGCCAGGTCTTAATGGATCCCAAATGCCAAAATAAGCCATCTGAACTTCAGGGACCCACTAGAGGCAAGGTGAACAAAAAAGTGCCACACTCAGTGCCGGCTTCAGGAACAGTAACCTGGCAGGAAAGGGACAGGGAAATGAATGGATGGGAGCAAGGTAAACAATTGTTGGGTGCAAGTTAGGGTAGGGGCAATAGGAACAGATATGGAAGACACTTTTGAAACAAAAAAAGAAACAAGTAGGTGGGGCTTGATAAGATTGGAATTGGAAAAAGCTCAGAATAGTTCCAGTGAGAAACACAAGTAGGAGCTAATTTGTAATGAGACTGCAATGAAGCCAGAGGAGGTTCTAATTGTGGGTTGATATTTGTGGTAAAACCAATCAAACCAATTTTTCTGCTGAGTCCGGTCTCTTCATGGCCCCTAGAAATGCAGCAGCTGGTGGCTAGCTAGAGACTGAAGCTGTCCTGATAGGACAACAGGGGGTTAGGTGAGGGGGTGGGGGGAAATGGGAAGATCCAAGGTCTTTGATGATGTTATTGGATCACTAAATTAACCAATCTTGGCACTGTGGGTTACATGCTAAAATGTTATAGTAAATTTTCCTTATTGTTAATAAAAATCAGGATTCATGTCCTTTATTTGTACTCAGTAATACAAGAGGAGGAGGAAAGAGATCAGATGGTGATCCCTAGAATTGGAGATTTGCAGAGCAAGTAAAATAGGATCAGAGCCTGAAGTCCATGGAGCTATCAAAAACTGAGCTCAAATGGCAGACCAAACGGTCCACATGAGTAGAGAGGCAGGTGAGGCCAGTGTGGCATGTCAAGGCAATGGATGAGGCAAGAAGCTGTTACAGTGAGAATAAAGCCAAGATTCAGCAGGAGAGAAGACTGCAAAGAGGCAGAACTATAACTGGATATCATCCAAGAAGATAATTTCAGATAAGGGGCAGTTTCAAATGTTGAGCAGGTCTGAAGTGTGGCCGTGCCTATAAGGAGCAAGAGTGACTTAGAAATAAAGTTCCTTGGCCGGGTGCAGTGGCTCATGCCTGTAATGCCAGCACTTTGGGAGGCCGAGGTGGGTGGATCACGAGGTCAGGAGTTTGAGACCAGCCCAGCCAACATGGTGGAACCCTGTCTCTACTAAAAATACAAAAATTAGTCAGGCGTGGTGGTGCACACCTGTAATCCCAGCTACTCAAGAGGCTGAGGCAGGAGAATCACTGGAATCCAGGAGGCAGAGGTTGCAGTGAGCCAAGGTCATGCCACTGCACTCCCACCTGGATGACAGAGTGAGACTCTGAGAAAGAAAAGGAGGGGAGGGGAGGGGAGGGGAGGGGAGGGGAGGGGAGAGAGGAGAGTAAAGTTAAGTTCCTTAAGGTCCACAGGGCAAAGATCTCTGAGACCAGGGATTGGAACACCAGGTAAAGTGTTTAGCAGGTTCCAGGAGATGATAGAAGAAAGACAGAGTCAGCAAAAGTGGACTCTTCTAGGTTGAGAAGTGAGCAGAAGGTGTGAGTTGAATGTAAGATGGAAGAAGTGTGGTACACAGGATAGAATGGAGTTCACAACACAAGTTCTTGAGTGACAATGAACAAGCAATAGACTGGATGTGCTGGTGGGAAGCAGGAAATTCTCTGGCTCCTGCTCCTCACTCTGAGAGCCAGAAAAAGTAAAAGAAATGACCACGAGTGGAGAATGTGGCTCAGGAACTTGTAACTTAGAATAAGGCCAAGAGTGAGTTTTGGCAAGAGTGTAGAGAAATGTTAAGGGAAAAGTTAAAGAATGAGAGGTCTGTGTAAGTAATAGAATCCTAGAGTGGAGTAGGAAGGTATGGTTGGGGAGAAGAAAGGTATGAATTTGAGGATGGGGCTGAAATATTTAAACAGAAACCAGAGTCATAAGAGGGTAGGGGTGTGTATACTTCAGGGGACTTTTTTCTGTTTTTTCTGTTGTTGTTGTTGTTGTTGTTATTGGATGAGGGTGAAAAGAGCCTCACTCTGTTACCCAGGCTGCCAGGCTGGAGTTCAGTGGCACAAATACAGCTCACTGCAGCCTTGATCACCAGGGCTCAAGCAATCCTCCTGCCTCAGCCTCCTGAGTAGCTGGAACTATAGGCACGTGCCACCACACCCAGCTAATTTTTAAGTATTTTTAGAGATGGGGGTCTCACTCTATTGCAGAGACTGGTCTCGAACTCCTGGCCTTAAGCAATCCTCCCACCTAGGCCTCCCAAAGTACTGGGATTACAGGGGTGCCTGGCCCTTACGGGATGATTTTTAAAGACAGAAATGTAGGTGATACCCAATTGGGTTTTTGGCTGGAAAGACATAAGAGTTGATAGGAGAAAGCAAGACTGGAAGAATAAGGCAAATTTTGACAGTTTAACAGCCTGGCAGAATAAAAATTGTAGATGCCTTCAGAAGCAGGCAGACCCTAGGCCTGATTTTGTAATTTACTAGCCATGTCACCTTAAGCTTCTGTTTCCTCATAAGCATTTCGTGGACACTCAATAATGTGAAGCATCACTCTCTTACTATAGCTAGCTTCCAAGCTCCCAGGCCTGTCAGGGCAAACAGCTTCTGACAGCGCAGCTGAGATTGGGAGAAGAAGGGGTCAGAATTTCCCACAACAGCATTCTTCCCAAAGTACACAACACCATTCCAGAATAAAGCCATGAGCTTAGCAATGAACAAGAGTGAAAATTCTGAATTAAACTCTGCAGTAATTCAGCAGCCCTGTGGTGCAAAAGACCTGAAGAGGAACTTCACATATATGGCTGTAGAAACAAACTTTGTGCTCTGCATTTTGTTTATTCAGTGAATGAGCCTATCATCAGTACTTGCAAATTAGCTCTAATTATCAGATAAAAGTGATGTGGTTATTCTAATTGCCTGAAAATCAACTGCTACAAAGAGTCTAAGTAGTAAGCAATAATTACCATATCATTTCATAAAGGAGGGTTTCTTTTTTTTCCTGACTGAAAGTAGCACATGCTCAAGATGAATTACAGGACTGGTTTAAACTTTTACTTATCTTTTCACAATTCACATCAGATCCATGCCAATAGTTCCCAAATTGAAATCTCCAGCCCAGGACTTTCCATAGCAATTCAAGCTGCCTGTCTGACAGCTTTCCTTCGATATCTATTAGGTCACCCAAACTTAATATGGCAAAATCAGAACTCTTGGTAAGCCTCCAAACCAGTTCCTCTCCAGGTTTCTCCCTCCTCATAAATAGCCCTACCATACACTCAGTTTTTCCAAGTCCAACACATAGGAATCCTCCTTGATTTATGCCTTTTCTTACTCTCTTACAGGCAGCCATCAGCAAGTCCTGTGGGCTCTACTTTGAAATACGTCCCAAAGCCATGACACTTCTCTCCTTCTCCACTGCCACTAACCTTGTCTGAGTCACCATCACATCTCAGCTGGATGACTAGATGACTAATTCCCTGTTCTCTCTACTCCTCCACTATCCATTCTTCACCTAGCAGCCACAGGAACCAAGAAAAGTATAAATCGGGCCCTATCATTCTCTTGCTTAAACCCTCTAATGGTTAACTGCTCTTACAATAAAATCCAAATTTTTCCCCATGGCCTGCAAGGCCCACTTGACCTCACGCCTGCCCACCTCCCTGACCTCAACTCTTGCCATGCTCCCCTTTGCTCATGTACCCTGGCCACACTGGACTTCTTTTCCCTGAACATGTGAAGCTCCTCCCCACCATTCCCTTGCCAATCCCTCTCCTGGAATATCTTGACATCAAACCTTTTCATGGCTTGCTCTTCTTTTCACTGAGAGTGAAATGTTACCTCTTCTATGAGTCTGTCTCAATTTTAATTAGTACCTAGTCATTCTCTACTGCATTATACCTTTTTATTATTTTTATACTTCTCCCCACCAAAACGGCATATGGCAGGCACTCAATAAATGTAGGATTTGTGAATAAACTATACATAAATGTTCTTCAATTGAATTATGGTAAACACATCAGAAAGGCTTAAAGTATCATCCTACTTGGGACAGTCAGATCTCCTAGAATTCACCTTCAATTCAAAAGTCACTCAAAAATCTGCTGAACTGGTTTCCACCAGCTCCCAAGCCCATAAGGAAAGATGGTGGTAAGTAGTCCCCAAGCAAAGTGCACTTGTATCCTTCTACAGCTTCTTAGTTCATACCTCCATGCACTACTGTGGCTGAGAGCCTCTCAGAACAGTAGGGACTCACCTCATGAAGACCCAGATTGTGTTTCTTAAAGAACCTGAGCAGATCTCCCACCTCATTAGGCAGAGTCACCAGCAGCAGGGCAGCTCCAAGAAGACTTGAGGAAAAGGGTAGTTTATCCTTGCCAGGGGGAGAATATTGCTGAGTCTCCTGCTCTGCACAGCCATCTCATTGATACAGAACCTGTGTCAGTTGGATTCTTCCTGTTTATCGATCACTACAACCCTTCTGACAACCATGCAAAGGCTTCAAAGTGTATGGAGAACTGGAAGGGACAATGGGGAAGGTCCTAGTTTTCGATCATGTCTATGAAGTAACCACAGTGCTTTCTACACCATATAAGAATTAGACCTTGATAAGGAAAAAATTTTGCTGATATATATCAAAGAGTATGTGAATACGTCAAAAATAATAATTTGTTTTACTTAAAAAAATTAAACCTAGGAGAGACCATAGCACTTTTTACATCTAAACCCTCCAGATTAGACAAAGGAGAAAAATGGACCCAGAAAATGTAAACGACTTGCTCAAGATCTCCAGCAATTCAGAATATTTTTGAATATGTGACACCTTATATTTTGTACATTTTTAAAGATGGATAAAAGTGAACCGATGATGAAGGATAATTTCTTTACTTTACCCACACTCAGGAGTTTGAGTAAAATTAACATTATGAGGATGTTTTCTCTGATGCTGGTCAGACATGTAATTGAACTCAACAAGGTCACATCTCTTGGGGGAAAAAAAAAATCTCCTTTTCTCATCTCTTATCTTGTTACACTTTGTTTTTCCTTTCCTCTTGCTACATGTAATTTCTTGAGGTAGAATGCCTTCATACTGAATTTATCTTGGAAAGATTTTCCAAGAAATTAGAGTTCCAAGTTTTCCAGACATTGCAAAACAAACCCTGTACTTGCCTTTCTTTGACAAAACTTGGCAGCCTGCCTCAAAAACATATTACTCAGCATGTGCCCTCATGGCATAATTCCCAAATCTTCTATAATCTTACAAAAGCATTTTTTCTTTCTGAAGAAATGTTCACTTTCAGATAAGATGCCTCCATGACCTGAACCGGCTACTTCCCTGTGTCATTTAGAAAATCAACTGGAGCCTAACTCAAGGAGGAGGATACTAGGCCTATAAACATGTACATTTAAAATACTCTGTGATAACCAAAATGCATGTACTGGCAGTATATTTCTGATTACTTTTATATTTATAATAATTTGACAGTTTTATTTTAAAAATTAGCAATCAACAGAATGCAAATAATATAGGCAATTTTTGGTTGGGTTCTTTTTTTTTATTATACTTTAGGTTTTAGGGTACATGTGCACAATGTGCAGGTTTGTTACATATGTATCCATGTGCCGTGTTGGTTTGCTGCACCCATTAACTCGTCATTTAGCATTAGGTATATCTCCTAATGCTGTCCCTCCCCCCTCCCCCCACCCCACAACAGTCCCCGGAGTGTGATGTTCCCCTTCCTGTGTCCATGAGTTCTCATTGTTCAATTCCCACCTATGAGTGAGAACATGCGGTGTTTGGTTAGGTTCTTAATCTTTGTCCTGATGTTACCCATAAATGCAAAAATGCTAGATCAGATTATTTGCTGAGTATACAGATGATACATGGCTTATTTGGAGAAAAATTCAAAACGTGTAACAAGGACAGTAAAAATCACCTGAGATTCAGCCACCATCCAGAGAAAGAATCACTACAGTTTGGTAACCACTGTTGTAATATCTTTCTATGCACATACACACAATATGTGATTTTATGCACATGGAATGGTATATAAGTTGGTTTGTGGCCAAGTTCTTGCTAATTCTATGGTCTTTTGATGAGAGTATCTATCTTCCCCTTCCCCTGTGTCACCTCCCCTGCCGCTCCTTAGCCAATGGAACAGCCTAGTATGCATCCATCCATAACTCCTGGGTTTATACACTTTCATGGCAATAGCTATAATTTATTAAGTGCTTAACATGTTTTCCAGCCTATTTGGTACTTTGTGTTTCCCCCACCCTTTATTTGTTGAGATATGTTGTTCCTTTCAGCGACTCCTTTTACCACCTATTTTACTTTCTGTCTCACTCATCTAAAAATCCAAAGCCCTGCTTCCTCACATGTGGAGTCCCCACAGCTGATGTTGCAGAAGGACTTCATGGCAGCTCCATTTCTCTTTTTCTGTTTCCTTATGGTTTGTAGCACAAGGCCCCATGCAAAGGGGCCTAATTTAATAAATATCCTAAGTGGCAGATATTGGAAAAGAAATAAAGGTCACAACTATGACTGAACAAACAGGGGCTTCTTTGTTGTTTTTACAAAGATAAGAAAATGTTAGCCATAAAGAGTGACCTTGCTAAAAAATTTCATAAGGACAAGTATTTAATGGGCATAATCCCAGCCTTTTTATTATAGCATAAACATGACATCAAAATATAATATTCAATTATCTGATGGTTGAAAAAGATTTGAGTTATTCTTTAGCTAAAGGAATTAAAAGAAGGAATTATTAAACACAAAAATACAAACAAACTTCATGTTGAGAACTGCATTATTTGTTAAATGTTAAACTACATATAAATGGAGACACAGTTTGCTCACTAAACCTACATTAATGTTGCATATCTCATATCCCAGACACTGTTGGATGTTGTGGGGGAAAAAAGGTAAAATGGATACAACTCTTGTCTTCAATAAGCTTGTAGTTCAGTGTAGCACTATCTAACAGAAAGATAATGCAAACCATGTGTAATTTTTTAAAAGTAAAAAGCACCAGGTAAAATTAATTGTAATACTATATTTTATTTAACCTAATATATCCAAAATACTATTGCAACATGTGACTAATATTGAAAAATTATTGAGATAGTTCACATACTTTTTGTCATACTAAGTCTTCAAAATTCAGCATGGGTTTTACACTTATAGTACATCTCTATTTGGACTAGCCACATGCTATGGTTTGAATGTTCACTCCAAAACTCTTATTGAGATTTAATTGCCATTGTGACAGTATTAAGAGGTGGGACCTTTAAGAGGTGAT
Source organism: Symphalangus syndactylus (assembly GCF_028878055.3). Lineage (NCBI taxonomy): Eukaryota > Metazoa > Chordata > Mammalia > Primates > Hylobatidae > Symphalangus > Symphalangus syndactylus. Next base: position 102,151,946 of record NC_072430.2, on the reverse strand, counting down.
TAGGTCATGGGGGCTGCGCTCTCATTAATGGATTAATACTATTGTCATGGGAGTGGGTTTGTTATTGCAAGACCAGGTTTTTATTAAGTGAGCCTGGCCCCCATGCTTTCTCTTTTTGCACACACTCACTTGCCCTCTTACCTCCCCACCATAGCACAACATAGCAAGAAGGCCCTTATCAGATGCTGGTACCATGCTCTTGGACCTTCCAGCCTCCAGAAATGTGAGAAATAAATTTCTTTTCTCTATAAATTACTCAGTCTTGAGTATTCCATTACAGCAACAGAAAATGAAATAAGATGCCATACTTCAGGGGCTCAATAGCCACATGTAGCTGGTGGCTATCATATTGGAAAGTACAGGTCCAGTGCATTTGTCAGAATAAGTCAGGTTATGCTGTATACAAACCACCCGAAAATCTCAATGGCTCAAAGAATCAAAAGTATATTTCTAGTTTAAACTACATGCACTTTGCAGGTCAGCAGGAGACTCTGGACATTGCAGTCATTCAGGGACTCAGACTTCATCTCTACATACCATCACAGTGAATAGGAAGGAAAGGTAGGAGTTGAGCAGTGGATATTAAATGATTTCACCTGAAAATAATTTGCATCGCTTCTGATCACATTTCATTGGTCAAAGTGAGTCATTTGGCCAAAGATGGTAGAAAGTACAATCTTATCATCTGCTCAGAAGACTGAGAGCTGGAAATATTTGCTGTACAATATCAATGATTACCATATGTATTAAGCAAACATTATGAGTCAAGCAATGTGAAAAACAAGAAGGGAGAAAAAGAGTAGATAGCTAGATCTACAACACAGGATGGATGTGAGGAAAGCTCTCAGTAAGAGAGCGATAAAAGGCTTAGGGAGTTGAGGGGACAGTCAAGTTACTGCTGGCACCAATGGAGAAGCATCCATAAATAGTACTTGCCTGGAACTGTCTTACACATCTGGAGGATCACTCCACCTAATTAACTCAGAGTCTAGCCTTGAGAAAGCAGACATCTCAACTCTGTTATAGAGAACATATTGCCACTATGCACACCCTATAAAAAATGTACAGTACAACATATGCTAGACTCACACATGCACTTTGAGGGTGATTTTGTGTAAATTGTCCTTTTAAATCAGTAGTCGCCAAACTTTTTGGTACCAGGGACCAGTTTCATGGAAGATAATTTTTCCACGGATCAGAGTGGGAGGTGGCTTCAGGATGAAACTCTTCCACTTCAGATCATCAGGCATTAGACTCTCATAAGGCACACACAACCTAGATCCCTTGCATGTGCAGTTCACAAATAGTTACCGCTCCTATGAAAATCTAATGTTGCCACTGATCTGACAGGAGGTGGATCGCTCAGGCGATAGTGCTCACTCACCTATAGCTCACCTCCTGCTATGTGGCCAGGTTCCTAACCAGACCGTGGCCTGGGGGTTGGGGACCCTGTTTTAAATGACTCACTCTAAACTTATAAAATAGCCATCTCTGAACCAGCCATCAGATCACCCAGAACATTCTAAGATCTCAGAAGAGGGGTAAGGGGAGTAATTTGCAGCAACTAATACCTGCACTACGTTCTGAAAACCTCCAGTAGAATAAGAAATTCAGTGAAAAACCAAAGATAGTCTCCAGAAGAACAATTTTAATTTCCTAATCAGCATCCTGTGCTGGTATTGAGAGACTGCTTTGTTGAGAAACAGACCATTCTGATTAGATAAAATAATTTTTTATGGAGGAATGGAAACTAAAACTGGAAAATTAACTTAGCACCATGGTATACTGGAAGCCCTTCAATGCAAAGAAAATGATTTTTAACTATTTCTATTTTCCCAGTTGATTGCCTTAGAATAATATCTCTAAAGAGTTGGAAACCTAGAAAGTACCCCAAAAATGATGAATACTTTTGTTATTACCATTTAATAAGGAAACCTAGAAAGTACCCCAAAAATGACAAATATTTTTGTTATTACCATTTTGTAAGGAGGGGTCTCTGATAATTCTGTGTGGTACATTCACCTTGCTAGGAATGATGGATTGGCCTTTTAAGGCTGACATAGTTCCTGGGTTTTATGTGACCACTTGGGTTTAGTTCTCCCAAGGCCAGACTTCCATCCATGTTAATCTCATTTACTAGTGAAGATTAAAGAAAATAACAGAAAACAGCTTAATTTTTGGATTCCTAAAAAGCATAAAATAATTTCAGAACCTTGAAATTCTAAAGCATAATGTAACACACAAAAGCAATATCCACTTAGGTAAATTAGACTTGTATGTTATCTTGAGGTAATAGAATGTCACTAGAATAGTAAGTGAAAGACAATTAAGCTCATTAATGGCTATGTTCTCAAGAAGCTACTCAGCCAGCCACGCATCACCAGGGGGAAGCTACTAGAAGATACTGGTGAGTGGAAGAGAGTAGGCCTTACAAGAACAAGGGAGAAACCAAAAGTCACCCAAGATGACAATAACCTTTCTAGCTTTGATGGATCAGGCCTTTGAGTTATATGAGGGAGCATATAATTTCTTTCCACGTTTCTCTGTTCTGAACAAAAATAATTCAAAGTTCATATGCATAATAAAGTTCAGCATTTAAAGGGCACTGACATTTTATTGATATTAAAAATAAACCAAGAGAGAAGATGTAATTTTTTCCTCTGGATTTACCTTTTCATTTATGACCAGGAGGCAGACATAACTTTTCTGACCAACTTTTTAACTGTCAAGTAAATAATGAACCCACATACAAGTCCTGGGAGAATCACTAAAGAAACCCCCAAAGTAAATAAAGAAATATAAAATGGAAAGCAGATTAATTATCTCAATTCTAATTACTCAGTTTAGAATTCATTCCAGTTGCCCATATGTATCTAATGATACCCAAATTACTTCTAAATTTAGGTCAAGATTATCAATAGGTGAGCAGAAAGAGAACAGCCTGGCCAACATGGTGAAACCCCATCTCTACTAAAAATACAAAAATTAGCTGGGTGTGGTGGCACATGCCTATAATCCCAGCTACCCTGGAGGGTGAGGTGGGAGAATTGCTTGAACCTGAGAGGTGGAGGTTGCAGTGAGCTGAGATTATGCCACTACACTTCAGCCTGGAAGACAGAGCAAGACTCCATCTCAAAAAAAAAAAAAAAACTGCTAATGTAACGTGGTGATTCTCCTGTAGAAAAGCAGTGTTTCTTATAAGGCTGCAGGGGCAAGTTCTCACTGGGGATCCACAATGTCAGCACCCATTCAAGTCTCTGACCCTCTAGTCTCTGATCTCGAGCAGCAGACTCTGCTTCCATGTTTGGTTCTGCCCCAGACTCTGACCTTACTCTAGCTACAGGGCCTAGGCAGATATAAAAAAATTAGTATGGATGAGGCAGGAGAATGGCGTGAACCCAGGAGGTGGAGCTTGCAGTGAGCCAAGATGGCGCCACTGCACTCTAGCCTGGGCGATAGAGTGAGACTCCGTCTTGAAAAAAAAAAAAAAAAAAATTAGTATGGATGGAGACAGAGCAAGATGACCAAATAGTAGCCTCCATCAATCATCCTCCCTGAAGGAACACCAAATTGAACAACTATTCACAGAAAAAAAAGCACCATCTTAAGAACCAAAAATCAGGTAAGTGACCACAGTACCTGGTTTTAACTTCGTATTGGTGAAAGAGGCACTGAAGAAGTAGGAAAGGCAGTCCTGAATTGCCAGTGCCATCCCTTCCCCATCCCCTGCAGCAGCTGCATTGTTCAAAGAGAGAATCTATGTGCCTGGGGAAGGGAGAGCACAGTGATTGTTACACTTTACACTGAAACTCAGTCTTGCCCTGTCACAGCAGAAAGCAATACAGGCAAAACTCAATGGAGGGAGAATTCAGGCCAGCCCTAGCCAAAAGGGAATCACCCAACCCAGATGTCAGAACCTGAATTCTGGCAAGGCTTGTCACCCTGGCTAAAGTACTCTGAGGTCCTAAATAAACTTGAAAGGCAGTCTAGGCCACAAGGACTGCAATTCTTGGGAAAGTCCTGGTGCTGTGCTGGGCTCAGAGCCAGTGAACTTGGGGGCATGTGACCTAGTGAGACCAGCTCATGTGCACCATCTCTTCCAAAACCACAGGCAACACAGCTCACAGCTCCAAAAGAGACTCTTTCCTTCTGCTTGAGGAGTGGAGAGGGAAGAGTAAAGAGGACTTTGTCTTGCAACTTGGAACCAGCTCAGCCATAGTAGGATAGGGCACTAGGCAGAGTCCTGAGGCCCTATATCCCAGATGCCCAGATGACATTTCTAGACACACCCTGAGCTAGAAGAAAACCCACTTCCTTGAAAGGAAGAACCCAGTCCTGGCAGGATTCATCACCTGCTGACTAAAGAGCCCTTGGGCCCTGAATAGTCAAGAGTGGTAGCCAGGTAGTACATGCTGTGGGCCTTGGGTGAGACTGTAACCACAGTGGAATAAAACTAGAAATCATTAACAAGAGGAACTTTAGAAACTATACAAACACATGGAAGTTAAACAACATGCTCCTGCTCCTGAATGACCAATAGGTCAATAAAGAAATTAAGAAGGAAACTGAAAATTTTTTTGAAACAAATGACATTGGAAACACAACATACCAAAACCTATGGGATAGAGCAAAAACAGTACTAAAAGGGAAATGTATAGCTATAAGTGCCAACATCAAAAAAGAAGAAAAACTTCAAATAAACAATCTAACAATGTATCTCAAAGAATTAGAAAAGCAAGAGCAACCCAAACACAAAATTAGCAGGAAAAAATAGTGAAGATGAAAGCAGAAATAAATGAAGACAACAGTACAAAAGATCAATGAAACTAAAAGCTGATTTTTTGAAAAGATTAAAAACAATCAACAAAACTTTAGCCAGATTAAGAAAAAAAGACAGAAGACCTACACAAATAAAATCAGAGATGTGAAAGGAGACGTGACAACCAACACCACAGAAATTCAAAAGACCATGAGAGGCTGCTATGAACAACTATATGCCAATAAATTGGAAAACCTAGAAGAGATGAATAAATTCCTAGACAAATACAACCTACCAAGATTCAACCATGAAGAAATCCAAACCTTGAAGAGTTTAGTAACAAGTAAACAGAAGATCGAAGCTGTAGTAAAAAGTCTCCCAGCAAATAAAAGCCCAGGACCTGATGCCATCACTGCTGAATTTTACCGAATATTTAAAGAAAAACTAATACTACTCCTACTCAAACTATGCCAAAAAATAGAGGATGAGGGAATACTTCCAAGCTCATTCTACAAGTCCAGTATTACCCTGATGCAAAAATCAGACAAAGATACATCAATAAAAGAAAACTACAGGCCAATAAAACCATCAATAAAATGTTATCAAACCAGATTCAATAACATATTAAAAGATCATTCATCATGACCAAGTGGGATTTATCTTAGGAATGCAAGGATGGTTCAACACACACAAATTAATCAATGTGATATATCAATAGAATAAAAGACAAGAAACGTATGATTATTTCAATTGATGCTGAAAAAGCATTTGATAAAATCCAATATCCCTTCATGATAAAAACTCTCAAAAAACAGGGTATAAAAAGAACATACCTCAACTTAATAAAAGCCATATAAGACAGACCCACAGTTAGTATCATACTGAACAGCAAAAAAACTGAAAGCCTTTCCTCTAAGATCTGGAACATGACAAGGATGCCCATTTTACCACCATTAATTGGAACTCCTAGCTAGAACAATCAGACAAGAGAGAAATAAAGGGCATTGAAATTGGAAAGGAAGAAGTCAAATTTCCTTGTTTGCAGATGGTATGATCTTATATTTAGAAAAACCTGAAGACTCCATCAAAAAACTATTAGAACTGATAAAACAAATTTAGTAAAGTTACAGGATACAAAATCAACATACAACAATCAATAGCATGTCTATATGACAACAGTGAACAACATGAAAAATAAATCAATGAAGCAATCCCATTTATATTAGCTACAAATAAAATAAAATAAAATAAAATACCTAGGAATTAACCAAAAAACTGAAAGATCTCTACAATGAAAACTATACAACATTTATGAAAGACATGGAAGAGGACACAAAGAACTCAAAGATTCTTCCATGTTCATGGATTGGAAGAATTAATACTCTTAGAACGCTCATACTACTGAAAGAAATCTACAGATTCAATGCCATCTCTATCAAAATACCAATGACATTCTTCACAGCAAGAAAACAATCCTAAAATTTATATAAAACCACAAAAGACACACCACAGCCAAAGCTAACCTAAGCAAAAAGAAGAAAACTAGACAAATTACATTATCTGACTTCAAGTTATACTACAAAGCTACAGTAACCAAAACAGCATGGTACTCGTTTTAAAAACAGATACGTAGACTAATGGAATAGAAGAGAGAACCCAGAAACAAATCCATACCTCTACAGCAAACTCATTTTTGATAAAGGTGACAAAAACATACATTGGGGAAAGGATCTCCTCTTCAATAAATGATGCTGGGAAAACTGGATAGCCATCCACATGCAGAAGAATGAAACTAGATCCCTATCTCTCACAATATACAAATATCAAATCAAAATGAATTAAAGACTTAAATCTAAGACCTCAAACTGTGAAACTACTACAAGAAAACATTGGGAAAACTCTCTAGGACATTGGACTGGGCAAAGATTCTTGAGTAATACCCTACAAGCAAAGGCAACCAAAGCAAAAATGGGCAGATGGGATCACATCAAGTTAAAAAGCTTCTGCACAGCAAAAGAAACAACCCACAAAGTGAAGAGATATCACACAGAATGGGGAGAAAATATTCACAAACTATCCATCTAACAAGGGATTAATAACCAGAGTATGTAAGAGCTCCAACAACTCCATAGGAAAAAATCTAACAATCTGACTTTTAAATGGGCAAAAGATCTGAATAGACATTTCTCAAAAGAAGACATGCAAAAGGCAAACAGGCATATAAAAAGATGCTCGACATCATTGATCATCAAAGAAATGCAAATCCAAACTACAATGAGATATCATCTCGCCCCAGTTAAAACGGCTTTTAACCAAATTCAGTCAATAACAAATGCTGGCAGGGATGTGAAGAAAAGGGAACCTTCATCCATAGGTGGTACAATCCATAGTGGTTGTAAATTAGTACAACCACTATGAAGAACAGTTTGGAGGTTCCTTAAAAAACTAAAAATAGAGCTAACATATGATCCACCAATCCTACTGCTAGGTATATACTCAGAAGAAAGGAAATCAGTATATCAAAGAGATATCTGTACTCCCATGTTTGTTGCAACACTGTTCACAATAGCCTACATTTGGAAACAACATAAGTGTCCATCAAGAGACAAATGGATAAAGAAAATCTGGTGCATATACACAATCAAGTACTATTCAGTCATAAAAAAGAATGATATCCTTCCACTTGCAAAAACATAGGCAGAACTGGAGGACATTATGTTAAGTCAGGCACAGAATGACAAATTTTGCATGTTCTCACTTATTTGTGGGAGCTAAAAATAAAAACAAATTCATGGAGATAGTAGAAAGATAATTACCAGAGACTGGGAAAGGTAGTTGGGGGAGTGAGGAGTGGGGATGATTAATGGGTACAAAATTATACTTAGAATGAATAAGGCTTAGTATTTGATAGCACAAAAGAGTGACTACAATGAACAATAATGTATTATACATTTTATAATAACTAAAAGTATAATCAGACTATTGTAACACAAAGAAAGGACAAATAATTGAGGAGATGGATGCTCCACTTATCCTGATGTGATTATTAGGCATGTGTGCCTGTATCAAAATATCTCAAGTACCCCATAAATATATATACCTACTGTGTACTCACAAAAATTAAAAATTAAAAAGAAATTAAATTAGTTTACGTTAGTTACCACGCAGTGATGGATGATCCAGAAGAACTCTGAGTTGAAGACAAAAACGAACGATAAATTTTGAAGTCACTAAGGATAATCGACCTGTGGTTAATCGAATGGTCACACAGATAAGCCATTTATATTTTACTCCACTTTAAATGTCCCAAACTGCAAGTGGTGACTCTGAGCATCAGCAGTCTGCTCATAGTTACGCTGGGTGGTCTCTACATTGACATCCTAAATGACTTATTAATACATGTACCATCATTCCTTTTGTGTTTAGAGATGTTTAAAGGGAGAAGGAGGATATGAATTAAGATAAAGGAGTTATGAACAAACTCTGCAAGCTATTCTGAGGGCATAGAGTCTTTTACAATATATTTTTCTCTCATTAAAAACAACTTTACTGTATATTATGCCATATAAATTCCAAGGATAGTTTGATCACTTATATTACTCAAATACAAATTGTTTTTGTTACTAATTAAAATAGAATAACTACTTCAAACGGATACAGCCTTCCTCCCAGTCCATTTATTTATGTTCTAAAACACAGTATATTTCTTGTTACTTTCCATTCTTTACCTCAGTTGAAGAGGCAGGAAATATCTCATCCTTTGTTCTAGGAGAAAGCACCATTATCACCTATCCTATAAATCGAAACAACCCCTAAGGTCTAAAGTTTCATTTCCAAAACCACCTCTCACATAGAGTCTATTACTCGGTTGGAGAAAAAAAGACGTTAACTGCCATGGCCCTAGGACCTAAGCTTATTTTGTCTGAGCCAAATATTAATACTATAAGACTACAGTTCCTAGCAGGAAAGCAATCCTCCAATAGCTATAGTCAGTCCTTTACTAAGGTTATTCCAAAAGATACCATAGGAAGAACAAAACTAGTATTAAGTATAATAGTTCTCTTTCTATGATTTCAAGGAAAAGGGATATATAAATAAACTCTGAGGTAGATTTAAAAATTAAAAAAGCTATAAATCTATTCAAAATTTAAATAAGCAACTGGCTAGAGTTAATAATGACCCTAATATCTTCAAAATTAGTAGAAAGAAAAAGTAATAGAAAATGTCCTAAGAATGAAAAATCTTGAGGCAAGCATACACCACCCAAGCAAAAAATCTAATGTTAGACATTAAAACCTATGCGCGCTGTCTCTCTCTCTCTCCACCCTACCAAATGATCTTCAAATAATTTATCCACAGGAATCCAAGTGTCAAGGAAAAAACTTTGCACACAAAAATGAATATTCAGCCGGGCACGGTGGCTCAAGCCTGTAATCCAAGCACTTTGGGAGGCCGAGGCGGGCGGATCACGAGGTCAGGAGATCGAGACCATCCTGGCTAACAGGGTGAAACCCCGTCTCTACTAAAAATACAAAAAATTAGCCAGGCTTGTTGGCGGGCGCCTGTAGTCCCAGCTACTCGGAGAGGCTGAGGCAGGAGAATGGCGTGAACCCGGGAGGCGGAGCTTGCAGTGAGCCAAGATCGCGCCACTGCACTCCAGCCTGGGGGACAGAGAAAGACTCCATCTCAAAAAAAAAAAAAAAAATGAACATTCACATATACACTATGGGAAAGGGAAAAGCATTTTTACTGAAATGGAATATGGCAGCTATTTAAAGCTAACACATTTATGACTAATATAAACCATTATTGATTGAGATTATTAAAGAGAAACCAAATGCCAAGTTCCAAAATAAAATGTGGAAACATTCCAGAACATTTCTAAAATTGTGTGTCCTGTGGAGCATAAATTTATAATTGAATACTATTTGCCAAGAAACTGACAGAGATTCTAACATTACCGAATTACTTTTATGAAGGATGACTTCTAGAGAAACCATAATAATGCTATACTTCTTAAATACATTTTTTAAACACAGAAAAGTAAAGCTTGTTGCAAATCATATGGCTGATTGAATTAATTCTCAATTCCCTAATGACAATTTATATCTATTTTGTCCCCCTAAAAATGGCCATAGACATGTTAACATGAAAAGATGTAGCTGTGCCAGTCATACTGCACAGATGGTAAAGCAAATCTTGGTCCTCTAAGCTTCTCCATTATTGTACACTTTTACCTTCTGCAGTTTTCAGACTATACAGTGCCCCTTGGTTTCATCTTTTCCCTAGTCCCCCCACCAAAATGTATTTGCAGTATGGCTCTAATATCACCACTTTGTTACTTTGTCAATTTAAGCCATGTGTTGCTACTCTCAATCTCTGCTATATGAACTGCTATTTGTCCTGGTTGAAGTAATTTGAGCATTCAGGGAACAAGTGGGGAAGTAATGAGGCTATGTAAAATGAAATCTTACTATTAGACTGATCATTCTGTTTTCCTATAAAGCCAGCCTTGCTAAAGGGAAAGTAATTCTTACATTTGAAATTGCTTCATGAACTAACTCAACTCCATGCAAAATTAGCAGCTTCTATTCTTACATCAATGTTCCCCCATCTTTTTATCTAGTGACCCCACTCAGTGACTCTGAAGAAGGCAGCTCACAATTTCTATCACCCCCTATGAAAAAGAAGTATGCAGGAATATAAAAGCATGTTTTTTATTAATGTAAAAGAAGGCAGTGATCTGAGGAACCCAGAGAAGGGAACTCTGGGAAAGGTGATAAACCACACACACTCACAATGAAGAGATAGCTCTGTTTTCCAGCCCAAGCTCAGGCATTCATTGTGTTACAGAAATCCTAGTTCTCCCTTTGTCATTTATAATTGAGAGGTGGAGCTGCCACAGATGTTTAGTAGCTCTGGAGGCAAGGATCAAAAACTTAAATGCCTACAAGAGCTCTGAAGCGCACAGAAATAAGTGCAATGAACCAGGTGAATGAGATGGGAGGAGTGGTAGGCATTCGGGAGGTTGCAAGCCACTCCTACAGGTGGCATCTGTGGCTCAGCTACACTGTTGTCATGCAGTGTCGCCAGATCATCAGTTGCTTGTTGTTGGTTTCTTCCCCCAAGAAACTAGAAATACAGATTTTTATGTAGAACTTGTCAGCAACTTCCGGTAATTCAATTTTTTTAAACACTGGTTGCTTTAAAAAAAACAACTCTAGATGAGCCAAACTAAAGTCATCACTTTTCAGGGTGTGTTCCACTGGTCACCACTTTGGTGCATCTATTATGTAGTTATAACCATCCGGCCCAATCCCTGGTGATCTTCCCAATGAGATTTCATCTATGGAACTCAGAGGGGTTGAGTGATATGATGAATAATTTCATGTGTCAACTTGGTGAATATTTTTTGGATGGGATTAACATTTAAATCTGTGAATTTGGGGTAAAGCAGATCACCCTCCACAATATGGGTAGGTCTTATCCAATCAGTAGAAGACCTGAATAGAACAAAAAGACCAGCATCCCCAAGCAAGAGGAAATTCTGGAGAAGACTGACTTCAGACATCATCTGCACCATCAGCTCTCCTGAGTCTCTGCCTGCCAGTCAACACTGCAGATTTTGAACTCACCAACATCCATAATCATGAGCCAATTCTTTATAATAAATCTCTTTCTCTCTATATCTATATATACACATATCCTATTAGTTCTGTTTCTCTGCAGAACCCTGACGAATACAAGTGATTTGGCCAAAGTCACATAGCTAGTTTTGGGCACACGCAAAAAATTTTCTAATTCCCTGTCTGGAGTATATTTCAGTATACTGTACTGGAACAGTAATCCTGGTAGAGTGAGTGATGATATATCTTGGCAGCTCCCCAAGACGATCCTTATGCATGCCAAAGTTTGAGAACCCTGTAGCAATTAAGAGGCAATACAGATTAGTGGGTAAGAGCACGGATTCCGAAACCAAAATGCCTGAATTTAAAGTTCAACTCGCCGGGCGCGGTGGCTCATGCTTGTAATCCCAGCACTTTGGGAGGCCGAGGCGGGCGGATCACGAGGTCAGGAGATCGAGACCAAGGTGAAACCCCGTCTCTACTAAGAATACAAAAAAATCAGCCGGCGTGGTGGCGGGCGCCTGTAGTCCCAGCTACTCGGAGAGGCTGAAGCAGGAGAATGGCGTGAACCCGGGAGGCGGAGCTTGCAGTGAGCCGAGACTGCGCCACTAAAAAAAAAAAAAAAAAAAGAAATGTGGTATTTAGGCCGGGTGCGGTGGCTCACGCTTGTAATCCCAGCACTTTGGGAGGCCGAGGTGGGCGGATCACGAGGTCAGGAGATCGAGACCACGGTGAAACCCTGTCTCTACTAAAAATACAAGAAATTAGCCGGGCGTGGTGGCGGGCGCCTGTAGTCCCAGCTACTCGGAGAGGCTGAGGCAGGAGAATGGCATGAACCTGGGAGGCGGAGCTTGCAGTGAGCCGAGATTGCGCCACTGCACTCCAGCCTGGGTGACAGAGCGAGACTCCGTCTCAAAAAAAAAAAAAAGCTCAACTCTACCACTTACTAGCTATGTGAGTGGCCTTGGACAAGTTACATAGCTCCTGTGCTTGAGAGTAGAATACATTTCACAGCTCACATTATCTCTGTGGTGTGAGGATTGAATGAGGTAAGGGTGTAAATATTCATACATAGTTGGCATGCAATAAATGGTAGCTATTATTACTAAACTCTCCTGCTATGGGTGTTCTGGCATATTTTCACTATCGTGCTAACTTGACATTTATAGTGACCATCAGAGTGTCACATCTTGAAGTGTGCCACTTGAAAGATCTTGAAATACTTTCTAAAGCAAAGATCAATGTGCTTAGATGCCATGTGTTTCATCAATGTAATTTTAGAATAAGGTGTATAGTTTAGTTTGCAGCAAACTTGTCCAACCCGCGGCCCGTGGGCTGCATGTGGTCCAGGACAGCTTTGAATGCGGCCCAACACAAATTCGTAAACTTTCTTAAAATACGATGAGTTTTTTTGCGATTTTTTTTTTTTTTTTTTTTTTAGCTCATAAGCTATGGTTAATATTAGTGTATTTTACGTGTGGTCCAAGACAATTCTTCTTCTAATGTGGACCAGGGAAGCCAAAAGATTAGACACCCCTGCTTTATACCTTGGTAACTTGGTACAAAAGGAAACTAGAAATAATATGGATTCATAGAATATTTAAGTTTTCTTCCTCACCAAAAAAAAGGCTAATTAACTCATATGTAAACTTTTTAGCGCACCAAACCCTTAACCAAAGAGTTGTTATCAGCTAATAAACTGAAACTACACAAATATAAAAGCTACTAGATGAGGGAAGCCACATGAGAGAAAATTGAGAGAAGCCAGAAATATGATGGTCTTTTTGATCATTTAGAACCAGAAATAAACTTGGGATCACTTTGCATTTGATTTTGTAAAGATTAAAATTAGTCTATTAATAAAGTGGATCTGCTTCAGGACAACTTAAAACATGGAAAATATTTTATAGATCTTGTATGATAAAATTAAATCACTGAGGGTAAAAAAAATAATGGAAACCAACAATTATCACAGAATTTAACTTGGGATAGAAGGAATATGCTTAAGAAAATAAGGAAGGACATGGGCAAAATAAGGCATTTGGCATAAAAAGTAACATTCCTCCATTTAGATCTTGAAGCAGGATGACGGGCTCTCTGGGAGGGATTATCCTGATTGAGCAGAGGCCAATAGGCTATGAGTGGGGAGGCTGTTCCCTATAGATGAGACGGTCTGAGAATATGTGAGGGAATCAGCAACCTGGGAACTATATCCAGGACTAGAATGCCAGTGGTCACAACTTAACAGCCTAAGGGCAGACTAACACATCTACATGTATTCAATATCATGCAAAACCCACCAACTTTATACTAGTGAGAGGCTTCTAAAACAAAGAAAGAAGCAGGAATAAAGAAGCTACAAAAAAAAGAGGTTTCACCAGAACTAAAACCCTTCATCCACTGGCCCATTCAATTAACAATTATAAAGGTCAACCCTGTGCAACGTACTATTGAAAGGAAAACAAAACAAAAGACATGGCCCCTGCCTCAAAAAGTCATAATCTAGTAGAAGGATACAACATAAAGAACTTATACACAAGAAATAATTATAACACAAGGGAACAATCCTAATGCTTTAAGTGAGTTTCAGTACTCTAGCAGAGTTAAAGGAAGAAAACATAATTCCTAGTGGAAGTGGGTTGGAAAAAATGGATGGAATTAAAAGCTTTTAAAAAGGCCTGAATAGTTGGGCTTGACTTGATTATAAGATAGGAGAACAATATCAAAAGAGGTGGCACAAGCAAATGCCTATGAAGGGAAAAACAGAGAATAACCAAGTAAAGAAATTAGTTGACATGGGTAAAGACTTCACGACAAAAACACCAAAAGCAAGTGCAACAAAAGCCAAAATTGATAAATGGGATATAACTGAACTAAAGAGCTTCTGCACAGCAAAGAAAACTATCATCAGAGTGAACAGGCAATCTACAGAATGGGAGAAAATTTTTGCAATCTACCCATCTGACAAAGGTCTAATATCCAGAATTTACAAGGAACTTGAACAAATTTACAAGAAAAAAACAAACTACCCCATCAAAAAGTGGTCAAAGGATAGGAACAGACACTTCTCAAAAGAAGACATTTACATGGCCAACAAACATATGAAAAAAAGCTCGACATCACTGATCATCAGAGAAATGCAAAGCAAAATCACAATGATATACCACCTCATGCCAGTCAGAATGGCGATTATTAAAAAGTCAGGAAACAACAGATGCTGGTGAGGCTGTGGAGAAATAGAAATGCTTTTACACTGTTGGTAGGAATGTAAATTAGTTCAACCATTGTGGAAGACAATGTGGCGATTCCTCAAGGATCTAGAACTAGAAATACCATTTGTCCCAGTAATCCCATTACTGAGTATATACCCAAAAGATTATAAATCATTGTACTATAAGGGCACATGCACATGTATGTTCACTGCAGCACTATTCACAATAGCAAAGACATGGAATCAACCCAAATGCCCATCAATGACCGACTAGATAAAGAAAATGTGGTACATATGCTTAGTGAAGCACTGTTTACAAAGCAAAGACTTGTAACCAACCCAAATGTCCATCAATGATAAACTGGATAAAGAAAATGTGGGACATATACACCATGTAATACTATGCAGCCATAAAAAAGAATGAGTTCATGTCCTTTGCAGGGACACGGATGAAGCTGGAAGCCATCACTCTCAGCAAACTAACACAGGAACAGAAAACCAAACACCACATGTTCTCACTCATAAGTGGGAGTTGAACAATGAGAACAAATGGACACAGGGAGGGGAACATTACACACTGGGGCCTGTCGGAGGATGGGGGGCAAGGGGAGGGAGATCATTATGACAAATACCTAATGCATGTGGGGCTTAAAACCTAGATGACGGGTTGATAGGTGCAGCAAACCACCATGGCACATGTATACCTATATAACAAACCTGCACATTCTGCACATGTATCCCAGAACTTAGGGTAAAATTTTTAAAAAAATAATAAAAAGTTAAAAAAACGAAAGGAAAAAAAGAAAATGTGGTACATATATAACATGGAATACTATGCAGCCATAAAAAGGCATGAGATCACGTCCTTTGCAGGGACATGGATGAAGCTGGAAGCCATCATCCTCAGCAAACTAACACAGGAACAGAAAACCAAACACTGCATGTTCTCACTCATAAGTGGGAGTTAAATAATGAGAACACCTGGACGCAGAGAGGGGCACAACACACACCAGGGCCTGATGGGGGATGGGGGAGTAAGGGGAGGACAGATCAATAGAAGCAGCAAACCACCATGGTACACGTATACTTATGTAACAAACCTGCATGTTCTGCACATGTATCCCATTTCTTTTTTTTTTTTTAGAAGAAATAAAGAAAAAAAATTAAATAAAAAATAAAAATAAAGTAGTTGAATCAACCAGGACACAGAGTTCTGGCTAGAGTTATAGGAACAAGGCTGGACTCACACCAGACTGTCAAGGACCATCACTGCAAAGCTGCAGTGTTTGGGTTTTATTTGGTGGGTACTAGGAAGCCATCAAAGGCTTTCACCTGATCCCATCTGGGTTTGATCTGTCTGATGAGTGTCTGCAAAGCTGTATTAAGAAAAGACTGAGAGCCAGGAGAAAAGCTAGGAGACTCCTACAAATATCTAGAAAAGTGGTGGTAATAGATGCCTAAACTAAGGTAAAGCGTATAGGAATGGGAAGGAAAAGATTGACGGAAATGATACTTGTTCCTAAAATGTAGCACATTCTGATAGTAACTGGTATATACACTGCCTAGAAAATGAATACATATCATGCCCTCTGGAATTAGAAATTGTTTGTAATTCCAGGATGATAATTCTCCACATAGCTTCCTCAAATTCTTAAATTACTTTTTAAATGTTTCCCCTCAAAGAGACAATTTCCCATAATACATTTTAGCCTCCAAATTAAAATAAATCAAAATTATCACTGATTGTTAGTTCCTAGATTCTGTGAGAGGTTCTTTCCTAACTGCCATGTAGAGAAAGAACAAAGATGGTTAGAAATAGTGCATATCCCAGAATACCAAAAACAGTCCCTGTCATTAATGAACTTCCGTGTGAAATTCATAGAAGTCAGTAGCTACTATCACTTATAAAGCTAGTCGTTTCTGAATATAATCATACTTCAGCAAAGAAGCGCCTCCAAAACTATTATTCGCAAGTGTACACGCATTACATGATGCCATCGTATTATACTAAATTACCATATAATTCTTGACACCCACTATGATGCTTGCTCATGAAAGAAACCACAGATGCTGAAAAATGATAGAGATTAAAATCTCTCCTGATCATTTTGAAGGAAACAGGAGGCAAGACATCTGAGAAACTAAGCTGAGCCTCTCTGCAGGTCTTCCTGTCTTTAAATTCTATCCCAACACAGTGAACAACATAAAGTGTGGTCAGTTTTCTGCTATTTACAAAATGTTTTGTGATCGAACCTTGGAAAGCAAATCTCCAATTATTTGGCGTTTGAGAATTCCAGCTTTTAAGTTGAAATGAAACTTGCATTTCATTTCACTTCACTCAGTCACCTCATTCTAAGGCCAAGAGAAAAAGAGGTTCAAGAGCCTTTAGCTGGTATGGAAAAACAAAAGGCTTTTCATGCCAGTTTATTGCCCTCCATATTGTCTCTCATGAGCTTTCAGTTCTAAATATCCATGTATCCAAATGATAGGATGTCGGTCCCAGTATTATGTAGTCAGTCACAGTTGAGTGAGAAAATTTTTTAAAAACAAACAGCCATGTACACACAGGGCAAAATTATTTCAGTTCTGTCCCATCATGGAGATGTGTATTGTTGCCAAGGTGTAGACTAGTAAAAATACATGCAGATTTATTCTACTGTGGCATTGGTGTCTACTCAGGAAGCTAGCAAAAATAGAGCAATATTTTAGAAAAAAAAATAACTCTGGAATACACGAAGAATTGTTTAAAACACTTAGAAAAGATAACAAAAACACATAGAAAAGATGTTGATCCTTAGATGTCTGAGATATAATTCAGTTTGGTACCAGAATATTAATATATTTTTCAATCCAGATGCTTCTAAAATTGAGTAAATGATGAGATGTTCATTACTGATATATTAATATATAAGTAAGAGCATGATTGTGGTCCATTTAGAACCTTCAGATCTGAACTCTAATATGCCTCTAGGAATCAGAATCACAGGTTCTCAATCAATAACTCAACCACCCTAAGGTAACATGCAATAATTCCCAATTACCCTGAGGAATTAACCTCTGAGCAAAATGGCAGACAAGCAACTTGCACTCGGCCTGTGCATCATCATTTAGTGATTCTTGGTTGGTATCAAGACTCTTCCACAGCTACGTTAAGTCATGATCCATGGTGGGCTTCCAGAGGTTTTCTGTTCCCTTGGGATTAACACAGCACCCACTGCCCACACCACAATTAAAGGCAGGTAAGAAGGTAACTCATACAGGCAAGGAGTCCGATTTGAAGTAAGCAGCACTGGTAAGTGTCTTCTGGGTTTATTAGAATGGTACGGAAAACCAAACTTTGGAAATTATATAGACAAAAGAAGCTTCAGAGTCAGCAAACCTGAGTTACATCTCCCCATTAGTCATATGACCTCAGCCAACCTGCTTAACTTCTCTGTATGTTATCTCTAAGGATAACAATACCTACTTCATAACATTGTTCTCAAAATTGAATTCAATGAGATACAGTGTAGAGGCACCAGCTATATCTGGCACAGGGCAGCTCTCTACAAATGGTGCCTATTCTTACAGTACATGAAGGCATGGTATTAGTCCGTTTTCATGCTGATAAAGACATACCCAAGACTGGGTAACTTATAAAGGAAAAGAGGTTTAATGAACTCACAGTTCCACATGGCTGGGGAGGCCTCACAATCATGGCAGAAGGTGAAAGGCATACCTTACATGGCAGCAGGCAAGAGAGAATGACAGCCAAGTGAAAGGGGAAACCCCTTACAAAACCATCAGATCTCATGAGACTTATTCACTACCAGGAGAACAGTATGGGGAAAACCGCCCGCATAATTCAGTTATCTCTCACTGGGTCCCTCCCACAACATGTGAGAATTATGGGAGCTACAACTCAAGAAGAGATTTGCCAACCATATTAGACATGATTCATCCACACAAGAGCAATGATGTAGGATCCCCACCAGAAAACAGACTTGAGATAAAATATTGCTTACCAAGAATGGTTATGGAGAGGCTCTCCAGTAAGAGAATTTCAGCATCAATAAATTTAATGACGTCTACTGCTGGTACCTGGGTGCTGCTTCCACAAAATTTTTCCTTCCTGCTATGCACCTTCAATCCACAACTAACTAACTCATCTGGTGAATTAAAAGCCAAGTGCTAACTGAAAAGACCAACAAAATAGGCCATTATTGAAGAATTTCACTTCAGCACAGAGCAGGTTATCACATCCTTGAACTAATCACCAGCAGGGTACTAACTTAGGGCTGGGAAGGTTTAAGATAGGACATAAATAAGGTAAAAAGTCTAGAGAATGTCCCTTGACTTTCTGAAAGAGCACTTTCTTCAACACCAGGGAATCCCACAGAGAAGAAAAGAGGCTATCACAGGATAGAAGGATTGTAAAGAAAACTTTCACTGCTAAATTATGTTGCCAATAAACAGTCTTGAGTGTAAACACCCAGACTGTTCTCATTCAGGTTTGAGAAAGGACTTGGTTGCTCAGTTAGGGGTCACAGTGACAGGATCCTATCAGTCCTGGTAAACTAATCACGAATGCTTATTACAAAGACAGACTGAGTTTGGACAACTGTCTTGCTAATCAAAAGAGACAGATTAGTCTTCAGGTTTCTGGACTGGCCTTGTGAACCATTAAATATTTATCAGAAGACAATAAATCACTCAATCCATCAATGGGATTTCTACCAACACAAGTTCATGTTCCTTGGTCACGTCCCACAAGCAACCAGTTCAGTGTTTTAAACATCCTACCTATGGACAGTGCCTATGTGTTCGCTGGAATTTCTGTTGTTGTTAAGTGACAGAAATCCAGATTAGATTACTTTAAAGCAAAATTAAAATTTATTAGAAGAATGCTAAAATAGCCCGTGTTATTAAGGGATTGAACACTCAAACTGCAGGAAGTATGCTTCTCTCCACGGTCTGACCTTCTCACTGCAGACCGGCTTCCTCCTCTGGCAGCAAACCTGGCTGTCAGAAGCTCCTGGGTTTCACCTCTTATAAATTCCACAGCCAAAGGAACTGACTCTTTTCCAATATGCTTGAAAATTTCAGGGGAAGAGTCAGCTTAATTCAGGTACCCAACCTGGCCAGTCCACTGTGGCCCTGGTAAGAGAGCAAATGGAAGCAGGGAAGGAGCAGGGTCATGTGAAGCACAAGGCAGTATCCACTGGACACTCAAGTCATTCCCAAAGGGAAGAGAGTGCTGTTGCCAGAAGAAAGGCTGGGGGAAGGGCTGCATAGACAATAGCAGACCATTATAGGTACTTACATGCAATTTTATTTCAGAGATAAGTATGGCATGAAAACATGTATATTTGTTCATTTTGTAATTATACCTTCACCAAACTTAATCATGGACCATAAGTTCTATAGCCATTCCAGTCTTGTATCCTACTGTATCCCTGACCTTCTTAGCCCACTAGTTCCATCATTCCCACCTCCAGTCTCTTAGCTAGAACACAAACAGCCTCCTAAGCAGCAATTTCTACAGAAGGGAACACAATACAATATTTCACAACCAGGCTTCTCCTGTCTAAAGCAGCCCTCAGGCGAGAATTATTTTCTTGCTATTCTAGGTGTCTAATTTTGGCCTCAGATAACCTAAGCAGTTTTTGCAATGCAATTTTATTACTGGAAACAACTTCATTATAGGAGAATATTAGGCAACTATTCTAGTGAAGTCAAAAGGTTAATATCCACATATAAACCACATTCCTATCTTACAATTCTGCCTACTTACATTTAATAAAATCTGAAGCAGCAAAATAGACTCAGTAAAAATATTAAAATGTATTTTTAAATTCTATTATATTAGCATTTGTAAATATTTCCTCCAAAAACATGTGTGCTGACTGTGACGTTTTCATTATGTAGAGTACTTTCAAGGCACTGGTTCTAGGAGTTACAATATGGCTACTAGTGAATCTTCTATTGTTTCTTCCTCTCTTCAGTGATCTTTTAAAGTTACCTGATATACTATATTCCTTTCTGGTTTAAATCTATCTGATCATGCAATATATGGTTTTTGAAAAACAAATGCCCCACCCATGCTTATGCTCAGGAAAACAATTTCCCAGAATATTAGTCATGTCTGATCTCCCTTCCCTGGTTATTAGAGGTCTGGCTGAATTCAGGTGCTGGACAGGGTACAACAGACCCCCAGCTGTGGAACTGAAGAACTGGTCTCCCACAAAGCCGAGGAGGCAAGAGAAGGAGAACAAGATCCAAAACAGAGAAAAGTCAAACAAAGGACACTCTACTAGTTGGAAGCAGCCAGTGGAGAGGCCCCTGAGTCAGAAGCACGGGTTTAATGAAACATCCAGCAAAGCTGAAGATGAGCCAAATCACTTTAACAGAGACAGAACCCTAAATTTTGTCAAGAGAAATTGTCTTTGCTATCCAAATGTTACAATGCAAATGTCACCTGGATTTGGAGTCTCCTGCCAAAGCTCTGCCCCAAATTTCTGAGGATTCCCTAGGCACCTGCATGGTGGAGGTGGGGGCAGAACTTGCATTCTCAAAGTCATCTCAACTCCCACTTCCCATAGCCCTCTCTATTCTCCACCATTACACTGGATATGAAGCTCAGACTTTCTTGAGTTCCCCACTCATAAATCCCACTCACACAATGCATCCATTAATATAAGAGACTTTATCAATTATTTAAAGGGAAGCATAAGGGAGTTTACATGTCAGCAAAGTAAACAATTTCCAACTGAACATTGAACATCTCCCTTCTTAAATTAGTTTTCAGACATCCTACCACTATGTTATTTCCTCAGGTCCCTTCACCCTGAAGTTTCTCCCTCCTCCCTCTTCCTTCTGTTTACCTCCTTAGAAAGAGAACAATGAATTCCCCTTGTTATGTAAGGGTATCAACCTAGCCATTCTCATCTGCTACCTTGAGTCTAGCTTCTGATTTGTTCTCTGGTTTCCTTTTGTACCCCTAAGTGAATTATCAAGGTATTTTCACAAATAGGTCTTTTTCCTCCTTGAGAAGAACTTGAGTGACAGCTGTTAAGATCATGAGTTTAACTTTTTACCCCATTACACAAGATTGAAGTGGAATCACTGGTCCCTGAATGGGGTTGATAAGGAGAAATGAGTATGTCTCTCTATTTCATAACCTTCAGATACAGCATCCTGGACTAGGGAGAGATCTCACCTGCTCATTCACAAATCTGGGCATCTGAATACAGTCTGGGAACAGTTCTCAGCAGCCTCTCTGATCTCCCTAGTTGTAGAATTGAGTCTCCTTACCAAAAACAAATTCTGACTTTTGGTTTATCAGAAAAGGCACTCACAGACAGATGTTGATCATCTGTGAAATCTCCGATAATCAGCTCTGATCCCAACTAGATTACCATACACAGCACCAAGCTGGCTTATGGGAGTTCTTGCCTCTGATCTCTGAACATTCCCCCTGGCAGGCTCTGGCATGCAGAAAAGCAAGAGGACTTTCTGTGAAGGCAGATCCCAAATTTGGGCTGATTTTGCTGAAATCACACAGATTACACTGGCTCATGACAAAGGGCAAACAGATGATCAGAGACATGGGACTAGAAACCCACAGGGGTCTTAGATCCTATTTACTGCTCCTTTACCAAGGATAACCCAAGGAACACAACACCGTTTATACCAAAACCCTCTGCCCCTTTGGATTCAGTGGAATCATTCGATAGTTACTTTATGGTAATAATTGAGACATAATCTTTAACCACTGGATATTTGATGTTCCCTATACAATATGATCTGAACCCACATCTTTCATCAAAATGCTAAATGGGATTGATATATAAAAGTGAGTTCATGCATTCATTCATTTAACAACTATACACTGAGTGCCTACCATGTTCCACTATGCTCACAGGTTTAAACCTCTAGAAAGTTCTTACTCTGATTCTATTTACCCCTTTAAAAAGCCAAATATTTGCCATGGATGGTAGTGGGTGAAAACAAAAAAAAATTTAAGCCACACATTACAGGAAAGTTTACATATTTCAAAATGCATATAAAGTCCACATAAAAAATAATCCTATCCCAGCTGGCTATCACAAGCCTGTCAAAGGAGTAACGCATCTGTCTACCCTCAGTCCCACTCCCTTTCTCTAAAAACAACCTGGTTCTTAACTGTTCCAAAAAGGCATCTTGGAGTTAATAAATCCAAAACAAAATTTTGTCATTTCTCCATAAACCTGTTTCTACTCCAGCGTTCTTAGTTAATGGTGTCACCTTTCACCAGTTAAAAGGTTACCTTGGAGCCATCTTTGAATTCACTCACTCTCTCACTGCTCATGTCCTCCGATCCATCAACAAATCCTTTCTGCTCTACCCCCAAAATCCCATCTACCATCCTGTTTCTCATTTCTCATCATCCCCACCACTACCACATAAAATAAGCCAACATCACTTTTAACCTGGACAATTATGACATTTTCTGACTGTTTTCCTCACTCATTCTTAATCCCTTACAAAATCCATTCTACAACCAGCAGCCAGAAACTACCCCCTAATTATGTCCTCTGCTGCTTAAAACTCTCCAATGGTTTTCATGACACTTGAAATAAAATCTTAACTTCCCATGGCTGCAAAGGACCCCTATCCATCATTCTCAGCCTTTGCTGCTTAGTAGAATCACCTAAGGAGTTTTGAAAAATACTTTAGTGCCACCCAGATTCATGAAATCTGAGTCTTTCTCTTGTGGTGGGCTCCGGTATGGTTGGAGGTTTTTGTTAAGTGTGCCCTCAGAGCAGAGGATCATCACTCTGCATGGCCGATCTCCAGACTATCTTCCACTCTGCTTTTATCTGCTGCCACTGTCTCCATTCATTACATTGCAGCCTCAGAGCCTTTTTGCTTCCTTCAAACCACAAACAGCTTCTCTACTTTGCACATTCCCAGCCTACATTCCCCACCACTGCTCATCTTCACATCAATGGTTGCTTCTCGTCATTAAGGTCTCTAACCAAATATCACCTCTTTGCAGAGGCTTTCCAGGATTACCCTCTGCCCAGCTCCAGTGGTTCTCAAACTGTCTCCAGAGCAGCAGCAGCAGCAGCAGCACCTGAAAATTTGTTTCCCATGCCCCACACCAGGCCCCTACTGAATTAGAAACTCTGGGGACAGGGCCAAGCAATCTGCGTTTTAATAAGTCCTGCTAGTAACTCTGATGTACACTAAAGTTTGAGAAGCACTATTTTGCTTATACATAATGTGTGTATATATATATATTTTTTTATCTAAGCACCTCTACCCTTTACTCTTTATTACCTGATTTCATCTTTTTCATAGCAGTTATCTGAAATTCTTATTTAATTTTTTAAATTATCTGTCCTCACTCCTCTAAAAGATAAGCTCCATGAAAACTTATGTTCACCCCTATTTGCCCAATGATTAGAATACTATCTGACACACAGTAAGCACTCAATAAATATTTACTGAGTAAATGAACCCATAAGCAAACCCATCTAGTCCCTTCTCCTCCAGAAGCCCTAAGGATTTGCTTTATTTTGTTCTCCTCTAGAGTAGGGGCCTCTGAGGAAGATGTACACAGGGATCTGCAGTAGAAGGTCTCAGAAAGCAATCTCAAAACCCAACCAAATGGCCACACACCAGCCAATGCAGGCTCTTTCAGAAGGGAGGCTTTTTAAATGTTGAACATGCTTGGCTCATATGAACATGAAGTAATTGCTAGCTGTGACTAATGCACAGCTGGAAGGCCTCATTAAATCACAGGTAACCTGCCAAGGCATTTTTCCAAGGAAAGGAGCCTGCAGGAGCATTCTACTCAACAGAGTATCTTGAAAGCAGAGAGGAGGCCAGGTACTCAGGGCAAAGGTCAAGACAATCCTGCCCCAGAGTATATTCTCCCTTGATTCCAGAACTCTAGAAATGTTAGTTATCTGTTCATATATCTTTCTAACTTCCACTAGCATCCTCATTTCCAATAAATAAAAAAAAAATTGTTTTTGATTTCTTTAAAATATAGTGAGGACTTTTGCTTATCTTTGCTTGCCATTTTTCACTTCTTTTTCTGTAAACAGTCTGTTCTTTTAGTTTTCTTTTAGACTGTTTGACATTTTCCAACTGATTGGTAATTAAATTTACTCTTGTCTATCGTATGTACTGTCATTATTTTTCCCAGTTTGTGTTCCCCTCTCGACTTTGTTTTGGAGACTCCCCTCAGGCAAAAGTTAAAATTTTATTTAGTCAAATATGTCAATCTTCTACTTTAGGGTTTCTGATTTTTCATAAAAAGAAATAGAAAAACCTCTTCTCCAAATATATAAAAACATTCAATCATATATCCCACCAATACTTCTATGGCTCTCCTTTTTTTGTTAAAGGTTTAAATCTTATCTATCTGGAGGTTTTTTTTAGCGTTAAGGTTGAAGAAGTGTTCTAGTTTCATTTTAAAACTCTGTAACCTCAGCATTTAGCATAGTAAAATTGTACATGGTTGACACTAAATTTATATTTGTTAAATTATCAGAGGAGTGACAAAGGTACAAAATAGTTACGAATCACACTCAACAACATATTCTGATAAAAATGTGTGTACATATACATATATTACTTTAATGTAATATTAAAGTATATTAATATAAATTTTAATAAGTAAAGTGGATGGGTGTTAACCAATGCCAGTGTGGTCATCACTTGTTCTATAACAACAGAAACAACAATAATAACTACTGTTTATCTAGCACTTATTATGCTTCACAAAGTATAAGAGCTTTAAACATATTAACTCATTTAATCCTCAAAACAAACTGATGAGGAGTTTCTATTTCTATCTTAATTTTAAAGATGAGACTACTGAGACATCACGAGTTGAAGAAACTTGCTCAAGTTCCCACCATCACCAATTGGCAGAGCAGCACTCTGAGACCACGGCACTCAGGAGCATCCCATGCCTTCACCACTACGTTATCCTGTCTTGAAGAACACTGTTGACCGTGAAATAGAAAAAGCAATTGGTTGTTTGTGCTATTAACATCTAAGGGGTGTATACATTTTACTGGGACATTCTGCATTTCTAATTCTGTGTTTCTAATCTGAAAACTGAATAAACATGCCCTCATCCCCACCCTCACCTACCTCCCCTAAAAAGCATACGTATCTTAGAGCTCAATGCATTTGGCTAGAATATCTAATAAAGAACCTATGAGGGTCCAACACAGGTAACTCAAAAACTGATATCTCTCCAGACCAACCCACATTCTCCCCACATCTTTTAAGTTCAAAATCCCGCCATGAACTGCTGTAATTCCCAAGCATCCTCTGAAATGTGTATATTACAAAGCTGCCGTGACTAATTTTTTTTATATAGCAAGGTCAAAAAGTACTTCCCAGGATCTTATGCTATAAATTAGGTTTTAAACATTTAGATAAGATATTTAAAATACTGTGAACGATAAGGAATGTCATTGTACAACTCTATAGTTTTTATTTAGAAAAATGAGTAAAACTTTCAGTTTCATGATGGTAAAAGAAAGATACTTTTGCTCTTGTTTCTTCTTTCAAAATTCCATAACCACAAAGATGATAGGAAACAAAAACACAAACTCCAGTTTCAATGAAATAAAGAAGTGACTGTAGTCTAACATCTGAAGATGAAAGCAGTTGGAGGAAACAGCAGAGAGAAGAAAAGTCAAGCCAATGACTAAAAGAAGCAAGCTAATTTGTCCCTGGAAATGTTTAAGAAATTGAGATACTGGATACTTTAGAAGCTAAAGGTAAGGGAAGTTGCTAAAGTGAATGGGTATTTAGACTTTCCATCATTGGTGGGCTGCAGCTGGCTTATACCGGCTTGCAAGAGTTATTGTTAACGTCTCTTTCCAACTTTGCAGTGACCTCACATTCTTAGCTTGAAATCAATGCTAGTGAAAGTATTTACACAACACAAACTGCACATGCTATAAGTCAGAGTTTTGCTTTGTTTCAGAGAGCTAGTTGTTAAACATTTACCAGCACACCACTGCTCCAAAGTTGTAACCTCCACCACCCACTGGAAATCTGAGGTTTATTCTCCAGAGAATGTGAGCCATAGGACCTTGAGACTCAGGCACAGCAGTCACAAAGGACGGCAAGCAAAAGATCCACTGCTGAATATAGAGACACTGTGTGAAAATCTGTATATTGATCACTAAGTTCCCCAGAATCAGCATTCAGGTTGCATTCCCCTGACAGGAAACTGAGAATTCTTCTCTGAAGAGACAAAACTATCTCTTTCTCTTCAGAGATAAAAGAAAAAAGATTTATGAAGAATGATATGTTGAGAGGGCCTCAGTGAAAAATCTGGCTAACTTGTTTGATCCCCCTGCACTGAACTAGTCTATGCAAGCTATCTACCCAGATATGCAAACTCTAAAGAATTCATTTTATAAGTAACCTTTCTCAAGAAGTCACTAAAGGAGATACTCCACCAAAACAAAGGAATAAACCAAGAAGAGAAAATGGATTTAGGAAACAGAGAAGAGAGGCAATGGACATTCCCAGAGTGACAGCTGTGCCTTATGCCCAGAGAGCACAGTGCATGCTGGGGCAGGAAGCAAAGGGCTCCAAGGAGGAGGAATGAAAAAGGAACTGGTAAATT
The DNA here is from genome assembly GCF_028878055.3 of Symphalangus syndactylus. Classification (NCBI taxonomy): domain Eukaryota; kingdom Metazoa; phylum Chordata; class Mammalia; order Primates; family Hylobatidae; genus Symphalangus; species Symphalangus syndactylus. The sequence goes on along the minus strand of NC_072430.2, from coordinate 102,124,719 downwards.
ATCTGACTGGCCACATAGAACACTGTAATGAGAGATATTTTACATAACTGTTTGGGGATATTAGAAGACTTAGACATTCAAAGAAATTTAAACAAAGGAAAAAATGAGGCAATTACTAACTCTAGGTAAAAATGACAACAAAAATAAATACAAAAGGCAGCCACACATTCCAGTGCAGATCACTCAACACTGGAAAGCACTTATGTAGTCACAACAACGTAAAAAAAAAAAAAAAAAAAAAAAGATGTAACCAAAAATTTAGACATAATCAATTATATATGGAAGAAGTGAGGAAAGGTATAGGAAGTATAACGTTTAAATGAGTAAAAATCCTAACATATCCTATAGAAAGTAAATTGATTTAACAAGAGGAATATTATTTTCACATGAGAAAGTAAATACCAGAACAAACAGTTAAAAACGAAGTGATTCTTCTAGCAAATGGCACAAATCAATGAAATGGGACAAATCAATGAGAGAAGTGAAGAAATATATATAGGTGTGTGTGCGTGTGTGTGTGTGTGTCTTATAGAAGTATTTAACAATTATTTTCATGTAATACTTTCACCATAATTTCTAAAATTTAAATAATCAAGAAATAATGAAAAATAAAAATAGTTTATAAATTATGGGCAACTGCAGAGAATGTGGGAATTATTCTGATTTTTTTTTTTTTTTTGAGACAGAGTCTCACTCTGTCACTCAGACTAGAGTGCACTGGCACAATCTGACTCACTGCAACCTCCACCTCCTGGGCGCAAGTGATTCCAGGCTCCCCCACCCCCAACAATCCCACACATGCCACTGCACTTGGCTAATTTTTTGTTTTTTTTTGTAGAGACGAGGTCTCACTATACTGCCCAGGCTAGTCTCAAACTCTCAGGCTCAAGCAATCCTCCCAGCTGGGCCTCCCAAAGTAATGGGATTGCAGGTGTTAGCCACTACACCTGGCTTGATATTCTACTATAAGGGGATTCTTGCATTGTAATAACAGGAAAAAATTTCCAAATCAGGAGAAGTCTGGTTAAAACATCTTGCAATAAACTTTGATTATTCATCATTAGATACCATAATCAAAGCCTCACTTAGCTATGGGCCATTAGACAAGAGAACCTATGATGAACACATCAAGGATAAATCAGGACAGTACTTCTGACCTTATCCTTTGCAGGAAGCCAGAATCTTTACTGGGGCACCCACACTTACTCATCAAATGTTCATGAAAGATAAAATTCATGTGTCCCTTGTGTATTTCAAATTTCATTTCTAAAAAAAATCAATAAAAACCTTTTCCTTTCATAGTTCTCTTCATACTTTTTATTTCCTGCTTTGAAATGCCAATATGCTAGAGGGAGAAATTGATTTCATAATTACAGGGGGAAATTAGCAATGGGAGCAGGTTTAGAGTGGTAAGAACAAGAACCATAAATTTTAGTGGAACGGAAGAAATAAATCATTCTTTCTGGAAGTTTGGTGGGGAAAGAATGAGAAATTTAATGGTAGTGGCAATACGGAGGAATGAATTTTCTAGATGGGGAAATCTATGTTTGTTCAAAGGCAAAAGGGCAAGATGTAATTTTTTTAAAAAATTAAATGGTGGTGAAAAGGGAAACTAAAGATGGAAATGGACTGATTGAAAAGCAAAAGTGGAGGGGTTTGCTTTGTGACCAGGGAGCCCTTTCCTGTGAAATTCAAAGAAAGACAATGACTATCTAGAGAATGTTTCTAATGTAACAAAAGGAAATATTCTTCACATGAGGAGGTAAATACCAGAACAGTTAAAACAAAGTGATTCTTCTAGCAAATGGCACAAATCAATGAAATGGGACAAATCAATGAGAGAAAAGAGTGAAAGAAGGCTGACTGCACCAAGAATCACCAACTCAAACAGAGAGACTCCCCAGTTCCATCCCCAGAAACTCTGATTCAGTAGGTCCAGGATGAACCTGGGAGGTCATGTCCAACAGGCTCCCCAGGGGATCTCTGTGGGTAGCTAAGCTTAGATGCCACTGTATAGGGATCCCCAAGATATGAATAAAATAATTCCAAACAGTATTAAAGGCACCAGTGGGGCTACAATGTTAATGTTTGTAATAAGCCTATTATGTTTTCTTATCTTTTCCAATAATGGCAGAGAGAGAGAGAGAAAGTAGAATGGTGAGGGCTAACCCACACAATTAGTGGGAATTACAGCAGCTTTGAGTTGCTGGCCAAATTGCACCTTCTTGTTCCAAGGTGAAAATGATTAAAACTAAAACACAAAACCTCATTTCTTATTCTTTTTTATTTAATGAATTTTCAACCAAAAGTAGCTCCCAGCCAGGTGCAGTGGCCCACGCCTGTAATCTAACACTTTGGAAGGCCAAGATAGGAGGATTGCTTGAGCCCAGAGCTCGAGACCAGCCTGGGAAACACAGTAAGACCCTATCTCTATAAAAAAATGAAAAATTATCTGGGCATGATATCACACATCTGCAGCCCCAGCTACTTGGGAGGCTAAGGTGGGAAAATTGCTCGAGCCTGGGAGGTCAAAGCTGCAGAGAGCTGTGATTGCACCACTGCGCTCCAGCCTGGGCAACACAGCGAGAACCTGTCTCAAAAAAAAAAAAATAGTATCCCCCTTCATTGATAAAATCATTACCTCAGTCCATGGGGGCACTTGCTTCCCAGGTCACTACTTAGTTCAACAAAAGGAAAACACATAATTTGGTTCCTCTCTTTGGGTACTTTGCTAGTGGACTTCTAGGGCAACATTTGTTTTTAAACAAGGTACCTAAACTTATTGGTATAGTTAAGTCTAGTTTAATCTCAGTACTTGGAATTCTTGGAGAACTTTCAGCAAGATATGGGCACCCTGCAACTTCAGAAAATGATTACTTATTAGTTTTTTTTAACTTAAAAAAGCATATCAGCAAGTCTCTGTATCAGATATCAACATAGAGAAAGGACAAATAAAAATCAACTACTTTCCTAAGACTGTATACTTTCATCATTTAAATAATGCTTTTCTGATCTTAAACATTGCTTCTTTAATTATTTGATTAAAGCTACAAAATTCAGCGGAAATAGAAATCATAGTATTTAAAATAACTTTCCAAAAAGATTGAAACTAAAAATACTACTAGAGCACAATGGAAAAGGCAGTGTGTCTATGTGTAATATGGCATAATAGATATAGTCTTTTGTCATTGAAATAATAATACTGTTTCCTCACCCAAATGCAGGCTTCTTTTAAGTCCAGAGAGTGAAGAAATGTACACATAATCAATTTAAGCAAATTACAAAGGCAGCTGATCCATGGCTTTATAACATAAGCTCTGTCACAGCACTGCATTCTGGGAAGCAGCCAGCTGTTGTCAAGCCTTAATGAAAAATGCCAGATAAGTGGCTTTACTTCAAAACACAGAAATTGGCCTGATTAAATCAAGGAATTTTTATCAGATTTTGATATCATCTGGAAAGGAAATTCTAGCCTCCTTCTGCAAGCTGAAAAACATCATTTCTTTAATCAAGAAATTACCTCACTAAAGCTATGACACTTTAGTCAACTCAATCATTAAAGTGTCAGTTTCTTCACTTCATTTGCTTTCTGAGTGATATGCCCAAGTTCTTTTGATTTATTTTCATTAGGCAAAAAAGGACTATAAGTCACAAAGAAAATTATATCACAAAACCCACATTTGATTTGAAACATAACACCTTAAAAGTATTTTTAGACCTGAATACTACATCATTAAATATATATCTTTCATTAAAATAACTTGTATTTATTAAAAATTTTCAAAAAAAATTTTGGAGAAAGGTAAGAAATATGTTTCCATTTATATAGTTAAGAAACACATATTAGTGCAATGATATTCAAACCTGGTTACATGTTAAAATCACCTGGGAGACTTTGTAAACTAACAACATCCCACCCCACACTGATCAAATCATATCTCTGAGGGTGATGCCTAAGTATTGGTATGTGTTGTTTTTTGGTTTGTTTAAGTTACCCAGGTGATTCTAATGCAGCCAGGTTTGAGAATCCCACCTAGGGCACTGACTCTCAAATTTGGCTGCATATTAGAATCACTTGGGGAAGACAGTGGCAGATTAAAAACACTAATGCTTTGATCCTGTTATAGGTTGAATTGTGTGTCCCCTCCTCTGCCAAAAAAAAAAAAAAAAAAAGTCTGTTGAAGTCCCAGTCCCCAGTACCTCAGCATGTGACTGTATTTGGAGATGGGTTATGTAAAAAGGTAAAAAGAGGTCATTAGGGTGGCCCTACTCTAATAAGATTGTTGTTCTTATAAAGGAAGGAGAACAGGATACGGATGGGTACAGAGGGAAGCCCACATTGAAGAAACCAGGAGGAGAAGATGGCAGAGAAGAGAAGCCTCAGAAGAAGCCAAACCTGCCAACACCTAAATCCTGGACTTCTACCCTCCAAAACTATGAAAAAAAAAATCAACTTCTGCCGTTTAAGTCACCCAGACTGTGGTACTTTGTTATGGCAGCCATGGAAAACAAATACAGGTCCCATTCCCAGAATTCTGATTTTGTGATTGCGGAGGCAACCCTGGATCTGGGCTTTTTAAATGCTCCCAGGTCATTCAAATGTGCATTCAGGGTTAAGAGACACTGCTGTAGGTATCCTAAAATCTGATTTCACCTGTCTTCTACTTGATATTAGGAAAGCAGCAGTTACTTATACTTACCAACATCTCTCTGCTAAAACTATTAAATGGATGTAATCAAGAAACTAAATAGAAAATTAAGTATTTTATTGAGAACATTACTTCATCCCAGTTAAGAACTCCCACTGGAGATAGGGCCATTGATCCTCCTTCTCACCACTGTTCCCACCCCCATTAATGGAAGGTATGTTCTTTTCTTATGAAATATTTAATATCTGTTCCCTATAATTCACAATTTACAAACAGGATCATTCCAACCATTTGTGTTCACAAACTCAAATGTTCTTATTTCTATTTATCTTTTCACTCTTAATATTGCCATTTTCTTGTCTCTACTTGAGATTAATGAAACTTTGCACAATTATTTCAAAATATGGGTTTTAATAGCTTCAGTGTCAACTTGGAATGCAACAGCTATGCGTTATCTTTCTTTCCCCATAAAAGAGATCTAGTGGCTTCTGAATCACACAAACCTCAGATCCAATCAGCCCTGCCACTAAACAGCTGTGCGACCTTCAGGACGTTATATAAACTCTCCAAGCTTCTAGGTATTCCCTTTGAAAGGACTAGGTATGTGTTCCCCTGGCCCTTTCCCCACTAACTGCTGGTAGGAGATGGCAACAAGTGGAGATTTGGGCCCAAGATAAAAACCGTGTTTTGAAGATGGTAGGACAACCCAAAAAAGCTAAAGACCCCTTGCCTAGCTTAGATATTATTTGAGGCATAATTAAATGTCTATCTTGTCTGAAACACTCTGTTCAGAGAACACTACATCACAGCAGCAAAGCTTGTACCATATTCTACATATTCTCTTCTGTGGAGACAAGTTTGAGGAAACTCTTCTGGAATTTTGGAAGAAACTTATGGAAGATACAAGAGCAATTAGGAGGTTACTATAGAAGTTCAAATGCAACAGTCAGTGGCTTGGAATACTACAGTGTGACAATGGAGGTGGATGTGGAAGTTGGTAAACATACACTTTGGAAGTACAATCAACATAAACTGATGATGCACTGAATGTAAAGGAACATGTCAAAGATGGCTCCCAAGGTCCTAAGAAGATAGAAGAATTATTGACTCGTGAAGACTGGAAAAGAACTATAATTCTAGGGGAAGATTAAGAAATTTAAACATGTAAAACGTAAGATATCTGTGAGACACAGATGTGATCATGTCAGAGTTGAAGGTCTGTGCCAGTGACGTGGGAGTAACTTCTCTACTCATCTCTAGCCTTGGGATTGTTGTCCAACAGGTCCCAAGTACAATGCACAAAGTGAGCACAGCCACACAAATACCACCTTAAATATTTAGGAAACACTATGGGACCCCAAGGCATTCATTCCTGTACATGGAAAAAAAATCCTTGATCCTCTCTTGGTTTTATTTTATTTATTAGTGCCTTCTCTTTGGCACTAATTGACCGTAAGTTCTTTCAATCCTTTTGTAAAGCACCTGATTGATTTATATTTAATCTTCCATTGTAGCTGTGTATAATTTATGTTAGTTTTCAAAATTCTATGCCTAAGGTTTATTTTTAAAATGTCTTTGTCCAAACAATCTCTGCAACATTTCAAGGATGATATGGCAGAAAACATTATAGTGCGCTTGGTGACCCAAATCAACAGAAGTAGCTGGTGAGGGAGATGAGACAAAGAGGCTTTACAAAATTTATCTAGCCCATTTACAATAGCTTCAAAGAAACAAAATACTTAGGAATAATTTTACCCAAGGAGGTGAAAGATCTGTACAATGAAAACTACAAAAGATTGATGAGAGAAATTGAAGACATAAATAAATGGAAAGATTATCCATGTGCATAGATTGGAAAAAATAATATTGTTAAAATGTCCATCCTATCCAAATGGTGTACAGATTCAATGCAATCCCCATTAGAATTTCAATGACATTTTTCACAGACACAGAAAAAGCAGTTCTAAAATTCATAAAGGATCTTACAGGACCCCAAATAGCCAAAACAATCTTGAAAAAGAACAAAGCTGGAAGCCCACCTCTTGATTTCAAAACATCCTAAAAGCAACAGTAGTTGAGACAGTGTGGTACTGGCATAAAGTAGCATATATAAAGCAACAGAACAGAATAGACATCCCAGAAATAAATTTATGCATTTATGGTCAATTGATCTTTGGCAAGTGTGCTAAGAACACACAATGAAGAAAGGACAGTCTCTTCAATAAATAGTTTTGGGAAAACTGGATATCCATATGCAGAAGAATGAAAGTGGACCTTTATCTCACACCAAATTCATAAAGCAACTCAAAACAGATTGAAGACTTAAATATAGGACCTGAAACTATAAAACTATTAGCAGAAAACACAGGGGGAAAGTTACGTGACATTGGTCTAGGCAATGATTTTTTTGTATATGACTTTAAAAGCACAAGTAAAAAACCTTAAGCACCTTAAAAGCACAAGCAACAAAAGCAAAAATAGACAAATGGAATTACATAAAACTAAAAAGTTCTGGCACAGCAAAGGAAACAATCAACAGAGTGAAGAGACAACCTACAGAATGGTAGAAAATATCTGCAGACTGTACATCTGATAAGAAGTTAATATTCAAAATACATAAGAAACTTAGGCAACTCAACAGCAAGAAAACAAATAACTGGATTTTAAAACGGGGAAAAGATCTGAACAGACATTTCTCAAAAGACATACAAATGGCCAATGGGTATATGAAAACATGTTCAACATCACTAATCATCAAGAAAATGCAAATTAAACCAAAATAAGATATTACCTCATGCCCATTAGAATAGTTATTGTCAAAAGATAACTGCTGGAAAGATATGCAGAAAAAAGGAAAGGCTTGTACATTGTTGGTGGGAATATAAATTAATATAGCCACTATGGAAAACAATGGCGGTTTATCAAAAAATTAAAAATAGTATTATCATATAATCCAGCAATACCACTTGTTGGTGTACATCTAAAGGAAATGAAATCAATATGCTGAAGAGATATCTGCACTCCATGCACTGCAGCATTATTCATGATAGCTAAGATGTGGCATCAACCTAAGTGTCCATCAATGCATGAATGGATAAAGAAAATGTGGGGGAGGGGATGTGTGTTTAATATATGTATACATACACACAATGGAATACTACTCAGCTGGAAAAAAGGGATCCTGTCATTTGTGACAATATGAATGAACCTGGAGGAATTACGCTAAGTGAAATAAGCTAGGAACAGAAGAACAAATACTGCATGATCTCACTTATATGTGGAATCTAAAAAAGCTGAACTTTAGAAGTAGATAGTAGAATGACAGCTGCCAGGGACTGGGAATTGGCGTAGGTGGGAGATGTTGGTCAAGGGGTGCAAAGTGTCAGATAGAATAAATAAGTTTGGGAGATCTATTGTATAGCATGGTGATTATAGTCTGTAATAACATATGTTATAGCTGAAATTCACTAAGAGAGATTCTCTTTTAACTTTTAGGTTCAAAAGGTACACATGCAGGTTTGTTGTATAGGTAAATTACGTGTCACAGGGGTTGGGTGTACAGATTATTTTGTCACCCAGGTAATAAGCATAGTACCAGATAGGTAGTTTTTCAATCCTCTCCCTCCTCCCACCCTCTACCCTCAAATAGGTTCCCGTGTCTGTTGTTCCCCTTTGGATCCAGGTGTTCTCAATGTTCAGTTCCCACTTATAAGTGAGAATATGCAGTATTTGGTTTTCTGTTCCTGCATTAGTTCACTTAGGATTATGGCCTCTGGCTCCATCTATGTTGCTGCAAAGAACATGATCTTGTTCTTTTTATGGTTACATATTAATAGCATCCTATGGTGTCTATGCACCACATTTTCTTTATCCAGTCTACCACTGATGGGCATTTAGGTTGATTCCATGTCTCTGCTATTGTGAATATTGCTGTCATGAGCATACATGTGCATGAGTCTTTAGGGTAGAATTAATTATATTCCTTTGGGTGTATACAGAATGGTAATTCTGTTTTAAATTCTTTGAGAAATTGCCACACTGCTTTTCACAGTGGCTGAACTAATTTACATTCCCACCCAAGCAGTGTATAAGTGTTCTCTTTTCTCTGCAAACTCACCAGGACCTGTTATTTCTTTACTTTTTCATAACAGCCATTCTGTCTGGTGTGAGATGGTATCTCATCGTGGTTTTGATTTGCATTTCTCAAATGACTAGTGATGTTGAGCACTTTTTCATATGCTAGTTGGCCAAGTGTATGTCGTCTTTTGAAAAAGTGTCTGTTCATGTCCTTTGCCCACTTTCTAATGGAGTTGTTTCTTGCTTGTTAATTTGTTTAAGTTCATTTAGATTCTGAATATTAGACCCTTGTCAGATGCAGAATTTGCAGATATTTTCTCCTATTCTATAGGTTGTTTACTCCGTTGATAGTTTCTCTTGCTGTACAGAAGTAAAAGAGATATTAAATGTTCTCACAACAAAGAATGATACGTATGTGAGGTGACTGATATGTTAATTTGTTTGATTTAATCATTTCACAACATATACATATATGAAAACATCACTTGGTATACCATAAATATATACAATTTTTGTCAACTATAAAATGTTTTTACTTGTCAACTATAAAATATTTTTCTTTCCTAACAAAGAAAAAAAAACTTATCCAGAGGTCAGAATTTAAGTTTATGCCTCTCTTATCTGCAAATACCTCATTCAAATAAAATCAATCATCTTAATAGTGCTTTTGAATATGAGACAGAGAAAAAGAAACCTTCTGTCTTGGTTGCTAAGGTTACAAGAAAGGCGTTGTGGATGTGAATATGCCGACTTCACAAAATCAAAAGCAAGAACAGTGATCTTCTCAGCACTAATAAACACTCTGCCACTACAGCTGCACATTTACAAACTTCCATGAACTCAATGAAAGGGGATTCAGGGATCCATTAGGTATTTTATCATATTATATATCATCCCCAGCTCACACTACTTTTAAAAGATCTGAAGAAAGAAATCTCTTGAAAGACAGCTTTATGCAGCCAAAAAACACACGAAAAAATGCTCATCATCACTGGCCATCAGAGAAATGCAAATCAAAACCACAATGAGATACCATCTCACATCAGTTAGAATGGCGATCATTAAAAAGTCAGGAAACAACAGGTGCTGGAGAGGATGTGGAGAAATAGGAACACTTTTACACTGTTGGTGGGACTGTAAACTAGTTCAACCATTGTGGAAGACAGTGTGGCGATTCCTCAGGGATCTAGAACTAGAAATACCATGGGACCCAGCCATCCCATTACTGGGTATATACCCAAAGGATTATAAATTACGCTGCTATAAAGACACATGCACACGTATGTTTACTGCGGCACTATTCACAATAGCAAAGAATTGGAACCAACCCAAATGTCCAACAACGATAGACTGGATTAAGAAAATGTGGCACATATACACCATGGAATACTATGCAGCCATAAAAAATGATGAGTTCATGTCCTTTGTAGGGACATGGATGAAGCTGGAAACCATCATTCTCAGCAAACTATCACAAGGACAAAAAACCAAACACCGCATGTTCTCACTCATAGGTGGGAATTGAACAATGAGAACACATGGACACAGGAAGGGGAACATCACACACTGGGGACTGTTGTGGCAGGGGGAGGGGGGAGGGATAGCATTAGGAGATATACCTAATGCTAAATGACAAGTTAATGGGTGCAGCACACCAACATGGCACATGTATACATATGTAACAAATCTGCACGTTGTGCACATGTACCCTAAAACTTAAAGTATAATAATAATAAAAAAAAGAAAGACAGCTTCCTGTCCATTTACAACCTAGAAGGTATCTAACAAAAAACAAACAAACAAACTTGCTAGCAAACCAAACTGGTTTTACTGAGATAAGAAAGGAACCATGAACACATTCATTTTAAAACACTCATATTTTAACTATAGCTGCTAATATTGAATGACAGTTGCCATAAACTCTAATTGGATGAGATGCATTAGAGTTAAGTGTGTTGAGCCAAAATGCTCTTACATTTGCCATACAGATTTCCGGGAGCAATTCGCAGTACGTATTTCTGCAGCTATAACCATTTTTAACCCAGATTACTCTTCCAGGAAGTTTATTTTAAGCTCAGTAATTTAAATACTGTACCCAAAAAAATATATAGAAAGGAAGAAAGTAAGACTTTACAAAATTATTATAGAGGCCATAGCTCGCAACAATTATCCAGTCTACCATTATGGGCATTTAATATAGAATAAGAAAGAGCTCTGTACTGTATCACATCAAGAACCTTCTTCCCACCCTTAAGAAACATCCTGATCTTAAATCACCCTGCAGGCCCAGTTCCAATGACTTCCATTAGCTCTCAATTATCCACGATGATAATGAACCAGAACAAATTGTCAATTCACCAATTACCCTCATTTTGCCCAAATATCACAGCCTTTTCCTTAGCTAATATATCTAAAGATTTGCAATTAATCTATTAATCTTGTTCTTTTCCTTTCTACCAGCTCTGAGGCAATTAGTATACAGAAACAATACATCCTAGCTAACCCGGTGAAACCCCGTTTCTACTAAAAATACAAAAAATTAGCTGGGCGTGGTGGCAGGCACCTGTAGTCCCAGCTGCTTGGGAGGCTGAGGCAGGAGAACAGCGTGAACCCAGGAGGCGGAGCTTGCAGTGAGCCGAGATTGCGCCACTGCACTGCAGCCTGGGCAACAGAGCGAGACTCCGACTCAAAAAAAAAAAAAAAAAAAAAAAAAAGGAACAATGCAAAGATCAGATGGGAGGCAGGAATAAAAGAAAGAGAAAAAGAGAACAACTTAGATAATTCTCCAACTTGATATTTAGCTCCTGAATAATTAAGAATCAACTAGGCTATAACGCCCACCACACTCACTGAAATTTTTTAAAATTCTCTTTTCATACCTTTAAGTCAAGGGCAAGCATTTTTTTTTTTATTTTGAGACGGAGTCTTGCTCTGTCGCCCAGGCTGGAGTGCAGTGACGCAATCTTGGCTCACTGCAAGCTCCGCCTCCCACGTTCACGCCATTCTCCTGCCTCAGCCTCTCCGAGTAGCTGGGACTACAGGCGCCCGCCACCACACCCAGCTAATTTTTTGTATTTTTAGTAGAGACGGGGTTTCACGGTGGTCTCGATCTCCTGACCTCGTGATCCGCCCGCCTCGGCCTCCCAAAGTGCTGGGATTACAAGCATGAGCCACCGCGCCCGGCCAAGGACAAGCATTTTTAAAAAGCAGATGGCCAGTAACTGCTCCTCTCACACATACTTTGTTTATAGGAGTAGATACTTTAAACTATTTCCTTTATGAAATTCTAACTTATTGTATTAAGTTTCTGTTGATTGGCCCTAAACCTCACCAAAACAAAACCAGCAGACCTAAGCAAATCAGGATGCCTCCCAATTTCAGGTGATCTCTTTTTCCTTTTAACACTCACAGTGAAGTACCTAACATGCTCTTCTATTTCTTCACCATTCTGAATGCCATCTCCCAACCCTGCTTTAATACAAATTTACTGCCACAGCCCATGTCTCACTTACCTTTGATCTCCTGCAATACCTGGAATAGTGTCTTGTGCATAGTAGGTGACTAAGAAATTGGTCTTGAGTTGAAGTAAGTTAAAAACGCCTTTCTATACACATGCAAAATAGTGAGTTAGCAGGAACAGAAAACCAAACACTACATGTTCTCACTTATAAGTGGAGCTGAACAATGAAAACACATGGACACAGAGAGGGGAACAGCACACACTGGGGCCTGTTGGGGTTGGGGAGTAGGGGGAGGGAGAGCATCGGGAGAAACAGTCAATGCATGCAGGACTTAAAATCTAGGTGGTGGGTTGACAGGTACAGCATACCACCATGGCACATGTTTACCTATGTAACAAACCTCCACGTCCTGCACATGTGTCCCAGAACTTAAAATTAAATTAAATTTTTAAAAAATGGTCGTCAAAAAAGCATAAGTACCTCAAAATGGGAAATAACTGTGTTCAGTGCAGTATAAAAAGAGGTCCTAGACAGCAATTCCTAAACCATCACAAGCTGAAGAAAATACCCAAGTTCCCTGCATAATCTCATTCTACAGAATCAGAGCACTGAAACTAGCCACATCTCATCAGATGGCAACTGTGTAATGAGTGAGTATCAGAGGACCGTGCAATCAATATGAGTAGCAATGACCCAACAGAGAAAGTATGGGGAGGATCACAGAAGCCCAAAACTAAGAAACTGGCAGTTTTTCAGGTCCTTTAGTCACATCATGTCTTGCTCATTACCCATTCAAAAGAATTTCCTTTAAAATAGTCCAGTCTGCTCTATGCAGGATATTTTACAATCTAGCCTTAAACAAAATTGAGTACACATACGTAAATTATGTAAAATGACCACAACCCTCCAATTTTGACAATTTTAACCTTAACAATTTAAACCTCTCCACTTTCCCTTTCATGTTCAACTGACCTGTGTAGTAATAAAACACTCAAGAAATAATTTTATCATAGTCCTTTATGCTTCCCACTGAATTTAAAACTGGGATTAAAGTCCTCTGTCCTATGGTGAAAAGATTAGGTCATTGGTTGGTTGGGTGATTGGATGGTTGGGTGGGTGGGTGGGTGGGTGTTTGGTTGGTTGGTTGGTTAGTTGGTTGGATTGTTGTAGGTTGGTATGAGGAAGGCAAGAGGTCCGCCTGTTTATTTCTTGAATCATACTCAATAAGGCTATCTCCAAACAGGAAGACAGGAACCCCACCAAGATCATTTGTATAAAGGTACTGGTAGCTTCTGCCATAAAAAGGAAAAGAATGGGTGGAATTTGCATGCAGAAATGAATAATTTAATTGAAGATCAGCCAGTGTAGACTGCCTTATAAGTTGTTACCACCTACAGCAACAGCTGAGCCTCCTTGTAATTATAGTTCTATCAATGACTTTATCCTTTACAGAAAAAAACAAAACCCTGAAATATCCTCAGAGCACTATAAATGATAGCAACTATTCCAGAATGCTGCTCTGAGGTGGGTGAGGAAAGTTTAAGTCTGACCTTCACCGACCAGATCTAAACACTTTTATGGGGGCAAAGGGAGCCCAGGCTTTGTTGCTAGCAATAGATACTGCTTCTTAGGCTCTATCTTCCCTTCCAAGACACCTCCCAGTTTCTTTTTCCCATCAAGGTGGCTCTTATTTTTATTCCAGCTGGAATTCACCCATACGAAACTTAAGAGGGTGAGCATATAATGTGACTTAGCCTAAACCCTTCACTTACCTGCCCTGCCATCCTCCAACTGACCCCTCCCTCATGACCTGTCCACAGCCCCTGCTCATTCAGCACTGATGTAGAATAGGGCACAGAGTAAAGAGTAACTGTCTACCACTTTCAGCAGCCTATCTTTATAGAAAACAAGATCATAGAAGGCACAATAAACCAAATAATCCCTTCCTAGATAGAAAAAAGAACTTTGACAGTGCTGGCCTCCTTATGTGGGAACTTTTGTGAGTTAAAAATGTCATTAATAAAATTGCAAACATGCCCCTCCATATGTGTCCTGGTAGGAGCAAGATGGCTCCCTGAAAATTATGGAGGCAGATGACCTACTGATTACAATTCTTCCTCACATCTGCAGCGTGTTGCAGGTCAGAAGTCCTGACCAATGGTCGCTGTATGGTGCATAGAGATCTAAGAACATACATTTTTTTCCAAAACGTACAAGGAAATGAAAAGCACCAAAGAATAAGGTATAGTAGGAAAATGAGGCCTCTTCACACAATAAACTATTAAGAAGAAAAATAAAAGACCCAGTTATTTCATTTTATTTTAACCCCTTAGTTTTCACAGATTTAAAGTCATCAAGTATAAAAGAACCCAAAGATCTTTCTCTCAAGACATTTCACCAAATAGCTCAACTGCCAAACATCTGAAGTTGAGTTCAGTCATATCATTTGCATGTACTCTATTTTGTGAAGAACAGATCTGTTGAAGTAGTGTTTCTTATTACCAAAATTGTATGTTTTCCTGAAGCAATGTAGTAATTAAAGATTCTCCTTGACTGGTATTTTCAAAAATGTCTGTTTAAAGTGGGAGGTTGGGATATGTGGTAAGTCTTATAAAAGTGTGAAGTAGTTAAAAGATCTAAATGGCACATATTCCACTGCAGATCACTTAAGTTACTTTTAGGTTGTTAATATTTATACAGAGCAGTAGTAATGGATTGTTCTTTACTTCAGAAGTTCTAAGATTAGTAGTCATTTGCACAGATTAGTGCATACTCTTCCATGCAGATTCACCCCATGGGAATGACTTTTTCCCTCTCACTATTTGATACTCAGTGAGACATCTGTGTATTATAGGAGAAAAAAATATCAAAAGAACAACTTTAGGTAATGTTTGATTCAATAAATAAATTGAAATTAAGTATGTTATTTTTGTTTTCTTTTTCTCTCTATTATTCTATAACCTCACACTGATAGAGTTGAGAAAGGATGAGGCAATGCAAGTCAACGAATGAGAAACAAAGATGGACGAAGAACTAAAGGAAAGTCTTCTGTGTCACTTACTTTACTAGTTACCTAGCACTACTTTTAACTCTCTCATTAGAATTCATACCTGCCCAGAATCCAAATGTGAAGCTGTCCAGTACTCTGTTCTAAAATCAAAACACATCAAATGCCCAGCTTTCAATTATTCCTATAAAATATATCTTAACCACTCAAATCCCTTCTACCTAACCTTCTGAAGTACCTGAAAACTCTCAAGAGAAAAGGAAGGAATTCTTGATGTGAATCCCACTAAGTCACTGTGAGTCACAGAAATGGCCAGGCCACTCCTGCTTATCTGCTAATAACTGAGCTGCAGCCACTTCCAAGTGAAGAGCAGGAGCCTTCCTGCCCACCAAACAAAGAGTGGAAACAGGAAAGAATCTTCATTCAACAGTTAAGGAGCATGCTGCCTCATCTTCTGGAAGGTGGAGCTTCCTTCTAGGGTTTTTATAAGACTGCTGATACAAATGTATAAAACCCAAATCAGGAGAAGGCGTTTACAGTCGGCCCTCCATATCCATGGGGGATTGGTTCCAGGACCCCAGAAGGATACCAAATTCAAGGATGCTCAAGTCCCTTATATCAAATGGTGCAGTACAGTATAACAAATGTCACTATGGCATTAATGAGGCCAGAAAATGACTGGCCTGGAAACTTTATTCATTAACATAATTTAAAAACTAACAATTCACTGAAGCATATACATTAGCAATCACAGAATCTCATTTAGTTAAGTGACATATGCCAATGCTAAAATGTTTTCATCATAGAAAAGTGGAAAAAATTAAAGAAAAGTGGAAAGAAAAAGATTACCAAAGGGGAAACAATATAATCCAAACACAAAGCAATGACTATTGACATGATGGTATATTTTTCCAGATATTTTTCTAGGCATATTTATTTTGCATTGTTGTGCTGAGATGTATACATAATTGTGAATCAATTCTGTTGTTTCATTTACTATTGTAATATCTAAGTTATGAGAAACTCTTTATAAATATCATGTTTATGACTGAGTTTAATCTTGGAACTAAGCAAAGGTGAAGACAAGGACTCATCAGTGACTTAACACCTTTTTAAAATCAAAGTTCGAGGATACACTTCCATCTTTAACATTTCATCATATTGTTTTCATAAATACTTTTAGAATTGTGGGATCCAGTCCAAGTTAAAAAAAAAAAAAAAGAGAGGTCCCTAACAGTGCTGAACACTTTCAAAATAATAATTCATTTCATAAATCTTCAGAGCAAAAACCATACCAGTGGTAATAATGTTAGCACAGATTCCACTCAGAGCATCTTGAATATTTATCTAAGACATATTCCCAGCATTGGCTAGTATCTATACTTCTTTAAAAATATAATGGGGTCAAGAGAGAATTTTCGTGTAAGTTAACTTCCTGGAGTCTCCTAACAGCTCTTCATAGTTAGTACTTAGTGAAAAATAAGCAACATTTGCTTGCTTAATGCCACTGAGTACAGAGTCAAGGAGATTTAACCATGACAGTTAAGTCATGTTGAGTGATTATATAAATTAGAAGAAATTTCTTGTCCAAAGTGAAGAGCTACTACATATATCATTCTGGATGCTTACTCATGACTAATCATGTATTGAGCAATAAACGCAAAAGGAAAAATTGAAACTTGATGAAAGGAAGTTTCTAATTGAAATATATGCATATAATGACTAGATGCAGATATAAAGCAATATACCAGTCAAAAAAATCATACCATTAAACTTCATTTAAAAATGACCCTTGGTTCTAAATTTAACCTTAAGAGTTTGTTCATTTTTCACAAAATGGATCCTTCTTTGTGCTTTTCCTAAAAGAGGGGAAAACTACACCATATTTGCTTGTCAATTTTCACATAATCTGGCCATAACATCACTAATGCTAATCATCAGTGTCTGTTTGGGTTATTCCTGAGAAACCATACAACCTTAAAATTTTCCATAATAAGCATAGATTTTGATACTCAAATTATTTCATCTTAGGAAAAATATTAGTATCTCACCCATGCACACTTGAATCAAAAGTTTGACCCATGAAGGAAGGTGTCTAGTGATAGGATCCCTCTTCCCAAATAGTCCTTTCAAGTGAGCCAGAGAGGTTTCTAAATCTGGAAACCAGCATAGCCATTTCTCCAGAATTTTTGTAAAAATGCCCTGTGAGTTGACTTATGTAATACTTGGCTGTTTGCCTTGAAAACACTAATTTTGTTCATTACAATGCACTTTTGCCTTTCTACCTTTCTTCTTTGTATTTTAGCATTAGGAAAAGACAGAAGGTAACCCTCAAAATGATATAAGAACATATCAACCAAATTCTTCTTGAAATCCCAAAGGAAAGAGATATGAAGCATCACAGAAGAGGGTGAATACATTGAGGAGGGGCTCACTGACATTGGTGGTGCCAAGATGAGTTAAAGTAATGAATGGAGACAGAATTAAATAACATTAAATTACATGGTAGAACGCCATTCCCCTTTCAGTTCTCTTTCAATCCCTCTGATTACATCACAAAGAACATTTAAGTTTGCTATTCTTTAACACCCCTCCGACAATAACTGTGATAGATAAAAGATGGCCACAAATTCTTCCCTACTATTTTTCTTGAATCTGAACTAGACTAAACCAATAGAAAGTGGTTAAGATGTTGTGGGACTTCAGAGCCTAGATCCTAAGAAACCTCAGTGTCCACGGAGACTTCTTTGAGCACTCACTCTTGGATCTTAGCTGCCATATGTGATGACAAACCATATGAAGAAGCAACGTGTAGGCACTACAAGAAATAGCTTCAGGTGGTCCCAGCTAACAGGTAGCAGCCCTTGCCCAGCCAAATAAGACAACCACCACGAACATACAGCCCAGTCAAGCCTTCAGATAATCCCTGCCCCGGCTGTCAAATGAAACCTCATGCCAAGCCCAAACAAGAACCACAGGCTAGCCAAGTCAACCCACAAAAACGTGAGTGATAGTAATAAAGTGTTATTTTAAACCACTAAGTTTTGGGTGGCTTGTTTTGCAGCAACCGATAACCAGAAGGCTTCCTCCTCCCCACTTTCAAGAAAGAAAGAATAGGCTGCAGTTTCAGCAAATGTGCAGGCCAATAGTAGATAAATGATAAAAAGACTACTTTCGATCTTATTTATGTTTGTGGCATGTGATAGTGGGTTTTTATTTATGGTCACGATTAGAAAGGGAAACATCAAATGAATACAAAGTTAAAGAGACAAATTTTTTAAATATCACATAAATTATAATTTGAGTTTGAAAGCTCATAACAAAAAATGGGATGGTGAATGGCCATGAATGGCTGACATATGGGAAACATTGCATAAAGATAAAGGATAACATGGAAAGGTTCTAAGGGAATAGACTAGGCTCAGAAACAGAAATCTCTTATTTTGCCCAAAGAGGTAAAATGGCAGTGCAAAATCCACAAGTGGGTTCAGCCATTGCTTGTCACATTCTGATGTTTTCTGTCTATGTGTCACTACTTATTCCTGAGTCTATACTACAAAATTTGAGGGTAACTCTGACCTCTCCCACAAGGATGGTTTGGGGCTCTACAGCATGTTATTGAATCTACTCATATACTCTTTGGAGGTAGAAAAAAATCACAGTGAGCCACTGAAGCTTGACAAATTATTTGCTGACATGCTGTGAACAGGAAATTTACACATGTTGTAGAGCAGCAAGTAAGGATTCATAAAGGTGAGAGGGAAAACAAGACCCCCTCAAAGACAAACCAAAAGCCATAACTGACAAACATGGTTTGAATAGAAGGAAAGCTGACCTTCAAAACAAGACTGAAATTCATTCAGAATGTATTTAAGATCCAGAAGAAAGGACAGATATGCTACAAATACAGTGACAAAATATGATACTTAAGAGCATTTAAAACTGAGTAGAAAAATCAGGCCTTCAGTTAAAAGAGAGATCGAAATGAGAAGGGTTAATGACAAAGGTGTGGGAAGGTTTGGCAGGAGGCTCTGGTGTAGAGGAGGTCTGAGGGAGGGAGGGAGGGAGGGAGTGTTAGTGAGTGCATAGAGAAAAGTTGTAGTTTAAGTACAACTAGCAGACCATTAACATTTGTGATGGATGTCCTCAGGCTTTTGTAAATACCACTACAACATATGATTTCCTCCATAAAATACACACTTGAGAAGATGTGGGTACAGGCTCTCTCCTTGGCTGGGAGTGGCTCCAACAAATTAGTCTTGCATTCTCACTGTCATATTTATGATTTGACACAATTACAAATCACCACATTGAAGAGCTTAAAGTTCATTCCCAAATAATAGAAACTGAAAATGTTAAATCTGGGAAAGCCAAGAGTCTACTGTATTCACTTGGGAAGAAATTTCTTCTCAGAAGCTAAATGTTGATGATTAAGCAATCCACTAGCTAGAACTGAACCACCCCACTCAAAATTCAAGCTAACTGATTTTTTTCAACTAACCAATTTTTAAAACTTCCCCAATATACTTCTATAGCACATAAACAAATCCCTCACAACTCTGGAAATTTTATTTTCTATTTTTCACTTTATCACCCATATAAATACAGATTTTTTTTCTCAATACTTAGAAGTTTTCAGTGTGGGAAACAGTATGTGGTGTTGATAATTTCCTAGCCAGCACATTCATAAATTCAAGATTATTGAGAACTACAACAGTGTCCACAAAAGCCCATCAGGAAAAGTAAAAAAAAGACTCTTAATCTTTTCATTTATAAACCACTTTTTCCATCTTAAAAACCAAAGCCATAATATTATGCTACATCTCAGAATTGTTTGATTGCCCGAATTTATTCAACAAATGGGTAGGGAATCAGCTAGAAATTTACATTCCTTTCACTTTATTCTATGGTCAGTTCTAGATTATTCTCAAATATTATGGAAACCCTAAATGTAATATCTAAATGTAACGTTAAAAACTCTAGATGTAATATCTGAAATGCTCTGGGTTTTCAGTCAACCACTTAAGTCCTCAGAATATAATGAATACGTTCCTACTCATGACCCCCCCAGATGAGAAGGATGCTAAATTCAACTGTTGCTCTCCCTGCGCTGACAGGCAGGCCTGCACAGTGCTGAACAGTGAGCTGGAGCCAGTCCTGGCCCTGTGAGCGCTTCATTAAATCAGTTTAGCCCTCTGTACTTCAGTTCCCTGGTCTGTACAGTGCTGTATCAATAATAATAGTATTGCTCATGGGGTTGTTGTAAAGATTAAATAGAGTGATACCATAAAATACTTAGCCTAATGCATCTACATACATTTCAGTGCTACTGTTTGTTGTTGTTACTAAGATTTACCACAACTCAAATTAATTCAAATCTGAAGGTGAATTTCTCAGAGCTTTCTCCATTGTCAATACCAGTGGAGAGTTCACCTGAAAAGATGTTTGTGTATTTGTGATATGACTGCTCTCAATTAAGAATTCATCAATCAACCTGCACTTGTCTCTATCTGTACCTAGAATTCTGCTAGATAGGGCACTTTCCTTCACTAACACCGCCCAAATACAAAAGGAGAAAATATAGAAACATGAAATATAAAGATAATAACACGAGTTTGCATGACTGTTATATTATGAGATACCCACTACAAGAGTTGTAAAAATTCTGATGAGAGAAATAGCAGTGTGAACTGGATTTCAGTTTTCTGATATTTCAGAAAAGATATGAAATTTCTGTTGTACATTAAACTCAAAGAAGTGTATGTCAGGTGAGAGAGACAGTGAGATCAAAGGTACAGAGGTGGAACAAGAGTGGAGTGTGCACAGAAATCAAGTCATGAAAATAGAGATTTTGGTGGATAAGTATAGGTATGCTTGTTTCTCCAAGTATAAAGTAAAGAAATGCTTATTTATTTATTTAAATTTGATTTATATTTTTTGAACTTTTATCCATTTATTTAATTCAACTATAAAAGCTTATATCTGCCTGAATTAAGTATGAGGACATTTTTCCACGCCAATATTTATAATCAAGGTATACATTCTTACCACAACTAGCAATTTTTCACCCCAAACTTTGAAAAAGACCCCTATTAATTAATAGAGGTGCCTCTTGTTTTCCTATTTCATAGGTTCCATGCCATTATAAGTAACACTCAGCAACTGATAGATGCTGGTTTGCTATCATTCAATATAAACCAAATTTTCAGAAGAAATACAGTCATGTACCACATAATGCTTTGTTAAATAACCAACCTCATATATGACAGATTATAATACTGTATTTTTTACTGTCCCTTTTCTATTTTTAGGTATGTTTAGATGCACAAATACCATTGTGTTATAACTGCCTACAGTATTTAGTACAGTAACATGCTGCACTCTCTGTAGCCTAGGAGCAATAGGTTGTATCATGTAGCCTAGGTGTGTAGTAGGCTACACCTTCTAAATTTGTCAATGTGAGTATACTCTATGATGTTTGTATGATGACAAAATCACCTAACAATGCCCTGTCGTTAGCGACACATGACTGTACAATCACTAGATACTAAAGGCATAAGTATACATTCAATTTCATCTCCATAGCTTTTCTCATTGAGCTGGGAAATTAAACTGCTCATAAATCAAAATACGAAAGGCTTTCATGGTTTGCAAAGAACATTACATTGGCTTGCAAATAATGCTGGATATTTGCCCACTTTTGGAAAACAGCTGCAACAAAGTTATAGAAAATATGCCAACTCATTCCACCCTTAGTTCTATATACATTCTTCAGAGGGCACAAGACCACAGCAGGTGTATCTTTTTACACTAGATACTGTCTGTAAGAACTATAATAATTTGAGCAGCATAAACCTATGCGAGCAACCTTAGGTACTTTTGCATATGTTATTATATACTTACTCTATTTTGCAATCATTTCATTAATTTCAATTGTTCACTCATTAGAAATGTTATAATAAAATGAAGCAGCCATTTGGTTAATAATTTTTTTCAAAATATGAAGTTACCATTTCAAAGGAGCTAGAAAAATAGTAATAATTTCCAATTCCAAGAAAGAAATCTCAGTCTTCCTCAGGCACTCTGTCCTCTGCTTGTCACTGATGTAGCATCCCACGCTACATGGTAGTGTCCAGTTTCTTCATGTTTCACAAACCACTCAACATCAAAAGTACTGGAGAGAAAGATGATACACACAAGTCTTCCAATGAGCATTCTGAGACAGTCTGTGGAACAGCTGTCCCTTTCACTCTCCCCTGTAGAAATGGCTGTGCCATTCTGAATAGCATTGTGATTAATGTTTCATATTCAAAAGTTTAATTTGAGGGACCACTGATAAATTTTGAGTTGCAGAGTCAAAAAGACCAATGGATAAACAATAACCCAGTTGCTATTGACTTTGTGCCAGAAGACAATATATATGATCTTATTTCATTTTCATGACCACCCTGTGGCTAGGCATTATTATTACCCTCATTTTCCAGATAAGGAAATCAAAGCCCAAAGAGGTTAGGGAACTTGTCCAAGATCACACAACTAGTAAATGGTGTGTAGCCAGGATTCAAACCCAAGCAATCTAAGAACTTGTCATTTTCTTCCAGAGACTTAACACAATGAGTTTATTTCCCATTCATGCTTCAAGGTCAACACAGGTCATCAGGAGAGTGCTCTGCTCTCCTTAGTCACTCAGAGAATTAGGCATACAGAAGCTCTGTTTGGACACATTTTTCCCATTCATGCAGGCAGGAAAAGGAAATGTAGCAAACCTCGTACCAGCCCTTAAAATTTCCTCCTGGAGGGAACATAAGTCACTTCCTCTCTTGTATCTTTGGTCATTACAAGTCATATGCCTAACTTCAAAGAGGCTAGGAAATGCATTCTTACTCTGTGTCAGGAAGGCAGACAGCCAAAATATTTTGGAACAGAACTAATGACAACTATAAAGGAAGTCAATGAATGGGGGTTTTGAAGACACAGGAACATCATTAGAATTGGCAAGGAGGTGGAGCTTACAACAACTATCTTAATTTTGATTTTTTTAGTTATGTTAAAACATCATGATAGTAAACCACATATGGGTAAATGCCCTATAAGGAAATCTTTGTGCTTCAGTAGAAAACTATACATTGTCTAGAAAACATCCTTCTGGGTATCTGATTCTGATCCTATGGGTGTTGTCTTACAACTCTATAAATTATAGATAACTGATTGCAATACAAAACAGTTCTTGTCTATAGACGTGCACATTATGTCCTGTCCAGTGGAGGTTAAATTGACTTGCTTTCCTCACAGCAAAAGAAGCTAGTTTTGCCTCCATTTGCATGTTCATTTCAATATTTTTGATCTATAAATATATCTGATCTTTGGATTTATCTTTAAACTAGTTATAGCATCTGCCTGTTTCCTTCATTATGAATTAAGTAAAATCTTTTAACACTATGAGAGAGAGAGAGAGAGAGACAGAGAGAGAGAGAGAGAGAGAGAGAGAGAGAGAGACAGGGTCTCCCTCTGTTGCCCAGGCCGGAGTGCAATGGTGCAATCACAGCTCACTGCAGCCTCAACCTCCTAAGCTCAAGTGAACCTCCCACATCAGGCTCCCTGAGTAGCTGGGACTACAGGTGTACGCCACCTCACCCGGCTAATTTTTTTCTTGTTTTGGGGTTTTTTTTTTTGGCAGAGATTGAGTTTCACCCTGTTGCCCAGGCTGGTCTCAAACTCCTGGGCTCAAGCTATCTGCCTGCCTCAACCTCCCAAAATGCTGGGATTACAGGCATGAGCCACCGTGCCTGGCCAACTTTACCCTTGTTAAAAATCTTCTTTTAAATGGACCATTATTTTTTATAATAAACTTTAATTTTTAGAACAGTATCAGACTGTAGAAAAATAATGAAAGTAGTACAGAGAGTTCCTATATACACCACACTCCGTTTCTCCTATTTATATCTTACATATTATGGTACATGTTTTTATAGTTAATGAACTATTACTGATACATTATTATTAACTAAAATCCATATTTTCTTCTAATTCCTTAGTTTTTGCCTAATACCCTCTTTCTGTTCCAGGCTTTCATCCAGGAAACCACATTGCAGTTAGTTGACATGTCTCACCTTAGGCTCCTCTTGGCTGGGATAGTTTCTCATTCTTTTCCTGTTTTTGATGACCTTATTAGTTTTGAGTACTGGTCAAGTATTATATAACATGTCCCTCAACTGGGATTTATCTGATGTTTTTCCCATGATCAGACTGGGGTTATGGGTTTGGAGGAGGAAGACAGCAGAGGTAAGGTGCCATTTCTATCACATCAAGTGATAAATATGTATTTATAGAGAATATACACTATCAAATGATTTCTCACTGTTGAGGTTAACCTTGCTCACCTGGCTAGTTTTTGTCAGTTTTCTCCACTGTAAAGTTACTTTAACCCACCTTTCCACACTGTACTCTTTATATCAGTATGGACTCACGGATCTATTTTATTTGGGGTGGCAGTGGGGCAGGTTCCAGTACTACTTTATGTTGTTGCTCAGACAGTTCCAGTGTTGGCCATTGGAAGCGCTTTCAGTTGGCTCCTGGGTCCCTTTGATATAACCCATTCTTGTGGATTTGTTTGTTGTTGTTATTGTTTTGTTTTAAGCTCTTCCTTACTTCATGGCTCTACAAGATACTATAGGCTCATCTTGTACATCTCCTGCCCAGTCCTAGAATCATCCACTTACATAAGGAGACTTGGTTCCTTTTACTTGGTTCCTTTTATTGTCTTGTCACATTCTGCATTCAATCCTAGGATCCCCCAACCCCTTAAATTACTTTTTCATTTGCATACATTAAGGTTCACTCTGTGTACTATAAAGTTCTATGGGTTTTAACAAATACATAGTATCATATATCCATAATTACAATATCATACAAAATAGCATCACCACCCTAAAAAATTCTCTGTACTTCACCTACTCAACCCTGCTTCCCTCTGCCAGCAACCACTAATAGTTTTACTATTACTACAGTCACTTTTCCAGAATATCATATAATTGGAACCATAGAGTATGTAGCCTTTCACTTAGCAATATGCATTTAAGATTCATCCATTTCTTTTTGTGGCTTGATAGCTATTTCTGTTTATCACTGAATAATATTTTATTTTATGATACACCACAATTTATCTAATCACCTATTAAAGGACATTTTTGTTGTTTCTAGTTTTCAGAAATTATTAATAAAGCTGTCAAAACATTCACATGTAGGTTTTCTCTGGTGTGATAAGACTATATTTAGCTTTGTAGGAAACTGTCAAACTATCTTTTAAAGTGGCTGTTCCATTTTGTTTTCCCAGAAGCAATGAATGAGGGTCCTTTTGCTCTGCATCCTTGCCAGCAATTGGTATTGTCAGTTTTTTTGGATTTTTGCCATTCTAATAGATGTACAGTGGTATCTTATTGTTGTTTTAATTTGCAATTCCCATCTACAGCCATACTACCTTGAACATGCCTAATCTTGTCTAATTTGCAATTCCCTAATGACAAAAATGACATCTTTCCGTATGCTTGTCATCACGTATCTTTTTTAGTGAGGTATCTGTTCAGTTCTTTTGCCCGTTTTTTATTTGAGCAGGTAATAACTTTTTAGGCTACATCATTTTGCTAGGCACCGGGCATCAGAGTCCATCTTTGAGTTTCCCTTCACTCTTATTTTTGGGCAGTATCTGGTATGCAATTTGAATTGGCCTTCTCTGAAAGCCTGCTCTCTTAACTATGACTCTGTCCTGGTCTCTAAGCTGCTGCAGCTGCTGGTAATGAAGATGATGATGATTATATATATATTGAGTGCTAACTATGTGCCATTGCATGGACCGCATTGTACATATATAAGTGTACGGCATGGATTATTCCCTTTCCTCCTCACAACAACCCTAAACGTAAATACTATCAGTATCTCTGTTTTATAAATGAGAAAACTGAAACCTAGAGAACATTAAGAAACTTGCCCATGTTTACAGCTAGTAAGTAACTGAGCCACTACTGAATCCACAGAGTTTAAGTCCAGAGCCTATAATCTTAACCACTATGGAATATCCATACTGCCTAGAAATGAGAAAGATAAAAAGCTAAAAACAACTTATACTCTTTCCCAGTGCTTAAAAATACTTGAAACACCAAATCAGTCATTTCTGGAAACTACCAAAAAAAATATATTATCTGTGGAAAAGGAATGAAACAAATTACTGATAAGTAGTCAAAATAATGTTATCTGAATGCTGAAAATGTACTCCTACCAAGTAAAACACAGAGAAGAATTAGGCAATCTTTGCCTCAAGAATTTAATGGTTAGGACAAAGGAAGGTTTCAACATCTCCGAGTTGCAGCACTAATATGACCACAAGCAACCACAGACGTATGCCTACCAGGCTCTTAGGTATAGCAACTAAAGCTGGTATATTGTCTGATGCTAACTTAGCTATTTCTCCTATTGTCCTCTGAAAAATCTTATGCTAATTCTAGAAACAATAACAACTGAGATACCTAAAGAAGTGTCATTGGTAAAGAAATGACCCTTCATCTCTGTATCTCCCTCAGCCTTCGCATCACCAAGCCCCTCCAGCCACTTGAGTCAGAGCTTTGAGATGAAAGGGAAATCATCACCTTATCACACACAAATAGGCTATCGGTGCCTCATGGAAGGGAAGCAGTTGAGCTGGAAATCATCACTAGGTTGTCTGAAATCCTTCCTGACGATTAACAAGCCGCTTCCGTGAAAGAAGAAAGATCTCCACCTTCTTCTGCTTAACTCCCAGCACCACTGAACTGGGAACTTCACATCCTGCTGTCATCGGACTTTAAAAAAAAAAAAAAAAAAAAATCTCCTTCTGAAGAGTAAAATTTTGAGGTTTGGTTAAAAAAAAAAAAAAAAAAAAAAAAAAAAAAAAAAAAAAAAAAAAACCTCCTTTTATCCACAGAATTCTTGGAAAGAGTGTCTTCTAACTCTTTCTCTCTTTCACACTTGACAAGTAAAATTTCTCCCAAACTGGCTCCTCATTTAAATATGGGTAGGAAATAGATTTAGACTTGGCATCTTGAAAAATGGGACTGCTGACATACAAATCCTGCTACTTTATGTGGTATTGTTGACACTGCTATCACTTCTTTTACTGGTCGATCCTTGAGAGCAGCTTTAATCAGGTTAATCATTACTGTTTCCAAATTTTGTTTCTAAGTTAGCAGATGATTTGAAGATTAAACTCCTTCTAGGCTCTAATCTCATCTGGAAGTTGGAATTGTTCTTACCTGAACTGCAAACCATCCAGGGCATGCAGTCAAAACAAGAATGCAGGATCTCTAGAACTCTAAATGGTATTTTGGCTCCTTGGGAAGAGCTCCATGTCCCTGACAACGTTTTAAATAAATGCTTGTTTATTCAAGTCTTAATTCCAACAATATGAATCATGTTCCAGGTTATTTATGAGGAAACAACATGCCCTTCTCAGCCACTGTGTTACTCCCTTCCAGGCCACTATTGCAGGGCCTCCTGTTCACCTGTAATAAATGGTGCACCCTTCCATTGTGCAGCAATTGCCTTATGTTGTGGTCCTACTTACATCAGTTAAAGTGAGCCAAAGACAAGAACTGTGTCCTCTCATCTCTGTAACCTCCTCACACAGTAGGTATTCAATAACTGTTTATTGACATAACTGATTTAATAAATCACCCTGAGACACAGGACTACTATTTGATAAAGTTGTTTAACGGTATCTGTTTCATGTGCTGAGTATTTTAACATAAAAATATGGCCAGGCACAGTGGCTCACATCTGTAATCCCAGCACTTTGGGAGGCCGAGGCGGGCAGATCACAAGGTCAGAAGTTTGAGACAAGCCTGGCCAACGTGGCGAAACCTCGTCTCTACTAAAAATACAAAAAACTAGCTGGGCGTGGTGGTGTGCAACTGTAGTTCCAGCTACTCGGGAGGCTGAAGCGGGAGAATCACTTGAACCCAAGTGGCAAAGGTTGAGGTGAGCCAAGATTGCGCCAGTGCACTCCAGCCTAGACTCCGAGAACGAAACTCCATTTCAAAAATAAATAAATAAATAAATAAATAAATAAATAAAACTTAATGTGAAAGCAAATAGGACCTATATATTTTCACTGCAGTATAAATCAGATATTCACTTTTTGCTTTTTCTTTACACCCATGTCATGATGTCTGCGATTTACTCTTAAGTGCTCCAACATTATGAATGTGTAAATTAACTTAATATACCCTCAAGTGTTTCAGTTACTCTAAATGGGGATCCATACTCCTGGGATGGTTAGCTAACATTTAACCAGAAAGACCACACTATCAGTGATTACTACAAATGCTTCAACTCTCTCTATTTCTAGTCATGACCAGAGACTTTACTAATTAACACAATGAATGTTACAAATGAGTTTTTCTTGATTAAAATAATGACATATTAATTAGTACAATGGATATTAAAAATAGACTGTGAGTGGCAAAATTAATGTATATTCAAGACAGGTGAATTGTTTAAATATATATATATAACCAAGACATTCCCTACCCTTTTATGAAAAGGAAAGAGAAAACTTTGCCTCCACCACTCCACCATGGGGTCCAAGGCTGATCCCTAAACTACCATAGTTTGTGTCCAGCCATAGGTTTGGAGGATTCTGGTAAAAAGTTAATTGAGTTCTTCCCCTAGAGTATTCTCATAGCCTTGGGTAAATCTTTCATGCAATGAGTAGACAAAGCATTTCTTCCTTGATCATTTGAGACTTCCTCAAGTTTATAAAGCAAGCTGTCTGATAAATGTTTACCTAAAAACATTTAAACATTATATGTACGATGAAATTTGATCAAGTCTTGCTTTTATTGTAACCTGGTAGAGGAATGTGTAGTGGAATAGCTAACCTCTGCCCACCTCTAACTATGGGTAAATGTTATTTATTGAAAGAATCTAATCGTTTCTCATGACACATTGGCTTAGGTCAGTTTGCAACATCACTGTAAACTGGTTGCTTTTTGTTGCTGCTTTTATTTTACTTGCATTTTATGCTAAAAAGGCTTTAGTGATGAAGCAGCCTTTTCCAACAGCTGAATATCATTGGTGGAGACTAGAATTAGCAACTTCATTAGCATACGGGACTCTAACTTGGCAAACTGGCCCTTGGAGTCCAAATATGTTTAACACATACATGGATATCTTCCAAGTGTTTTCACATTGGCTTTCTTTTTTTCCTAGTAACTAAAAGTGACTTCTGCCTCCAGAGAGAACACCCATGAAGTCGTGTGACAGGGGAAGCTATTCATTTCCTATTCATTAAGCCAAAATGTACACTTTCAGCTTTGGTCCTATCATTTTATCTCTACGTATTTCAGCTTACATTGTTGGAGTCAGAAGACCTTTTCCAAACCAAAATTTGAAGATCCGGCATAAGAGAAAGCTTTTCATGTTTCTTGCCTAGTCAGAAAACCAAGTTGATGGATTCCAGACAGCACCTTCTTCCCAACCATCACCTCGTGTGATAGCTAAGGCAGTTAATATAGATTCAGTGTTCCCTGTGGAAGTGTCCAATGCTGTGACTCAAATGTATTTTTAAGGAGGTCTAAAGGGACTCGCATTAGAAAATAACCCTGGAAACATTAAGATGTATGAAGTGGTAGCGGCTCTCTCCATTTTCTTCAAAAGTATAACTTTCCAGAGACTCCTATGCATGCAAGGAATGCTTTCCAGGGGGCCGGGAATGTTTCTCCCTGTGTTCTGACAGGGACTCAAGGGCAGCATAAACTGGAACTGGGGACAAAAGGCACAGGCTATGTTGCAGATCACTGAGCAAATGCCCAATGTTTTTACTGAAAACTCTTGATCTATTATCCTAGTGAATATTATATGCTAAAAGTGTTCAGGTGCCAGACTCAGGGTATTGGGCATTCCTCACAAATTGGACAGGAAGCTAAAGAAACAAGAGAAGGAAAAGAGGGGAATAATTAACAGTATTAGCAACTCCCAAATCCTGGCCTAATTCATACTCTTAATGCCTGGAAGTAATGGGTGATCTTCCAAAGTACAATATTTTATGCAGTTCTAATTAATGTTTAAACCATAATTTCTGAAGCAAACCTGATTATTTTTTCTATTCTTGGAGAAAACTTGATTTTCGGATATTCCCTCAAATATAAAAGGGAATATCCGAAAATCAAGAAAAAAAATTTTCTTTTCTAAATTGCTAAACTTTATTTTTTTATTTTATTTATTTATTTTTTGAGACAGGGTCACACTCTGTCACCCAGGCTGGAGCTCAGTGGTACTATCACAGCTCACTGCAGCCTCAGCCTACCCAGGCTCAGTTGATCCTCCCACCTCAGCCTCCAGAGTAGCTGGGACTAAAGGGGCAAGCACTAATTTTTGTATTTTTGTTGAGATGGGGTTTCCCCTTGTTGCCCAGGCTGGTCTCAAACTTGTGAGCTCAAGTGATCTGCCCGCCTCAGCCTCCCAAAACTAAAGTATTATTAAAAGATGACTGAATCAGTGTGCTTCTGCAGTTTTTGAATAAGGTGTATTATACCCAAAATATCAACATTCTGGATTGTGATTCATTTCACAATGTGTTTGGGCTTAGTTTACTTTAAATAAACACCCTGTCCATTAATTTTATATCAAAATATAAAGCTTCCACTTCTGGATCATCTTTATTCTAGCTTCCCTCTTACATTTTACAGAACAATAATAGAAACACAAGTTTTTTTTTCAGAAGTAAATACTAAATGTAATATGCATTACATTGAACACTAAGCTATTTACTTCTCACATCATTTATTGCAGGATGTTTGAGTTGGGCAGAAAAGGTTAGAAATTAACTCTGAATTAACCTGGAATTCAAGTTTAAGGGAATTGAGGGGAAAGGGGATACTTTCGGGTTGTCAGGAATAAAGGAATATGGTTTGATATCAGAAGCCCGTGAGAACAGAGATGAATAGGATGAAGATTCTGCTTCAAAGCAATTGACCATCAAGTAGAGAAGAGACTGATGTGCAGTAAGAAACAGAGTTTCTCACCCAGATATTGAGGTGAGGTGATAAACAAAAATAAACAAACAAAAAACCTGAAAGGGCAAGGAAAGGAGCAATCGTCTCTGAGATGGTGGTAGGGTGGAAGGAGGGCTTGGGTAAAGCCCTTGGAGAAGGTGAGCTAATATTTGTTGAGTGTCCACTAATTCCTGCCCAAGTAGGACAAGATGGTCCACTTAAATCTTAAAACAGTCCTCTGAGAATGGTACAGTTTTACAGAAGATGAAACCAAAGGTTACAGAACAAAATGCTTGGGCATCTTCAGTGATCAATTGTGCAGCTAGGAAAGAAGAGATCCACCAGGGAACCGAAGTATGAATGGTTCCAAAATCCATCTCCTTTTGACTAAAAACACTTGCTTGCCTAAGAAGATATGCTAACCATCTTGTATATATTAACCCACCTAATCTTATTTAATCCTCACCTAAATCCCTGTGCAATAGGCATTGTTAACCCCAGTTTACAGATGAAGAAAACAAGTCCAAATAAGCAAGTTAACTTGACCAAAGCGCCACACTTTGACCAAAGTCAAAGATTCAAACACAAGTCTATCTCACTCTCACTTCAAGATGAGCTTGAAATCTGAGTAGAACCTCAACAGGTGCAGATGAAGGAGAGATTCAAAGACAGCTCACTTCCCATTTCCCTACACTGATGCCTGGAGGTCACAGTACATGCAAAGCCAGAATTGAGGGTCCACTGGACTTTTTATTTTCCCAAACAATATTTACTACATCCTATGACCCTTATCAAAGGGCAGACAGCATAAACTTTATAAGCCGACTGCTACCAGCACAACTTTTCCCTGGAGAACTCCACTCTCCAGAATTCCAGGCTACCATCCAAAATTCCAAATACCCTCAGAGAGGGAACTCTGAGGTAAACAGATCCCATCTTCAGAGAGTAACCAAAGAGCCTCTGGCCACAACTCAGGAGATTAGCCACTGCCTTGATTCATCTCTGCAAAGTCAGCCTGTGGGGTTCCCAGAGCCATGAGGAGGAAGTGGGCCAGGAAGGAATCAATAATTGCCACCCACAGATGTGCCTGTGAGTGCTATAAAGGGAATGACCAAGAACACCTAGGGGAGGTTCTCAGAACACGCAGCCAGTCTTCCATGTTGGAGCAAGTCTTAGTTCTTCCAGGCACGAATTTTTAGTGCCCACTTCTGTTCCTTAGCAAAAAAGAAAAAAAGGAGAAAAAGAAAAGAAAGCAGGAATGAACTTTTAATAACATTCTTTCAAACCAGAATGGGCAAGAAAGGTTTTTCTGGCTATATATGGAAAAATGTCCTGGCTCTGCCAAGTACCTAAAGGAGACTCTCCAATCCTCTGACGTATGAATCATGATCTAAACAACAAATTCCAAGCTCAAAACAGTTTCCAAGGGAAGAAAAGGGAGCTCAGTTATCCAAATGTGTGCATACCTTCTGGACTAGCAGCAGTGGGAAACTGAATGCCGCATTTATCCTTGAAGATTAAATCTTCTTCAAGAGAAATAGCACGAGTCTCGTGTTTGGTCCTTGAGTGACTCTTCTCTTCTATAACTTTACAGACTTTTAAATAACCATTATCATCAATCTTGAAACAAAACAAATACTTGACCATGTTGAGCTAATTCTTAAATCAATTATAAGAATATTTTATTCAACAAAATATAAAGTATTTTTACACATTTTCTATTTTTAAATGTAATTTTTAAAAATATATAATGGAGTATAGAAAAAAAAGAAGAGCATTATTTCATACAATATCACCTCTTCTATACTGCAAATGTATCAAGAGGTTTTTTTAAGTTAGGATATTAAATGTTATTAAATAAAGACATGATTAGGAAATGCTTATTCCCTTAATCAGGTCTAAGGTATTTCATTAACATTTATGTTTAGCTGACTTGATAAGAAGATGAGTTAGAAAGTATGGTTATTGCAAGCATATTAAATGAGGACCTGGTGGCCATGGGCCCAAGGAAGAGAACAGTTGAGAGTAAAATTTCTTCTGAGGCTTGAAGACTATCTCATGGAAGAGAAAGTAGACTTGTTGTGAATAACCCCAAAGACATCAGAAGGATCACTGGACAGAGGTTAGGAGCAAGGCAGATTCGGGGTCAATATAAGGAAGAATCTTCAAACTATTTTAGCTGCCCAAAGATAGAATGAGTAATTCATTCTCTTTTGCAAGAAATACATAAGCAAAAGTTAAGCACCTGGCAGGTATTCTTTACTATTTTTAGCAATAGAGAATACATTCCTATTTTATTTCTAGTCAGCTCTAATATTTCCTAACAATTGTGATTTTCAAAGGGATTTCCCCATGGGTTGCTCAAATTCTCTCGTTCAAAACTAAATCATTTTTTCTCTTAAGCAGCATGTCTATTTTTGCTGTCTCAGTAAATGGCACCTTCATCCATCCACTGCAAAAGCTCAAAGCCTATGCAACATCTTATACTCATCTTCTTTCTCATGCTAAATATGTGATCACTTCCCAAGTCTTATCCATTCTCCCTCTCAAATATCACTCACGTCAGATGATAGGTTAAAAAAGATGACCCTCTTGTACAAGAGCAGTGGCCCTCAACCTTAGCTGCTCATTAGAATCATCTGGAGAGCATTTAGAATGTAAGGTGATTTTAATATTCTCAAGCTGTGCCCCAGACCAATTAAATACAAATCTCTGTGGATAGACCAGGCACCAGTATTTTAGCTCTCAGGTGATTTCAATGTGCAGCCAGAACTGAGAACCATTGAAAAAGAGGCAAGAAGTCCAAATAAGAAGGTACTGAATTGAAGTAATCAAAATACGAAATTATGCACTAGGGTAGTTACAATTGGAATTGAAATTTGAAAAATATTTTGAGATAATTGAGAGAGATATTGGAACACAGTGTCAATCTCTCATGGCAGTTCTTTTCATCCTATGCCATGGTCAGAAATAACCCAGCAACCAGCTACTTCCCAAAGTAACTGAAGGTAAAGGTATCTGAACGGATCAGCTCAAACTTTTCACTATCCCTGAGGAACAACCTACACTGAGTTAGGCAGGTGGATCACTTGAGATTAGGAGTTCAAGACCAGCCTGGCCAACATGTGAAACCCCGTCTCCACTAAAAATACAAAAGTTAGCCAGGCGTGGTAGCACAGGCCTGTAGTCCCAGGTACTCAGGAGGCTGAGGCAGGAGAATGGCTTGAATACAGAAGTCAGAGGTTGCAGTGAGCCAAGATCACACCACTGCACTTCAGCCTGGGTGACAGAGCAAGACACTGTCAGAAAAAAAAAAAAAAGACTATTTGAATACCCTTTATTTCTTTCTTTTGCCTGATTGCCCTGGCCAGAACTTCCAATACTATGTTGAATAGGAGTGGTAAGAGAAGGCATCCTTGTCTTGTGCCGATTTTCAAAGGGAATCCTTCCAGCTTTTGCCCGGCTGTGGGTTTGTCATAAATAGATCTTATTATTTTGAGACATGTTCCATGTCTCTCTGTCTCTGTTTGCAGATAACATGATTGTATATTTAGAAAACCGCAGTGTCTCAGCCCAAAAACTCCTTCAGCTGATAAGCAACTTCAGCAAAGTCTCAGGATACAAAATAAATGTGCAAAAATCACACGCATTCCTATACACCAATAACAGACAAACAGAGAGCCAAATCATGAGTGAACTCCCATTCACAATTGCTACAAAGAGAATAAAATACCTAGGAATACAACTTACAAGGGATGTGAAGGACCTCTTCAAGAAGAACTACAAACCACTGTTGAAGGAAATAAGAGACGACACAAACAAATGGAAAAACATTCCATGCTCATGAATAGGAAGAATCAACATCGTGAAAATGGCCTTACTGCCCAAAGTAATTTATAGATTCAGTGCTATTCCCATCAAGCTACCATTGACTTTCTTCACAGAATTAGAAAAAACTAGTTTAAATTTAACATGGAACCAAAAAAGAGCCAGTATAGCCAAGACAATCCTAAACAAAAAGAACAAAGCTGGAGGCATCACGCTACCTGACTTCAAACTATACTACAAGGCTACAGTAACCACAACAGCATAGTACTGGTACCAAAACAGAGATATAGACCAATAGAACAGAACAGAGACCTCAGAAATAACACCACACATCTACAACCATCTGATCTTTGACAAACCTGACAAAAAAAAAAAAGCAATAGGGAAAGGATTCTCTATTTGATAAATGGCATTGGGAAAACTGGCATTCAGAAAACTGAAACTGGACCCCTTCCTTACACCTTACACAAAAATGAACTCAAGATGGATTAAAGACTTAAACATAAGACCTGAAACCATAAAAATGCTAGAAGAAAACCTAGGCAATACCATTCAGGACACAGACATGGGGAAAGACGTCATGACTAAAACACCAAAGCAATTGCAACAAAAGCCAAAATTGACAAATGGGATCTAATTAAACTAAAGAGCTTCTGCACAGCAAAAGAAACTATCATCAGAGTGAACAGGCTACCTACAGATTGGGAGAAAATTTTTGCAATCTATCCATCTGACAAAGGGCTAATATCCAGAATCTACAAGGAACTTAAACAAATTTACAATAAAAAAATACCCCATCAAACAGTAGGTGAAGGATATGAACAGACACTTCTCAAAAGAAGACATTTATGCAGCCAACAAACGTATGAAAAAAAGCTCATCATCAGTGGTCATTAGAGAAATGCAAATCAAAACCACAATGAGATACCATCTCATGCCAGTTAGAATGGCAATAATTAAGAAGTTAGGAAACAACAGATGCTGGCAAGGCTGTGGAGAAATAGGAATGCTTTTACACTGTTTGGTGGGAGTGTAAATTAACTCAAACATTGTCGAAGACAGTATGGCGATTTCTCAAGGATCTAGAACTAGAAATACCATTTGACCCAGCAATCCCATTACTGGGTATATACCCAAAGGATTATAAATCATTCTATTATAAAGACACATGCACTTGTATGTTTACTGCAGCACTATTTACAATACCAATGACTTGGAACCAACCCAAATGCCCATCAATGATAGACTAGATAAAGAAAATGTGGCACATATACAGCACGGAATACTATGCAGCCATAAAAATGAGTTCATGTCCTTTGGAGGGACATGGATGAAGCCGGAAACCATCATTTTCAGCAAACTAACACAGGAACAGAAAACTGAACACTGCATGTTCTCACTCATAAGTGTGAGTTGAACAATGAGAACACATGGACACAGGGAGAGGAACATCACACACTGGGGCCTGTTGGGGGATAGGTTGCTAGGGGAGGGATAGCATTAGGAGAAATACCTAATGCATGTGGGGCTGAAAACCTGGATGACAGGTTGATGGGTACAGCAAACCACCATGGCACATGTATACCTGTGTAACAAACCTGCACATTCTGCACATGTATCCCAGAACTTAAAGTATAATAAAAAAAAATTTAAATTAAAAAAGGAGAAAAAAAATGAAGCACTTGTGTAAGTAGATAACAAAATGCTTTATCAGAGTCACCTATGGCATGCCCTGAAAAATTAGATGCTAAAAAAGTTTTGGGTACCTAAAAAGCAAGCAATGTGTCCATCTAAATCACATTCTAAGATCTAATATTAACATATGTGATATTCATAAATATTAGAGCTAATTATACTTTTGATAATTGACTAAATATTATTCTTAAGATTGACATTTTTATTATATGCAACAAACAAAATTTTTCTTTAAAAAATTTTTTCTAATTAATATAACTCAGAATTATGCACATATTATCATATGCATTTAGTTCAAAGATAAAATCACTGTCAGACCAATATACCTTGCCATTCCTAGAAACAGCCCTGATTTACCACAACTATTTCCTCAGGAAGTGGGGTGGGAGTAGAAAGCCACTAAACTCCTACACTCGTCTGTCAGCCCATGACGCTCTGTGATGGCACAAGAAACCCAAGAATAGGCCATGAAATGAGTTAAAGTCATATACTGTAGGCACCCTACTCCGACTTCCTGGGCCTGCTCAGTGTATTGCCAAGAAAAAAACCAATAAAGGAAATCTGTGACTATCCACTAAGCCAAATTTTACTATCTTTTTCTAAACTTTCTAGTACAAAAGAAATGAAATAAAACCATCTAAGGGAACGACTTTTTAAACATTACAAAAAGAATATAAGTATATGAGATGAGACCATGAAGAAAAACAAGAGAATAAAGAACCCAAAATTCAGGTAAGGGAATACCTCTGAGGTGGAGAGAAAGGGAAGGGCCTAGGGAGGAGAACATGCAGAACTCCAAAGGAAACAGTAATGCTCTGCTTCCTAAACTGACTGTCTGATGTTCACACCAGATGTTGGTTTTATTGTTCTTCTTTGCACCTTTCACATATCTAATGAGTATTTATGTAATTAATAACTAAAACAATGTTTAAAGATTATTTTTGGACCAGGTATGGTGGCTCACGCCTGTAATCCCAGCACTTTGGGAGGCCGAGGTGGGCAGATCACCTAAGGTCAGGAGTTGGAGACCAGCCTGGCCAACATGGTGAAACCCTGTCTCTACTAAAAATACAAAAATTAGCTGGGTGTGGTGGTACATGCCTGTAATCCCAGCTACTCGGGAGGCTGAGGCAGGCGAATCGCTTGAACCTAGGAGGCAGAGGTTGCAGTGAGCCGAGATCGCACCATTGCACTCCAGCCTGGGCGACAAGAGCAAGACTTAGTCTCAAAAAAAAAAAAAAAAAAAAAAAAAGGCCAGGCGTGGTGGCTCACACCTGTAATCCCAACACTTTGGGAGGCTGAGTTGGGCGGATCACGAGGTCAGGAGATCGAGACCATCCCGGCTAACACGGTGAAACCCCGTGTCTACCAAAAATACAAAAAAAAAAAAAAAAAAAAAATAGCTGGGCGTGGTCACGGCAGGCTCCCGGCTACTCAGGAGGCTGAGGCAGGAGAATGGCGCGAACCCGGGAGGAGGCGCTTGCGGTCAGCCGAGATCTCGCCACTGCACTCCAGCCTGGGCGACAAAGCGAGACTCCGTCTCAAAAAAAAAACTAAGGCCGGGCGCGGTGGCTCACGCTTGTAATCCCAGCACTTTGGGAGGCCGAGGCAGGCGGATCACGAGGTCAGGAGATCGAGACCACGGTGAAACCCCGTCTCTACTAAAAATACAAAAAAAAAAAAATTAGCCGGGCGTGGTGGCGGGCGCCTGTAGTCCCAGCTACTCGGAAAGGGTGAGGCAGGAGAATGGCGTGAACCCGGGAGGCGGAGCTTGCAGTGAGCCGAGATTGCGCCACTGCACTCCAGCCTGGGCGACAGAGCGAGACTCCGTCTCAAAAAAAAAAAAAACTAAAAAATTTTTAATGGAGTAAAAAGGAAGATATCTAGATTTTTGTCCCAAGCCTGAAACTGTGTAACCTTTAGCCAGATATTTCTCTGAGATTTAGTAAAATACAGGCATTGGACTAGAGCAGGAGCAGGCAAACTGGGGCTCATCACCTGCTTTTATAAATAAAGTTTTATTGAAACATAAGCAAATCCATGCGTTTGCATAGTGTCTATGGCTGCTTTTACAACAGTAGCTAGTGGTAAGTAGTAGCAATAGAGATCATATGTTCTGAAAATCCTAAAACATTTATTATATGATCCTTTAAGAAAAGTTCCCAACCTTGGACTGGGGAATTATGGTTTCTCCTAACTAACAAAGGCTAATATTAAGGGGGGAAAATGGTAGTATCAAAACACGCTAACACCTGTTGGCTCACTGATGGACCAAAATTTATTTTTGGTACTTTCCATAAATGTTTTGTTTAGGTTAAATGCCTCATATTTGTAAAATCTCATGAACTGTATCAACAGATTTTAGACATATATTTTGTACAGTGTATCAATAGTAACAGGAGTGCAGAATCAGCACTCTTCTGAGCTGGATGCTGAGATCTGTCTCTGAAACTAAAGCTTGTAACTGAAAACCTGGCTGGGAAATCTCTGAAGTCCAAGACACTCCAGCTCTTGTGAAGACTCTCAGCTCACTTAGAATCAGAGAAGTTCATTCCCAGGACTCCCCATATGCTGGCCCAGGGTTTTCTCAAGGAGAGTTTTAGTCTCAGCATACACATGTATGCACATGGGAAAGCCTGGCATTTGGCATTTTTAAATGCCAAGAGTGGTAAGTTCATCCTGTTCTTCATACCAGTATGTTCACTTTTATATTTGGGCAAACGATCCATTAGCCTACAAAACTCTTAGGGAGCTGTCTATTCCAGAGATAAAAAACAGGAAAATATTGTCTCCTCAAACTTTTTCCTGTATAGCCATAGCTCTTTGTTCTCCTTGATGTCCTCCTGTGACATCAATGATCCAATGTCACGTTCACACTTGGGACTGACAGCTGCCAAACCCAAACTTGCCATGCTGCCTGAAGTCCAACAATTATTTGGATGACCAAGTGGCATGAATGACTGGAAACCACTCTGAGTACCTAACTTCTGGTTCTGCAAAACCCATGAAATTAACTAAAACTAAGACATTGGTTGGAACTATATCCATTCCAGGGTCTATAGATTCACAAGAGCAGCAAAACCAGAATTTCCTTCCTTGGCTGTCCTAGGATAGCTGCGTATCAGGCCCACAAAAGGGTCGTAATGCAGAAAATGGCGCTGCTCAGGTGCCCCAACAGTCTCTGGAGCCACAGCCAGTATGCCATCCTTGTTTGACACATAGTGCTTCTGTTACTTTCATTTAACTGAAAGCAACAAATCTCCTTTTTTCCCTCTAAAAATAAGATGTTTATGAGGGTTTATATGATTTCTTTTCTAGTCTGCATTTCATGTGCATAGATCAAAGTCACTTGTTTGATAAGAAGTGCTTAACATAGGAAACTATTTTGGTATATAGGTATTTAGGGAATTTTGACTTTGGGCAAGAAAGAACACTTGGAGTTGAAATGAGAGGACCTGGGTTCTAGTTTTTTGTATCAAGCTGGAAAGGCACCTAACCTCTCAAGACATATTTTTTGGAAGTAAACTTCTTGGAATAAGTGGTCTGAAGATAACTCTCATCTGCCTCCTTTCAATGAATAATTTTGCTCCCAAATCTAATGAGCTTGAAGCTTTGAAAGAATCTCCTTGATGTCTTCAAATTGCTCTGAATCTTTATCCTCTCGGTCTCTGCTTCCTCTCTCTCTCTCTCTCAGTTGGAAATATCCTTCCTTCTTAAGGTACATTTTCCACGCTGGCTCCCCTTCTGTCTCTTCTGGAACATTGCTGTTGCCTGAACATGACCCATAATATTCGATCTCTATGCCTCTGCTCATGACATATTGTCATCTTACCTCATGGGAAAATCTCATGCAAGATCCAACAGAAATGCCACTTACTGCCTCTTGCCTTTTCTGAATCTTTACTGGTAGTGATCCCTTTGTCCTGTGCATCTCACCAGCTTTTATTTTATTTATTTATTGTAGTACTGACGTGTATTAAAAAGATTGTATATTTTTGCCTTTTCTGCTAGATTTTAAATTCCTCATTTCTTAGTTAACTTCCTATGCCTTATAATGTCTTACACAAAATAAGCACTCAACCTGTACTGAGTAATGATGAATAAAGTAGATTGAAAGTCTCCTCACATACTGATTCTGGATTCTGATTCGAAAAAGCTTCACTTCTATTGTCTGTAGCCCTTATCATGAAAGGGGTACACTTTAGAAACACATATCTTTATTATTGAGTAAATTAGCAGTTAGTCACAAATTCAATCCCAAAAGACATCACTTCTCAATGTGTATGTACCTAATCCATTTTTCTGTTTCCCTAATTTAGAGACTTTTTTCAAAATCCCAGAAAGTAAAGTTGAGTAAGGGAGAGACTGGCAACAAGGGCTTAAACAAAATGCTTACAATCTTTGAAGAAAAATCACTGTAGACAGGAAAGCCTTGAGGTAGGGATGGGACTTCCACTCCAACCAACTTACTCTTGCATCTTCCAAGAAAAACCCTCCAGAAAAGCCCTTAGATTTTACTGCTTGTCAAAAGTTAGCATTTTTTTCTTGTTTTGAAAAAACATTATTTATGACAACCCTTTCACTTTGTAAACATACAATAAATAATTAGTTTCAACTTATAATAAATAATAAGTTTAAAACAACTTAACAGTAAGAGCACAAAAGACTAAGAGGTAGTAATAAAAACTGAAATGAGAAGTCAAGTGTTCAATTTATTTTGCCCAGATTCTCCAGGGATTTTGTACTAGGGTTAAGTTAGACAATGATCCTGAGGTCCAAGGA
The DNA here is from genome assembly GCF_028878055.3 of Symphalangus syndactylus. Classification (NCBI taxonomy): domain Eukaryota; kingdom Metazoa; phylum Chordata; class Mammalia; order Primates; family Hylobatidae; genus Symphalangus; species Symphalangus syndactylus. Next base: position 102,083,198 of record NC_072430.2, on the reverse strand, counting down.
CTATTCTTTCACACATTGGTGAGACCCACAGCATCTTCTGCACTCAGGTGTTTCTGAATATTTATACTCTTGGACAATACATTTAAATACACAACATTAAATTCTGTTTTCTTATTCTTTTCTTAATTTTCCCAAGATTCACTTTATTTCCTCTCAGTCCATTCCATTCCATCTTAATCACTATTTCTTACTCCTCTTATGAAAACAATCATGATCTTTAGCTCCATTTCACCTAAACTTAGAATTTACTGTCCTACTTAATAGATTCTAAAATATTTCCTCTGTAAAGTTGGTAAGCTCTGTTTTATGTATTTATTCAGTTAGTGAATATTTATTGGCCACTTACTATATGTACTCACTCTTCTAAGTGCTGGAAATACAGCAGTGATCAAAACACACAAATTCCTGCTCTCAAAGAGCTTACATTTTAGTGGTGGGGACAAACAATAAACACATGTATGTCAGGAGGTGTTAAGTGATATAAAGAAAAGTGAGGCAGGTATGGGACTAGAAAGTGCTGCAAGGAAAGTACTAGCTTAGGTAGCATCATGAAGGGCAGAGTGGGGTAACAAACCTCTCAAAAGTCTACAGGAAGAATATTCTTGGTAGAAAGAACTCATGTGCCAAGACCCTGAGGCAGAATCCTTCTTAGTCTGGTTAAGGAATAGCAATGGACAGTTAGAAAACTCTATAGCCCATCAGATTATACTAGCTGAAGACTTCATTTAATTAAGGTTCATAAACATTCTACTATTACTTAAATTACTTTCCAAATAGAAATTGTCATGTGAAACAAAATAATCTAAACTACACTGTCCTCTTGAATTAATTTTTGCTGAGTACCAGTAGGTATTCAGACAGTGCCAGATGGACAAAACCGTTTTCTGGCTCTAAAGCATCCTAGATGTGAAAGTGACTTTGTGTGATAGTAATTCATTTCCTCCAAGTCTTATTCTTATCCTTAGTCTAAGTCAATGAAATGACAACCTAAATATATATAAATTATGAAATATGTGTCTAAAAATTCTTCATGATACTTAATCACTGGCATCATTATTCTTATTTATGTACTCTCATTCTCCTCCACTGGATTGTAAATTCCATGAGAGCAGAGAATCTGTTTTGTTTAACACTATTCCCAGTGTCTGGAAAACAGTACTTGAGTTGTATACTAGACACTCAATGAATATCGAAGATCAGATAGGAATACAACAAAAAGGAGAAAGAAATATGCTGTTATTTTGGTTAAAGAGAGCCTATGTCGTTGAGATGATGGCAATAAGAAAACCAGTAATATTATGTGAGTCTTTATCGAATGGTAGGTACTGTGCTGAATGCTCTACAGTGCAGTATGCGGTGTATACAACAACTTTTCGAAGTAAATACTATTATTATCCTTATGCTACAATTGAGGAAACAGAGGCTGAAAAGGTGAGTATGACCAATTTGCAAGTATCAGAGTTCAGGTTCGAACACAGGGTATTTGAGTCAAGGACTAAGGAAACGAGGAAATACATACACACACAAATTTATATTAATAAATTATAAGTATTGTAAAAATGTTCTATCAGGAAGACAAAACTAGGAACAGGGCACAAAGTTAAGGATGAACAGGTACTTCTCAGATAGAAGAAGGGTAAAACATGAGGGTTCTCTTGGGCATGATGCCAAGATCAGCCTTGCAGTACATTTTATAAATGGACTAGAAGAGACTGAGTAATCTGATGTTTCAAATTTTGCAAATGACACATTAAGCATCTCTGGGGTGTGAAATGCCAACCTGATAAAAATAAAACAAAGTACACTTAGAGAATGACAAGCTATAAGTTCACAGAGCCCAAGAACGGGATCTGGCAACTTCATGAAGCAGGTAGGTGTCTCTCTGATTTCCATTTCAGTACTTGCTTTCCTGGTTCAGAACGTTCCACTGTCCTCTGATCTATCAAGACCCTTGAGCCCAGTAACCTACCTCATGGCATAGTTAAGGCAAGAAGGCCCCCAAGAACTCATAGAGCCAGCCAAGACCTGAAATTTGAACTAACTACACTCGGTGTTCAGATCAGGACATCCAGCCCTGCCAATCAGAAAGATCTAACTAGTCCCAGTCTGCAAGGGAACAAATGCCAGAACACTACAACTCAGCTCATCTGTACCTTCTCAAACTGGACAGACGCCTTTTAGCTAAAATGCCTGGCTGCTCTACACAGAGATGGTGAGCCTGTGGAACTTATTACAACAATATATGGCACAAACTGAAAATACAACTGTAGCATGAGAACTTTTAATGAATTCATGATCATGAATCTAAATGGGATTTCAGGTAAACTACAGCCACTTCTGACATAACAAAAATCAGTTTCAGCTCCTGTCACATGCTTCTTGAGGTAATACTGGATATGCAATACTAGAGCTGAATGGATCACAGATCTGACATATGTGAAAATTCTCATATAAAATATTTAGTAGCTACCAGACCTCAGAATAACAAATTTGCCTCTTAATGCTTTAACACTTATAATCCTTTAATGCATATTCACCTGACATCCAGAAACCAGCAATCTTTATGTTTTTGGTCACTAAACAAGTAATTACAGCATTAAAAATGTTCACTAACAAATATTTTATTAATTAAAGCCAACAATAATAATTTTTGGTTCTCATTTAATGCATATTAAAAAATAAGTTAGGTACCCTTATTATTCTGATATTTTAGATAAGAAAACTAAAGATTTTAGAAGTTCTGTGACTTAGCCAAGACCTTATGGCTATTAGTTGGTAGAGCAGGTAGCCAAACCCTGATGGTATGGCCTCAAAAGCCACACTACAAATCACAAACACTCTATACTGCCTCCATTGTCTTCTACAAAAATGCAAATACATTATAATGTACATCCTCACATATTAATCTGAAAATTAAATCCTCTATTTCAGCACAACTAGATACAACATATAACAAGTTAAACAACAAAGAAGAGGAAGAGGAAGAGGAAGAGGAGGAAGAAGAGGAGGAAGAGGAGGAAGAAGAGGAGGAGGAAGAAGAAGAGGAAGAGGAGTAAGAGGAAGAGGAGGAGAAGGAGGAGGAGAAGGAGGAGGAGGAGAAGGAGGAGGAGAAGGAGGAGAAAGGAAGAAGAAGGAGGAGAAAGGAAGAAGAAGAAGAAAGAAGAAGAGGAAGAAGAAGAGGAAGAGGAAGGAGGAGGAGAAGGAGGAGAAGGAGGAGGAGGAGGAGGAGGAGGAAGAGAAGGAGAAGGAGAAGGAGAAGGAGAAGAAGAAGAAGAAGAAGAAGAAGAAGAAGAAGAAGAAGAAGAAGAAGAAGAAGAAGAAAAGAAGAAATACTTCTATCCCCAAAGGTATCATTATGGAAATGTTCAACTATAGTGTTTGGCTTAATCACAAAATACTAAAAGCAGTATACAGTTTTCTAATGAAAATGACATGTCTGTCATAAACCCCAAATCTCAGACTTAGGGGTTTTTATCTTCTTTCTATCTGCTCTAAAATACAGAGGGTAATTTTAAGACAGAAAAGCACAACTGGAGAATCATCGGTGGTCACATGGAACCATTCTTAGAGGTAACATTTTCATGTAAAACAGAGACCAATCACTCTGTGGACACAAAACAAATTCTATCTGGAAAAAAGCCACCAATGAAAAGAAAGCAAATGCAAAACTCTTTTAGCATTTTAACTAAATTTCATGTAAACAAAGATCACCAAACTTTAAGCAGCAAAAGTGGTGCCCTATAGAAAATGAGCTTGAACGCAGACATGTGCCAAAACCATGTCGATCTGCAATTTATTATGCCTGATATTAAGCACCATTCTCACATTTTACACATCTACCATATAAAATAGCCATTTCAAACTGTTTAATACTGGGGATTAGTCTTTATGTTTTAGAGTCATATGCTGAAATATTTACAGATAAAATAAAAATGATATGATTCCAGATTGGAAAAAGAAGAGAGTGGAAAGAGGAGCAGGTGAAACAAGGGAAACCATGAGTTGAGAATTGTTGAAGCTAGGAGATGGGCACATAGGGCTTTGCTCTAGGATGCTCTTTGTTTTTTATTTATACTACTCTACTTACTTATGCATATTTCTCACATGTCACATAATGAAAAATGTTTTTAAGCTAAGAGTTTGTAAAGTACATATTATACTTGAATTAATATGGAATTTGGTATTAATTTGTACACTAGATAGAATAATCTATACAACAATTTAAAATTCAGAGTATTAACAGAACATAAAGGCTCCACTAAACAATACACAGCTTATAATCTGCCTCATTTAGTTCAGTGAAAGCCTGAGACTACTGGGTCAAAGTCACAGGTTCAATTTTGTTAAGAAGTAGTTTGCTTTCTTCTGTCTCTCAAATGTATAATTCTAATCTCAGCCAGGCATTCTAAAAATGCATTTTAGCCCCTAAAATAAAGAATAATATATAATGTTGAATGAGGACAGCAATTACCAAAAAAAAAAACCACATCATTATACATGACAGTATAATCGAAAGATGATCAGTTCAACAGGAATTGCAGGGTATGGTTCCAATAACCTTCAAAACCAACAGGCCTTAGAGCTTCACTGATGTGTTCCATTCTCCTTCAAGGCTTCTAACTCAAGGCCACATTTCACATGTTAATGTTTGGTTCTCATGATCATTCTACAACACTAAATTGCGAAGTTCCACATTTTGCTTCTAATAAACACAAATGGCCCTTGTATGGCAAGATCCAACTTATCATGGAAATGCTTCTTGATTATTTACCAAATGTGTATGCAAAAAAACTGTTTCCAGAGCACACTATTTAAAGTGCATATATATAAATGTTCTGAATTCTTCATTATAACTAGCAACCCAAAATGATAGTAGTATATACTTATATTTTACAACCTGCTTTATAAATATCAGAAAAGCAACTACGTCAGGAAAGTAGCACTCCTTGACTTCATTAAGAATTACATGAATTTCATAGGAACAGCTCCCGTCTCCAGCTCCCAGCCCCAGCGACACAGAAGACGGGTGATTTCTGCAATTCTGCTTGAGATACCGGTTTCATCTCACTAGGGAGTGCCTAACAGTGGGTGCAGGACAGTCGGTGAAGCGCACTGTGCGCGAGCCGAAGCAGGGCGAGGCATTGCCTCACTCGGGAAGCGCAAGGGGTCAGGGAGTTCCCTTTCCTAGTCAAAGAAAGGGGAAACAGATGGCACCTGGAATATCGGGTCAGTCCCATCCTAATACTGCGCTTTTCCAACGGGCCTGGAAAACGGCACACTAGGAGATTGTGTCCCGCACCTGGCTCGGAGGGTTCTATGCCCACGGAGTCTCCCTGATTGCTAGCACAGCAGTCTGAGGTCAAGCTGCAAGGCGGCAGCGAGGCTGGGGGAGGGGCGCCCGCCATTGCCCAGGCTTGCTTAGGTAAACAAAGCAGCCAGGAAGCTCGAACTGGGTGGAGCCCACCACAGCTCAAGGAGGCCTGCCTGCCTCTGTAGGCTCCACCTCTGGGGGCAGGGCACAGACAAACAAAAACTCAGCAAGAACCTCCACAGACTTAAATGTCCCTGTCTGACTGACAGCTTTGAAGAGAGTAGTGGTTCCCCCAGCATGCAGCTGGAGATCTGAGAACGGAGAGACTGCCTCCTAAAGTGGGTCCCTCACCCCTGAGCAGCCTAACTGGGAGGCACCCCCCCAGTAGGGACAGACTGACACCTCATTCAACCGGGTACTCCTCTGAGACAAAACTTTCAGAGGAACTACCAGACAGTTGAATTTGTGGTCTCACGAAAATCCGCTGCTCTGCAGCCACCGCTGCTGACACCCAGCCAAACAGGGTCTGGAGTGGACCTCTAGTAAACTCCAACAGACCTGCAGCTGAGGGTCCTGTCTGGTAGAAGGAAAACTAACAAACAGAAAGGACATCCACACCAAAAACCCATCTGTACATCACCATCATCAAAGACAAAAAGTAGATAAAACCACAAAGATGGGGAAAAAACAGAGCACAAAAACTGGAAACTCTAAAAAACAGAGCACCTCTCATCCTCCAAAAGAACGCAGTTCCTCACCAGCAACGGAACAAAGCTGGATGGAGGATGACTTTGATGAGTTGAGAGAAGAAGGCTTCAGACGATCAAACTACTCTGAGCTACGAGAGGAAATTCAAAACAATAGCAAAGAAGTTAAAAACTTTGAAAAAAAATTAGAAGAATGGATAACTAGAATAACCAATGGAGAGAAGGGCTTAAAGGAGCTGATGGAGCTGAAAGCCAAGTTTCGAGAACTACGCGAAGATTGCAGAAGCCTCAGTAGCAGATGCGATCAACTGGAAGAAAGGGTATCGCTGATGGAAGATGAAATGAATGAAATGAAGAGAGAAGGGAAGTTTAGACAAAAAAGAATAAAAAGAAATGAACAAAGCCTCCAAGAAATTTGGGACTATGTGAAAAGACCAAACCTACGTCTGATTGGTGTACCTGAAAATGATGGGGAGAATGGAACCAAGTTGGAAAACACTCTGCAAGATATTATCCAGGAGAACTTCCCCAATCTAGCAAGGCAGGCCAGCATTCAGATTCAGGAAATACAGAGAACGCCACAAAGATACTCCTCGAGAAGGGCAACTCCAAGACACATAACTGTCAGATTCACCAAAGTTGAAATGAAGGAAAAAATGTTAAGGGCAGCCAGAGAGAAAGGTCGGGTTACCCACAAAGGGAAGCCCATCAGACTAACAGCTGATCTCTCAGCAGAAACTCTACAAGCCAGAAGAGAGTGGGGGCCGATATTCAACATTCTTAAACAAAAGAATTTTCAACCCAGAATCTCCTATCCCGCCAAACTAAGCTTCATAAGTGAAGGAGAAATAAAATACTTTACAGACAAGCAAACGCTGAGTGATTTTGTTACCACCAGACCTGCCCTAAAAGAGCTCCTGAAGGAAGCACTAAACATGGAAAGGAACAACCAGTACCAGCCACTGCAAAAACATGCCAAATTGTAAAGACCATCGAGGCTAGGAAGAAACTATAGCAACTAACGAGCAAAATAACCAACTAACATCATAATGACAGGATCAGATTCACACATAACAATATTAACGTTAAATGTAAATGGGCTAAATGCTCCAATCAAAAGACACAGACTGGCAAACTGGATAAGGAGTCAGGACCCATCAGTGTGCTGTATTCAGGAAACCCATCTCACGTGCAGAGACACACATAGACTCAAAATAAAGGGATGGAGGAAGATCTATCAAGCAACTGGAAATCAAAAAAAGGCAGGGGTTGCAATCCTAGTCTCTGATAAAATAGACTTTAAACCAACAAAGATCAAAAGAGACAAAGAAGGCCACTACATAATGGTAAAGGGATCAATTCAACAAGAAGAGCTAACTATCCTAGGCCGGGCGCGGTGGCTCACGCTTGTAATCCCAGCACTTTGGGAGGCCGAGGCGAGCGGATCACGAGGTCAGGAGATCGAGACCACGGTGAAACCCCGTCTCTACTAAAAAAATACAAAAAATTAGCCGGGCGCGGTGGCGGGCACCTGTAGTCCCAGCTACTCGGAGGCTGAGGCAGGAGAATGGCGTGAACCCGGGAGGCGGAGCTTGCAGTGAGCCGAGATTGCGCCACTGCACTCCAGCCCGGGCGACAGAGCGAGACTCTGTCTCAAAAAAAAAAAAAAAAGAAAAGAAGAGCTAACTATCCTAAATATATATGCACCCAACACAGGAGCACCCAGATTCATAAAGCAAGTCCTCAGTGACCTACAAAGGGACTTAAACTCCCACACAATAATAATGGGAGATTTTAACACCCCACTGTCAGCATTAGACAGATCAACGAGACAGAAAGTTAACAAGGATATCCAGGAATTGAACTCAGCTCTGCACAAAGTGGACCTAATAGACATCTACAGAACTCTCCACCCCAAGTCAACAGAATATACATTTTTTTCAGCACCACACCACACCTATTCCAAAATTGACCACATACTTGTAAGTAAAGCTCTCCTCAGCAAATGTAAAAGAACAGAAATTATAACAAACTGTCTCTCAGACCACAGCGCAATCAAACTAGAACTCAGGATTAAGAAACTCACTCAAAACCGCTCATCTACATGGAAACTGAACAACCTGCTCCTGAATGACTATTGGGTATATAATGAAATGAAGGCAGAAATAAAGATGTTCTTTGAAACCAACGAGAACAAAGACACAACATACCAGAATCTCTGGGACACGTTCAAAGCAGTGTGTAGAGGGAAATTTATAGCACTAAATGCCTACAAGAGAAAGCAGGAAAGATCCAAAATTGACACCCTAACATCACAATTAAAAGAACTAGAAAAGCAAGAGCAAACACATTCAAAAGCTAGCAGAAGGCTAGAAATAACTAAAATCAGAGCAGAACTGAAGGAAATAGAGACACAAAAAACCCTTCAAAAAATTAATGAATCCAGGAGCTGGTTTTTTGAAAAGATCAACAAAATTGATGGACCGCTAGCAAGACTAATAAAGAAGAAAAGAGAGAAGAATCAAATAGATGCAATAAAAAACGAAAAAGGGGATATCACCACCGATCCCACAGAAATACAATATACCATCAGAGAATACTACAAACACCTCTATGCAAATAAACTAGAAAATCTAGAAGAAATGGATAAATTCCTCGACAAATACACCATCCCAAGACTAAACCAGGAAGAAGTTGAATCTCTGAATAGACCAATAACAGGTTCTGAAATTGTGGCAATAATCAATAGCTTACCAACCAAAAAGAGTCCAGGACCTGATGGATTCACAGCTGAATTCTACCAGAGGTACAAGGAGGAACTGGTACCATTCCTTCTGAAACTATTCCAATCGATAGAAAAAGAGGGAATCCTCCCTAACACATTTTACGAAGCCAGCATCGTCCTGATACCAAAACCTGGCAGAGACTTAACCAAAAAAGAGAATTTCAGACCAATATCCTTGATGAACATTGATGCAAAAATCCTCAATAAAATACTGGCAAACCGAATCCAGCAGCACATCAAAAAGCTTATCCACCATGATCAAGTGGGCTTCATCCCTGGGATGCAAGGCTGGTTCAACATACGCAAATCAATAAATGTAATCCAGCATATAAACAGAACCAAAGACAAAAACCACATGATTATCTCAATAGATGCAGAAAAGGCCTTTGACAAAATTCAACAACCCTTCATGCTAAAAACTCTCAATAAATTAGGTATTGATGGGACATATCTCAAAATAATAACAGCTATCTATGACAAACCCACAGCCAATATCATACTGAATGGGCAAAAACTGGAAGCATTCCCTCTGAAAACTGGCACAAGACAGGGATGCCCTCTCTCACCGCTCCTATTCAACATAGTGCTGGAAGTTCTGGCCAGAGCAATCAGGCAGGAGAAGGAAATAAAGGGTATTCAATTAGGAAAAGAGGAAGTCAAATTGTCCCTGTTTGCAGATGACATGATTGTATATCTAGAAAACCCCATTGTCTCAGCCCAAAATCTCCTTAAGCTGATTAGCAACTTCAGCAAAGTCTCAGGATACAAAATTAATGTACAAAAATCACAAGTATTCTTGTACACCAATAACAGACAAACAGAGAGCCAAATCATGAGTGAACTCCCATTCACAATTGCTTCAAAGAGAATAAAATACCTAGGAATCCAACTTACAAGGGATGTGAAAGACCTCTTCAAGGAGAACTACAAACCACTGCTCAATGAAATAAAAGAGGATACAAACAAATGGAAGAACATTCCATGCTCATGGGTTGGAAGAATCAATATCGTGAAAATGGCCATACTGCCCAAGGTAATTTATAGATTCAATGCCATCCCCATCAAGCTACCAATGACTTTCTTCACAGAATTGGAAAAAACTACTTTAAAGTTCATATGGAACCAAAAAAGAGCCCGCATCGCCAAGTCAATCCTAAGCCAAAAGAACAAAGCTGGAGGCATCATGCTACCTGACTTTAAACTCTACTACAAGGCTACAGTAACCAAAACAGCATGGTACTGGTACCACAACAGAGACATAGATCAATGGAACAGAACAGAGCCCTCAGAAATGATGCCGCATAGCTACAACTATCTGATCTTTGACAAACCTGACAAAAACAAGAAATGGGGAAAGGATTCCCTATTTAATAAATGGTGCTGGGAAAACTGGCTAGCCATATGTAGAAAGCTGCAACTGGATCCCTTCCTTACACCTTATACAAAAATTAATTCAAGATGGATTAAAGACTTATATGCTAGACCTAAAACCATTAAAATCCTACCAGAAAACCTAGGCAATACCATTCAGGACATAGGCGTGGGCAAGGACTTCATGTCTAAAACACCAAAAGCAATGGCAACAAAAGCCAAAATCGACAAATGGGATCTCATTAAACTAAAGAGCTTCTGCACAGCAAAAGAAACTATCATCAGAGTGAACAGGCAACCTACAGAATGGGAGAAAATTTTTGCAACCTACTCATCTGACAAAGGGCTAATATCCAGAACCTACAATGAACTCAAACAAATTTACAAGAAAAAAACAAACAACCCCATCAAAAAGTGGGCAGAGGACATGAACAGACACTTCTCAAAAGAAGACATTTATGCAGCCAAAAAACACATGAAGAAATGCTCATCATCACTGGCCATCAGAGAAATGCAAATCAAAACCACAGTGAGATACCATCTCACACCAGTTAGAATGGCCATCATTAAAAAATCAGGAAACAACAGGTGCTGGAGAGGATGTGGAGAAATAGGAACACTTTTACACTGTTGGTGGGACTGTAAACTAGTTCAACCATTGTGGAAGTCAGTGTGGCGATTCCTCAGGGATCTCGAACTAGAAATACCATTTGACCCAGCCATCCCATTACTGGGTATATACCCAAAGGACTATAAATCATGCTGCTATAAAGACACATGCACACGTATGTTTATTGCGGCACTATTCACAATAGCAAAGAGTTGGAACCAACCCAAATGTCCAACAACGATAGACTGGATTAAGAAAATGTGGCACATATACACCATGGAATACTATGCAGCCATAAAAAATGATGAGTTCGTGTCCTTTGTAGGGACATGGATGAAACTGGAAAACATCATTCTCAGTAAACTATCGCAAGGACAAAAAACCAAACACCGCATGTTCTCACTCATAGGTGGGAATTGAACAACGAGAACTCATGGACACAGGAAGGGGAACATCACGCTCCGGGGACTGTTGTGGGGTAGGGGGAGGGGGGAGGGACAGCATTAGGAGATACACCTAATGCTAAATGACGAGTTAATCGGTACAGGAAATCAACATGGCACATGGATACATATGTAACAAACCTGCACATTTTGCACATGTACCCTAAAACCCTAAAGTATAATAAAAAATAAAAAATAAAAATAAAAATAAAAAATAAAAAATAAAAGAATTACATGAATTTCTACATATGGAAATTTGCTTGATATGTATATATATGTAAAATATATAACAAAAAAATTAAAATGATTGATCTTTAATTTACGTATATTCTTCTCTTAGATGCACACATCCTAATTAATATTTTCCTTTCAAAATGGCCCTAGAATGGCACCTTTTACTTTCTCTTACTCAAGATAGCTTACTGAAGTGAAATGGAGATGAATGGAGGGTGGGGAGAGATGTCAAAGGATTCTATTTTGAGGGAGCACTTTTATTCTTGGTAGAGAGCATGCTCTCTCCAAAGTGATAACTTATGATAATTTTATCTGGCACTTGTATCTTTTTTATTAAACATAATTGCTGTGTATTTAATCAAAAGGGAAGTCCACTGGGCCAACATTTTTAAATTACTTCCCCTTTCTGTAAGAAACAAAAACTAAACCTTTTTATCAAGGGAAATAGATAAACAGCTTCCAAGTTCAACAAGCCATGGTGTTGTATGGAAAACAAAGAACTAGAAAGAAAAAGAGAGCTAAAACACAGTGAAGTTAGCCCAGCTCTGTGGTGCTGCCAGTCATGTGCCATGTCATGAATCCCCTATCCTCACTTGGAAAAGGAGGGACCATGGTTCAGGAGGTGACCCAGGATTACAGCACAAGTCCATCTGACTCCAAAACTTCTGTTTACATTTCACTTACCTGAGAAACGGAATATACATCTTCACTTGGCTGCAGCTTTAAATACACTCATGAATAGGTTTTTGCTTCTTCATAAAAACACTCAGCTCTAGGCAAACACACACAATCCAAGGCTTGCTGATCCTAAACAATTCTTAAGACAAGCGGCCACAGTTTAATTCCAATTCATAACTAATTTACATGCATGCATAAAATATACATTCACAAAGGATGATAAGGTAGATGTGTAACTATTGCACCCAAAAAAAAAAATCGCGAGCTAGTTATACTGACAAAGAACTATTAAGAATCCAGCACCCCTTCCCTTTTCCCATGTAATTACAGTTATTTAAATTTGACTTTCCCCAGAAGTGAGCGGAAAAGAGCTGCCTAGCACTCAGAAGCAATAATCACAAAATTCATCAGTGGCAGGAAACTATGACGATGCTCACTCAATGTTTATCCAATGCTATTTGCTCCAAATAGAATTACAGTAAGACTGTGACAGGCACTGTAGACTGGCTCACTCAACACCTATTGTCAACCACCTGTCTCCCTTGCCTGCCTCTACCTTTAAGGTTGACAAAGCTAAATATTTACTTTCCTTGCCTTTTCATAAGGCAGGAACGGGGCATGGACAGGGGATAGACAAGAGGACATGTACCAACTCTCTGGCCAATATGACTTAAATAGAAGTCAGCTGGTGGAATTTCTGGGCAGCTTTTTCTTTTCCTGATAAGAGAGACAGATGAGGCTGGCACTACCCCCCCACCCCTTACTGCACACACACTCCATCACCCTTCTCCCAGAGCTAGGGCAGCCACCTTGGCAAGTAGGAGGAGACAAGCCTGAGAATGAAAGTCAATGTATGCAAAACGGCAGAGCAAAAAGTCAAAGAGCCTGGGTCACTGAACAGCAGAATCAGCACTAGCAACTGCCTACCTCCAGCTTCTAATTACACAAAAACATTAAATCTCTATTTGTTTAAACCACTCTAAGTCAAGCCTTCTGTTGCTTGAAGCTATTTCTCTAACATTCAAATAAACACTATGGTAAGTGGCCACTTAAAGCCCAGCTACCCTAGAGCATTTAAGCACCTAACTTTCCTTGGGTTTAAATTTGCATGCTGAGATGAAAACACTGGACTCCAGACCAGGCATTCACTGTGACTTGCTTTTGACCTTAGACAAATCATTTGACTTCTCTGAGCCTCAGCCTTCTCACATTTGTAAAGTCACATTTGTAATGATGCCTGTGCTGCCTATTTCACATGACTTTTCTGAGGGTCAAATGAAGGACCTCGCTTTGAATAAACCCTATCGTGCTATAGGAATGTAAAAGTTGTATACTCCTTGCATGTATTATGCTCCCTGTATATATATTTAGTTGCCACCTATCTCACTCCCAAATCTGACAACAAATATACTATGGCACCGAATTTACTCAAGAACACTAGACAAGATACTGGTTTTCTAATTATTCTTCCCTAAAGGATATTTATGCTTTCTAGCCAACACACAGAATCTATTTTGAAGCAAAAAGGGTTCAAATCTAATAAGAGACAGCATATGTGTAGTGAAGGCAAACAAAAGAGGTACTCTAAAGTTACAGATATTCCAAATTCTACTTTATAATTCATCTGTTGGTTACATCTGATTAAGAAATTTGATTAAGGAACAACTATACCAAGAAATAAGCAATGGTGGCTTTGTAACTCAATACAGTTAACTAACTTCCAACCTCTTATTCTGTGAAAGTTCCTCCTACTCAATAGCGTTTTTCAGGTTTTTTTGTTGTTTTTTGTTTTGTTTTGAGATGGTCTGTTGCCCAGTCTGGAGTGCAGTGGCGCGATCTCAGCTCACTCCAACCTTCCCCTCCCGGGTTCAAGCGATTCTCCTGCCTCAGCCTCCTGAGTAGCTGGGACTACAGGCGCGTGCCACCACACACCCAGCTAATTTTTGTATTTTTAGTAGATACAGGGTTTCACCATGTTGATCAGGCTGGTCTCGAACTCCTGACCTCGTGATCCGCCCACTTCAGCCTCCCAAAGTGCTGGGATTACAGGCGTGAGCCACCGTACCTGGTCCAAAAATAATCTTTAAACATTGTTTTAGTTATTAATTACATAAATACTCGTTAGATATGTGAAAGGTACAAAGGTACAAAGAACAATAAAACATCTGCCTACCTCCAGCTTCTAATTATACAGAAACATTAAATCCCTATTTGTTTAAACCACTCTAAGTCAAGCCTTCTGTTGCTTGAAGCTATTTCTCTAACATTCAAATAAACACTGTGGTAAGTAGCCACTTAAAGCCCAGCTACCCTAGAGCATTTAAGCACCTAACTTTCTTTGGGTTTAAATTTGCATGCTGAGATGAAAACACACTGGACTCCAGACCAGGCATTCAGTTTAGGATCAGTCAGTTTAGGAATCAGACAGTCAGTTAGGATCAGACAGTCAGTTTAGGAATCAGACAGTCAGTTAGGATCAGACAGTTTGGGAAGCAGAGCATTACTGTTTCCTTTGGAGTTCTCATGTTCTCCTCCCTAGGCCCTTCCCTTTCTCTCCACTTCAGACGTATTCCCTTACCTGCCACCGCACCCAGCCGCATTTTTCAGTTTTATGAAAACACTTAAGACTTAACTAGAAAATTGGCTCTGAGTTACGTATGTATTGGTTGGCTCTGCATTGAAGCTTTCACTTAGTAAATCGTGAGTAAACAGGATGTTATTTGCACAGAGAAAAGGGTCAACGGAAGTAGAACTTTGTTAGGGATATTACCATACCAGATAGCAAAGTGAGCTTCCTGAAGTCTTAAGATCATAAAGCACACTCACGTGTAAAGAATAAAGTGGAAATTCTCATTTAATCAAAAACCCTCCTTTGGCACATCTACTCCTGTGTAGTGCAGAGATCAGGGCCCTCAACATCATTTAGGAGCTTGTTAGAAAGGCAGAATCTCAGATTCTAACCCTGAGCTATCAAGTAGGAACGTATATTTTCACAAGATTCCAGGTGATTCATAAGCACATTCAAGTTTGAGAAGCACTGAACACTGCCCGGCCAGCACTTAGTTTGATTTATTGTTGATAAAAATAACCAGCAAAACAAAAATTTATTACCTCTGCCCAAGAAGCTGGGAAAACATTTCCATGATACTCTGCCTGTCAGATTAGCTTATCTCCAACACAGTTCTAATCATGACATTCAAAATCTTCAATGACTTCACCTATCAAAAAAAAAAAAAAATCTAAAGCCCTCAGTATGACAGTCAAGCTCCTCCAGCATCTGGCAGTAATCCCCTTTCCAATTCCACCTCAGCCCCTTCACATGCCCAATGCCTATTTCTCAAAGTGTCAAGAGCAGATCACCCGCAACAACAGGACCACCTGAGGCCTCACCCTTGACCTTCTGAATCATGCTCTCTGGGAGACAGAACTGGGATGGAGCAATCTTAATCACTCTCCCAGGTGATTCTTGGGAAACAATTGCTTATGCTTTAAGACTGTCTCATCCTTGGTCAAATTTCTCAGTGTAACCACACAGAAGGGGTCACTCCATCCTTAGTGTGAACATGGGCCTATATGTGGCTCTGTTGTTGTCCACCTCACACAGTATTGCAATTACATGTTTCCATGCCTGTTTCCTCTTTCAGTACCTAAATGTAGGAGATGCATACTATGTATCTCTGTATCTCCAACATCTAGCACGTCCTTGACAGAGTAGGTGTTCAACAGTTGCTGATTTACTATAGCATTACTTATACTAAGTAAAAAAAAAAAAAATTTTGAAGCAACCTAAAACTCTATCATTTGGAATCTACCTACATTAATTACAGTACAACCATCCAGTGGAATATGCATTCATTAAAAATGACATTGATTATTTATTGATTGGAAGGATACCCAGGAGATATATATATATACACACACACATATATACATATACATATATACACACATATATATACACACATATATACATATATACATATATATACATATATACACATATACATATATACACATATATACATATATACATATATATACATATACACATATATACACATATATACATATATACACATATATACATATATACATATATATACATATACACATATATACACATATACACATATATACATATATACACATATACACATATATACATATATACATATATACACATATATACATATATACATATATACACATATACATACATATATACATATATATACATATACATACATATATATAGCAAAAAAATAAAAAAGCCAATTGCAACATAAGTCTATAATGATCCTGAAGAATATACACCAAAATGTTAACGGTGGTTATCTCTGGGTGGTAGGTTTATGAATAACATTTATTCTCTTCTTTGTTTCTTAATTTGAATTTTGTATAATAAGCATGTATATCTTTTTTACATTTTAAAGCTTTTCCCATTTTAAATGCTTAGGGAATAAATGCTGTTACAGTAAATGATGGCTTCATTTATTCTCCTTCCAAGGACAGGGATTTCCAAAGGTTGGCAGTGATCCAAAGGTTGGTGTTGTTGCTAAGAGGGAGAAGAAGAAAGTAGGAAATGGGTTGTCCTTAGCAACTGGCTCTCACAACTGTTCCTCCTATTGTCTGGGATTCAGAAGAATATTTAAATAGCCTTAAATATCTTATCTCATAACACTTTTCTAATAAGAACTGTGGCTTCCAGTGGAAATGATATAGCTCAATTTTGACAATACCAATTAGTTTCAGCATAAAGAAACTATCTGTTGTCAATTTTTTCAGTTGTGAAAATCAGTTTCCAAACTCATTTCACCTTCCCTGTTGGCTCTTCTCTCACCTTTCAAAGTGTTCACTGTCCAAGATGAATTTATTAAATACTGTTTTATTCTATTTAGCATGATACCAAAGCTACATATGAAAGCTGATGTCAATGACCTTCTCTTACTAGCACCAAATTGGGGCATTGCTTCTGCTATGAGAAGGATGAATGGGGAGGTGGAGGGGTATCTCCAGTCTTTTTTCTTATACTATATAAGAAACCTACAAGCAACTTTCATTTCAATTAATATTTTACATGAACTCAAGATAGCTTAAAGAAAAATGAATTAAAATTAAAATCACACCAACCACAGGAAGAACATGTCAATTTATTGGTATTTATTTCCTTAATTTTAGCATTTAGCCTAAAACACAGACAAAACTAAGATTTGCAAGGAAAAAACAGAAATAAATTTGCTAGTCATGCTAGGATTTTATTATAGTTTGGATCAACTTTGAATGCTTTAAATATATATTATGCTTGAATATCAACAGAAAAATGTGTGTTGGTATAGCCTAAAAACTTGAACATATTTGCTTCTTGGGTTCTTCTAAAATGTCCTTAGTCTATGAAAACCTGAAGCAAACAGGAAAAAAAAGTTTGAAATGTTTGACAGAATATTAAAACTCACTGTAAGCAAAAGTATAGGAAGAGTTTTTAAAGCCTGTTTTTTTTTTGTTAAAGCAGCTCAAAATCGTATCTCCAAAAGAGCAAAATTTGAGTATAACTTATTACCCTCTAGGCTAGAAAACCATGGCTGTTCATTTAACAAGTTTAAGGAGTATAGCTAGTGTCATAAACCCCAAACATGTAGCAAAAATGCAACCTATGCATCCAAATGACATAGGACAGTGAAAGGGGCCCTACACTGGGAGACAGGAGACAGAAGATTTCTTCCCTTTTGTTCTGCAATGGCCACATGACTCACTAGTCACTTTGCTTCTCGGAATTTCTCACTTCCTCATCTGTAAAAACAAGCCCCGGGCTAGATGATGTCTAGGTAGTTTCCAGATCAAAAATTTTTAAAGCTCTAATTCTACACATTCTCTTTACACATATACAAAACTGAAAACATTTTATTTTTATGATCTAAAAAAACTGCAAATAAAAGAACTGCATTTTAGCAAATTTTTCCACTGACATTTTGAAAAAGGAAATAAGATTTAGCCTTACCATTTTAATATAATTAATTTACTTTTCAATACTAGTATCATATAATCCTTTATTACTCACTAGCATTTAATAATCATATCTTTTATTTCTAGTTCCAATATTAGAAATTTGTCTTCCTTAATTATGGAATCAGCAGGAATCATGACATATGCTAACACCAGGAAAACATCTGAAATATGAAAATTAGTTTTGTCTTTCAAAAAACAATTGAAGACAGAAATTTCTATTTCCTGAAGTATTATATCCCAATATGCAAGATAGTTCAGTAATAAAAACTAATATTCACTTAGTCTTATGTATAGAGCACTTTAACATGCATGATGTCACTAAATCTTTATGACTCTATGAGGAAGTATTGTAATTATCCCCATTCTATAGCTGAGGAAACTGAGGTCTCCTGACATTAAGTGATTGTCCAGGATCACAAAGCTAGAAAGCCCCAGCTCCATGACTCAACCTCTGACCTTTTCTCTCAATTTCTTGCTCTCTCTCCATGCTGTTCTGCCAGTTCATAAGCCCTTAATGTTTCTAATTAAACCCACTTTCACCTAATTTAATGTAGACGGTTGCTCATAAACACCATAGGCCGGGCACGGTGGCTCACGCTTGTAATCCCAGCACTTTGGGAGGCCGAGGCGGGCGGATCACGAGGTCAGGAGATCGACACCACGGTGAAACCCCGTCTCTACTAAAAATACAAAAAATTAGCCGGGCGTGGTGGCAGGCGCCTGTAGTCCCAGCTACTCGGAGAGGCTGAGGCAGGAGAATGGCGTGAACCCGGGAGGCGGAACTTGCAGTGAGCCCAGATCGCGACACTGCACTCCAGCCTGGGCGACAGAGCGAGACTCCGTCTCAAAAAAAAAAAAAAACAAAAAAAAAACATAACAATTAACTGGGAACAAATATTTGAAACACATATGGCAGAAAGGGTTAATTACCTATCTTTAACATATGAGGATCTTTACAAATTAAAAAAAAAAAAGAAAAAGACCAACAACTCAATGAAGTTAGGTGAGAAATACAACCAGAGAGTTTACAAAAAAAAAAAAAAAAAAATTATTGCTAATAGCTTTGAAACACCTGGGGGGAAAATGCTCAATCTCAATTAAATAACCGCTAGTAAAAATAAGATTTTTTTTCCTTTTTTTTTTTTTTTTGAGACAGTGTCTCACTGTCGCCCAGACTAGAGACCAGTGGCACAATCACAGCTCACTGCAGCTTCAACCTTCCAGGCTCAAACAATCCCGCTACTTCAGCCTCCCAAGTACCTGGGACCAGAGCCACACACCACTGCACTTAATTTTTGGTAGAGACAGGGTCTATGTTGCCCAGGCTGGTCTCGAACTCCTGGGCTCAAGTGATCCTCAGCCTCCCAAAGTGCTGGAATTACAGGCATGAGCAACTGAGCCGGGGCTTTTCTCTATCTTATTAACAAAACTTTTTAAATTGTTCATGTGCTTGTACATAGAATGTGAAATAATAGACATTGGAGACTCGGAATGGTGGGAGGGAATGAGGCATGAGAAATTACTTAATGGGTACAATGTACTTTATTTGGGTGATGGCTACACTAAAAGCCCAGATTTCACCATTACCAATATATTCATGTAACATAACTGTGCTTGTACCTCTTAAATTTATACAAATCAACAATATTTTAAAATAAGATCAAAATTTTTCATATACCGAATTGACCATGGTGTAGGAAAAAGTTGCTCTCATATACCATCAGTGGGGAATGCATGTGTTAAAAGTTTTTTGAGGGCAATTTTACAATATTTAGCAGAACTAAACACAGCCTTAAACACAGCAATTCCTCTCCTTGGAATTTGTTATTTATTTTATTTATGTGGGCAAAGAAAAAAAATGATCATCATGTAAAAGATGTTCCTAAGAGCATCAGCTATTACAGCAAAATACTGAAGACAACTCAAATGTCTCCCCTCCCTCAGAATTAACTGAATTTGGGGTACTTCATACAATAAAACACTACACTGCAATGTAAAACAGTATACTTTTTTTAAAAAGCAGAATATATTGTAGTTTACTCCTCATTTGCCTATGAAAAATATACATGGAGATCACACCCAAAGATCTGAGATGGTATGTGTTTAATAAAATATGTCTGGAAAGATACAGAAGAAATTCCCCTTCAGAGAATGGAACTAAGGATGCAGGTCTCTAGGGAATTACATTTATTTTAAAATGTAATATTGTTTGAAGTGTTTAATTCTTTTCATGCCTATACACAACTTGGTTGATGTGAGGAGCCAATTAGATAAAATAATGTATGTTAAAGCCATTTGCAAACTGAAGAGAATAACAGAATATACAAACCTAAGGCTTCCTGGATATTGCTTTATCACTAGCATTTCAGGAAGACTTTTGATTGATCCAGCACCTACTGCCCCGAGCTAAACCCAGTAAGCATAATTCCTTAAAAAATACTTTATGATGGATTGAAGAATTCTCTATCAAAATGCAAATACCCACCCAAGAGCTAACACCTTTATTAAGGTGCTTTTCAAACTTCATCAAATAGCCCCTAGTGTCAAAGACACTGAGCTTTTTCCCCCAGGGACCTAGAAAGTAGATTGAAAGGCCCTCACATTTTTAATATGTCCATACTCTTTCTGATAATTTTTTTTTCCACAAACCTTCAAATAAACTGACAATCCAGGAAGATGCACTAGGTTTATTCTGAGGCCTTGCCCCCAGGAACTGGGACGCACCCGTTTGAAGAATTTTACTTTTTTTTTTTTTCTTTTTTTGAGACAGAGTCTCATTCCGTTGCCGAGGCTGGAGCGCAATGGTGTGACCTCGGCTCACTGCAACCTCCACCTCCCAGGTTCAAGCAATTCTCCTGCCTCAGCCTCCTGAGTAACTGAGACTACAGGCACATACCACCACACCCAGCTAATTTTTGTATTTTTAGTAGAGACAAGGTTTCACCATATTGGTCAGGCTGGTCTTGAATTCCTGACTTCAAGTTAGCCACCCACCTCAGCCTCCCAAAGTGCTGGGATTACAGGCGTGAGCCACTGCCCCCAGCCAGGAATTTTACTTTAAAGGATATGTGTTGGCATCTTAGCAGAGGACACTTTAAATATGGGATGAAAGCTATGGAGAAAAAAGGAAGTTAAAAAGAACTGGAATCAGATACTCTGTGATTTAATCTTCAAATGCACCATTCTTTCAACAAGTTACTGAACTCCTACTATGGCCATAGTCTCTTTCCCTCATGAAGCTATAGTTTTAGTTCTAATGGATACTGTACAAGTGCCCTCTAAAGAGGTTTTTAGCCAATATATTCATTCTCCACTGATGATGCAGGAGAATATGTCTTCCTCCACACTGTGGTCAATTCAGCACATGGCCAAAATTTTTGTCTATTTAGAGGAGCAGGGTGGAAGCACATGTCAAGCTCCGAATTGAATATAATTAGATAGGGAGACAAAGGATGCCTTGGACATGAAGTTGGAAAGATGGTCAGAGAAGGCCTATCTGAGGGAAAAATGTTTGAGCTGAAACCCAAACTGCGGGAAGGTGTGATGGTTAATTTTTGTGTCAACTTGATGGGACCTTGCATGGGATGTCCAGATTAAACATCGTTTCTGGGTGTGTTTGTGAGGGTTTCCGGATGAGATTAGCATTGGAATCAGTGGACTCAGTAAAACATATTGCCCTCCCCACTGTGGACATCAGCCAATCCATTTTGAATAGAACAAAAGATGGAAGAAAGAGGAATTTGTCCCCCCTTCTCTGTCTCTTGTCTCACTGCTTGAGCTGCGAAATCTCATTTCACCTTCTCTTGCCTTCAGACTGGGATTCACACCATCAGTTTCTCTGGTTCTCAGCCTTCGGACTCAGACTGAATTACACCACCAGCTGTCTTGGGTCTCCAGCTTGTAGATGGCACATTGTGGTCTCCATATTTGCATATGCAAATTCTCCATAATAAAATCTCCTTAAAAATATAAAAAACCAATTGTTTCTCTTTCTATGGAGAACCCTGACTAATTCAGAAAGGGTTAGCCATGCAAAAATGAGAACAAATGTTCCAGAGCAAAAGTCTGAGGCAGTACATACTTGGTACATTCGCAGGACAGGAAGGTAGCCACTGTGGCTGGAGCATGAGAACCTGGGGACAAGGGGTAGATGATGAGTTTACAGAGGCAGGAGCCAAACCACATCAGGCCTTATAGGCCAAATAAGAAGGTGACATTTATTTTTATTGCAATGGGAAGCTGTTGGAGGGCTTTAAGCAAGGGAACAATACAATCTCAATTTTTTTTTTTTTTTTTTTAGGAAATCATTCTGTTTGCTATGCAGGCAATGATCTGTGGAAAGCAACACAAGAAGCAGGGAATCAATCAGGAGGTAACTGAAAGAATCCAGATAAGAGACGATGGTGATTTAAATTGTGGATTTAATAGTAGTGATAGACAATAGCAAAGAGTTGGAACCAACCCAAATGTCCAACAACGATAGACTGGATTAAGAAAATGTGGCACATATACACCATGGAATACTATGCAGCCATAAAAAATGATGAGTTCGTGTCCTTTGTAGGGACATGGATGAAGCTGGAAACCATCATTCTCAGTAAACTATCACAAGGACAAAAAACCAAACACCGCATGTTCTCACTCATAGGTGGGAATTGAACAATGAGAACTCATGGACACAGGAAGGGGAACATCACGCTCCGGGGACTGTTGTGGGGTGGGGGGAGGGGGGAGGGACAGCATTAGGAGATACACCTAATGCTAAATGACGAGTTAATGGGTGCAGGAAATCAACATGGCACATGGATACATATGTAACAAACCTGCACATTGTGCACATGTACCCTAAAACCCTAAAGTATAATTAAAAAAATAAATAAATAAATAAAAGAGTTAAAATTCGAAAAAAAAAAAAATAGTAGTGATAGAGGGTTCCAATTTCAGGATGTATTTTAGAACTGTGGTATTGCTGCTAATTTGCACATGGGGAATGAAGGGAAAAAAAGGATTGGTGAATGAACCTCAAATTTTCAGAGTGAGTTCTCTGGTGGATAGTGACAGAATTTGCTAAGGAGGGGGGTCATGAAGAGTTTTGTTGAGAACATCGTGGCTGAGATTCCTGGTTGACAGCTAAAATCACTTTCCATTTCTTCCTTAGTAACCAATCCCCATTTTTATTCCAGCTAAAAGACTACATTTCCCAGCCTCCTTCTGTTGCTACGTGAGGTTATGTTGCTAAGTTCTAGCCAATAAGAAACAAAACGGAAGTATTGTACAGGACTTCTAGGACAACTAAAAGAGAGAGAACTCAACTGGGAGCTAAACTTTTTGCCCTATGCCCCATCTTTCTTCCGGCTGTCTGGAATGAGGAAGATGGCTTGGAGCTCCAACATCCACTTTGAGGATAGAACTCAAGTGCTGAGAATGGCAGATTAAAGAGTTTAAATGGAGCCTAAGTTGCTGGTCATTTCAGGGAGCAGATGTACTGATGCTAGACTATCTCTGGACTTCTTTTAAGTGGAATAAATTATTGTGTGTTTACAGTTATTTTGAGTCCTAACTGACACACAGATAGATTGATATATCTATTAAATATCCCAGTTATGTAGAACCCCCATTTTAAATATGAAAAAATTAGTGTCAGAGAAGTTACTTGCCAAAGTCAAATAACTTAAGATAGAGACAAGATTTGAACTAATAGCAGTCTAACTCCAAAGTTCGTGTTTTGTTCTCATATGATACCATCCTATACTTAAAGAGAAGAAAAAAGGCACCAGAGCCAAATGTTCCCAGTAGCAAAATCCTATCTAGGACCAGTTCCGCACATGATACCCAAAATAGCCCTAGTCAACTTGATATAAGGAAGAATTATTTCCTATCTAAAAGTGTTACTATTTATATCATGTGAGTATCACTTGCTTTACCCTTTTCTAAAGGCAATACATTTTTTACTGTATTCACCTATCAATTCAGCCCCAGGTTTATTTCCATTATATTAAAATGCTACTTATATGTATAGTTGCTCTTGCAACTAAATATATGCTGAACTTCATTCTGAAGTCCCCTTGTCATACTCCTTTGGCAAGTATAATACATACTCCAACCCTGAGTCAGGACCTTCCCTTACATGACCCATTAATTATGCACCCTGTAGGAAAATAATGATAAGTTTTCCACAGCTTCCAACACTGATGTATCCAACTAGTACTTTATTGTAACAATCATTTCACAGTTTATTGATGATTATTATCCCACGAGGCAGAGAAACAAATACTTTGTACAGTAAAAACTTCATGTGTCTATAACTTCTTCCTCAGTCTACCAGGTCTATCTCCTATATAACACAGAAAATCTGATTAGTAAGGCAAGTCTTATTTTTTATATGGTCAGGCTGACAATAGGTTTAAACTTTAGGTGTTCCTAAGTAATCAAAAGGAAGGATTTTTTCCTTTTACTTTTTCATTTAAATATAATTACATACCGTGAAGTACATAGATCTTAAATGAACAGCTTGATAAAATTTTACAAAATGAGCACACCTGTGTAGCCACCACCCAACTCAAGATATAGAACATCTGCAATATCTAGAATCCTCTCTCAAGCTCTGTCCCGTCATCACCTACTCCCCCATCAAGTTAACCATCATCCTGACTTCTGATTCCACAGATTCATTTCGCCTGTTTTTGAACCTGATGTAAACGGAATAGTGCAACATATAATCTCTCACTTAACATTATGTCTGTAAAATACATCCATAATGTTGCAGGTAGCCATAGTTTATTATTTTTAATTAGTGCATAGTATTCCACTTATCCATTCTGTTGTTAAAGGATATTTAGATTATTTGAAGTTTTATATTTGCTATACATAGTAAGTATACATATAGTATATATTTGCAGTTTTATATTTACTGTACATAATGCTGCTTTTAACAGTCTTACCCAATACTTTTAGTGCATAAAGGAAAGTTTTTTACTTAGAATTTTTTATTCTTGTTTTTATTTTATTTTGGTATGCAGACTATATTGCCTATACATTTGGGAGTAATACAACCAAAGTAAGCATGCATACTTTGGCTAAAATATATTATGCCTAATTCAATGCTCAACAAAACTCCCTTGAGTGCTTTAGCATTGTTGAGAAAATAATGAAAAGAAAAGAAAGAAGGAAAAGAGACTATTGTGAAGGATAAAGAATGTTTAGAAAACAGGTAATAGAAAGTGTAAAATAAAGAGAAGTATCAAGTGTCAAGTCCTTCCCATAAATTTTTAAATTCCCATTAAATTAGATGAACACAGTTTGGCCTTTAGGTTGTGCTATCTCCTAATACTAATATATTTCCTCAAGATGCACCCATATGGTTGCATGCCTTTTTTTGTTTAACTTTGGCATGTACCTTAACTTCTTGGAACATGCTGGGGCTCCCTAGTGATACAGTGATTACATGTAATAGATAAAGTTGCCCTTTAATATTCCACACCACATTAGGATTCCTAATAACTGGAAGCCTTGGCTCCTCCCCGTCCACTACCCTGAGAAACTATAGGTTAACAATTTTTAAAATGTTTTAAATATTTATAATTTGGGGTGGGGGGTGAGGTGCCTCATCTCTTACCTTTCCCAACCCACTCTCATTCATTTATTCAAAACCAACATCTTGTTACATAATGTATATAAGGTTCTATGTTAGGTGCCTGAGAGGTGAGAAAACATATAAATACAAAATATTTACAGATTAAATAACAAGTATCTAAGATTTGCTTCCAGATAATAAGGAGAGTAAGACGATGGGGCAGAATGGGGCAGAATTGACCATGAGTTGATGGATTGATTGTTGGAGCTGGGTGATGAATGCTTGAGGGTTCATATTATTGATCTGTCTGCTTTTGTGTGTGGTCAAAGTTATCTATAATAAAAAGTTTTTTAAAACACACACCAAAAAGCTGCATAAAAACATACAGACTAATAAAAGCACTAAAACATGCATTCAGACAGCATACTGAAGTTTAAAGGGGCCATAGCAGTTATAAATCCCAATCTTAGCATGATAACTATGAGGCCTAGAGGTTAAGTGAGTTGCCAAGGTCACATGGGCAGTAGCAGAGGGGATACTAAAAACTAGCTCACATACACACACGCGTGCACGCACACACACACACAAAGCACTGTTCCTTCTTCCAGACAGACTGCTCCAATACAGAGTAGTATATGGCAAAAACCATGAAGCTAGTCCAAACTAGATGCCTAAGAATTCAAAAGAAACACCACCTGGGCCTGAAAACCATGGGCTCTTTCACAAACTATGCTCTGCTCACAAAACTAAGAGGGCTGTCCCCCTATAACAGAGATAAAAATCTGATTAGTGAAGCAGGGATTTTACATTAATTTGCAAGATTGTTTGGTTAACCTCTGTTTCTCCCAAAGTCGCACACTTGCCTCGCAAGGTGCTGAAACCATCACATATTAGCAACAGAAACACTAGCAGCTGATTACTCCTTCACTTGTCAGTTAGATAAGAAAAGTGAGCATATACTACATGCCAAGAACTGTGTCAGGAGTTGGAGATACTACAGAGATAAGCACAGTGCCTGCCCTCAGGGAGCTCACAGGCTGGCAGAGAATTTTTAACAATTCTGAAGGAGAACCACAGAGTCCCCTAGCAACCTACATTCCCTACAGCTCTAACCTTTAAAAGGTACATTTCTGCACATTTAGACATTTTCAGATGGGCATAATTTTAAAGCAATAAACCAGCATAAGATATGGTTTTATTCTAACTAGCAAATTGTCAGGCACTAATAAAGGGAAGGCAACTGCCTAAAAGAAGACAAAAACTGTCATGTGCATTGGTAAATGTTTGCTTTTGACCATGATGACTTTATTCTGAACATCTGCCCAGGTGATTCTTCCCATAATGGAGCTATATAAAGAACCTTCAGTGAGATTTCATCTCTTTAAAAAACAAAAAACTATAAATATTCCACTTTTCTCCTATACATAATGTTCATTCTAAACTCTAGATGTGCTAGATAAAATCCTAATGCAGCATATTCTCATTTCTTTTGGAGTAGATTGCCTTTTTCCTTATAGTCTAGGAAAGGAAATTCATTTTTTCTTATGTTTTCCATTGTGTCTTAGAACACCTGAAGACAAATAAAACGATAAAATTACTTAAAAAGTAAAAAAAGTAGTTATCAAAATTAACTCTTTCAGATCATCTCATTTTTACTTTTCACATAAAAATAGATGTCACCTCTGGTCAGCCTAAAAAATCACAGAAGTAATATAATCTGTACTTAGAACATTCAAACATATTTCTAAAAATTTCACTGTTGGGGAAATTTAGCAAGTTATAGTGGTTTACCCAAAGTCCTTTGGCTGCCTCTATGAGGAAAAAAATAGAAGAGAAAAAGAGAGAGAGGGGAAAAAAATCTAATTTCATAATCATTAGATCACTGCTTTGCTCATACATAAGCATTGCCAAAAGTGATTTATAATATTAAAAAATGCTATTGATCTGGACATTCATAATTTTTTGTAGCTTTCATTTCTAAGGTTGGGCAATAATTCTCTACCTCATTATAAAACATTTATCCATTCCCACATTCAAATCCCCTGAGTTTTTATGCATTCTAATTAATTGCTAGGCTAGCAGTATATGAAAACAAAATTGTTTCGAAAGAAATATAATCGTTCCAAGTTAGCACACTGACAAGCTTTTATTTTTCTCTTTTAGACATTAAATACTAATTACCTTCGCATTCATAATATTACTAAATACCTTGTTTCAGCCACTCTATCTTAATTAAACTGCAGAATTTAGTGGGATTAAAAGTGGTTTCCAAAGACCTTAGGTAGAAAGATAAAGGCTAGCCCTCCAACAAGTTGAATATGAGTTTTGGCAAGGAGATTTATCCATAACCAGAAAGGGTTGTTTGGAACAACTGGAAAGGAAGACTATCTGAATTTGCACAGCGCTTTATCCTGACCAAAATAATTGAACATTTAAAATTAGAAATTTATAGCCTCGCAAATTAAAGAGACAACCCAAATCTATTAAGTTTTCCTCAGGGTTTTGTACAAAGCATAAAGAAATAATAACATCCTA
This sequence comes from Symphalangus syndactylus, assembly GCF_028878055.3. Classification (NCBI taxonomy): domain Eukaryota; kingdom Metazoa; phylum Chordata; class Mammalia; order Primates; family Hylobatidae; genus Symphalangus; species Symphalangus syndactylus. The sequence goes on along the minus strand of NC_072430.2, from coordinate 102,054,948 downwards.
GAAGTCTACATATACCATAATGCCTTTTTAATCAATCAACTCTTTGTCTTAAGGCAAAAAAAAATCCATTTTTTATCATCAAATTCCAGAACCAGCAAGCACAAGTTAGTTACAGCACCATTGTAATTACAGCTTCAGACCAGCTCTGATACACAACAGAAATTGAATGTTTGTAAGGACAGATAAGCATTTTAGGCATTTATATTCTCTTTTATTTGTACTCCTTTCCAACTTCAAGCCCAAATTAGAAATTCTAAATCCTTTGAACCTGAAAATTATTAGATTTGATGGTCACATATCTATGTATTCTTAAGTAATAAGGCTCTCTGGGATCAAGAAGATAGCTTTATACAAAACCTGGTTATTAATCAGAAGACCAAGGCAATCTCAAAGGCAGCCTTAAGCCAGTCTCAAACTGCCTCCAGCAGTCAAGCAGGTAAATAACTGCTTGGGCTGAGTATGAGCACATGAAGTCATGGAAGGAGCTGCAGAAGGAAGCTGTGCCCCAGGGGGAGGGAGACGACTGCCCCTCAGCTCCAGCCAGTTATTCCCATGTCTTCTGATTTCTCAAGACAATGCAGAAATGCAGATCCATATATGAAATCTTCCTATTAAAATGTTGGCACAAACACTGTAAAAGCACTGCATGGGCCAAATAAAACATGTCTGTGGGCAGGCTTCAGCCAGCTGGCTGCCAGTTTGAGATCTCAGGGAAACTATGGAGAAAGAACAGGGTAAAATATTTCCTTGACTCTCCCTCCCCCAACCTGATAATGCACAATCTTGGAGACCACTGTGAGAGCCTAGTCAAACGAGGGTGAAAAAATGGTGTGGAAACTTCAATTTGATCCTAAGGTAGACATTACTTTTCTATCATACTTTGTTCAATGAGCTTTGTATACACATACACACACACACACACACACAGTTTTCCACAGATCCAAGATCACAGATAATTTCTGGAGCACTTTCATCCCCCATTGACTTGAGGAATATCTTGCTTATGTATCCTAGAAAATGGAAATCCATTTAAAATGCATTCATATTACAAAAGATAGGCTGACTTTAATCACAGTTGACCTTGTTCTTAACAAAAAGCAAAATGTACATAGCATTTTGTTCTTGGGGAAGCAAATTGTTCTTGGGGATATGAAGTAACCAATTCAAAGTCCAGTAAGCTCATTTTCAGTAACAAGTCAAATGCTTGCTACTACCAGGCCACCCTTGCTTTATTCATTATTCAATCTGTGATGTGGTACAAGCAAAGTGTGATAACTGAAGAAAAATAAACAGAATGTCCAAACTTCTGATCTAAGCACAGCTCTAATCATGGAGAATGTTATTTCTTATTGTCTGTTTGCAGGACAAGGCAACATATTACAGAGGGAAATAAAAGTTTTGCATCTCAACAAAAGAATAAAGTTCTCTATGCAAACATTTTAATAACATAGACATCATTTTATTGCATTCCCAGAAATACAGGCTCCTTTCATCTTTATTACCATATACATAGGCATATTTTACAGGCTTGTTATATTTCCCAACTATTTACCCACTATCTTTAACTAACACACACCAGGAATTGGTTTAATCAATGGTTCCTAACTGCTGAAAACCTGATTAAAGTATAGGACCTACTTACTCCTGAAAAAGGGCTTTGATTTACTACATTTGCACACAATTTTAAGAGGTTTGAGGATCCCCTGAAAAAGTCCATCCAAAGGCCCTCATTTAAGAACTCTGTTACAAAACTACTGTAATTTCATTTTTATTTCATTTACTCTAACCTCCCAAAACATTTATTTTAGGATTTGCTCTAAGAAATTAAGGCAGTGGACTTGCGTTCATTTCCTTTCTTTTGACATATATTTAAGCAATTGTTTATATTCTAGAATTACCATCATTTTAAACCAGTCAGGCCTAGGCAGATCATTAGGCTACTAATTGGCTAAGAATAGTTTACCATTCACTTGGTAAAATATATGACTTCTTTTTATATCTGGACCATAAGTGCTTTTTCCTTTCCATCATTAGGTTACTACAAATGTTAAGATGATGTGGAAAAGTGGCAGAGTATGAGAGTATCACCTCTAGGAGATATTTCCCACAACTATCCTATACTATGGGCCAGTATTTTACATTTCACAAAATTTTTTAATGGTATAATTAACTTTAAAAGCCCTTATAAACACCAGCCCCTCATATTGCTTCCTTTATCACTAATGTTCTGCTGTCTCCCACTTGAACTTTCATTTATTTTCCCAGGCATTCCTCCCATAAAAAAGAGAAAGGATCTAAGGCATTTTCTCCATATTACCTAACGACTCAGCAATTATAAAATATTTTAGAGAACCACCTTAGTGGATGTCATTAGAGATGCCAGGATATGTCTATCAGGAAATGCAAAATACTGTTTCTGCATAAAGGTTTTGATGCTATTACATTCTCTTTCTGTAACTGAATTTCATTGCTGAAATTTGGTTAGGCCTGACCTCTGTTTACAAACAAGGGATCATCTATTGAACCTCACATAAAGAATAAGATGATGCACATATCACATCTGAAAAACAAAAATGTCAACCTTGAAAAGTGGCCTATGTTGGCATTAGTATTGTACATGGGATTTTGCTGCCTTAGAGCTTTACGCTCATCTAAATGCCTATAAATAAAATCTATAGCATAACGTGTTTTTAAATATTAATACCACCAACAGGCTGTATGCAGCTCAATTGAATTTATTTGTAAATGGATTTTGATATGCATGACTTGATGATGTTAGAATTCAGCTGAAATAAAATACCTGAACAACCTCAAGCCTAACAGTTCGGCACTTTAGATTCACTGACAAAGAAGGCAGGTGTAGTATTAAAGTGAAGAACTCACTTCTACCAAAAATAGCCCCCTCCAAAAACAATCCTGCAATAATCTTAATGAACAGGCTACTATGCTGCTGGACCCTGGAAAAAAAACAAGGTAGCATAAGATGTCCTATTTTCAAGGAGTTTACCATCCAGCTGCCATCTCTGGAAATTCAATCTGTTCCTTAAATTTAAAAAAAAAATGTTCTCTAAGAATATAAAGTTTCTTAAAATTGGGAGGTCAAAATATTATGAGGGGAAAAATGTAGGAAATCTGACCTATCAAGTTTTACATAAAATAAAATGCCTCCCTGTATATTTCAGATTAGATTCCAGCATCCCCTCCTTCAAAAGACCTTCCAAATGCTTCTTTCCTAAGAAGCTGGTTACCAGCCCCTCCTCTGGGCCAATATTTTCCACAAAACGCTGTGGGATTCTCTATTATTTCACTTATCACATTTGTATTATAGTAATATTCCTAGTTCCATCTCCTGCAGAGGCAGGCACAATACCCAATGCTCAGAAATGTTTGTTGAATCAGTGAGTAACCCCTCAATGTGCTTAACCATACTTCTTAGATACAAATGTAAATTTCATCTACAAAAATGTTTTTATAGTTAGTGTCTATTCGTGTTCATGAAAATCTTTTTTCTCTGGGAGTCCAAGTTTTGGGGAAATTCTGAGTTATCTGTGACTGTAGCAGTGTTATACAGTCAGACAGCACAGAGGAATGTTAAAAAAGAACTGCATTTCAATTCCAGGCTCAGCCAAACATTTACTCTCCCTGTGTCTACTTTCCTTATCTGAACAATAGAGACTGCAATACCAGCCTGTCTCACACATCTGCTGGAAACAAGAACTAATAAAATTTATCAACCATCTAGAAAATATTTAAATGACTTGGAAATTTTATCACAATAGAGACAGAACAAATGGTAGCAGTTCTACAGTTTTTTTTAAGCTTAATGCATCCTTGGAAACCATGACAGTAAAGCAGACCATATTTCCCTGAGGAAATAACAGGAAGATTGGGTGTTATGTCGGGAGCAAAGAGTAGATATCAAATAAATATGACTTCTGTAGTAATTATTTAGCTTTTTATACTGAAGTATCTCACACACACAGCAAAGTACACAAAATATAAAGGAAGCTCAATGTGGTCTTTTTAAAAGCGAGTGCACCTTACTAGCCATCAACCAGGTCAACAAATAGATCATTTTGAGTACCCTAGATGTTCCCTCCTGCCTTTCCCAATCACTACCCTCTTCCTCCTTTCAAAAGCAACAAATATCCTGAATTCCTAACTGTATTATGATTTCATGACTGTCCTTATCCCATCTATAGTTTATTTATATCTATTTTTGAACTTTATATAAATACATTCATACAGTATTTTTGTTTTGTTTTGGTTTGTTTTGTTTTTGAGATGGACTGTCCCTCTGTCACCCAGACTGGAGTACGGTGGTGCGATCTTGGTTCACTGCAACTTCCACCTCCTGGGTTCAAGTGATCCTCCTGCCTCAGCCTCTCGAGCAGCTGGGACTACAGGTGCACACCACCACACCCAGCTAGTTTTTGTATTTTTAGTGAAGATGGGGTTTCACCATGTTGGCCAAGCTGGTCTCAAAATCCTGACCTCAAATGATCCGCCCACCTCGGCCTCCTAAAGTGCTGGGATTACAGGCATGGGCCATTGCTCCTGGCCTGAGTATATGTATTATTTTGCATCTTGTTTCTTTCATTCAATATTATGGCTGTGAGATTTATCCATGTTGTGGAACATGGCCATAGTTCACTCATTTTCATCACTGCATAGTATTTCATTATGTAAACTATTATTTACCTATCCTACTATTAAAGAACATCTTGGTTGTTTTGACTATTATAAATTTAAATACATAAAATTACACTCCAAACCCTAGAAAACAAGCATAAAATATACTATATGCTATCAATGCATAAGAAACCTTAGTGTACCATATGCAAATTGAATCCCAACACAAAATTATGCTACATAACACAAAAGTCTAACTATTAAATCATAAACAATCTAAATCTAAAACAACTGTGTATCAAACTTAATATTTAATTTGTGCTTTTTCACCTTTTAAAATTTCAAATAAAGTGTTTATTTGCTTACTTTTAAATAGGTTGGAGGACTTGGGCTTCTTTTTAAAGAAATCTATCAAGGTTAGTGTAAACAGATAATTTCTGTCAGTATATTTTCCTGCAATAAGCAGTAAATTTTAAAAAATCATTTTATTATAAAAAACAAATTTTAACAATGGCTATCTCTGGATGATGAGATTATTATTTTTATTTTCTTTTTGTTTATCTACATATTCCAAAGCTTCCAAACTATATTATAATTTTTAAAGTTACTTTTTCCTATAATGAAGATAATTTCATCAGCCTTCAAATTGCACTATTCAAAAATAATCTAAAGAAAATAGAATTTATATCAGTAAGTTGATGTTAACAAAGTGAGAAAATTTGAAATACCAGAAAGGACTTGTGACTGCATATTTACTATGGATATGTGACTACACGCCATTGAGATTTGAATCCGTCATTATTTTGACAAGTAGCCATTTCCCAGAGCAAGTGCTATAAAATGAAAAACTTACAAGTAAAATTTCATAAGGTTGCTTTGAAATTACATTTTGGTTAAAGAACCATTCTAAATACTATTGATAATATTGTGTTACTAAAGTCAACATCAGCAAGTACTAAAAATTATTTCCTTTAAGAAGAAAAGCTATCAGTGAACAGCTGAGGGTGGAGATGAAATGAACTACACTGGGTTATCAACAAAAAATAAGCAAACAAACAAGTAGCAATGCTGAGCCTTGTCCAAAATATTTTGCATCGCAATTTAAGCTCAGATTGTGGTGTGCCAAAAATCTGGCAAAGATTGAGACACCAATGTCAGGACTTTTTAAAGATTTTCCTATTGGAGGAAGGTGGCCTGATATATTGGTGAGGCACAGAGACGATAAAGTCAGACTGGCTGAATCTAAATGTTCTAATCCCCACCCCCAGCTTTGGCTGTATGACATTGTAGACCGTATGGATGCATGCGTTGTGACTCATGAGTCCCAGGGATAGCCACAAATAAGGGTTCCGTTATTTGCATGTGCGTAAAACTCAGCCAGATGGATGGGGGTAGCAAAGCCAACATGCTTGCTACTTTGCCGAAGCCAATTATAGCATGGCTGTGAGCAGCCACAGCCCAGAAGAACCTCTCCCAGCAAGACAGTTCCCCGCCACAAAGTGTAAGAACCTGCCCAGCACAGCTTGATGACAGTCTCTCTGCAGGGTCCATGTTATTCCTCTACTGGCCACAGGCACTGGATTCCCTGCCGGCTCTGTAACCTATGCAACCACCAGAGAGAAAAAGAGCACTCCGTGCCTGCAGGCTCCCACCTAGAAGTTAAGATACTGGGGCTTTTTACCCCCACCCTAAAGGAACATGTGCTTGTGATATGTGTATTAATAGAAAGTTTTTTGAATAATGTTATAGTAAACCATTTGTACTGAATACACATAAACATGTTGAATAATTATATTATAAAAATGAGCAATTTAGAAACCTTCCCTACATTAATCTTTTGAAGCCAGTGGAGTGACTATAACATAGTGTGGGGTAAATCTTAGACCCTTGTTAACACTGACAAACTTTGAACAAGATACTTAATCTCTCTGTGCTTCAGTTATCTCATCAGGAAAATGAGGTAATAGTAATAGTTCTTAGCATGCCATGATGATCAAATAAGATCATAGATGTAAGAACTTTGGATTGTGCTAATGCCTACTAAGAGCATAATCAATGTGGGTTATTATGCAAATAATTTTACTCAGCCTGTCCTCCTGTAGTTATTGTCTTCTTTCCTAGTGTAAGAAATCTTTTACTCAAGCTTATCTTACTGGCATTTTAAACAAATAATAATAATATAATTATAATTTAATCACAAAAATAGCTAATTGATAATTTATTGTGTACCATGCCCTTTATAAAGCTTAACTAATCTAATTCTCTCAATCATCCAATAAAGTGGGTATCATGATCATTGTCATCATTGCCCCCATTCGTCAGATGGGGAAAATGAAGCTTAGAGCAGTTCAATAACTTGCCTATGATCACAATCTAGTAAATGGTAGAGCTGAATACAATCGTGGATCTGTGGCATAGCCCTTAACCATTAGGGCACAGTGCCTCCCAGGAAGGGATGCTATCATATATTTGGTATAAAACTTATGGTTGGCATTGATGCCTACAGTTTAATGGGGAAAACAGACAGATTACAAATGAGAAAGAGGGAGGACACAGGCAGGCAAAGAGATTCAAGGCCCTAAATGCCTTCCAGACTAGTATAAAGAAATTAATAGGATAGTTGATTGGTATTGTGCTGATTTGGCTATATTTCACTGAGAGAGCTTCCTCTGCTTGCACGGAACAGGAAATTTGCTACCTAAAAGTAAATTAAGGTCACCAGAGGACCTGATGAGCTAAGCAGAAAGCTCTTGGACTAGGCCAGGGGGGAAAAAACTAACAAATTATTTCAGGTCAACTGGCTTTTTAAATTTTACATCTTCCAGCATTGTAAATATTAGTCCAAGTTACTCACAAAAGGTTTGTAATCCAGACCGGAATTTAGTGTCTACAGCAATAAAGTGACAGCACAGCTGAACAAACTAGCCATTCACCAGGAGTCCCAGGAGCTAAGTACCTGCCCCCACTTCTTTCCCACGGAAAGCATGTCCTTGGGTTTATTAGAGAGCCTCCAAGTCCCTTTGTAGAGGGTGTAGAGGGGAAAGCACAGGTGTCCTTGTCAGATAGGTGAGTGTTGCAGTGCTGGTCGTGTTCTTATGGGTTGTGTGTTAACCAGACCAATCAATGCAAAATTAGAGATTCACTCAAAGCACTCGGGGAGGGGGACACTGACGAGTGCACCTAACTTAATTTAGGTGGTATTTTGTTACTTTTGCTTTGTATTGTTTGGGGTATGATGTTATTATAAGCCAAGGAATGCCAAGAATGTCACCAAAAGCTAGGAGACAGGCACAGAACAAATTCTCCCTCAGAGCCTCCAGAAGGAACCACTCCTTGCTGACACCCTGATTTCAGATTTCTGGCCTCCAAAACCATGAGAAAATCAATTTTCATTTTAAGCCAACAAGGGTGTGGTAATTTGTTACAGCAGCCCTAGGAAACTAAGGCACTCCCTTCAGTGGATCCAGGTGGGGGTCTGGGAATCTACATTTTACCAAGAACCTCAGGTGTTTCTGGTGCTCACCAACACTTGAGAACTTCTGCCCTATCCTATTCCCTCTGGTCTCAAGAGGGCCACACTGCCCCTTCCCTTATGAACCTCATTCTAAGAACAGGCCCCAAAAAATCGGAAGCCAGGGATGTAGGGAAGACTAGGCGTTTCTCCCCAGACAGTACAGGATCTGTTTGGGGTGAAACAGATGTGTCTGCAACTGTACAGGCCCCTCACATCCCTCAGCTAACTCTTCAGGAGTTTAAATTAGGAGTCTAAATTCAGGAGTCTAATCAGTCTAGTAATTTAAATGTACCTCTCATTCCTACTTAAGGGTAAGTATCAAGCCTCTCTGTATGGCATTAGACCCAGGAAGTATCTCTGCCTCTAACACCATCCCAAACATGGAATTTTACACAATACAAAATGTTCACTCTTGGTCATGTAGTTTAATATCTAGAAAAACAGCTCCTCTCCAGGGGTAAGCATCTGAATCACAGATGATATCAGATATAGTGAATTGGAATGATCAGGGTAAAGGAGTGTGATAAGGAATAGGGGCAGCCTGGTCCTTTTCCCCCCAGTAGTAAGAATCTCGGCTCTAAGGAAAAGCGTCACTCCTATCTACTCACATCAATTCCACATCCAAGGAGAAGCAGTGCTACTCGAGCTCAAAGGAAAATCTGCATATTCAAGAAACATAATTATACCAAGGCAGCTGGACTTGGAGGTATGGGTAGTAGAATAAAGAGGTTCAAGGTTTTCCACTCTTTGAATAGATGTTCAAAGTTCTCCTCTGTTCAAGGCTGACACTTTTCTCTCTTCCCTTCCTGCTAACAAACATGGTAACACTCTCTGAGGGTAGAAATGCCATATATTTAGAAGGCGTAATCATACTTAGGCCTATGCAGAGGTTCCCAAATATGCATCAGACTCACCCAGGAAGAATAGTTAAAATGCCCATCTCTAGTCCCTACACCAAGAGATTCTCATTCACTGGGTCTTGGGTGGGTGGGACTCTAACGCCGCAAAAATGAACCATAGGCCTCTAACCTACATTCTATGTTAAAAAGGTCAGTGTGGCTCATGAAGATGTGACTAGATAAGGGTTTGGAGCCTACATGTACCTGAGTGTCCCTTGTACTATAGTATCAAATAGATTGAAGGTAGTAAGAGACCAGATCAGAATTCACATCAAACACCCTAAAAGCAGCAAAGCTCCCCTTAGCATTTACTCTTATTTCTGCATGCTTTAGTAATTCGAATTCTAGCATGAGTCAATTCTAATCAGTTCTTTGTGTAATTCATTTTAGCTAAAGTTCAGTAGAACTGCTAAAACCAGTTAACTCCACAGAAAAAACAAAACAAAAACTCCATGATGCTTCGTGGCCGCCCAGATACACGGGAATTTTTATTACCCTTCCTGTTTCACAAAGTTTGGTTTCTACCATTTAAGATTTCTGATAAATAACACTCATGGAAAAAAAAAAAGTATGCTCGAAACTTTTTTACAAAATCAGATAAGAAGCTAGACGATAATGTTGTGGTTTTCTTTCATGTGATTCCTGAATTATGTAAGAAGTCTCGCCATGAAATTTACCATTGCAGCATACCTTCTACTATGAGCTGTTGCTGCTGTTTTTACATGACAGATAAAAATTGATGGTATCAAGAGGTAGGGAGGGATTAAAACCAAATACTAGGATAACATCAAAACTTCTTTCAGTCACATCTGTCCCCGTTATTTTGCTCTCTGCACCAGTGATGGCTCAGCAAAGAAATTACTTTTACATATCTGTTCTCTTTAATCACTGTACCACCAGTGGCAGTTGTCACAATTATCTTGATGCTTTTCTGGCTGTTGCTTCCTTCACATGATCCTTACCACAACCATTTAAAGAACAAGTATGTGACTGCATGAGTCGAACATCAACAGGCCTGAAGCCAGAAATAGTATTATTAGAGTCACAAACTGAATCTATACAAAGTGAAAGTTAGTATGTAAATATAAATCACAATAATCATTATTTTTGCTTATATTCCCATTTAGGCAAAAAAAAGATATGTAAATTCAGGGGCGTCAGAGGAGGTTATTATTAAGTTCCTCTAGGAAGTGTATTGCTCTTAAAATAATAATTTCACTGAGTACATTGTGGAATGGCCCATGTGGAAGCAATTTGATATGATAGAAACAATAGGGCCTTTAAATCGGACAGTCCTGGTTTTAATTCTAACTCAGTTACTTACTACTTGGCCTTGTGCAAATCATTTCATTCATCAGAGCCTCGGTTGTTCTCTAATTTTTAAAATGGCAATAATAATGTCTATCTCACAGACAAGATGTAAGAGCTAGAGAGGACTCTGGTAAACATTGCATTGCATTGCTCAGCGCATAACAGGCACTCAATAAACTGTCTTAAGCCTTCTAACACAATCATCAGTTTTTAAGTTAAAATGTGACTAAAACTCACTCTTTCACTAACTTTAATCATTTAAGTATTAATAAAGTATAATTTCTTAGTATTTTTCTCTGGTAGTCTATTCTTTTCTCCCTTCTTATTTGCTACTAACCAGGAAATTATACAACTGAACCAAACCTGTTAAGATTACGTGTAAAGGCCAGGCATGGTGGCTCATGCCTGTAATCCCAGCTCTTTGGGAGGCTGAGGTGGGTGGATCACTTGAGTCTAGGAGTTCAAGACCAGCCTGGACAATGTAGCGAGACCTTATCTCTACTTAAAAAAAAAAAAAAAAAAAAAAATTTAATTAGCCAGGCATGGTGATATGCACCTCTAGTCCCAACTACTTGGGAGGCTGAGGTGGGAGGATCACTCGAGCCCAGGAGGTGAGGCTCCAGTCAGCTATGATCATGCCACTGCACTCCAGCCTGGGTAAGAAAGCAAAATCCTGTCTTAAAAAAAAAAAAAAGTGTAAAATTTTTTAAAAACAAACAGATTTTGCATGTGGTTGTAGAAGGGTTTTCCAGTAAATAAAGATAAAGTACACAAGAATAGGTACTGCACAGACACTGGGATATCTCTTAGGTTATCTCACGAGCCAATTCAGCGTCCTACCTGTTTCTTGCCTAGGTTCCACCTAGTTGAGATTGTCAAATAAGCAACAGCTGATATGAAAGACACTGCAGTAATCTACCATTAGTAAAATAGCTCACTTTTCAGTAAATGCCTAGCCATGTATTTAAATGGAAAAGACTATATGAACGCTTCTTTAGCTAGAAGTAGTATTCATAAGCAAGCATATGCAGAGTTTGCAGTTTTGACTGGACACAAAAGGTTCATAAAACTTCCAGCAGTTACAATAGCTAAGATAATACCTATTTCTAATGAATAATGCAGTGGTCACAGGGTGGGTAGGCCTTTCAATTGTAAAAATCCTTGCCGTTTGTTTTCAACCATTTGGTATTTTACCTACAGGATCAATCATTGTCATGTTTAAAGTACGCAGTATACTCGTACAGTTGTCACAGAAATGATGAACAGTGGTTAAAGAGGTATGACTTCAGGTTGAGAAAGACAATTTACAGCACATAGCAGCATATTCAATTTTTTAATGATTATTTCTGTGAGATCACCACAAGAGTCAGAGTGATATCTCTAAGGAATTGTCGATAAGGACGTCTAATTGGAGACAGTAGGCCATGCTAGAAATCCTTGAGCAGAGTAGGGAAGATGATGGCAGTGTTTATCTAACTACTGCCCTGGGGATCCCAGCAAACCACAGCCAGAGAAGCGAGGTGTAGCAGGGATGTGTCAGCAACAACTGGCTTAATTGCTACTGGTTAAGGCTGGAACATATTTCATCAATATTTTATCACTAATTTTCAAAAATAAATCATCAGATGCTAATTTTGCCAAGGACTCCTCGAAAAGAAAATGGAATATTTGACAATGCTCCATAATGTAATAGCAACAAAGACCAGGGGGCTTATGGTACAAAAATAAAATACCTACAGATCCTAGAAGTAACTGCTATAACAGAATTTAATATAGCACCTGACAGCACAGCACAGTGGCCCATTAATCAACAAGTATTCACTATCTATGTGTATACTGCTGTAGAAGATTTAGGGAGAAAGAATAAAATGAGATCACTGCCAACATCAGTCAGGCCAGGAAGGACATGCAAAAGTAAAAGGAGGCATTGCAGAAATGCCCCTCCCTCAACCTCCAGCTCCACAGCAAATCCAAAAGCTATGTGACATTGGACAAGGAAGGCTCATCATTCTGACTTCAGTCTTACTCTCCAGGCTCAGGTCAGAGGCTTTCTCCCAAGGTCAGATTTCCTGTGTTTGCTAATGCATCTCGGGTCATGCTAGATAACTCTTTCAATCCATTAGTGTGCACTATTGATCCTACTGGTCCTTCTTTAGCTTTATGAATGATGCCTTTTATGTAAAACACTTGAGAATTCCCAAATGATGATTGCCATGGGGTTAATCCAGGTAGTGCATAGAAGTGTAATAACAATAATGCCTAATTTTAGGATTTAGTATGGGTTCTCCAGAAGCAGACCCCAAGTAGGGAACAGTGGTAGGGAAGTGGGGAAGAGAGACAAAGAAGGAAAAGCATCTAATAAATCAGCTGCCAGAGTGGGTCCTGGGAGCTGAATTCCCAGGGGAAGCTTTGAGAACTAGTGCAAAACACGGCTTCAGAATTATCTCATCTGAGGGTGAGGGAGCTGGGGTATTTGTATGTCACCTCTAGAGAGTCACCTCTAGAGAGTTATTAGAGAGTTATTATCTATATGTCACCTCTAGAGAGTTATTAGATGAGGGCTGCTGGAAAAATGGGCATATTAATTCCCTAGAATGAACTGTTGTCCATGGGCAAATCTGCATTTGAGGGGCAGCCCTCAGACACAGAGATGCAGGTGCTGACAGTAGAAAGTTCACAAGAGCAACGTGAAAGGTCCTGGGGATAAGGACTGGCTCTGGTAGCATCTGCCACATTAACATTCAGGTAAGTAGCCCTATTCTTGTCTATCTACTAGAATAAGTGACAAATTACTTCAATATGAAAGTACTAGGAAACATAACTAATTCTTTTTTAAAATAAAACTGTAGATTTTTCTCACTGTTTACGAAGAACATTTTCGGCCAAGGCAAATGTTCAAGATATTTTTGATGTTTAATCTAAGAAAAGCTATCACAAATTCTGCCTAGCTATTCATTTTTGCTCATTTCTTAAACTATAATTTTTTTTTTGAGATAGGGTCTCACTCTGTTATTCAGGCTGGAGTGCAGTGGTGTGATCACGGCTCACTGCAGCCTTTAACCTTCTGGACTCAAGCTATGCTCCCACCTCAGCCTCCTGAGTAGCTGGGACTACAGGCAGGCACCACCATACCCAGCTAATTTTTGTATTTTTTGTACAGACAGGGTTTCACCATGTTGTCCAGGCTGGTCTTGAACTCCTGAGCTCAAGTGATCTGCCTACCTTGGCCTCCCAAAGTGCTGGGATTACAGGTGTGAGCCACTACACCCAGCTTAAACTGTAATATTTAAAAATTAAAATATATCATTTGAAGCATGAATTTTGATTCCACTGATATGTTTCATCTAACTTAATGTGCTAATTAGCATTTCCAATTTATATTTGTGCTTTTTTAAAGTCAAATTTGTTTTTAAAGATTTATAAAAAGGTAAATTCAAGAATTCACTGACCCTAAGCTTCCATGCTCTTATGGCCATATTGGTAGTTTTCTGTGCTGATCTCCCCTGCCCCTTCCGTCTTATTGCATGTGAGCTCCTTAAGGTTAAAGGGACTGGGTCTAAAACTTCTCAGTATTTTCCAAACTTCTAACAAGAAGCCAGGTTTACTTTCCAATTTTTGAAAAACAGTCCTGTTTTGCTTTTAATAGTCTGGAAAGGTGAGTTGGAATCCAGCAAAATTTCTTCAGTGCTGAGAAATGCTCCTTATAATATACAGCCTATAACTCACCATTATAAACTATCTGACCTGCCTCCCCTGCTGGTTTCCCCATTATTTCACTAAAGGACCACAGGACCAGGGGAGATCTCCCAGCAGAGCACTTCACTGAGTGACTGAAATCTATTTTATTTTGAACTCTGTCCCTCAGTAGGTCACTTATCTTGCTGTACCTTAGATTCTTCAATTATAAAAAGATGATTTGTTGCTAATTAACTTTGATTCACACTCTAATTGGGCACTAAAGTACAAGTCACTACACAGAATTAGAGGGTCTCTATGCAGTGGGCTCAAAAGCAACTAACTTTAAATAAAAGGGTTTAATATAAAGTGGCTTAGATCAAGGTGCAATTAGTATTAAGAGCATTCAAGTCACTTGGAAGATAAAGACTGAGTGAACAGTGCTTTCACAAGGAAGTTCTTAACCACTTCTGTAACTGCTGATTTTTAACATGTTTTTATACTGTATAAAAATGTGTCCAGTTGAAATAAGATTTCTTAAAAGAGTGAAATTGGCCAGGTGCAGTGTTCATGCCTGTAACCCCAGTACTTTGGGAGGCCAAAGCAGGCAGAAGGCTTGAGCCCGTGAGTTCAAGGCCAGCCGGGGCAACATGGTGAAACCCCCATCTCTACAAAACAATTAGCCAGGCATGGTGGCACACACCTGTAGTCCCAGCTACTCGGGAGGCTGAGGTAGGAAGATTGCTTGAGCCCAGGAGGTCGAGGGTGCACTGAGCTGTGATTGTGTCACTGCACTCCAGCCCAGGTGACAAAGTGAGACTCTGTGTTAAAAAAAAAAAAGAATGCTATTGAAATATGAATTCACATTATTATTTATTAAATTATTATTATAGGATAGAAATTATACTTAACAAAGAGAGTTCACCCCTTAAAAAATAAACGAAACATAGAGAAACAAAAAAAAAAAAGAAAGAGTTGATATGAGATTTGTTTCCTTCATTCTCTGGCCCTCTGTTACCATGATGCTCAAATCTTAAATGCCACCCGGAGGGGGCAAGGATAACAGACAAATAACTTCCATGTGATATACTGAAATTGGCAGGGCCAACGAGGCAGGGGACAGCAGAAGACCTCTTATTGTTCTTCTAACCTCCATTGCCTTATTGAGTTATTGTCAATTACACCATCAAGATATCTTTATCAGGCATTATTATCATAGTTTACCTGGCATGATCTATTTTAGTCTAAGAGGTGACCAGGGACATGGTTAGAGAGCTAAATCTGTCATTCAAAAAATTAATTATTCCTCCTACGAAATACTCTGCTAGAAAAATGCAGAAAGAAGCACTGGGACTTTCCAAATGCTATCATGTCTATGAGTGTTTAAGATGTTATTAATTCTTAAAGGAAAAATAGGCCATACCAAAGAAGTCACATGACCAACAGCTATCTTATCAAAGTGCTTTGCACTGTTCCTTATAGAGAGAATTTAATATTAAGTGTACAGGTAATAAGTTGTATTGTTTATACATGGGGTGACTTCAAGTCCTGGTTTGTCTAGATTCTGCCTGGTCTCACAATGTAATTTTCCCCTGTCACTCTCAACAATGTCCTAGTTTGGACTATTGATTAGATGATCACTTATTTATACAGTAATCTATGATAATAAATGGAAATTTTATGATATCTTATTGTATAAAACCCCTATACTACTTAAATAGGCCAAGTTGGCAGGAGCTAATTCATCTCTGACTTGAATTTTACCAACAGACAGAACAAATCAGAATATCCATTCTGATTTTTTAAAGGAATACATTAAATGTGTCCAAGAATTCTAGAAATGGCTATGATATGACAAGCTACCCAGAAACATGCAATAATCAATCACATTTATCTATCTGTTATCAGACTAATAGTCATAATACTGTTTTATATAACTGATGGATACAAATATAACTGTTTTGAGTACTTTTAAACACAATTTACAAATTTTTAATGGAGAAAACATTTTAAGTTTGTCCAACACTGAATTTTATAAACAGCATCAAGCCTTTTCATCATATTCAGTGTCTTCCATCTGTAAAATCAGAACATTATTATTGCTAAATAATTGTGTGAAAGGAACATAATCATTTTTTTAAAAAAAATGCTTTAAGAAAAGACCAGAGAGTGCAAACTCTTATCTATATTTACCCAGCAGAGTTCTGGCAGCAAAATACACAAAAACTCAAAAGGCTAAAATATCCTTTTCTAACAACCATCTCTAATTCAAGACATATTTTTGAGCATCTACTGCATTCCAGGAACATGTATGTTACATTTGTAATAGACCCTAGCTGTGTTTGGCTTGCCATGTCAGCTTTACCCTACTTTTGAAGCCTCCTATTGTTATCTAGAATCTACTCTTCCCCAGTCTCAATCTGTGGGCTTAGGATGAGGGTCCCTGACTTTGTTCCAGAAGAACAACAAGTGAAGCGAGAGGCCTGAGACAATCAATGTATTCCATCATTCTAGTTCATCTGGGGTTGGACAGACACATGACTCACACCAGATCAAGCAGTCCTAAACAGAGCTAATCTCAGGCATTTTCCTGAGATTAGAAAACCATTCTTTTCTACTGTACTTAAACCAAAAGAATACAGGGATTTAAACTATTACAACTAAAGTGTTCCCACATCAAGCCTGAGACTGGACCAACACAGAAGAAAGAGACAAAAAACATGGAGAAAGAAAAACTGGGTCTTCATTACCTCCTCAGGCCCCTACATCCAGCTATACTGAAATGTATTCCTCTTAACCCTCCCTTTATATGACCAATAATTTCCCATTTTACATTTTCTGTCTTTTGCAACTAAATGTCTTGACTAATAGATCTGATTTCACTAGAAATAAACTAAAGACAAGTAGTAGCATGTACTTCCTTTTCCTTTTATTTCCGTATCTCTTTTCACTCATTATTCTTAGCTCTCCAATAATCATCAAATCAAGTTAGCATTCATCAGAAAATATTTATTATTGTCAGTTATATAAAGAACAGTATTTCAAACTAATTCTCCAAATGATTGTTTTTAGTTGCAATGCTGATTATTATGATCATGGCATCACCAGGAGAACCTGGTTGATTCTCATAATCATTTAACAGGCTTTTAAAAGTTATAGATGCTATCTAAATTATTAAACATCCATGTAACTCATCTATCTGTAGACTCGGATTAATTTAATTACTCAACAAGGAGACAATTAATTATCACTTAAAGGGGAAAATGCTAGAAGTTTGCTTTATTGGTTTTCTTAATCACATATATACAATTCCATTAAACTGAAAAAGAAGAGTGCCATGAACCTTTGTCAAATTGCTAAATATATTCCTTTTTCCGTATTTTAAATTATTATTCATCTTCATTCCAAAACCAAGCTTTCTTCCGCAAATTCCTTATTTGATATTGAGGATATAGGAAAAAAACAAAGTCAGTTTCTCCTATACTCTCACTCAACAGTCAACACAAAAGATTTCTGTGACCAAATGTAGGGGTAGGGGTTCCCCCCCATACACCAAGCAAGCAATCACTTCTGCAGTAGACACCAGCTGGGTGTCCTCTAATTCAAGTCAATTGTGACACTATCTACCTGGAGGTAGTTCAGATCCCACAGGTTGAAGTCTCAGTCCCCAAGGCTTCCCCTCCTTATCCTCCACCCACCACCATTCTGATGCCAATTGCAAATTCCTGGTTATTTTACCTGTGCTTCTGACCAATTGGCTATAATCAGGGTTTCCACAATCCCCTGTTCAAGTTTGATTAATTTGCTAAAGTGGCTCACAGAACTCAGGGAAACACTTATTTATACTTTCTAGTTTATTTAAAAGGATGTTACAAAGGATACTGATGAACACCAGATAAGAGATGGATAGGGCAATGTATGGGGGAACAGACACAGAGCTTCCATGCTTTCTTTAGGTGCTCCACCTTCCAGAAACCTTCATGTGTTCACCTATCTGGAAGCTTATCCAAAGCTTTTATGGAGGCTTCATTATGTAGGTATGATTGATTAAAATATTGACTATTGGTGATCAACTTCAACTTCATCCCCTCTCTCCTTCTCAGAGGTTGGGGAATAGGGCTTAAAAAGTTCCAACTACATAATCATGCCTTGGTCTTTCTTGTGATCAGCCCCCATCCTGAAGCTACCTAGGGGCTGCCAGCCACCAGTCATCTCATTAGCAAACAAAAAGACGCTTATCACTTTGGAGATTTTAAGGATTTTAGGAGTTGTATGCCAGGAAACTGGGTGAAGATCAAATACAGTCATGTGCCACTTAAGACAGGGATCCCAATCTAGACAATACCATTCTGGACATAGGAACGGGCAAAGATTTCATGACGAAGATGCCAAAAGCAATTGCAACAAAAGCAAAAACTGACAAATGGGATCTAATTAAACTAAAGAGCTTCTGCACAGCAAAAGAAACTATCAACAAAGTAAACAGACAACCTACAGAATGGGAGAAAATTTTTGCAAACTATGCATCTAACAAAGATCTAATATCCAGCATCTATAAGGAACTTACAAATTTACAAGAAAAACAGCCCCATTAAAATGTAGCAAAGGACATGAACAGACACTTTTCAAAAGAGGCATGAATGCCGTCAACAAGCATATGAAAAAAAGCTCAACATCACTGATCATTAGAGAAATGAAAATCAAAACCACAATGAGGTACCATCTCACACCAGTCAGAATGGCCATTATTAAAAAGTCAAAAAATAACAGATCCTGGTGAAGTTGCAGAGAAAAGGGAACATTTATATACTACTGGAGGGAGTATAAATTAGTTCAACCATTGTGGAAAGCAGTGTAGGGATTCCTCAAAGAACTAAAAGCAGAACTACCATTTGACCCACCAATCCCACTACTAGGTATATACCCAAAGAAATATAAATCATTCTACCATAAAGACACATGCACATATATGTTCATTGCAGGACTATTCACAATAGCAAAGACATGGAATCAACCTAAATGCCCATCACTGGTAGACTGGATAAAGAAAATATGGTACATATCCACTGAGAAATACTATGCAGCCATAAAAAAAGAATGATATCATGTCCTTTGCAGGGACATTAATGGAGCTAGAAGACATTATCCTTAGCAAACTAACACAGGCATAGAAAACCACATACCACATATGGTTACTTGTAAGTGGGAGCTAAATGATGAGAACACATGGACACATAGAGGGGCACAACAGATACTGGGGCCTACCTGAGGGTGGAGGGTGGGAGGAGGGAAAGCATCAGGAAAAACAACTGATGGGTACTAGGCTTAATACCTGGGTAACAAAATAATCTATACAACAAACCCCTGTGACACAAGTTTACCTATATAACAAACCTGCACATGTACCCCTGAACTTAAAAAAATTTTTAAAAAGACAGAGATCTGTTCTGTAATGTGCATTGTTAGGCAATTTTGTCATTGTGCTTACATCATAGAATGTATTTATCTAAAACTAGATGGTATAGCTGACTATACACCCAGGCCTATTGCTCCCAGGCTACAAACCTGTACTGTATGTACTGTACTGAGTACTATAACAATCTTAACACAATAGTAAGTATTTGTGTATCTAATCATAGGAAAGGTAATAGATATCACTATGACTTTATGACCACTACAACTCACGAGACCATAGAAATTTTTCAGCTCCATTACAATCTTATGGAGCATTGTTGTATGTGTGGTCCATAGTTGGCCAAATTTTGTTATGTGGTGCATCGCTGTATATATTTCACAATTTCACAGATATAAACTGAAAAAGGCAAGACATTTTAATGTCTCATATACAAACTTTTTAAAAGAAAATACAGTAAAATTTTTAAGCATTTTATTTTTAGAAGGTATAAGTAGGTTTAAAATTCAATCTAATTTAAACAACAGATTAAGAATTTATAAAATTGAGTATCAGACACAGCTGAAGAAGCCTTATATATGTCTAGTTCTTCTCTTCTTCCATGGAAGCTTCTCTTCAATTCGTGTTTATTTAACCTCAGCAGAAATAAGAAGCAAGGTAGGAAGAGGAAGAAGAAAAAGCTAACATATTTCAGGATCTCCTATTTCAGGCACAGAGCTAGTGGTAGATTATAAACAGCCACATTTCTTTGTAGCTCATTCTGTCAAGCAATGGAATCTACTTTTCAACTCCTTAAATCTGGGCTAATCTTATGCCTTGCTTTGATGAATAGAATGCAGCACAAGTGGGAGTTCTAAGCATAGACGTCACGAGGCCTTCCAGTTTTCTCTCCCTCCCTTTTTAAAGGCTATGACATGTGAACAGCTCTGAGCTAGTCCACTAGAGAGACCCCATGGAGGAGAAACAAGGTAACCAGCTTGCCTGACAACTGCCAGACAGTTGACTGAGGCCATCTTAGATCACCTACTCTCTGCCAACTGACTGCTATCACAAGAGTGAGCCAAGGCCAGACCAGCAGAAGAACCACCAAGCAGAGCCCAGGCTGAAGTGCTGATCCACAGAATTGTGAACAAATAAAATAGTTACTGTTCTAAGCTGCTAAGTTTTGGAATGGGCTGTTATTTGGCAATAAATAACTGACAAAGTGCTTTACATGATTATTTTGCTTAATCTTAATAAGAAAGTTATGAAATAAACATGGCAGATTCACAGGTTTTGAGGCATGAAATTTATCCAATTTGGGAAGCTTTCATTAGGAAAAATAGTACACACAATATAAAAATAGGAAAATAATGCAAAATGTACATACAAAGGAAGTAAACATATAATTATAAACCGAAAAATATCCATTGCCATTCCAGTACCACCTCGCATAAGGGAAAATGCGATAGAGGAGAAATCAGAATGGAGACCATAGTCTTAATAAAAACAGATAGCCATGTGAACACATGGCTCGGGCCCTTTGGAGGGCTTGATTTGCTAAGCTTCATTAACTTCACAGGAAATACACTTCAATGGTTAGCATTACTTTATTTTACAAGAGGAGCTACAACTCAGTGGCTGTCACTTGCCTTGGGATCACATGGATGGCATGCTGGAGAGCCAGGATTTCAGCTCAGGTCCCTTTGTTTCCAAAACATGTGCTCTTTGCAATACCCACGCTACCTCCCTACCAATAGATCACATACTCATTTTGACCTTGTAATCTACTCCACACCAAGTTTTACATCAATTGAAAACACCTCTACTTCAGCATTCCGAAACATACCCCACTGCAAAACCTATCTAAGTACTTCTCTCTCATGAGGTATGTTCAACAGCCCCATGATGTAGGAGTAAGAGGGCCTGGTTTCCTGTCCATTTCTCTGATTAGATGAAGAAACTGCAGGGTAAATGCCCTCAATCAGGGACCCTTTTGGCTTCATTTTTTTTCAAGATCCCTTTCACCATATGTCAACTTCCTCTTGGGCAAGGTTATATAATTCCAGAAATATTGAGTGCAGCTATTTTGCTTGCGTACCTATTTTAGGCCCTTGCCTTTGCATTTTTTCATTCATTCTATTTGTATCAAGTTTCTTCAAGTGCATATATAAACTTGCTTATGCACAATAAGCCCAAGGTGAAACCAGGTTTTAATAACTTCTAATTAATCATTCTGTGTTCAGCTAGACCCATCACTGCTCACTCTCCTTTCAAATGACCTTCACTAGAAAACTAGTGAATCATTACTACAACATGGAAACCAGATTTCTTCTCTTTTAACATTAAAATAGACTGCTTGTTTGCAAGGAATTCCTAGCTTTTCACCTCACTAAACTGATACAATCAGCTGATCATTTGTTTTGCAGCTCAGTTTCAAAGTCAAAAGCCCTGATCAGCAGTACTGTAGTAGTTTATTCAGTGTACCTACGCCTATCAGAGAACAAACTTTCTGTGTAAGGTTTAACCTTGGGAGAAAAATTAAGCTGCTGGAGAATATAGCTGAAGATCTCTGCAGAGGTTGTACTGGTGGTGATTTAAAAGCATGCCAGGCAGCCTGGTATAGAGAAAAGAATGCAGGAAGGGCTCAGAGAGGGCCACATGCCATTTCTGGTAGCTTCAGCTGTAAAATTCTGTCAACCTATTGACTTTCTCCTTATCAAAGTGATCTTTAAAAAAAAAAAAGTTCATTCTCTTTTTTTTAAATTTCCAACTTTTGAGTTCAGGGGTACATGTGCAGGATGTGCAGGTCTGTTACATAGGTAAACATGTGCCACAGTGGTTTGATGCACATATCATCCCATCACCCAGGTATTAAGCCCAGCATCCACTAGCTACTTTTCCTGATCCTCTCCCTCTTCCCACCCCTCATTCTCAATAAATACTTTTAAAGTACAGGAATTCTAAATATACAATCTTCTTAAAGTTAGACCACTTTGAAAAAACTTCAAAAAGCCTCATCATAAACGTATTTTTAAAAGTAGTTTTAAACAACAGAATAAAGGTAATGAAGAATAATGTAGGTAATAAATGTTAAGTCACAAATATTGCAAACAATGGCAAAATAATGGCTCATTGCATCTTTATCTATACAATGGTCTTTGGTTGTCTGAACTAAACTTGGAAACAAATCAATGAAATGTCCTGTGAAGGGTTTTTCATATCTTATATATTGTATAAACCACTAGGCTATCTGTAATTCTTCAACTTCCAAGTAAAATAGTCCAGGTTGAATTTTAATAAAATTCCAACTGATTCTTCCCTACCAGAATAAAAGATGATGTTTGGTTGAGCCAAAACTCACTTTTATATAATTCGTAACTGCATACATACAATAAATTGTAAAATGTTGACAACAACATTCTGTTAAAAATAAATGCTTTTCTGATTTTTTTCAAGTTCATTTCCTGCATATGTACCTTTTGGTAAGTTGTTTTATAAAAATAACAGTTAGAAAACTGTCATTGTAGTAACAGTAAGCCAAATAGCATAAATCTAAGATCCTAAAATGCTAAAGAAATTTTAGCATCATTCTCCTCTAACTTATTTCAACTTCTATCTCATTTATCAATTGTCTTTACAATAAGCATGGTTGGATATGACAACTATAAGAAGGAAGTAAACGTTCCATCACAGTGTCACTATGACCTATGGGGCTGGACCTCTAAGTAGTCCATGAACTCCCTAAATTGGGAAACAAAATATTATGCACATGTGTGTTTCCTCTAGGACCAACAAAATAAAAAGCACAGCAAGACAAGTAAATCAAAATTGTCTGATATGTTCTTAAAGCTCCATTCAAAATCACCTTAGAAAGTAAAGCTTATGCAGTGAGACAAAATTTGGTGGGGATGCTTGCTGTAGATATGGCTGGACTCTGTTTAAGGTCCAAAGGAGGTGACCAAGCTAAAACAGATGCCCTTACTGAGTGACATTCTGAAGTGACATATTTTATGGTGCTCAAATGGCACATTTGAACAACTGACTGAGAAGCAGAGGTTAACCAGGATGTTTCTCCTGTAGTGGATTAAAAGCATAGATGTTAACAATTTAGCCACTGAGTTGGTCTTTGGTCGTCTGAATCAGGATTCAGGTGAAGCAGGATGGGCCCTGTTAAACAAGGCTAGGACAGGAAGATTAACCCAAGTGGAGAAGTGATTTGGAACAAGTGAAGGACATCAAGTTGGCAAACCTACATTAGGCAAGGAGTAAAGTTAGCTAGAGGTGTAAGTAACCAAGCTCTTGGAATTATAGAAAGACATGGCAGCAGATAAATTAAAACCCAGCCAACTAGATTGTTCTGGAGAAGCCTGTAGAACCCAAGCAGGAGCCCAGGACCAGACTAGCTGGGCTATCAGAAAAGGTGGAAAGAAAGTGATAGTGCAGAATTTTGGTCACAAGGAACAAGAAAAAAGGCTTACTAACAGAATAGGACAAAGGCATAGCAAAACCAACCAAAGGTTGATTTGTTGTGAATGACCAGACTAAGTCACTAAGAACAGGACTGGTAGAAAAACCTAAACCAGGGCAGAATCCACATGTGGGGATTAAGAAGTGGCTTCAGCTCTGAAAAAAATAGCAGTGTGCCAGGAAAAAGGGCAAAGCTAAAATGAAGAGTGGGATTTACTTAGAGTAGAACAGGCAAGTATGTAAGCTGAGAGGAAACTAATGTCAGGTGCCGGTCACAAACACGGATGCAAGGAACAGTTTATTCCCTTAGCCCACCCCTCAGTTTAACAAAATTCTTTCCCCAGTTTCCTTAAACTAAATGAGGAAATCAGTATACTGACTTGAATATTTATGAGCTTTATTAAATTACTTGCTCCCAGAATATTAGCCAAAAGAGGGCCTCAACTAACACAGGGATCTTTATCCTAGTGACTGACCATTTCAGTTATCCAAAAGAATATTCACAATGACCACAGGACAAGCTGTAAAAATTCTGTCTTTATTTTAAACATGTAATTTTCAGAATAATATTTAGCTTAAGCTTTAAACCAAAAGCAAAAGAGTGGGGGAGGGGAAAGCATGGCATTATAGTACCAAAAAAAGTGACAAGCCATCCAACTGAGACCCTCCATAATTAATTCAAGTAACTCCTGAGTGCTAGTAATTTCAGGCCCTTAAGTAATTTGCATCTTCCCTCCTTTTCTCCTTACACAAATGCTTAAAAATAAACTTACCTCATTACACTTCAACAAAAAATATTGTCCTAGTATACAGATATACAAGTGGAGTCCTTGTATACAAATTTTTATAATATTATGTACGTATTTCTTTATAAATAAATGTTAACATAAATTATGGCGTCCAGAAAACTTTATTTCAAATTCTTGCACTATATACCTTTGCAAATATTATAATGCTTAATAAAAGCTCATTTGAAGTTTTTTTTTTCCTGGAAACTAAAGAAGCATGAAGACTCTCAACTAGTCAACAATCTAATGTAATTTAAGATGAAAAGGGGTCCATTTCCTTCCTTTAGAAAATCTCCCAGAGTTGAGGCTGAGGCAGAGAGAAGCCTCACTCAGTAAGAAATCAATATATGTTTAGATTTATGTTTGAATTGGCTTGGTATTCCACTTGTTGGGAAAAGGTAGAGTTAATCTTAACCCCATAATATTGCTGGTCACACCTAAATTCCAGCCCCATTTCAATTCAGAGTACCCTCCTTCTTCAACAAATATTTTTGTGTAACTGCTTTGTGCCAGGAATTGCACTCAGGGCCAAGGATGCAGTGTTAAAGTGACACAGGGCCTGCCCTCATGGAACCTCTGAACTCACAAGCTAATAATGTGCATAAGAATCACCCAAGGGGAATGTTAAAATTCAGATTCTCAGACCCAGCATGGGTCCCCAAAGCTTCCACGGATTCTGATGCAGGTGGTCTTTAGGAACACACCCTGAGGAACGGGTCCAGACGAAGCCCCCTGCAGATAGATCCTGTAAGTGTCTGCTACCACTGAATCCCCAGCACTGACCACATATTAGATACTTCAGTACATATTAAATTAGTCTACAAACAGGAGATGGAAGAATGAAGAGATAATCCCTATTCAGTGTGGTAGGTACAATGATAGAAGTGCCATAAAAGCATAAAAAGGGGCAATACAGCTTGGGTAGAAACAGGAACAACTTCCTAGAGAAGGCAGCCCTTGAACAAGTCTTATAGGATGTATAGGAGGGAGCCAGGTAAGAAAGGGCATTACAAACAGAGAGACAGCAAGAGCAGAGGCAGTGAGAAATAGCAAGATTTAGGCAGAAACTACATGTTTTGCTGCTACTGGCTTTAGAGGCAAGAAATGCTAGCACTTTAACTACATTATCTCTAACCCTGATAGCCCTCTTCCAGTTAAGGATGATTATTCCTGTTTCACAAATAAGGAAGGTGAGACACAGAGAAATTAAAGTTTGTCCTAGGAAATGATATCACAGTTCCTCAAAAAATTAAAGCTAGAATTACCATATGATCGATCCAGCAATCCCACTTCCGGGGAATATACCCAAAAGAACTGAAAGCAGGAATTCAAACAGATATTTGCACACCTGTGTTCATATCAGCATTATTCTCAATAGCCAAAAGGTGGAAGCAACACAAGTGTCCATCATTAGATGAATGGATAAACAAAATGTGGTACATATATACAATGGAATATTATTCAGAATTTAAAAGGAAGGAAATTCTGATACCTGCTACCACACAAATGAGCCTTAAAGACATTATGCTAAGTGAAATAAGCTAGTGATAAAAGGACAAATATTATATGATTCCATTTATATGAGGTATATAAAAGAGTCAAGTTCATAAAGACAGAAAGTAGAATAGTGGCCACCAGGGAGTGGAGAAAGGAGAAAATGGGGAGTTTATGTTTCATGGCTATAGAATTTCAATTGGGGAAGATGAAAAAGTTCTGGAGATGGATGGTAACGGTTGCAGAACAATGTGAATGTACTTAATGCTTAAAAATGGCTATGTTATGTTATGTTAAATATATTTACCATAATAAAAAAAATTTATACAGATAGACAGACATAGATATATGTTATAAATGTATATAGATAACCTAGTGGCTGCTCTGGGATTCAAGCCTAGCTCTGTTTTCTAAAGGAAGCGACTAGTTTCACCCTCAGGCCCAAAATAGGAGAGGTTTAAAGAAGGGACCTTGGCCAAAGCTACCAACAACCGGCCAGCATCTTAGAATTATAACATTGATTAGCAGTGACTGGCATCTATCAACATTTCTATACATATATGAACACTGAAGAAAAATTCATCAGTATAAAAATGTTAAATGACAGAAGCAATATGATATATTAATCCTGAGAGCAATAGTAAAAGATAGTTACACACCTTCATCTCCTTCTTTAATCTATAATAAATGAAAATGAATGAGCATATTAAGTGCTTCCTATCTCTTTTTAATCACTACCATGCCATCCCAAGCATAGAGATTTTTTTACAAGCTGTAGCAAACAGATAACAGTTATGAAGGTGGTAAAACAATGTGTAATCAGATGACAATCTAGAGCCAGGATCAGTACTCTCCAGCTGCCTTGTCAAGAGTTTGGCTGGCCAGGGCAGGCTGCAGCACACAGCAGTGCCATCTCCCCACCATCCTCCCTGCTCCCTCCCCCACCCTGCCACATTGCAGCTGTGCAAGAGGGGGTGCCAGGAATTGAAAGGCACATTGCCTTGAATGATATTTTTGCCCTCATTCCACATGCTATTAAGTCCCTCCTACCTCCAACTATCACCACCCGGTACATCAAAAACATGGCCAAAGCCTGTCGCTGAATTCATTCACTGCATTTGCTGCAGCTTTAAAATACACAGCAAAATCAAATGCCAACCATCCTTATTCATATAAGAGAGGAGAGCTATTTGGAAATTGTTCTACATTTACCTTTTACTACCAACAGCAAATCCAAATGCCCAGCCATGAGCCATCTATCATGTGGCCTCACACTGGTACAGAAACGCAATCTTAATATATAATCATCAGGGTTTGGGTGAGGTGGAGTCAGGGGAATGGGGCCAGGTGCCAGTACTTCTTCTATTTCATCTTGTTGGGGTTTAAAGGCCCCTTGAACTTTGTCCAAGGCTAGACCTTCTTGTCCTCCTGGTCTCCCCTAACATGCCTATTTCCACACCAGGACCTGCAGGCGAGGGGTAAGAGAAGTGAAATTGCTCCCCCTGGAGCCAATGCCTTTTCTCCCCCACTGTCTCTACTGCTTTTCACTACTTTCCCCAGTTCCTGTCTCTTCTCTTTCTTATCACTTGTACCCAGATTTTAGGTGTCATTGGGAAAGTCTTTCTTCCTATAGCGGCTCAGGCAGCATGCCTTCCCATAAACACCAATAGCTTCATACGCTTCTTCAAATAAAGACCACTGCAGCCAATCAGAGCACTGCTTTTATTCCAGACAGATAGCTAATCAATACTTCCATCACTGTGCAATAGAAAAAACTCTTCAGATTCTAGATTGATTATTACTTGATAAGCTACGTAATTACTAAAATGCATCTGAACTGACTGTTTTGTTGTATTTTTTCTATGTATGTAGAACTGCTCCCTAAGTCTGAAGTTTCCGGAAAACCTATCTTCATGTTTATAAAACTGCATTTACATAAAACAGATGTCAGGGAGGAAAAAAGTTTTTCCACTGCTCTCTTAGGTTTATTTCCTGGAGGTATGTGAATTAAACTGACAGAAAATAAAATAGCAAGAGAAAAGAAGGAGTTTATTTACAAGTGCAATGCACATATGTGTGGGAGTGCCCGATGATGACTAACTCAAAGGGGTGGTTAGAATATGAGACTTACATACCTAACTTTGTGGGGAAAGGGGAGGAAGCTCCTATGGGAAAAACAGGTAGGCTTCCTTAGAAAAGGCAAATCAACTTTTAGGAGAGCAAATGGTAGATAAGTTTGTGATAATGTTTGTTTATGGAGGTGCAAGTGGTCTTTCTGTCTTCTTCATGGCCATGAAATTCTCCTGGAGAGAGGTTTTATGGTAGCCTCATTTCCCACAAGTTGCTGCTTTTAGTCAGATAAGGGAAGCTCCAATATGTGTTCCTGAATCTCAAATGTCTTCGCTTGAAATAAACTTTATACCAACTCAGGGATTCCCGTAGGTCCCCACTCCAAAGATGAAGACCTGGAGGAGGTAGGTGTAGTTGTTGTATAGACAATATAACCTGTCTTCTATAATATTGGAAGGGAAAAAACATATAAGCCATAAAGTAACTCTCCTGATATGTATATGGCCTTCAGGTTTATTCTACTTAATGAAACCCACCTTCTTATCAAGTACTGGACCCTCCTAATTTTTCTCATTCCAAATATTACTAAACATTATAAGCTTGCTCATTTATTCCTACATGCATTCCCTATTTCACACAAACACACACACATCATATTTATCAAGATAATTCTGACAATCATATATTCTAAACTCCATGCAGGATTCACACTTTCTCAAATAATTGACAAAAACGTGCATTCCTTGAGTTCGTATGTTCCAAAAAGCACTTAGCTCACTGTCTGAACTGGAAATGGCTTAATTACCTTGGGACAAAGGGAAATGGTGGGGTGAGGCAGACAGGAGGAGAAAATGAGATCAATTCCTTAAAACAAAAGAGAGCAGGTAGAAACCTTGGAGAAAATCTGATTCAATCCTGTCACACTACTAATGAGGAAATTGCTAAACCTTGGAAAGGTTAAATCACCTGCCCAAGGGCATACCATTACCTGGTGACTGAGCCAGGCTTCCTGGCTGCAGTCGTGTGTGTGTGTGTGTGTGTGTGTGTGTGTGTGTGTGTGTATGTGTGTGTGTGTGTGTGTGTGTTTAACCTCTAAGAGAAGCACTGAAAATTTGTGTTAAAAGGCAATTTCAGACACATGCTTCAACAGTCAGTGGTACTTCAAGAGCACCTAAGAGAACCTGAACCAGTCACTCAAATGATAATCTACTCTCACTTTAATAATCTCCCCAGAGAGATTGCCTCTTGGTAGACATTTCTGTATTGATTTAAGGCCAGTTCTACAGATCCCAAAGGAGATGTGCTCAGTTCCTTTTATTGCTCTTTAAAACCTCTTGATTTCCTCAAAGTCCATGAGGAGCTTCTTCCTCTCACTCTCTACCCACCACCACCATTGAATATTTCAAGAAAAAAACATTTTAAGGTTGTTTTTAAATGCCATTCTCCTTTTACATTTCTCCAAATTTCTTGCATTAAGCTGTACTGCTTTTTTAAGCAGGGGAGAAAAGGCAATAAATATTTATTTTTTAATTTCCATTATTCTATGTCATCTGCACATCTCATAATTACTTTAATCATTACTTTTTTTTATTATACTTTAGGTTTTAGGGTACATGTGCACAATGTGCAGGTTTGTTACATATGTATCCACGTGCCATGTTGATTTCCTGCACCCATTAACTCGTCATTTAGCATTAGGTATATCTCCTAATGCTGTCCCTCCCCCCTCCCCCAACCCCACAACAGTCCCCGGAGTGTGATGTTCCCCTTCCTGTGTCCATGAGTTCTCATTGTTCAATTCCCACCTATGAGTGAGAACATGCAGTGTTTGGTTTTTTGTCCTTGCGATAGTTTACTGAGAATGATGTTTTCCACGTTCATCCATGTCCCTACAAAGGACATGAACTCATCATTTTTTATGGCTGCATAGTATTCCATGGTGTATATGTGCCACATTTTCTTAATTCAGTCTATCGTTTTTGGACATTTGGGTTGGTTCCAACTCTTTGCTATTGTGAATAGTGCCGCAATAAACATACGTGTGCATGTGTCTTTATAGCAGCATGATTTATAATCCTTTGGGTATATACCCAGTAATGAGATGGATTAATCATTTACATCTTCCTTTAAAATTCAAGGCAAAAATTAAGACTTCCCCCAAACACACACATGTGCACACACACACAAAAGCCTTTTTTCTTTTGCTAATTTTTTTTTATTTTGTAGAGATGGGGTCTCTCTATGTTGCCCAGGCTGGTCTCAAACTCCTGGCCTCAAGCAATCCTCCCACCTCAGCTTCCCAAAGTGCTGAGATTACAGGCATGAGCTGCCTCACTAATATTTTCTTTTCTATTGCTATTTTGTTGTGGCTTTCAATTACACATATGACAGAATACCAAGGGTACTGCAAACCTACTGTTCCTTGCATTTATTACTCTCTTGCCTGCTACCATCCATCCAGGGATTAAAGAAGGCAGGGAAGATGGTATGTCATGTTTGTCTCCACCTTGCCAAGATTCTATGGACTGTAGCCTTGGGAACAGAACCCCATCTGCCCTTTAATTCCCTCAATACCAAGTCTTCACTGTCAATTCACTTAGTCAGCACCTAGGGCATAAAATATACTTTGTGAAGTATATCAGAATACCAAACACATATAGCTCTGCAAGTACACAGGTTGACTGCAGGCTCCATCCCCTCTAGTTAAAGAAAGGAATTTTCCTTCTCTTTACTTCCCCAGGACTGGTAGTACTCATCTCATCTCTGTGGTCCTATATTTCTCCTGATAAAAGGTTTGGCTCCAGACACCATTCCACTTGGGTCAGGCCAAACCAGTCTCTAGGCAGCAACACAATACCTGCAAGTGGTTTGATTGTCCTTCTTGCCCAGAAATATTTTGACCTTGTCTATTATTTCCAACGCCGTTTGTTCTAGTTTACCTTCTCAATCAGCCCTTCTCCAGGATCTGTCTTAGATAACTTGGCCACAAAATGTTTTGTTTATTTTTTTACTCCTTCTTTTGTTCACAATGTTCTCCCACAGCAGTCTATTATGGGTTCGTAACAAATGAGTCCCCACGTTTACATCAAACCTACCTCGGCCTAGTCCTTGTCTTCAGGAAGAAGTACATTTACACTCTATAAATCAACAAGAAAAACTCTCAGAATAGGAAGCTTGTGAAAAAGCTATCTTTATTTCTCATTTTGTAAGAGCCCATTTCTAATCCTGAAGTACTCCCATTTTACCAAGTAAGTTGAATTTCTACATTTTCTTCTACTCTTTCTTATTAGAAATCCTAGTCTCCTTCCCTGACTTTTCTTCATAAACAGTATGTTCGTGTCAGAATTCGGTGGCTAATGAGTGCCAACCACTCACCTGTGCCAAGAAGTGTGGGTGCTCCCAAACCCATTGTTTTACCTTTCAATGAAATAGTTCAGAAATTTCAGAAGCTCATCTGTTTACAATGAGCCTACCTAGTTTCATCTGAAATAAATTCACTGGTATACTTTAGTATATATGTGCTTTATCAGAATTCATCTACTTCATTCTATTGTATGGGTTCTAAATAGTTTGATCCCCTTTAACACTTTAGAAATTTGATTATAGTTTTATTTTTTTAGCTCTCTTTAGAGGAAAGGATAGGAAAACGCATCTTAAATTGCACAGCTGCACTCTCTGACTCAAGCTACCTAGCAACTGTCAAAATATAACCCAAACCACAAAGGTGTTTGAAGCTGCATGTGAAAGCTTATTCTAAGACAGATACTGCCAACTCTTCTACGGTCACATGCAGCTTGGCATTTCAGCACAAATACAATAGGGAGACAGCTTGAGAGTGGGAAAAGTGTTCTGATGGCCTAAAATGTTTCAATATTCTCCTTTGCATTATTCAGAATATAACATAAATGCATAATTAGAGCCAAAGCAATAAATTCCATGAATTACATGAGGGAAAATGCTATTAATTCCAGTTCCTCCAAATTTCAGTTTCAGTGAGTACATGTCTACATAAAAATCCAAGTATCTGTGTCTCTTAGGTCAGACTATTTAATCCTGCTTCTCAAAACTCATGTTTCAGAGTCTGCCTGGAAAAAGAAGGTAAAAATAATTTGCCAACTGCATTGCAAGGAAACTACAGTTACCTTTATGCCTTCCAGAGGTCAAATAAAAGCCATTCTCTCTATGAAAATAAAAACATCTATTGTATGAAAGACCCACTAGAAACTGTTAACAGTATTTGCCTCTGGGGTGCTGAGGATCTGGGGCACTGAGGATCTGGGGCTTACCATTTATTATATGTTCTTTCATGTTGTTAAACTTTTTTCCATGTTCACTTGTTGCTTTTAAAATATGAAACAAACATTAAAAATAAGCTAACTTGAAGGTTGCACAGTTTTAATAATGAGATTATCCCCCTGGGATGAGGAATGGGAACATGTTTATGCTGGTACCTGCAGACAATCACAGGTTTCTACAGTAAACACTGCTCTGCCAAGTGCTTTCTGACCATATTTAAGAAATACAGCTTTTCTCACTGGGACTACTGAGAAAATAAACTGGAGTTCTATTTTGAGAATTCAAAGAACATACCATTCATGCAAACCAAAGAACACACACTTATTCAAGGACCCAGCCTACTACTTCATAGTTATAAAATGTGGAAAAGAAACCACAAGTCTCATATCAGCAATACAGCTGCACAACTCCTCAAATACTTTTCTAAAGAATTTCCATTGTATGTATTAAACCCATAAAACATCCCTGAGGATCTATCATCCATATATGTCTCCACCTTGCCAACATTTACTATAAAACCACAATATTTGTGCAACTTCTTTGCTTTCTCACCCTCCTACCCTAAATATTTGCACTACTTTTTCTTGCCTGGGTGAAATTAAGTTAGAAAATAATTATTTTGTAAATTACTGGGCACTCACCCATCACATTACACCCCAATTGTCTTCAGTTCTTTATTCCTTACCATATTTGTCAGCTTCTTGAGGTTTAGGGGACTCTATCCTATTTATACTTACAACCCCAGCACTCACCATAGTAGGTCCTCAATAAATGTGTTTTTAAATCTAAATAAATTCCTCCCCAAAACGATTCCTAATTTTAACTTTTAAAATATATTTTCCTGGTGATTTGCCTTCTGGTCATCTGAATACTCTGACAGAAACCTAATATTTGCATCTCTCGTACTACCATTAATATTCCCTCAGGGTTTGGATAGCTGTTCTCTATACAGAGCCTCCTAAACATAATTTGCCTTTGCGATTATAATGATCTCTATATGAATCATCTCCAAATCTAATTTTCCAGTCCTGATTGTTTTCTCTTATTAGCTAATCTTTTATTTCCTGTCCTTATCAAATACCTCCACCAAATGTCATGCAGACACATAATCCTTCAAATGGCTAAAACAAAACACTTCATTTTCTACCCAAAGTCCAAAAAACCTAGAAAAAGTGTATATACAGCCTATTTTAATAGCGTAGTTCAGAACAGTACTTTCAGATTTTTTCCTCATATTCTATTTTATACCCCTCTTCCTCTCAGAGTAGACTGTCCAATCAGACCCTTGTTCTTTTAATACACCCATTTCACTAAATTTCCTAGTCTGTGGACCCTTATTTCAATTAGTATCAAGTGCACTGGAGAGGAAACCTCACCTTTCTCATTTATTCTTTTGGCTATGGCACTTAGCCTTGGTAATTTTCAAAGGATGGAGAAGAAATGAAGAAGTACATACACACAGAGGCATGTTAGAATGTCCCCGGGATGTATGTAGTTATTAACTCAACATTCTCATCTAATTTACATTTGGGGGGAATCCTTTCTCTACAATATATACTATAGAGAGTGAAACTTAACAAAATCATCTTGGCTGGAGATACATAGGAAATATATTCACCTACATATTATGGGGAGGAAAGGTAATCAGAGTTTTAGGATGGAGTGGTAAAGATATATGTTTATCTAAAGGAGGCATGGGCTTAAAAACTACTGAGAAGCACTGCACTGGCATTCTTTTACCTGGAATAGGAATTCAAATTCCCAAGAAAAGGCTGAACTCGTCCTCATTCCCTCTCCCTCCACACCAGTGAACCTTGTCATTTCTTGCCAGGCTCCTTTATGCCTTCTTTTTCCATGGCAATGGCTTTCACCACTTCATGGCCAACATTTCTATGCCAATTATCTCATTTCTCCTACTTCCAAAGTCTAACTCAAATGTCCTATCTTTCTTCCTCGTATACTTAAGAGAAATACTCTATATTCTTCCCTCCTTACCCTCTTCAATTACACACACTTAGCATGTGTGTGTAAAATATTTATTTTAGTATCTAATTGTCAAACTTGTAGAATCTTTGACTTGTCATTTTCCTGAATAAATTGTATGCCGCCCCTCAAAGGTGGGAATTCAGAGCTCTTGTGTTTTTTTTTTTTTGCCTTCATCTTGATCTTTTTATCTCACGGATGTTCTACAAATATTAATTGATTCAAATCTGAAAACACAGCCATAAGACTGAATAACTTGTTAATCTACTAGAACCTATACACACAGCACCAAAACATCACCTATTATCTGCCTTGAGCTGAACTGGATAAGATACTAATATATATAAATAATATGTTGAAGTCTGTCTTCCAATATCCTTGCACTGACAGGAAATCTCCATCTCTCATTTTCCTTCTTCTGAATAAACCATCATTTATAATGTCTAAACGACTTCCTAGGGAAATTGAGATGACCTTTAAATCCAAGAATTCCTTCAGTCATTTCAAGAAATGCAGGCCGGGCGCAGTGGCTCACGCCTGTAATCCCAGCACTTTGGGAGGCCGAGGTGGGCGGATCACGAGGTCAGGAGATCGAGACCATCCTGGCTAACACGGTGAAACCCCATCTCTACTAAAAATACAAAAAATTAGCCGGGCGAGGTGGCAGGCGCCTGTAGTCCCAGCTACTTGGGAGGCTGAGGCAGGAGAATGGCGTGAACCCCGGGGGGCGGAGCCTGCAGTGAGCCGAGATCGCGCCACTGCACTCCAGCCTGGGTGAAACAGCGAGACTCTGTCTCAAAAAAAAAAAAAAAAAAAAAAAAAAAAAGAAATGCCATATATGAAGTTATAAGAACAGAACACAGAGAGTTTAATCCTACAACAAACTAGTTTTTTCAGGTAATATTTACTTTAAAAACCTTTCCAAAGGCCTACAATATTGATTCACTGTATTCAGATAGCTAGAATATAATACTAAAATTTTAGAGCTCGTATTAGAAATCCTTAGCCACAATTTCCATGAAGTAGATTAAAATAATGAAAATGATAAATAAGTTAAATAACATAAAGATCCTTATAATCTTAGACATTTTATACTCAGTTTTTCAACTCCACTTTAAGGGTGATAGTAAGTGTAAAAGAATCATTTAAGATGCAGAATATGGTATATGTACTCAATGGAATACTGAACACCCATAAAAATAAACTATTGCTTCACACAAAAATACAGGTAAATCTCACAAATATTATGTGGCGGGAAAGAGGCCAAACCTGAAGATGCATATTATATGACTCATTTATACAAAGCTCAAAAATGGGTCAAACTAACCTACGGGGTCAGAAGTTAGGAGAGTGGTCACCTTTAGGATGAGGCAGCAACTGGGAGAAGGTGTTAGGGTGGCTTCTGGGGTGCTGACACCATTTTATTTCTTGATCTACGTGCTGGTTACACAGATCTGTTCACTGTTTTGAAAATCCATCAAATTATCTATTTGAGATTAGTACCACTTTTCTGTATATATGTTTCAAATAAAAGTTTACTTGCCAAAAAAAAATAATAATATCCATAAGCTTCTTCCTAATGAAAAGTTACTTTACAGAAAATGTGTACTTCTTTAACAAAACCCATGGGTTAATTTCTAATTGCATAAAACCTTATATGTGACAAAATAATAGCACAACCAATACATGTTCCCCCAAAATGAGTAAAATAATTATTAAATATGGTGCTGCATTGCCTAGTAAAAAGATGAAAAACCTGATTCGGAAATCCATGATTAATGTTAGCATTATCTGTGAAACTAGACAAGTCACAAATGTTCCTTGGTTCTGTTTCAACTATTTGCAATAAGAGTAAGTTTCTATATTCTTCACTAGACCTACTAAAATTGTTCCTTCTCCTTTCAGATCTAGGGAATCTTTCAATTTGGAAGTATGTAAAGTTTTGGGAAGGACAACCAAATGGAAGCAGAGCAGTAGCAGAGCCTGGGATGGATACTTCCTCCATTATCCATCTTGACCTTTACTTTAAGTCAAAAGTGAGTTCAGGATACTCCATTTGTGTTCATGCCAACTGTTTGAGATTTTCCTTGTGGATTCTCATCATGCTCCCATTGTGATCAACAAAATTGGATAATTAAGAATTATTTCTACCTTGGAGGAGCTAACAATACAGAAGGAAGAACAACACATGTACTCATACCAAATAATACCTGTCTTCACACAGGGAATATCTAAAGTGATATGGTAGTCTATAAAGAGAAGATATGTGGAATAAAAATATAAGTTTTCTTTTGATTAGCAATTAATCTGAACCTTGAGGGACGTATAGAATCACACATGAAGAATGTAAAGCAGAAGGGGAAAATATGTGGCAAACGCTGGGCAACGCCCAGCTAATGCATGGTCCTTCCATCTTCCATACCCATGATGGAATTACTAGTCAATTATTGCAATCTCTTGCTGACCTGGTTCTGAGCATCTGAATCCTTCTCAACATAGTCCTGCTCATTGCCACAATGAGCAGAACAGTCATATAAGATGAAATCTATTTGCCATCCCTGGTGTAAGATAAAACATACAGATGAATAAAGAAACATGAGAAAAGTAAACAGTACTGTTTGGCAGGAGAGGCTATAAAGGAGTAACAGAATACAAATATGAAAATTTACATTAAAGCCAGATCATGGAGTGCTAGAGTGACCTGAATGCATTAACAAATTTGGATTCTTTCCTATTCCTTACTGCCCAGCAAATGAGGCTCAGTGTTAAATATCACTCTGTGCATGTATGTGAAACGAAAAGCTTCTACCTTATAACTTTCTCCATCAAGGGTGAGAAATAGAGTGCAGAAAGTATATGACAGAGGTTGACAAGGCATAAGTGGCATAAGGACAAGAGATAAGAACAATTTTAGGTGCTGGTAATAGCCTTGTTGATAGAGTTGATTGTGGATCCGAGAAAAGAATCAAGGGAGCTAATGGGTTAGAATATGGGTGTTGAGAAATCAGAAACCACAAAAAAGGTTAAGTACAGGTTCATTAAGAGTGAGTGAGGGAGGAGAAAACAGAATTATGATGAACAGACAAATGAGATAAGAGAGATTCAAAGTTTGCAATTTTGAAGCTGGAACATTAGTTCCCAGAGATTATATGACCCTTTGAGACAGTGTTTAGAGGTACTGATGGGGGATGACAATTTTGAGGAATGAGATAGTGAATAAGAATAATAAAACTAAAGAGTGTGAGAGGGTCCTGGAGGTCAGTGGAAAACATTAATGCAGATGAGAAAAGTCAGAATGTCAGCTGTCCACCAGCCTCCAGAGAGGAGTAGGGTTTCCAGAGATGGCACTGGAACAAGAGTTTAAAGCTTTAGAAGGAGGCATCAAGGAGAAGTGTGCTCACCCTTTCTCCTCAAAACTGGAATGAGGGGTAGGAGAATAAACAAGACTATTGAAAGATCATGTAAGGGGCAGGTAGGCTATGGTTACAGGGAAAGATAGGAGGAATGATAAAGAAAAAGGCAAGAATTTAGGGGAGTTTTGACACAAAATTTAACAGGCATTCCTAATTGGCAATCTCAGATCCTATGAGGCCAAACAAATCTGGACTTACTGAAGGCTTCGTTTTCCCCCAGCTATTTTTAAAAACATAGGCTAAAACCTCCTGAGCAGTTTTTACCCAGAACAGAATAGAGAAGGGATGATCTTCCCTACATGTCTTCAATAAAACTAAGCTAATACATATAGCAATAGACCACTTGATTTCCAATCAATTGCAAGGATCTCAGTTCTTAAAGGCATCACATCACTTCTGCTTCATTTTTCTTTCTTCAAATCTACAAGTATTTACAGAACATCAGAAGTTACCTTGACATTTCTTACAAAACTAAACATGTCCTTACCATTTGATTCAGCAATTATACTTCTTGATATTTACCCATATGAGTTAAAAACTACATTCACACAGAAGCCTACACACAAATGTTTATAGCAGTTTCATGCATAATTGCCAAAACTCAGAAGTAACCAAGATGTCCTTCAATAAGTGAATAAATAAACAAACTGTGGTACATCTATACAATGGTGTATTATTCAGTGTTAAAAAGAAATGAGCTATCAAGCCACAAAAAGACATGGAGGAACTTTAAATGCACATTGCTAAGTGAAAGAAGCCAGTATGAAAACACTATACATAGTTGAGTCCAACTATATGACATTCTGAAAAAGGCAAAACTATGGAAATAGTGAAAAGATCAGTGGTTGTCAGGGGTTTGGAAGAGGGAAAGAGGATGGCAGGCAAAGCACAGGAGATTTTTAGGACAGTGCAACTACTCTGTATGGTGTTATAATGATAGATACATATTATTATGCATCTGTCAAAACCCATAGAATGGACAACACAAAGGGTGAACCCTGATTTAAACTATGAATCTCTACCTATGGGTTCATGAAGAAAAAAATAAAAAATACAAATAACTATGGGTCTCAATATATTGATATTGGCTTATCAAAGTAACAAATGTATCACACTAATGCAAGACATTAATTATAGGGGAAACTGGGGTGGGTTGGATGTGAGGAGTATATGGGAATTCTCTGTACTTTCTGCTCAAATTTTCTGTAAAAATAAAAATTCTCTAAAAAGTAAAGTTTATGAACTTAAAAAAAGTTAGCCCTGAAGTGTTGAAGAAATTTAACTACTTTCCAGGACTTTATTTCTGACTTACACCAAATTTTGAAATGTACTTCTATGGTCATAGGTAGCAGCTTTTTCCATGATCTTCCACTAGAAGATTAGTTGCATTCTGTTGTTTATTCACATGGCAAAGAAGCAGGCCATCTCCCTCAACTGATAAAACCAAACAAAGGGGACTATAAAGGAAGCTAGGGTGCTATGGTCCATTCAGCTTCCAAATATGAGGATCACTGGGCCACACATCAGCTTAAGAATTGCACCCAGATCATGGCGTCTGCCCTGCCCTTCCTTACACTGCATCCATTTTAGGAGCATTTATTCCTCCTATTTCTAAAGAAGATGATGCTGAGAGTAGGATTTGCTCTTTCATCAGGACTTATTTGAAATAAAATGGACCAGTTTGAGTCGTGCCAAAATGCCTTACCCACCCTCAGTCTCCCCACAACACACAAAGCAAAGTAGCTTGAAAGGGTGAGCTTCTGATGATGAAATGGAGAAGTTAGTGAACAAGCCTACATAAAAATTCAGAATTGAAAACACATTTTATCTCACCTGTTTTATGTAGGCAGATCTCTAAAACTGACAATATTAGAATTATTTTCTCACCAAGAGGCATGCTATCTGCATTTTAATCAACCGATGAAGTTTTACAAAATCTCTAACGATGAAGTGCCTTCCTGACCAGACAGGGGGAAAGTAAATTGGATGCAAAAGAGCTTCCACAGAAGGTGAAACAAATTATCTTTAATTCATCTCAAAGCTTCAAGCTCTGTTTCAGAAATGCTGCCAAGTTTCAGGGTGAAATAAGGAAATTTCCCTTTCCCTCTAGCCAACTATTTCATTTACCCTTCTTAAGATATACTCTTTCCTTAGAAACGTAGAATCTTTTATATTTAGAGATGACCTTGCACTTCCTACTATAATACTTGGTAGACAAGAGAATAGTCTTCCACTGCCAGGTTTTAAGCAGTTCTTGTAGAGAAGAAAAATAAATTGAGCCAGAGTTACTGCTTACGTTTATTTTCCTAGAATTCACCTCTGATAGGTATTTCTAGCTCACTCTCCAAAGATTAAAACCACAAAAGAAATGAAAAAGAAGCTTTAGAACATACTAATGCAGTTTTTAAAAAAGTAATAATAATATATGTGGGTTTTGCTAACAGGAAGCAAAAAATAAAAATAATGTATGCATAATTTTGCTGAATAGTCTAATGGTCTTAAAGACTCTCTGGAGATATGAAATATAAAATCTGTTTCTTCTAACAACATTTTACTTGATCATGGACTGCATTCTTGAATTGAATATTAAGGTGGCTTGTTAGAATTATTATTTAGAAGAGGGGTCCCCAATCCCCTGGCTACGGACCGGTATCAGTCTGTGGTCCATTAGAAACCGGGCGGCACAGCAGGTGAGCTGCAGGTGAGCAACCGAGCATTAACAACTGAGCTCCACCTCCTGTCAGACCAGTGGCAGCATTAGATTCTCACAGGAGCTTGAATCTTATTGTAAACTGCACATGTGAGGGACCTAGGTTGCGTGCCCCTTATGAGAATCTAACTAACGCCTCATGATCTGAGGTGGAAATTTCATCCTGAAACCATCCCCCCATCCCTTGGAAAAATAGTCTTCCATGAAACCAGTCCCTGATACTGAAAAGGTTGGGGATTGTTGATTTAGAGCATACATTTGTTTGACATAAACTGATTCCAGACTATTTCTAAAGGTTGTTTTCAAAGATTTTTGCAAAGGTACCCTGTTCAGAGTTGACATGGAGATATCAAATAGCAAAACCTTGTGTTAGTGAAATGTTTTTCTTTTTAAATATTTAGGGTAGTGTTGAGAATAACTGCTTTTCAAAAATGGATGTAAGAAGAAATAATGTGCTATTAAATTCTTCTTTTGTAAAAGTTGACAACGGCATGAGAGATTCAAAAACTGAACAGAGTAGATATATAAGGCAATGCTTTTCCATTGAATAGTATTCAACATAAATGCGTATGCACCAAAACAGTATAAAAATTTCACAGTTTTACTCATTGTCATATTTCTAAGATAAAGCAGGTTTCTAACAGAATTCTTAACAGCGATCTCTTTAGATAAATCAGGGAGAAAATTACAACTGAACCATTGATCTACTGTGGGTCAGGATGGTGACCAGCTCTGGCTCATGGTCTTGACACATCCAGGCAGAACTAAGTCAGTTTTTCTGCAAATTCCCATCTCTTCCCCTGTGAAACGGGAAGTGTACCAAGCCACCCACCCTCTTAAAGTCAAATTTCAATCCTTTGTGATATACGTGTTTATATTTCCTTTGATCAGTGTCTCCAGAATGGTACAGAAATACCTAGCATACATGGAAAGCTTTTAAAACTTTTTCAATTCGTGATTTTTTTTCTAAAAGAAACTGAAAGCATACCACATGTTATGTTCTTTATGATCCAGTACTTTTCAAGTTAAAACATCATTCATTTCCTGAAAAATCCCAGCCTTAGTTTTCTCCAACACTAAAACTGAGGAAATAATAGCTGTCTAAATTTTTCTGCCACTATGGAGTAAAACTGAGATATTACTAAGAAAAGCATTTAGAACTCTTATGATTCACTAGTTGGTTAAGTGTTTTTCTTTGGAGAAGCTAAATGCTCTTCGAAAGTAGAATTACATGGGCCCTCCATCTAAGTGAGGAAAGCAGAAGACAGTTTATCATACTCGACCTCTTGACATAGCCAAAGGGAAACTGAAACTCTAAAAGATGATTAGCTAGCATCACTAGAAATAACAGAACTCAAACAAACTGAGCTCCCAGGCGAGAGCTTCCTGAGAAACATGCCGCTCCCTTCAAGCCGAGAGCAAATGCTAGATATTTTCATCTTTAACTTAACCTATCAATTTCAGCTACTGAGGAAAGAAACTTTACACACCACATACAAATTTTAGAATGTAAAAATTATTAAACACACAGCTGAATTCAATATAGGAATGACTATTTGTTCTTTGAAAAAAAATCACAGTTTACAGCAATCTTTGAAAAACGTAATTGGAAAAAAGGAGCCCCTAATTTCAAAAAAATGCTGCTGTTTCCCTTCCCTGGTGATGCTAAATTGCAAAATATTCTAACTGGATGCATATCTTCTTCCACTTTCAATATGCACCTAATGATTCCTATGATAATTAAGGATTAACATAGTTTTGTAATAAAATCCCAAAATTTTTCCAGAAACCTAATTTTAGTTAACAATTTTACACACTAACTTTGTGCACTGAAACCAATCCACTCGCTTAGTTGATTCAATGGGTCACCCATCAGTCATAACTAGATGCCTCTCTACAGGCCTGACCCAATCCCGGCTCTCCATCCTTCATACTTCAGTTCTCATCCTTAGCTTAGCCAAGTTAGATTTTTGGTATCTATCTTCTCTCGAGAAAGTGGTGAAAATATATGACCTGAAGTCAGCTGATCTTGAGGCACAATTCTAACATATTCCTGATGTCCTTCTTCCTTTAGAAAGCCACTGATTTCAAGAAAATGGCTAAGCAGACAGAGACCACAGAAAGAGGTAGCAACTGAAAACTTTATCAAACTTGATTATTTTGTAGAATATTTAAAATACACTTACTATTTAGGGAGCAAAGTTTACAAATTATACCAACATTCTGCTTTTTTCATTAATGCATATAAAACCCTTTATGTTGGATAGCATGCCAGTCTTTTGTCCTGAGATCCTGAGTCTCATTTAAATTAGGATATCCCATCTTCACCTCAAATACGACACGGCTATGGCCTAACTCGTCATTAGTCTCACAAACCCCATGACTCTGACCTTCTGAACTGCAACCTTAAACTTTAATGCACAAGTGGCCTCCCTTTCCAAGGAGACTCTAAATTCTTTCAGGGAAGAGATCATGATTTAGATTTTTCTGATCTCTCACAAAAACTGATACTTAATACTTGACAGAATTTGCTCAATAAAGCCAGGCACAGTGGTTCACACCTATAATCCCAGCACTTCGGGAGGCCAAGGCAGGAGGATCACTTGAGTTTAGGAGTTCAACACCAGCCCGGGAAACACAGCAAGACTTCCATCTCAACAAAAACAACTTTAAAAAAATAAGCTATCTGTGGTAGATTGTGCCTGTAGGAGGATCCCTTAAGCTTAGGTGGTCCAGGCAACAGTGAGCCATGATCGTGTCACTGCACTCCAGCCTGGGCAACAGAGAACCCATCTCTAAAAAAGAGAATTTGCCCAGTAAATATTTTTCAATTAATACATCAGAAATAGTAAAATATGTAACTTAACAATATAGGAATTTCACTAATTTGCATAACTTGATTATTTGGGTGGTTTAAATACTCTTTGACTCCTGGAATACAGAAGACCTGTTTTAACAGAGCTAACAAAAATTTAGCAAGCTTAAGTTAAATCTCCTTTTATTTAT
This sequence comes from Symphalangus syndactylus, assembly GCF_028878055.3. NCBI lineage: Eukaryota > Metazoa > Chordata > Mammalia > Primates > Hylobatidae > Symphalangus > Symphalangus syndactylus. Next base: position 102,011,295 of record NC_072430.2, on the reverse strand, counting down.
TCTATATATTCTAAGATGGAAGTGACAGTGAATTGAACAAAAGGTAAGGATTTTTTACAAACAAAATAATTTTAATAGGAAAATTAGAGGATGATTTAAAAACTGGCCAAAAATAAAATTCATGAGTTAAATCACTACTTTACTTTCTACTGGCAACAGCCAAAAATATTTATTTCTATAGATATAGCAAAACATTGTTTAAGACTTCAGTTTATAAAATGCAACAACTTGTGATTTCTACTCTCCAAGGAAAAAAAATTCATTTGTAACATACTGTGGACCAACCTGGGAAATAGGTAGATTTGAATTCACAATGACATACTAACATACTAATATTACACTGCAGTAGTCTCACTGGCTCCTGCAGAAGTCATTAAAAAATTGTCCGACTGAAAAAAAATGAGTTAATATTTTAAGAACAAAAATAAAATAAAATAAAATAAGAATACTTTGAGAACATTCTATATTTCTAATATCATTTATTAAATGCCTATTACGAGCCTGATGATTTACATACATTGTCTCATGTAATTCTCACAACATCACAGTAAATTGCTAGTTCCATTTTAGAGGTGAAGAAACAGAGTCTCACAGAAATCAAACAGTTTGGCCCAGATTACAAACTAGAACATGACAGAAAGCATTTGGCCCCAGTTCCAAATTTTTCCTACCATATCATGCTGCTCCTATTAATAGTGGATATCAAGTTTTGGCACTATTAAAAATGGCCTTTGCAAACTCATAGAGACAGAAAGTATAATGACGGTTGCCAGGAATGGGGAGGGGTGGAACATGAGGAGTAATTGGCAGGGTCAGTTTGGGATGACGAAAATGTTATGGACCTGTATACTGGGAATATAACAATGCGAATATACTAAATGCCACAAAACTATCTACTTAAAAATGGTTAAAATGGTAAAAATTTCTGTTATGCACATTTTAACACTATGGTTTTTTTATTATACTTTATGTTCTAGGATACATGAGCAGAATGTGCAGGTTTGTTACATAGTTACACACATGCCATGGTGGTTTGCAGCACCCATCAACCCGTCATCTACATTAGGTATTCCTCCTGCTATCCCTCTCCTAGCCTCCCACCCCTGACATGCCACTGTGTGATGTTCCCCTCCCTGTGTCCATGTGTTCTCATTGTTCAACTCACACTTATGAGTGAGAACATGAGGTGTTTGGTTTTCTGTTCCTGTGTTAGTTTGCTGAGAATGATGGTTTCCAGCTTCATCCATGTCCCTACAAAGGACATGAACTCATCTTTTTTATGGCTGCATAGTATTCCATGGTGTACATGTGCCACATTTTCTTGATCCAGTCTATCGTTGATGGACATTTGGGTTAGTTCCACATCTTTGCTATTATGAATAGTGCTGCAATAAACATACATGTGCATGTGTCTTTATAGTAGAATGATTTATAATCCTTTGGGTATATACCCAGTAATGGGATTGCTGGGTCAAATGGTATTTCTGGTTCTAGATCCTTGAAGAATTGCCACACTGTCTTCCACAATGGTTGAACTAATTTACACTCCTACCAACAGTGTACAAGCGTTCCTATTTCTCCATATCCTCCGCAGCATGTGTTGTTTCCTGACTTTTTAAGGATCACCATACTAACTGGCATGAAATGGTATCTCATTGTGGTTTTGATTTGCAATTCTCTAATGACCAGTGATGACAAGCTTTTATTCATATGTTTGTTGGCCACATAAATGTCTTCTTTTGAGAAGTGCCTGTTCATATCTGTCACCCACTTTTTGATGGGGTTGTTTTTGTCTTGTAAATTTGTTTAAGTTCTTTGTAGATTCTGGATATTAGCCCTTTGTCAGATGGATAGAGGGCAAAAATTTTCTCCCATTCTGTAGGTTGCCTGTTCACTCTGATGGCAGTTTCTTTTGCTGTGCAGAAGCTCTTTAGTTTAATTAGATCCCATTTGTCAATTTTGGCTTTTGTTGCCATTGTTTTGGTGTTTTAGTAATGAAGTCTGTGCCCATGCCTACGTCCTAAATGGTATTGCCTAGGTTTTTTATGGTTTTAGGTATTATATTTAACTCTTTAATCCATCTTGAGTTGAATTTTGCATAAGGTATAAGGAAGGGGTCCAGTTTCAGTTTTCTGCATATGGCTAGCCAGTTTTCCCAACACCATTTATTAAATAGGGAATCTTACCCCATTGCTTGTTTTTGTCAGGTTTGTCAAAGATCAGATGGCTGTAGATGTGTGGCATTATTTCTGAGGCCTCTGTTCTGTTCCACTGTCTATATATCTGTTTTGGTACCAGTACCATGCTGTTTTGGTTACTGTGGCCTTGTAGTATAGTTTGGAGTCAGGTAGCATGATGCCTCCAGCTTTGTTCTTTTTGCTTGGGATTGTCTTGGCTATACCAGCTCTTTTTTGGTTCCATATGAAATTTAAACCAGTTTTTTCTAATTCTGTAAAGAAAGTCAATGGTAACTTGATAGGGATAGCATTGAATCTATAAATTACTTTGGGCAGTATGGCCATTTTCACTATATTGATTCTTCCTATCATGAGCATGGAATGTTTTTCCATTTGTTTGTGTCCTCTCTTATTTCCTTGTAGTCCTCCTTGAAGAGGTCCTTCACATCCCTTGTAAGTTGTATTCCTGTGTATTTTATTCTCTTTGTAGCAATTGTGAATGGGAGTTCACTCATGATTTGGCTCTCTGTTTGTCTATTACTGGTGTAAAGGAATGCTTGTGATTTTTTGCACATTGATTTTGTATCCTTAGACTGCTGAGGTTGCTTAGCAGGTTAAGGAGATCCTGGGCAGAGATGATGGGGTTTTCTAAATATACAATCATGCCATCTGCAGACAGAGACAACTTGATTTCCTGTCTTTCTATTTGAATATCTTTATTTATTTCTCTTGCCTGATTGCCCTGGCCAGAACTTCCTATGTTGAATAGGAGTGGTGAGAGAGGACATCCTTGTCTTGTGCCGGTTTTCAAATGGAATGCTTACAGCTTTTACCCATTCAGTATGATATTGGCTATGAGTTTGTCATAAATAGCTCTTACTATTTTGAGATATGTTCCATCAATACCTACCTTATTGAGAGTGTTTAGCCTGAAGCTGCCTCCCTGGCTCAAGTGATTCTCTGCCTCAGCCTCCTGAGTAGCTGGGATTCCAGGCACATGCCACCACGCCTAGCTAATTTTTGTATCCTTATTAAGGACAAGGTTTCACTCCTGACCTCATGATCTCCCAGCCTTGGCCTCCCAAAGTGCTGGGATCACAGGCATGAGCCACCGTGCCTGGTCAAATTTTATTGAAGGCCTTTTCTGCATCTATTGAGATAATCACGTGTTTTTTGTCATTAATTCTGTTTATGTGATGCATTATATGTCTTGATTTGTGTATGTTGAACCAGCCTTGCATCCCAGGGATGAAGCTGACTTGATTGTGGTGGATAAGCTTTTTGATGTCCTGCTGGATTTGGTTTGCCAGTATTTTATTGAGGATTTTCGCATTGATGTTCCTCGGGTATACTGGCCTGAAATTTTCTTTTATTGTTTTGTCTCTGCCAGGTTTTGGTATCAGGATGTTGCTGGCCTCATAAAATGAGTTAAGGAGGAGTCCCTCTTTTTCTACTGTTTGGAATAGTTTCAGAAGGAATGGTACCAACTCCTCTTCATACGTCTGGTAGAATTTGGCTGTGAATCCGTCTGGTCCTAAGCTTTTTTTGGCTGGTAGGTTATTAATTACTGCCTCAATTTCAGAACTTGTTATTGGTCTATTCAGGGATTTGACTTCTTCCTGGTTTAGTCTTGGGAGGGTGTATGTGTTCAGGAATTTACATATTTCTTCTAGAATTCTAGTTTATTTGCGTAGAGGTGTTTATAGTATTCTCTTATGGTAGTTGTGATTTCTGTGGGATCAGTGGTGATCTCCCCTTTATCATTTTTTATTGTGCCTCTTTGATTCTTCTCTCTTTTCTTCTTTATTAGTCTGGCTAGCCATCTATCTATTTTGTTAATCTTTTCAAAAAAACAGCTCTTGGATTCATTGATTTTTAAAGGGTTTTTTGTGGCTCTATCTCCTTCAGTTCTGCTCTGATCTTAGTTTTTCTTGCCTTCTGCTAGCTTTCGAATTTGTTTGATCTTGCTTCTCTAGTTCTTTTAATCGTGATGTTGGGGTGTGGATTTTAGATCTTCCCCACTTTCTCCTGTGAGCATTTAGTGCTATAAATTTCCCTCCAACCACTGCTTTAGCTGTGTCCCAGAGATTCTGGTACATTGTGCCTTTGTTCTCATTGGTTTCAAAGAACTTATTTATTTCTGCCTTAATTTTGTTATTTACCCAGTAGTCATTCAGGTTGTTCAGTTTCCATGTAGTTGTGTGGTTCCTGAGTTTCTTAATCATGAGTTCTAATTTGATTGCACTGTGGTCTGTGTGACTGTTTATTATTATTTCTGTTCTTTAGCATTTTCTGAGGAGTGTTTTATTTCCAATTATGTGGGCAAATTTAGGATAAGTGCTATGTGGTGCTGAGAAGAATGTATATTCTGTTGATTTGGGGTGGAGAGTTCTGTAGATGTCTATTAGGGCTGCTTGGTCTAGAGCTGAGTTCAAGTCCTGAATATCCTTGTTAATTTTCTGTCTCGTTGATCTGTCGCATATTGACAGTGGGGTGTTAAAGTCTCCCACTATTATTGTGTGGGAGTCTAAGTCTCTGTGTAGGTCTCTAAGAACCTGCTTTATGAATCTGGGTGCTCCTGTATTGGGTGCATATATGGTTAGGATAGTTAGCTCTTCTTGTTGCATTGATACTTTACCATTATATAATGCCCTTCTTTGTCTTTTTTGATCCTTGTTGGTTTAAAGTCTGTTTTATCAGAAACTAGGATTGCCACCCCTGCTTTTTTTTTCCTTTCCATTTTGTTAGTAAATATTCCTCCATCTCTTTATTTTGAGCCTACGTGTGTCTTTGCATGTGAGATGGGTCTCCTGAATACAGCACACTGATGGGTCTTGACTGATGGGTCCAATTTGCCAGTCTGTGTCTTTTAATTGGGGTATTTAGGCCATTTAAATTTAAAGTTAATATTGCTTTGTGTGAAATTGATCCTGTCATTATGATGCTAGCTGGTTATTTTGCCCATTAGTTGATGCAGTTTCCTTATAGTGTCAATGATCTTTACAACTTGGCATGTTTTTGCAGTGGCTGGTACTGGTTTTTCCTTTCCATATTTACTGCTTCCTTCAGGAGCTCTTGTAAGGCAGGCCTGGTGGTGACAAAGTCTCTCAGCATTTGCTTGTCTGTAAAGGATTTTATTTCTGCTTCACTAATGAAGCTTAGTTTGGCTGGATATGAAATTCTGGGTTGAAAATTCTTTTCTTTAAGAATGTGGAATATTGGCCCTCACTCTCTTCTGGCTTGCAGGGTTTCTGCAGAGATCCACTGTTAGTCTGATGGGCTTCCATTTGTGGGTAACCCGATCTTTCTCTGTATCTGCCCTTAACATTTTTTCCTTCATTTCAACCTTGGTGAATCTGATGATTATGTGTCTTGGGGTTGCTCTTCTCAAGGTGTATCTTTGTGGTATTCTCTGTATTTCATGAATTTGAATGTTGGCCTGTCTTGCTAGGTTGGGGAAGTTCTCCTGGATAATATCCTGAAAAGTGTTTTCCAACTTGATTCCATTCTCCTCATCTCTTTCAGGTACACCAATCAAATATAGGTTTGGCCTTTTCACATAGTCCCATATTTCTTGGAGGCTTTGTTCATTCCTTTTCATTCTTTTTTCTCTAATTTTGTCTTCACACTTTATTTAGTTAAGTCGATCTGCAATCTCTGATATCCTTTCTTCTGCTTGATTGATTTGGCTAGTGATACTTTTGTATGTTTCACGAAGTTCTCGTGCTGTGTTTTCCAGCTCCATCAGTTCATTTACGTTCTTCTCTAAACTGGTTATTCTAGTTAGCAATCCCTCTAACCTTTTTTCAAGGTTCCTAGCTTCCTTCCAATGGGTTAGAACATGCTCCTTTAGCTTGAAGGAGTTTGTTATTACCCACCTTCTGAAGCCTACTTCCGTGAATTCGTCAACCTCATTCTCCATCCAGTTTTGTTCCCTTGCTGGCCAGGAGTTGCGATCCTTTGGAGAAGAAGAGGCATTCTGGTTTTTGGAATTTTCAGCTAAGTCATTATAAACATTCTCAAAAGCATATTTTTAACTAATGGGGCTTATGATGTGATGTTTTCATCTTTATATTTAAGAGGTTCCGGTTTCAAGGTATTTTGTGACTGTTAGATTTCACTTATTTATACTTATAAATGAGTAAATGTAGATCATGAATTATTATAAGATCTCATATATAATCCCTGCCTAATTATTAATGAGGGCTAAGTCATCAAAGGCAACCACTGTCACTCATGGGAAAAAATATGTCCCATAGCATGCAAAGAGCACTGGATGATTGATGGCTACAGCAGAAGAGACCAAGGCCAGCCAAGCTAAAGAAACAACCAGAGCAATGTGCCACTCCAAACTATGGCTGCTTCCCAGTTGTATAGCACAAACACAGTAATTCAGCCTTAACAAGAAAATGAAAGGCAAATCACTACCAATCATAAAGCAAACAAAAACATTTGGTGAGACTAATGAATACTACTTATAATAGAACAGCAAAAACCTACATGTTTTTTGAAAATTCTCATCAAAAATGCCTCTTTTAAAAAGAAAAAAAATTAATGTATTAAATACATTAATTTCTTAATGTAAAATTTAAAAATGGATTTTAATAATTTTAACGATGCATAAATTCAACATAATACAGTATGAAATAGTGTGTAATGTTGCAATTGAATTACTTCTAATTTCACAAACACCAATATGAGAGGTGGTGATAGGGCACGGCTCTTAAAGCTAACTCTCTAAGTTCACGTACTAGCTTCAAATATGATTTACTAGCTGGGTAACCAAGATATTCTTTATTGATTCTGGAGGAACTTAGGGAAGAAATTCTGTTTCATCACAAAAATCTGTTTCTTTACTATTACCTATAGTCTACCCAATCACGTACAGCTAGGGTTGCCAGATTTAACAAATAAAAATACAGGATGCTCAGTTAAATTTGAATTTTAGACAAACAATAAATAATTTTGCCTAAATTATACTAAAAACTTATGTACTGTTTATCTGGAATGCAAATTTGACTGCATGCCTTGCATTTTGTCTGGCAACCACCTACAGCACCTCTGCTAATACTATACTTACTGTTTTTCATTATTTTTAGTAAGTACACCATACAATAGCATCATAAATCATGCTTTGTGCTATATGGCATGTAATTACACAATCAGCTGGCAGCCTGTGTAAAGAACTGCAATGGATTCAAGAGGATTCCTAACTTTTGAGTTAAAGTGGTGACCATTTATGGAATTGTTTTAAGACAGTTAAAGACATTCTGTTTCAATCTGTTCTTGATATGTTTCCTAAGGGGACATAACAGCTTTTAGTATTTGCTTTTACGCAAATGGCAACGACTGGAATATTCAATTATGGATTTATGTATACAATTATAAAATTGATCACAGCAATCAAGTTTCTGCCCACATAAGCATATTTCACATCACTATATGGATGCTTTTACAAAAGTTCCTTTGACATTGCAAAGCTACAAGTTTTAAAAGATTTGTTCTAAACTTCAAAATTAGCATTATTGAATATTTTTTCAAAAGCCATACTTGATTGTTAAATTATAATAATCCAAGCATAAAAATTTTTAAATCCTATGTTAAATAACAATTCTGTAATCGAATATAGATATGAATTAGCAAAAAATCAAAACTTTGACTACAATTTAAAATCACAAAAACATTAAATAAAATGTTTTGTGCTTTTTTACTGTTAGTAAAACAAGTTTTGAACTCAAAGGTAATTTTGATCATCAAAACGTCTCAATAATATAGGTTCAATAATATAGGTTTTCTATGTGGCATTTATACTATTTCAAAGCAATTTGACAACAGTTATCCCATGAACCAACCAATCTCTTGCAAATGGTTTTATCAAATAAAGCACAATTCATATAAACACCAGTGAAATACTGACATTTACAAAAGATCTATTTACTCCAAACTAATGAAAATGAATCTTCCAACCCAAATTATAAAAATACAAAAGAAAAACTATAATAACAAACTTTTTTCTATTCATCTCTAAAACATGACCTAAATGATTCAATCTCAAGTTATCAATAGTATTTGTAATACTAGACAAAAAAAGTTAGCAAAATTATATTTTATTTCATCTCTTATAAAAAACATGTTTGCTAATCTGTGAGAGTAATAGAAACATAGACTCTTGACCATGTGAAGATAAAGATCAGTAAGCTAAAGCAGAAAACAGTTACATTCCCTGTGAGTCATCATATTCCATTGACTAAAAATCACAATTTAAGGAAATTCTGTAGCCAACTAAACACTTAACAACAGTGCTATGACCATTTGGGGGACTTTGGAAAACAATGTAAATCTTGAAGAGCGAATATCTGGCAACTTTTCTAAACTAGATCATAATCTCAGGAAACGATAAATTTAAGATCCAACAGAGTACTGTTTTAATGCTACACTGAATTATTTTTCAAAACCAACCCAAAAATATGTTTTTCAAAAGTTTAATGGATTTAATTATTTTTTAACCTTTATCATGATATCCACTTTGTTGCCAACACCTAGATTATATCCTCTTGTCGACTCTGAGCTTCTCTCCCTTCCAATCTCCCTTGTTTAATGCTCCTAAAAACATTTTTCCCAGCTGTGCCAGTTTCCAAGAAAGCACATTTAGAAAAATAAGAATAGCCAACATATATTGAGCAACTATGAGCAGGGCACTATGCCTATATATATATACACATATATATATTTATATGCATATATACACACAGCGTCATCTCATAGACTGGAATGTGAGAAGTAGGAAGTGGTAGGAATTGGAACTGGAAGAAAAAGCGGGCTCCACATTGCACTGGGCCTCCTGACCCATGTAAAGGGAGTTGCACATTATTCCTAGGACAATGAGAAGTCATCAAAAAGTTTTAAGGAAGAAAATGATACAGTTGGATTTGCCATTTAGAAATAATACTCTAGCTACTACTCTGGAGAATTAATCAGTCAAAAGAAAATGGTTGGAGGCAGAACTACCATATAGGAAGATGCCACAATGATACAGGCCAAGCTAGTGGCCTGAACTAGTGTAGCAGTGAGAACTATTTAGTAGGTAGACCCAAGAGAACATAGTGATAGATTGGATATGATAGAAGAGGGGAAAAAGGAGACAAAGATGACATCCAGATTGCTAGCAAGGGCAACTGAGGATAGTGGTGCTATTCATGAGATGAAAAACAGAGAAGGAAAAATCTAGGAACTTGGAAATATCCAGCAAACAGATATCCAGGCCTGGGTATATTCACTCATTCAATAAACATTTTTAAGCACCTGGCTTGGAGCTCAGATCTATACTATACTTCTGTTACAGCACCTATATTCTATTTGGGCTTATAGTTTTAATACATTGGGTATTGTGCATGTCTGCCTCACCTTCGAATCTCTATATTGCAAATATAGTCTTGTCATAAATTCTAGAAGCATCAATGAACAGATGAATGAATGAATCAGTCATTAAAAGTAACTTTGCCAAATGTATTATAGTGTAAAAAGAATTGATTAGCATTGCCAAAAAGGCTGTTAGTAGAGTTAAATTTCAATGGCCTTGGATCCACAACAGAGATATTAAGCATACATTTAAAGATTTAACATAAAACATTAAATAATAAGAGGTCCACATTCTTCCTCACCCTCATATATAAATCAATTATATATCAACTCAATTTTCAATATTTGAAGGAAAGACTCAAAATCTATCAGAACTAAGAAATTCCTTTATATATAATTACCTAAAGAACATTGTTTTCATTTTAGTTGTATCTCACAGGATGAAGCGTAGGTAGATGATAGGCCACCCATGCCAGATGTGGTCCATATTCACAAACATTCACTTATGCTATTGTGAACAAGGTAACTCAAGATAGCAGATGGGTCGCTGACTAAATACATGTCATACGTGGTTTGATTAAGAGATAGTGGCAGCCAATAGGACTGCTTCTCATACACTAGTCCACTGCTGTTGTGAGGCTCAGTGAAAAGCCTCCCAGAAGGAAATACTGGCAGGTACAACTGCAAGGAAAGTATATAGACCCTGTCGTAAAATTTTTTTAGTGAATTACCGACTTTTCATTAGTAGCCAATGGGCAGTGTCTTTATTAGAGGAACTGCTAGATAAATGGGTTGTCAAGTCCATTTTTTAGGCACAGCCTAAAATATTTCTAAAATATATAACAGATATATTGCATTATTCACCTGCAAGCCTTATGGCAAACCTGTGGGATATGCATTAAAATTCCCATTTTACCAATGAAGGAACTGAGGCTCAGAAAAAAATTTTATGATCACACAGTTAGAAAGTAGCAAAAATGAGACTCCAGGATCCCAGATCAAATTATCAAATCTGTGTCCTCTTACCTGCCCACACTGTCTCTCAAAGACGTAAGTTCCTGTTAAGGAAAGCCAACCTAGCAATGGTAGACTACATTAACTCAGGGCAAGATTCCCTTCAGGAAGGTAGAAGAGAATGAGTTGTCTTGGTTTAGTTTGGGTGAGAGATGGGAGATAAATCAAGTACATGCTTAACACTTAGTAGGAGCTACAGAAGATGCAAGAAAAGTCTAAAATGTGGTCCCTTTCTTCATGGAGTTGGTAGGAGACATTGTAATTTCCCAGTGTTTATAGGATAGTTTCTAACTTATTTCATCTTTGTGAAAATCAACGTTATAGCTGATTAGCTAAAAGAATACTGCCTATGCCTTCTACTGAAAGAACTTATAGCCTTAAAACTTCCAGGAACACTGACTCCTTTTTACTGTGGTACTAGGAATGGATCCAGTGTCATAAGGCAGCTGAATTTCAGAGTGAATCCATGATTGGCTTGCACAAAGATTACAGCCAAAATTCCAATTCTTTCAGAATGCTTTTGTAAAGAAAGCTATGTTTCAATCTAATAGGTATAAAGAAAGAAGCAGAAGAATGTTATATTCATTATATTCTCCTCCACCCACTGACTTGTGTCTTACCCACGAGAACCTGGCAGGTGAAAAACACCTAAGGCAAAAAACCAGGGACACCTCTGATTTTCAGCATGCTTGGTCAAAAAGCCTGCAGAAAAAAAAGGCAATATTGCTCCCTTAACCAAATTATTACTTATAATAAAAAGAGTAACAGCTGCCAATTTTATGGTTCACCCCTTTCCTTAATTTTAAGGTTTTATTTTACGACCAGTCATTACTTATTTAAGGCCCCTGCCTTTACAGAGCATCGTTTTGGACCACAAAATTGAGCAGCTCAAAAGGGTTCTGGCTTTTAAGGAATTTACAGTCTAACAAGAAAGACAGACTCTTAAACAAGCTGAATATCTGAGTATGAGTCAGACATGAATTTTTTTTTTTTTTTTTTTTTTTTTTTTTTTTTTTTTGAGACAAGGTCTTGCTCTGTTGCCTGGGCTGGAGTGCAGTGGCACAATCACAGCTCACTGCAGCCTCAACCTCCTGAGCTCAAGCAATCCTCCCATCTCAGCCTCCAGAGTAAATGGAGCTATAGGCATGCACCACCACACCTGGCTAATTTTTGTATTTTTTGTACAGATGGGGTCTCACTATGTTTCCCAGGCTGGTCTTGAGGTCCTGGGCTAAAGTGATGCTCCCACCTCAGCTCCCCAAAGTGCTTGGATTACAGACTGATTTTTTAAATACTTAAGTTTTCCTTCACGTTTTGCATATAGTACAAATTTTACCAAAATGGCCATAATTCCAGAGTAAAAAAAAAAAAGGAGTATGAAGTCATCAGCTGTAAGAGCACTTTTGCTCAGTAAAAAAGCAAAATTCAAAGATGTCATCGAATTGTAAGGTGCAATCAGTTTGGACAAGTTAAGAAAGTTATTCTAACAGATGCCTTCACAGAGTTTTAGGTGTCTCTTAAGTCTGAGTTTGTGTCAAGATGAGAATTATGGGGACTTTTCTAAAATTTCAATCAACTTGAAGCAAGGAAAAAAAACATTATATATTGTACATTAATAAGAAATTTTAGATAAAAGAATGATCAAAACCAAGTACACAAATATATCAAAACCAAGGACACAATATAGTGTCAAATTGTGTAAGTACTTAAAAATCATTTGCTGAATTAAATTCAGCTATGCTAAATTCATATATAGCTCATTCTTTTACTCTAGAATTTGAGGAAAGTGGAGACCACTTTTAAACAAACTTGACCCTTTAGTAAAAATTGTGCTTTTGTTTGTCAAGAAAGAACAGAGAGAGTGACAATTACACATATTGAGGGGTGGTTTACACAACTTTTTTGGAAGAAATTTGAAGCGTAAAAAAAGTAACTACTTACTATATCAACTCAAATTAAAGTCTCTGGGCATTTTTCTTTGTAATACTGCAAGAAATTAGAGAAAATCAATGATGACCAATATGAACAGAAACACTGGAACTGCCCCATCTACCAGAAAAATGACCATCACAACTCCAACCTGGTTAGATATGGCAGCCAAAAGACAAGGTTTGCTCCATGACTCAAACATACCATTTTATTCAAAGCCCTCTATGATCAAAGTCTTAAGAATTACTATTTCTTTATTTCTTCATATCTGAGAAGTCCTGACAATTCTTTCAAAACTAGCCTCAGATTTTATTTTCCTATTTCCAAATAATAATAATTAACATTCATTGACTATCTACCTTGTATCAACCACTTAGGTAAGCACGCTACATGAATTCTCTCATTTAAATCCTCCCAAAAACCACCAACCACATATATATATAGAGAGAGAGAGACAATCAGTATTCCAATTCTGGCAGTCCAATTCTAGGACCTTTTAATGGTAGTGCTATACCACCTCTTAGACCTAGCACTTAATTCTAGAAACTTCTAGTCATTCTCCTAATCCCTAATTTATTTCTATTGTTTCACATAGTTATTAAGAAAATCATCTTTAAGCTGGGTGCAGTGGTGCATGTCTGTAATCCCACCACTTTGGGAGGCCAAGATGGGAGGATCACTTGAGCCCAGGAGTTCAAGACCAGCCTGGAGAGCCCATCTCTTAAAAGGAAAAATAGAAAATCAGTTTTAACTGATTTTTTACCTATGATTTTTACCTATAATTGCTTCCCTATTGAAAAAAAGTACAACAGCTTTATACATCATATTAAATTGAATCCAGCTGCCATATCAAGCCTACCTTTGGTGAACTCATCATATCCTCTCAAATTCAGGAGCATAGTGTCTTAACATAAAGACAACTTTGCTGAACTGTGGTCAATGGAATATGTATTTTTTTCCAGAAAAACAATTCTCCTGATGGTTACATTTGTAGAAATATAGGATCCAAAAGAAGGAAGGTAAAACAGTCCACTACAGTGGACCACAGTGCATCTGGCATAGGAGCCAGTGTTGAGGCCTAGGAACACCATTTCAAATGAAACACTGACAAATCAGAACATGCCACTTACTGTGTGAATCTGGGCAAATACTTAACCTGTCTGTGCCTCAATTTCCTCATCCATGAAATGGGGTAGACAGTCCCTACTTCATAAGACTAGTAAGAATTGGTATGAGTTAAGACACGTAAAGTGCTTAGAACAGTGTCTGGAACATGGTAAGCACCCAATAAATGTCAGGGGTTATTTATTATAGTGGGAGTGTGGGAGGGGACACCCACGTAACTCCCTTCAAATATGTCAAGAGCTGTCATGTGAGAACTTAAACTTACTCTTTATAGCTCCTGAAGGTAGAAATAGGACTGCCTAAGAAAAGTGTCAGAGAATAACTTGATTTGGGCTCAACGTAAGAATTTTTTCAAACGACAAAAGCAGCCTGAAAATGAAATTGGCTCCCTAGTAAGGGAGGCAACTCCCTGCTGACTGGAAGCAAATTCTGCACATCTAGAAGGGTTCCTGCCCTAGTGTGGTTAACTGCAAAATGACCTCCAAAGGCTCTCCTAAAAGTTCACCACAGGATCTTTCAGACAGCATGTGGCACACAACAGTTACTCGAGGCATCCTAAGTTGTTCTTGCTTGGAGTTTATCTATGATTCACATATGGTATACATTTGAAAGTCAGGATAAAAAGTGCAGTCCATGCCTGTGAGACATCATTTTGAAGCCAACTGGCTCATACAGATATTGAAACAGACCCTAGCAGCACAAGAGCCATGTTCTGGTCAATTTTCCTAACCAGGTTAAACAATGTGAACCCCAAAACAGAATAATGTCTGATTCCCTCCTATTACAAAACACTTTGGTCCCTTCTCCAAATTAAGAATATATCCCATGACTAACTGTTTTAACCTTAACAAAAACTTACAGTCTCCTCTTGTTCATTTTACTAATAAGAATCTCCTAATCTCTACCTAAGCACATGGCCATCCAGATAAAGACTACATTTTCCAGTCTTCTTTGCAACTGGGTATGGCCATATGACCAATGGGCCAATGGGCCAGTGGGATATGAACAAAAGTGGCATGTGAAACTTACAGGTCACTTCCTTAAAAAGAAACTAATTGCCCTCCACTTTCCTCATCCCCCTTCTTATAAAATAGAAGGCAAATGTGGTGATAGGCCATTTTCATCAAAGGGACAAGTCAGCATCTTAAGGGGTGGCCCAAAAAGAAGACCAAATGATCTGGATCCCTGAATTACTTTATGGAGCAGAGACACCTACCTGATTTGTAATAACCTGCTTAGTGTTACTTGTTAAAGAAATAAACTATCTTGTTTGAGCCACTATGTGCAGGGATCCCTTTGTCAGAGTGACACAGCCTCTCATCAAATGAAAGTATTTATAAATACAGAGAGTGGACCTCTTCACTTCAAAAGCTCAGAAGTTCATGTATAAATATTCTCAGCTAAATTCCCCCTTTAAAAAAGATTTTTATAGTGAGATTTTAAGTTCAGATGTAGATCAAGCCAACTATCTGAAGCAAACAATACTTTGGAAGGCTGAGTACCACCACCAGTGATATACTTCCTGAACACTGAAAACAGAACAGTTTATAAAGGAAAAGACCCAAACGATAGGGGGAAAAAAGAGCACTTGAAGAAAACTACAAAGACAGTCCTTGTGGGTTATAGCACCATGATCCTTATAGGAATAAGACAAATAACCTACCTTAATCATCTACTTGATCTTTAAAATGCTTAAGCCATTTTCAAATGTAAGACCTAAATATCAAAATTGAAACCATTAATAAGAATACAGAAAGGCTTCAAACATAATCAGATAAACACAGTTAAGCTTTAATGTCCATACGAAGCCTCAGAGCAATGTTTCTGTAGCTTGTAAAAAAGCAAATTCTTTAAAAGATAGTAAGGTATTAGGCACAGTGGGTAAAGAACTTAAATCACAGTTTTGCTTTCTCCAGATTTTTCTTGAAGAAGTTCATAACAGCAAAAATATCCACTTCAGAATTTGCATTTTACGTAAATAAATATCTAATATCTACATCTAGAGAGTTTTAAATTTTGATTTCAACTTTTTATCTTATTTAATGCCACTAAGCCCACTACATTCTCAGTTGATCCCAATGTCAGCAGAAAGTATTGCTTTTCTCTTCTGGCTTTTAACAGGCTTTATGCAATGAAAAACATTCCATAACCTGGTCTTGTTATCCATGAAACCAGATTGCAACTGATTCCCTGTGATGTGAGCTTATATGGAAATCACACTTTGATATAAGCAGTGCTAAGAAAACTGGGCTTTGTTCTTATTTTAATATCTTACACTGCCATACAAGCTGGCATACATACCCCATTACACTGACAATGCACAGAGGAACACAATAAATGACTCTAGAACTATAAGATAATAAATCTGTGCTATTTTAAGCCACTAAGTTTGTAGCAACTTGTTACAGCAGCAACAAGAAACTAATACTTGGGGTTGCTGACATGTAAGTTTTGAAGAGTGAGAAGCCCAAACTCCAACCCTAGGAGTTGTGCCAAAACAATTACTTCAGATCCATTGCTTTTTCTTAGATCCTTCCTACTTCCAACTTAAATGAAATAACATATATGCACCTAACTCAATAAATGGTGGTTGCTTTTATTGCAAAACAATCCAGGGTTGAACCACCTTAACTTTTGTTTTTCTGCTCAGCTCCATTCCAGCCAGATGAATATATTCTGAAATCATTGTTTGTTTTTTCAGATTGCAGGTTTGGAAGATAAAAGAAAATGAAGAGTAAAAATATACCTTCCCCCAACCCTACTACATACACACACACACACACACACACACACACACACATAATAGTGACCCTTGGCTTCCTCATCTGTAAGGTGGAAGTGATAATGATAGCTACAGGTCTTCCCAGACTGTTATAAGAATTGAAGATATTGTAAGATCTTGACAATGGTGTGCTCATTATTATTCTATAACATGAATGCTTGAAAGAAACCTCCACTACCTATCCCTGGTATCATAAACAATTCTAATTACATTATCTAATTATCACAAATAATCTCATTTTAATGATTCTCTGAAAGAATGGGAGTGATGGTAGACAGCCGGCTTAGTAAAATGAAAGAGTAGCATTGGAAAATGGTCTCTAAGCTCCCATTCGGCTCTCCAATTCTATAATAATGTAATTGAATAGTTAAGCAGTCTCAAGTTGTGGTATAAACATATTTTTTCCCTAACCGCCCATTCTCAGATCCTCTTTGTTTCTGTGTACTCCAGTTATTACTGATAGCTTAATCAGATTCCATAGTGTTTCATTCTCTTTCCATTATCAGAAGGGTTCTTTTGAGTCCTTACTCAGTCTTGTTCATTTTAAAACTTCAATTTCATGTTTAATTCAAAGTCTTCTCTACTTTGCAGCCCCCACGGCAAGCTAGAATGGTGGATTTAGTGGCTAGGCCTGGGGGTGGGTCTACTCTACCCACTTCTCCCTTTCTCTTCCCTGCTACACTTCCTTTCTAGGCTTAAGCTGGAGGATGAATAAATGAAACCAAGGTCTCTCCATAGGATGGCCCCATAGGGATGCTGCAGGCCCCACTGGGTTGGTTTTCTCTACTCCTCAAGTTAACACTGAACTGACCACTGGTTCTGTGAGGCAGGCATCCAAAGGTTGACTCTCTACGAGGTTGCTTATTCCCCATAGTGCCCTTCTTCCCTACACATTTATTATCCTGGTGTGGGAGATTTGGCATGAACATTGACCTTTTCCCTCCCACCCCTCACCAGCCCCTGTCCCAGCCTTTTGTTACCAGGGTCCTTTCACCCAAGAAACCTCTTTGGGTGGGGCAGCAGCAAGAGGACTGGATGCCTTCTACAGTGTCCTCTTTCTCCACAAACAGGAGAGCATCAGGGGCTCTGATGGTCGAGTAACTCTGTCTTTCAAGAAGAGACAGAAAGACACCAGTCTGAACTTATGGGGAGATTTGGTGGAGAAGGAGACAGTTAAATGCCACCACCATTACCAGTCCAATCTTACACTCAAGAGTTATCTCTCGGCCAGGTGCAGTGGCATGTGCTGTAGTCCCAGCTACTCAGAAGGCTGAATCAGGAGGATTGTTTGAAGCCAGGAGTTCAAGTTCAACCTGGGCAATATAGTGAGACACCATCTCAAAACAAGCAAACAAAAAAGAATCATCACTTGAGTCCTTTCTCAACCTCAGAAAGGGTCATTATCTCTTCACCCTACAATGAGGTAAGTGGAAGGAATAGGCTCTCTTCAGGAACCATAGCCACCCCCTGCCCCAACCTCTAAGTCTACTTTCTCCCTTCCAGTCATTCCCTTACTCAGCCTGGGGAAAAGGGTTTGGGCGAAAGAAAAGTGAAGGTAGTGAAGGCAGCTTCTTAGTAAGGAAAGGAAGGTCATGGTTGCCTGAGTATGTGAATATTTAGAGCCTTTTTTAAAGGAGTGGTGGCTAATTCCAGCACTCACAACTACTTCCATCCTAGTACACCAACTTCTACAATGATTTGTTTGTCAGGTCATTTCTCCCTATTGGTAAATCTATCATACTGAAGGTGCCACCATGAAGAATCTCCCTGGACTTTCCTAGAGCTGGGATTAGCAAAATAGCTAAGTAGACAAAGCTTACTTTTAATGCCAATCATCACCATCAACAACCCAGAACAGTCCTCCCTTGATTCTTCTCAGGAATCTTTAGACTCAAAAGAGCTTTGTGTCCAACGACCACTGCTAAGTGTGTTAAGGTGTCAGGTGCCCATCAGTTAAAAGTTATCCAAAAAAACCAAAGACCATCAAAATTAAAATAAATAAATAAATTCCAAAATGTACAACTTCTGGCAGAATGATTCAAGTAAAGACATTTGTCAAGGCATTTACTCAGCTCATTTATAAGCATGGTCCCATCTGACTCCATTCCCCTCTAGCACACCTTGATCCCTCTCTTTCTCTTCACTCCTTTCAGAAACCTCAACTACTGGTCAAGCTTAACAGCTAACATTTCTGAGTGTGACTTCTCACAGCCTATGCAGTTCTTACTTTGATGAAATGTCTCTGGATAAAGACCATCTTCCCAGTTGCAGGAAAGAAAACTGGGGATCAAAAGGTTACCTAAACCAGGCATGGGGACACAGGCCTATAGTTCCAGCTACTTGGGAGTTTGAGGTGAGAGGATCCCTTGAGCCCAGGAGTTCAAATCTAGCCTGGGAAACATAGCAAAACCCCCATGTCTACTAAAAAAAAATAAAATAAATGTTACCTCCTGTTGAGACTTCTGACTTCCAATATGCCTGGCGTAAGTATACACACACACACACACACACACACACACACGCACATAGAAACATCAGTTCATTTATCACAAAACTAGCTTGTTCCCACACTAAATAAACATGAGAAAGTATCAGGAAAAAAAGTTTTTTAGGTTTCAAATGCTTGGGAGAACCCTTTCTTTTTGGACAAGGAAAAAAAATCACTTTGAGAGAATGTGACCAAATACTTTATTGCATAAGTGCTGTAATACTAGAGAGAGAGCCAAAGACCTGTACCTTTCAATAATTTAACATAACTTCAGATAGATAATTAAAACTGACATACAAAAGAAAGCTTACTGTACCTTTAACACTAGGTAGTCTCCAAGTTATGGAGACAGACTTCTAGGTACCATTTGGCCATGACACTAAATCTCTGCACAGCAGAATGGATTCATTACCTTTAACACAATTAAGCATCCACAGGGGCACCAATTTCATCACATAATCATATATTTGAATTTCCCACATATTGACTTTGGAATTTCTACCAAAAATAAGAAATTAAGTGATCAGACAGAATTTCAGTTTAATGGAATTTAACAAATATTTAACGTGTTCCTCCTACATATAAGGCACTATATCTACCTCAAAGCTAATTAGGAGGAAATCTTGACCATATAGCATCATCTCTCCTACCACTAAACAAAAGTTACAACTTCCTTGGACTGGAAACTTAAATGCTCTTTATTTTATTTATTTATTTATTTATTGACACTGGGAGACAAATCTATCAAAATATAAAATAATTCATAACAGATTGCAATAATTAAGTAATGGTCCATCCTTAGCCTATATAATTTATACCAAAGTTGGACAATAAACTCTTGCTTCATGGTAAAGAAGATAACTTCAGTCAAAGAATAAAAATAAACAGGCATACCTCAGAGATATTGTAAACTCAGTTCTGGACCATCACAATTAAGCAAATATTGCAATAAAGCAAGTCACACAAATTTTTTTGTTTCCCATGCATGTAAAAGTTATGTTTACACTATACAGTAGTCTATTAAATGTGCTATAGCATTACGTCTAAAAGCACAATGTATATAACCTTAATCTTAAAATACCTTATTGCTAAAAAATGCTAATGATAATTAGCCGTAATCATAATGATTATGAGCCTTCAGCCAGTCATAATCTTTTTGCTGGTGGAGGGCCTTGCCTCCATTTTGAACACTAGTGACTGATCAGGATGGTGGTTGCTGAAGGTTTGGGTGGCTGTGGCAATTTCTTAAAATAAGATAAAAGTGAAGTCTGCCACATTTATTGACTCTTTAATGAAAAATTTATCTGTAGCATACAATGCTGTTTGATGGCATTTTACTCACAACTAACCTCTTTTAAAATAGGAGTCCACTCTCTTGAACCCTGCTGCTGCTTTATCAAATAGGTTTATGTAATATTCTAAATCCTTTGTTGTCATTTCAATGCTCATAACATCTTCACAAGGAGTAAAATCCATCTCAAGAAACCAATTTCTTTGCTCATCCGTAAGAAGCAACTCCTCATCCATTCAATTTTTATCATGAAATGGAAGCAATTCAGTCACATCTTCTCAGGCTCCACTTCTAATTCTAGTTCTCTTGCTATTTCCACCCCGTCTACAGTGACTTCCTCCACCGAAGTCCTGAACCTTTCAAAGTCATCCACGAGGTTGGAATCAACTTCTTCCAAATTCCTGCTAATGTTGATATTTTTACCTCCTTCCATGAATCATGAATGTTCTTAATGGTACCTGGAATGGTGAATCCTTTCCAGGTTTCAATTTACATTGCCCAGATCCATCAGATGAATCACTATCTATGGCAACTATAGCCTTATGAAATGTATTTCTTAAATAATAAGATCTGAAAGTCAAAATTACTCCTTGACCCACAGGCTGCAGAATGGATCTTATGTTAACAAGATGAAAACATTAATCTCCTCTACATTTCCATCAGAGCTCTTAGGTGACCAGGTGCATTGTCCACAAGCAGTAATATTCTGAAAGGAATGTTTTTTTCGAGCAGTAGTTTTCAACAGTGGGCTTAAAATATTCAGTATATCATGCTATAAACATATGTGCTATCATCCAGGCTTTGTTGTTCCATTCATAGGGCACAGAGTAGATTTGGCGTAATTCATAAAGACCCTAGGATCTTCAGAACGGTAATTGAGCATTGGCTTCCACCTAAAGTTACCAGCTGCATTACCCCAGACAAGAGAGTTAGCCTGTCCTTTGAAGATTTGAAGCCAGGCATTGATTTCACTGCTTTAGCTATAAAAGTCCTAGATGACACTTTCTTCTAATTTGAGGTTTTTTTAGTGTAGCCAGCTTCATCGATAATCTCTGCTAGATTTCCTGGAGAACTTGCTGTAGCTTCTACATCAGCACTTGCTGCTTCACCTTGCAATTTTACATTATAGAGATAGCTTCCTTCCTTAAACCTCATGAACCAACCTCTGCTAGCTTCCAACTTTTCTTCCACAGCTTCCTCACCTCTATCAGCCTTCATAGAATTGAAGAGAGTTAGGATCTTGCTCTGAATTAGACTTTGGCTTAAGGAAATGTTATGGCTGGTTTGATCTTCCATCCAGATCACTAAAACTTTCTTCATATCAGCAAGAAGGCTGTTTTTGCTTTCTTATCATTCATATGCTTCCTGGAGTAGCACTTTTAATTTCCTTCAAGCACTTTTCCTTGCATTCACAACTTGGCTAACTGACAAAAAAGGCCTAGCTTTCAGCCTATCTCAGCTTTAGACATGCCTTCCTTACTAAGCTTAATCATTTCTAGCTTCTGATTTAAAGTGAGAGATGTGAAACTTTTTACTTCACTTGAACATTTAGAGGCCATTATAGGGTTATTAACTGAACTAATTTCAATATTGTTGTGTCTCAGAGAGTAGGAGGCCTAAGGAGAGGGAAAGACACCGACAACGGCCGGTCAGTGGAGCAGTCAGGACACACGCATTTATCAATTAAGTTCGCTGTATTATATGGGCATAGTTCACGGCACTCCAAAACAATTACAATAGTAACATCAAAGATTACTGATCACAGATCACCATAATAGATATAATGACAATGAAAAAGTTAAAAATCTTGTAAGAATTACCAAAATGTGACACAGAGACACAAAGTGAGCACACGCTGCCAAAATGAGACATGAAATGCCACCAGCAGACTTGCTCAACACAGGGTTGCCACAAACCTTCTATTTGTTTAAAAAAATGCAATATCTGCAAAGTACAACAAAGCAAAGTGTGACAATGTGAAGTATGCTTGTACTACTAGGAGCCCCATTCCTCTCAAGGGAAAATGGAATGCAATATTAAAGTAAATTCATGGGTATTTTATGTGAAAGGAAGGGTATGAAACTGAGAAAAAATGTATATTCAAGTAATCCTTGAGTTTCCCAAAACTGTTTTAAAAATTGTTTCTTTTTGATTTGTCAGCTGAACTTAGTGTTTAAAATAACAATAAAAAATCTGCTATTTTATTCACACCAGCTAAGCTTTAAATCAATACTGTTTTAGAGGACGAGAACATATAGCATAAAGATTAAAAGCAACCTCTGGAGCTAGATTATTTGGACCTACTTCTTGGCTCTGCATTTATTAGCTATGTGACCTTAGGCAAGTCACTTAACATCTCTCCATCTGTAAAAATCGAGATAATAATAATATGCATATCATATGGTTATTGTGAGAATTAAATTATTCGATACACATTAATGCTCAAAACAATGCTAAACTCATCATACAAACAATATTAGTATTTGCTATTATTATAAAGAAAATTGCTCAGTAGGAAAACCAATTCAAGATGTTACTAGGTGTTTTCTTTATTAGATTAAACATAAAAATAAAGCTACTTAATATTAATAACATTTCTAAATATATAATATTTAAGTATGATATGAAATCAATAATTCCAAAATATTTCAAAGCTGGAGTTTACTAAATGCTGAAGACGACTTTGCATCTTTTATATATGCCTCTAGGGGGAGCATGACGCTCCAATTCCCTCACCTCCAACCCCACTCCCACTTCCAAAAATTAGTCATCATCAATGATTAAGAAACTGCAAGTTCAAGGACATTGATGGGGTATGTTATATGGGGATGAAGCTTTCAAAGGAGAGAGAGGTCAGAGTGCACCTAGCATCGTCTTCTCTCTCTCCTCCCCAACCCAACAATCAGGGCTGACCTGTAGGGGAGCAGGGCCATCACTCTTCTGATGCCATTGCCCTTTTCCTGGACCAGGCCTTAACCTAGCCCGAGCCAAGGGAGGCTTAGAGGGGAAACATACTCTCCCCCTGCTGACCATGTCTCTGACCCCCTATTGTCTGGCCCTAATGGGCGTGCCCCTGATTACACCCTAGAAGGTGTGCCCACCCTCATCATCGGCTGTCAGATCTGGGAGGTGGGGTGTGGGCTTTAAATATACAGGCTATTTGGCTTGCTTTGGTTTGAAGTCATTTGGGACTTAGGGAAAAGTGCCTACAACATGGTCAGGTCTAGCTTTCTAGGGTTCTACATTGTAATTTTGGTCCCAGCTAACACTAAAGTGTTCTTTTGTCTCTTTTTGCCTTATTTGTGCATCCATCTCCCTCACATCAGAGAATGTCTCACAGAGAAGGTGTTCTGAATTTTAGTATCTCTGATTTCTAAATACTCAGTAGCATCACAGTCCCACCATTTCTAACCATGATATTGTACCGTGTAAATAATACAAGTTTGCCTGCTGTACATATTGCCTGGGCTTAGTCTGTGTTTAGTACATACTTAGCATCTTTTAAAAGGCTTTTGAAAGACATGCATGCAGCCAACAAATATATTTTAAAATGCTCATCATTACTAATCATTAGAAAAATGTACATCAAAATCACAAGGAGATACTATCTCACACCAGAATGGCTATTACTAAGAAGTCAAAAAACAACAAACGTTGGTGAAGTTCTGGAGAAAATGGAACACTTATACATTGCTGGTGGTAATGTAAATTAGTTCAGTCACTGTGGAAAGCAGTGTGGAGATTCCTCAAAGAGACTAAAACAGAACTACCATTTGACTAACCAATCCCATAACTGAGTATATATCCAACAGCGTTCTACCAAAAAGACACATGCACTTGTATGTTCATCACAGCACTCTTCACAATAGCAAAAACACGGAATCATCTCACCAATGGTGGACTGGACAAGGAAAATGTGGAAAGCATACACCATGGAATACGACACAGCTATAAGAAGGAACAAAATCATGTGCTTTGCAGCAACATGGATGCAGCTGGAGGCCATTATTCTAAGTGAACTAATGCAGAAACAGAAAACCAAATACCACATGTTCTCACTTATAAGTGGTAGCTAAACACTGAATACACATGAACACAAAGAGAGGAACAATAGATACTGGGGACTACTTGAAGGGGAAGGTTGGGTTAGGAGACTTGGGTTGAAAAACTAACTATTGGGCACTATACTCACTAGCTCACAGGATCATTCATACACCAAACCTCAGCAACATGCAATTTACCCAAGTAACAAACTTACACATGTATACCCCTGAACCTAAAAGTCAAGAGAAAAGAAGTAAAAATGTTAAAAATTAAAGGCTCTTGAAAACGGTCAGTATAAGAATTAATAAAGCAGATATTATCTTCCAAACATATTTTAAACTTTTGAATACAAAGATGTATAGTTAAGGAAAAACACAATAACCTTGCCTATAATAGCTACACATTTTCATAAATTTACAAATACAAATTAAGAAATATATGGAAATGAAACACACTAAAATAGTTTATGTTGTTTTGCCTTGATAGATTTTATTATTTTCAAAATTAACTTGCCTTCTTTCTGAAGTGATAATGATAATGTAAACAATGCTTCTTTTCTACTCACCATGTACAATCCTACTTTTCTCAAAGTAATGCTAGATTGATTATTAATAAGATGAATTTAAATGGCACTGCTGAAAATAAACTAGGTTACATCTCTCTCTTACATTCACAAAAGATGTTACAGATAAAACTACAAATGAAATCCAATTTTAACTCCAATGGACTATTCCAATACTTCGTCATACTATGATTTTGTTGTCATTAAAAGTTAGCTGAAATACACAATACACTTGCCAATATGTAAGCCTGAATGTTGTTGTTACAGAAGTTGGCCATTTGGCCCTAATAGTTATTGTCAGTTTAGTATAATCATTAATTACAATAAACTCTGTCTATTGTTTCCTATTACAGGAACTAGAATACAGAGATGAACTACAATAGATAGGGAGGTGAATAAGAGTCAACAAAACTACAAATAAACCTCTTTTACATTATTAAAACACTAAGATTTTGCAGAACTGAAAGGTTTCACTATAATAAAGTTTATTGATTTATTACCTTAGATTTCAATGTAAAGTCCAACACAATGATTCTCTCCCTCCTTCTTATAACCAATGGCTCATTTACTGTTGCTGAGATCCTGCCTCTTAGCTCTGTCTAGGCATCTAAAGTCGGATAGTTTTTTTTAAATACACAGTGTTAAGCACATCTCAGTTCGGACATTGCTCCTGAATGTGGAGTTTGTTTGTTTGTTTGTTTGTTTTGAGACGGAGTCTCGCTCTGTGGCCCAGGCTGGAGTGCAGTGGCGCAATCTCGACTCACCACAAGCTCCGCCTCCCGGGTTCAAGCCATTCTCCTGCCTCAGCCTCCCAAGTAGCTGGGACTACAGGAGCCCACCACCACGCCCGGCTATTTTTTTGTATTTTTAGTAGAGACGGGGTTTCACTGTGTTAGCCAGGATGGTCTTGATCTCCTGACCTCGTGATCCGCCCGCCTCAGCCTCCCAAAGTGCTGGGATTACAGGCGTGAGCCACCGCGCCCGGCCAACGTGGAGCTATTTTTAATATTCACAGTTATTAAAGCTGAACAGAATTGAGTGAGGGCGCAGAGAAGACTGACGCAATTCCTTCATTGAGTTACTGCCTGGGCCACTGCCTGATTAGTTTGCTGTGGCATTGCCTAGAAGCAGTTAATGAATTGCTTGTTCAGTAGCACCAAGGTAAGGTCGGCTGTCTCCTGATATCTTTTCATAACGCCCTGCTGTGCCTGAGGTGTTATGTGGCAATAAATGTCCAATTGACATTTTACTGTACAAAATTTAATTACCTGTTTTCTCCATGGTAAAAAGGGAAAGGTTGGGAAAACACTATTCAGTCTCAATCACAATGCGTGTTTAACCCCTCAATGGCTATGTAATTAACTTACACTTTTTAGCCTTAATATATTTTCCAAAAGGGAAAACAAACTTTGTAAATTCTGATAATAGTAGCAAACACTAATCAACAAACACTTCAAAAACCTTTCATCAAAGTAAGACAAGGCTCTTTACCTGAAGTTTATTCATTTTCTTGAGAGGTGCCATAAGAAATCACAACAGAAAGACCCTGCAATTAGAAGCAACCACTTCTAAGGTGAAATGTGACCATGTTACTACGGCAATTTGAGAGAAAGTAACATTCTAACTGAAGTTGTGGAGATCATAAACCAAATCTACCTAAGAGGTTCATGCTATTCATGCAGCCAAATCACATCTCAGGAGGAGAGCCGCAGCTAAAGCCCCCAGGGCACACTCTCAGCAACCCTTACGGTAAAGTAAAGGCTGGCCAGCTCCTCTGGTTATTTCTCCAAAATCCATCCATAAGTTGGTTATTTGGAACTTTTAACACATATTTGTAGAGAATAAAATCTATAAATGCTGATTAATTCCCGGATCAATCTATAAACGCCTATATAATCCATAGGGTGCCTAAAATTTTTAACTAATTTTTAATCACATTTAATTTCCCTTCATAACTATCCCTATTTAAACACACACACACACATACACACACACACACACACACACACACACACACTTTCAGAGCTCCAAAAGAAGATTCCCCCATTTTCTTACTCCCCTAGATTAATATATATTCCTATGACCCAGGTGTTTTTTCTGCCTGCGTATCAGCCTAAAAGAGAATACAATGCTTCACAAACTCCACTGTCTGCAGGGGTATGGGGAAAGTGGGCCTGGGGTAAAACAATAGGGTGTAAGCTCCATATATTGACACCAAGCAGAACACCTGCCAGATTGCTCTGCCTTTTCAAGTACAGCACAGGCCTAACAAAATAGCCAAAGACAGAAAAGACAGAAAAGGTTGCAATCTCCCTCTAGAGAATCAAGCTCCAAATGTCTGAACTGAAGGAAAGAGGGCTGAGAAAACATAATTTACCCCACAAACCGTAGGACCTAAAATGCATACTCTTCTGTCACTATCTCACGTGTTCGGGCTGTTTCAAACCTAGAAAGTGTTCGTGGATTGTGGACTTCTTGCATCTGAGAGCCAGCCCAAGAGCACAAACTCTGAAATTACGCAGACATGACTTTCAGTCATCACTCCACATTTTTACAGTAGCTCTCTGTGCCTCCCTTCCCTACTTTAGAGAGTTTCCTGTGAGGTTTAAGTGATACAAATGTACGAAAGCTCCTAGTTTAGTATATGACTCACAGTAGTAGGCACTTAATGTGAACTGCATTCCTCTTGCCTCTCTGAGGAAAGCCATAATCTTGATAGGGGTCTACTGGTACCCAAGGGGCACCTTTGAGGCTGCAGTTCAAAAATCCACCATACCAGCCCACGGTGACACGATAGAGTGAGACTCGCCGTGATATAAAATAATGAGACATGAACAACACCCAGGTAGCTGCTCCAGTGCTGGTCTCAACACCTCATTCCCAACTCCCGTCTTCATCCCCCACACCCATATCCATGAGATCCAAGTGACAATTTCTATTCTTCCTTGCCTAGAGAATTTGTTCTTAAGTAGAACAAAAGGAAGTTGAAAAAAAGTAGAACCCGTCAATGTGTTACATACAATGGAAGAAAAATCAACTGCTATTTTAAAAATACATATGTAGCTCAGTTCCCACCATCTAATATAGCAAATAAGCTATGCTGCTTCCTATTTCCAAAACATTACAATTATTACTGCACTACAGCTATTTGGAACAGCATTTAATATTTTGATTAATATAAAATGTACTAAAGCTTTTCTTCTTTGTGTACATTTCAATACCAAATTAAAAAAATCTCTTGGCAAAACTGTGAAAAATGCATTTTCTCTCAATATAGAACATTTGCTATGTATTTCTTATATGATCTAGACTTTTTTTGGAAACTCATTTTTACTATGCTAAAGGGAACAAACCATAAGGCAGCAGATTATAGGGCTATAAGCTATAATCTAAAAAGTTAAATATTTTAAATACTGTAAGTTTGATATCAAATACCAGATAAATAAATGGTCTTATTTCTTAATTAGAAATATATTCAAATGCAGAATAGTAAACCACTGTTAGAGATTATCAATACTGCAGGTATCCAACTTGTCATTTCAAACCACAAGTCATCAAGAAGAAATTAAAATGGATTCTATTGCATTATTGTGGTATATAACAATGTGCTTACCAAAAAACATGCAGCATTTATCAATGTCAATGCTGTTGAAACAATCACACAGAAAAACATAGGAAAAAGTAGACAGATTTTTAAAAAACTTAGTTTAATTCTCACATTGAATGTTTTTAAACCTAGGATTGGTTATATGGGGGGAAGAAACACAATGGCAGTAGAAAGAATTTCTGAAGATGCATACAGATAAATGTTGTCATTGTTTTCCTCAGCTCAGAAGGAAATTGTTTTTTCAACTAAACATATGTTTTCACAAATTATGGAGGGCAAATTTACTAAAAACATTCTTTTTATTAATATACAAGACAGTCTGTTTTCTGGCAGGATAGCACTATTCTGAAACAATACCTTAAATTCAGCTGAAAAGAATTTAATATTTGATGATTCACAACCTTTCAGTGGCTCAGCATTATGAATATCAATTATTACTGCACTACAGCTATTTGGAACAGCATTTAATATTTTGATTAATATAAAATGTACTAAAGCTTTTCTTCTTTGTGTACATTTCAATGCCAAA
Organism: Symphalangus syndactylus; assembly: GCF_028878055.3. NCBI lineage: Eukaryota > Metazoa > Chordata > Mammalia > Primates > Hylobatidae > Symphalangus > Symphalangus syndactylus. Next base: position 101,982,388 of record NC_072430.2, on the reverse strand, counting down.
TTAAAAAAAAAAAACTCTTGGCAAAACTGTGAAAAAATGCATTTTCTCTTAATATAGAACATGTGCTATGTATTTCTTACATGATCTAAACTTTTTTTGGAAACTCATTTTTACTGTGCTAAAGGAAACAAACCACAGGGCAGCAGATTCAAGAATGTCAACAGAAAGGTTCTTGATCTCAGAGAAGGAGTGGAACGAGCCTACCACCTGCCTTTTTTTCTCCTTAGAAGGGCGTTAAGGCCTCTGGGAACAGACCCCAATGACTGCTGCCCACCAAGACCTACCAGATTACCCTTGAAGATTAGTTTATTCATCACAATGACCTTAGACTACCCTCTAGGCTCCAAAAATGCTTAAAGCTAGGAGACTTGTAAAACTCTAGCCAGATTTTTTTGTAGAAATCAGGAGCTGCTATAGTTCATCATAGACACATATAGATATATCTGCTTACATATGCATGGAATATTTTGGAAGCATACATAAGAAAGTGTTAACATCTATGAGGGTGGACTACGTAAGTGGGAATGTGGAGTGTCTGAGGGTCTTTCCTTCACACTCCTTTGCAACATTTGATTTTTTAAATTATATGTATGTGCTACTTTTTCAATAAAAACCTAACATAATAATTCACTTTATTTTCTAATATCTTTAATTTTAAAGGCCATTTACCAAATGTTAATTGCATTTACTATTAAATAGGGGGAAAATCAAGTTAATACTCTGTTGTCTCCCTCCTTTTTTGTCACAAAAAGAAACTTCAAAACAAAAGAGGCACCATTACTCAGCAATGACCCTTCTGAGAATATAAACCATCATAGTACAATTCAAAAGTGGCAAACTCAGTTGCAAGAATTTGCATATTCCTTATACTCCATTACTTTTGTTTTTTACAACATTATAGAGCCCTTTGCTCTTTACTGTCATATATTTTAAAGTCTTTTGCGGTGCCTGTTTCACACACACAGGATACCATGTAGTATCAATACAGTAGAATCCAAAATGTATGTGTTTCCTAATTGTGATGTTTTTTAAGTTTCAAAACAGTGTGCTTTCTGACCCGTGGGTTAAAAACAAAATAGTAATTTCCCTTTGTCCAAATTCACACCCAGAACAGAACACTCCTGTTACATAATCAAAAAGCCACAAAATAACAGAAACCACTACAAGTCATTTGTAATTACCACCCACTCTTCTTTCTATATTATAGAAACCTCTCCACTGATTTTAAATTTCCATGTGTCAGTGTTGGGAAAAAAACTATACTGGAGCCACATTCTGTGGTCAGTCTACCTAAGCTGGTGCTGGGAGCTTGGAACATGCATGATGCACTGGTTATGCAGCTTAACCCTGAACGGAGCTTTTGAATATATTAGTGAACCCAATAAATTCAATAGTAAGTAAAAGTCCATCTTTCATTGTCATTGAGGGATGTGTGTGTGTGTGTGTGTGTATGTACACACACACATATATACTTATATATATACATACATACATATCGTTTTATACTGACTGCTCCACCAAAATCAATTTTAATCTGACATGCATTTGATTGATTACTCACATGCATTTACACTGAGGCCCTTTTCCAGAGCCTGTGTGAGGGTTCTTACCTAAATAACCTTACCCCAAAGTCACGCTCCCAAAAGAGGAAATCTCAAACAGATGAAACAAGCCCCAAGTGGAAGGAAGATGGGAAGAGAAAGGGGAGGAAAGAGGTTTACAAATTCCTTGCCAAATGGATGGAGAGAAATTCTGCGAGGTGATTAGCGGGTCAGGAAACGTTTTCCCTGGATGTGGTGGTAACCACAAGGACCAGGGATAATGCTTGGGGGATTGATTGCTTTCCGGTTGTGCTTTCTGCAGCGCAAAAACTCTGGGCTCTTGCATTGCTCTTTACTGTGGTGCAGGGTCCACTTAAAACTCTGCCTCCCTGCCGGGAAAGTTCACATGTCTTGGGATTTCGGGATCATTTAAGTCTAGAGAGAATTTTTTTTTTTTTCACTTGAGAGTAAGCTGTGCATTTTCTTCATTGTATGGGAAAAGCTAATCCTTAATTAGAAAGCAATGCACAACCATCCGGTGGGTCTGCATTTATCCTGAGTTCCCCCTTCCTCCCTCCATCAACGGTTTAGTGAAGCTTGCAGAGAAAATGAGGGAAAGCATCCATCAGAACGCAAAGACGCAGAGCGGAACTTTTCCTCTGCCGTCAGTGGGGAGAAAAAGTCACTTGTGCGTCTCACGGCTGAGAGCTGAGTCTGGGAACCTCCGGATAAGGAAGGAAGGTTTGGCGTTGAAGGAGGTGGGAGAAAACAATGCTGAGCCTGGATGCCTCCGGACACCGCACATCCTGCCCGGGTCCCCGACCCACCCATCACCCACAGCCACGCTCCCGGTGCAGCGCGGCTTCGCTTACCTTGATGATGCTGCTACGCCGGGGGGTCGCCCGTGCCGCCTCCAGGAGGCCCGCCTCGCTGTCCGCTGGGGTCCCCGCGACGCCTGGCAGTGCGACCCCGCTGCGACGGTCCCTCATCCGGCCCCCAGAGGCCGCCGTCACGCAGTCCCCGGCGGCGTCCGGGCCCACTCGGGGGTCGTCTTCGCCCCCCGCCGCGTCGGGCGGTGCCGGATCCTCCCTGCCGGCCGCGCCCTCAGCCATGGCCTGGCGCGTTTCGGGCTCCCCGGGGGAAAGCGGGACGACCGGCAGCGGAGTCCAGCCGCTAGGCACGGGTGCGCTCCTGCACCAGGAGGCGGCCCCGCCAGACTTTGTTTCACCGCCCAGCGGCGGCGGTGGCGGCGGCGGCGGCGGCGGCGGCAACTTTCTGGAGAGGGGACATCGCTCGGGCAGAGACGTCCTCGGGCTTTGGTCTAGGAGGCTAGCAGTCCGGCGGGGACGGTGGCGGGAGTGGGGAGGCGATGTGAGCGGGAGGCAGAAGGAGAGGCGAAAAAGAGAGGGAGGTATCCGAAATGTGATGCAAACGCCGGCCCTGCGCCAGACAAAAGGCACCGGCGCCCAGCCAGGCGGCCTCTGAAGCCCGGACGCCGGCGGCCCGATAGGGGCCACAGCCGGGCGACTGCGGCCGGGCGCACCCGCCACCTGCCCGCGGACTGCGGCGCAGCGGTCCCAGGAAGTGCGGCGGCGGCGGCGGCGGCGGCGGCCTCCACTCAGCTCTGTTGTGACAGAGAGAGAGACTTGTTTTGACAGCCCTTGGGGATTGGCAGGCGTCTGGGCCTCTTAGGAGCCTCGCCTCGCCGAGGGGGCTCGGCCCGACCAATCCTCATTGCGGAGGGGTGTGCCCGAGCGCGAAGAATGGAATGTGTTCTGCAACCGGGAGCCGGCCCAGCAGGGCTAGTGTACTCGAGCCAGGGTGTACGCGCGCGCACGCGTGTGCGAACCCGGAGGCGCTCCGTGTATATTTTAGGAAGTTTAGATTTGCGAAACGAGCCTGAGATGGAACAAAATCCAGGTTGCGGGGAAGGAGGGTGTAGAAAGAAACCTTCTTCTGCCAAACAAAGCAATTTGGAGGAAAGGGGGTATTGAGTATGAATGTCTAAGCGTTTGAGGTGACGGGGTGAAGCTTTGAGTGGTCAGAGGTTAATTGCAGGCTCTCAGGCCAATTCTTAGAAGTCAAGTCCATGCAGAGATAAACTATTTACTGGGATCTTGGGGTTCCATAATTTGCTTCAGGTTCCAGGAAAGGATTCTAAGGTCATGCTGCAATGTGAGTAAATATAACAAGGAAGGGGAGTCAGATGAAAGAGATGATGGTGAAAGGAAACTGAACCAACTAAATCCCACCGAAGACTGACTCTTAACAAAGCACTGATACAATCCAAGTCAGATAAATGCAGGTGGGGAGGTTAGTCTCTATCCTAAAACATTCCTATTTGACAATGGTTCAGCCTCCTTTCTCTATATAATCCTATATAAAAACATATTTTGCTCATTTCCAGTAAGCTAGCAACCAAGAAGGGAGAGATCTCTGGATGATGAATTAAGTCACTGAAATTATCCACAGAATGCTCAGATGCAAACCATGGCTCTAAGGCTCCCTGGTAATACAAAAGACTTGGCATTTTAATTTTTAACTTCTTTGATATTAGAATCTATATTAAGCCTCACTTATAACATTCCATTGTATCTTAATTATTAATAATTTAATAATTTGAGATTTTACTTGTTCCTTAGTCTGGCTAAGAGCATGAGAAATTATTCAGCATTTTAGACCAACAATTTGGTTTGAATCTCATAATTTTAGAGCTGTATGGGGATTTAGGGATCAACTAGGACATCATTTTTATTTTACAGTTGAGACAAAGGCCCAGGGAGCCTTGTCTACTAGTTAGTGCAGGAGCCGAAATTAGAATCTGCCACCCAACTCCTCCGATAATCTCTTCACTACTTTATCTGTCTCCTCTGGGCTACAACCAGCCAGAACTGGCAGGGGCACTTGGGAGGTTTCAGATTTGACATTTACCAACTACTAGGGAATACTGAGAAGGCTTGACTTTACCTTTTCTTTAAACATAAATGCAGCCTAGTAATGAATGTACTGTAGAGAGTAGCAGTTACCTCTGGTTTTAGAACCAACACCACCCTCTAGTGAGATTCTGAGAACTGCATCCATAACAGCAAAGGCTTCTTTTTCCCACTCATCTTTAAAAGACAGGAGGGGTAACCCAAGAAAAGTTTCCTTTCCAACGGATATGCCTTTATAACGCACAGACTAGAGGAAGAAAATAAAGTGTACCCAGACTTAAAACAACCATACATGTCTTCCATCTCCTTTAGTTCAGGAAATTCCTGTCTACGCTATATAGGAAATAGTTTTAATTGCTATCCTCAGAAATATATCTTATTTTAGGCTATCATTTTTTTCTTTGATATTCAACTATTATTACATTTGACTTCTGTCATTTACAGTTGTCAGTGCTTCATTTTTCTTTGTTACTCTAATAAAAGTCCCATTCTTCGGTTGTCCTCTGAAAAATGTAAAACTGCCTTTATCTCACTCATTATCTTGTTATAGGATATTAATGTCATTTATAAGTTCCTCATCCTACAGATTTGTATACCATTATGATAATAATTTATTTTTACAAATATTAAAATTAGCATCACTTTATTAACAAACATTCAAGGTCAGTGATCTAAAAAAAAAAAAACAGAGGCCAGAAATTACAGCATATAACTTGCAAAATGTTTTATCTTTCAACTAGACAATGTCCAGTTGGACTCTTTTCTCTTCCTTGGCATCCTTCCCTCTCACCCTCATGTGAAAGTGCACACACAGACACACACACACACACACACACACACACACCTCTGATTCCTTTGCTCTGAGCCTCTATCCATAAAGTTTGTTGTCTAAATTACTCTGCTTTGATAAACTAGTTGGACCCTGATCTAGCAAGTCGTTTATATTGTTGTCTTCCAGCATAAGCTCAGAAGGCTTTTCCTGATACTCATGTTTGCAATTGAAAAAAAAACCCTCTGATGTACTTGCTCCTATCCAGGAGCAGATTCTGCTTTGTGGACCCACTTCAAAAACTGAGAGAAGAGACTAGCTGGATTCAGTTAAGTCAGCAGCCATGGGCACATTCCTACCCCTGCATTAACAGTCTCTCTTTCCAAATAGCTGTCACCTACAACTCTTGCCTCCCAACCTTTTACCAAGTCATGGTGACAATTCCTAGATTGGCAGATTGGAATTTGGGGGTGAGCAGGGGTAGGAAGGTAAGATGTGAATAATAGTAACGAGCAGGAAATTCAAATGTTACTACGTCAGAAAGGACTCTCTAACTACAAATCTCAAGTTGCCCCTACAGTCCTCAGTACATACCATGTCACTCATATTATTGTGTTTTGTCTTCTCACAGGATTTTATCACTGTGAACAAACTGTCTTTTCCATGGAATTGTTTACTTACATATTCTGTTTTACTTTCCCCCTATCTCTCCCTCACTGAACTGTAGAATGCAATCTCCATGTGCCTAAAGACCTTGCAATTTTATTCATTGCTGTATCTCCAGCTCCCAGAACTATGTCTGGAACAGAGTAAGTGCTCAATAAATATTTATGGACAGAGGACTTTTGCAGTCCTGTGACTAAATAAAATAATCAATCTGATAAAGAAAAATGGTTCTGTCACTGTCTGCATGGTAGAACTTCTCATCCTCAAGGATCCTAGAATTCCATTTTAGGGCAGAAATCAGAACAGAGCCACACCAAGCAGCTACAAATCTTAGAAAAAGGGCACTTATAAATTGGAATGACTTGAAATCTAGAATTAGACTGAAATACAACCAATAAGAACTAAGCAAGTTCTAGCAGTCCTGAAAATACCTAGACCAGACTAAAAGACTAGATATGTCAATATAGTCCTTCCAGCCAGGGAAGTCCAGAATCCTGGGCCTGAGAAAAAAACAGTGAGAATATTAAGACTTTCCATATACTACCAGGAAGTCATAGTGGGGGGAAAAGAACTATCTCTTTGATAACTGCTTTCTATGTACCAGATAATCCTCTCTGCAGTATTCTGATCTCCACTTCACAGATAAGAAAACTGGGGATCAAAAGGGTCAAGTAGCTTGCTTGAAGTTAGAGCCAACTAGGAAGTGAAGGAACCAGCATTTGAGGCCATGTTAGTGACTTCAAAGCCTGCATTCTTCCTGCTACCCAAAGCTCTCATAAGATACAAGTCCAGTAGCTGTCCTGGAGAATGAAGAGCCACTCCTTCAGATCTGGGACCACTCATATTAACCATGACAACCTCCTCTCTCAACATCAGCATGACCTTTATGTCATCAACATGGACCAGTATGATTGATTGATTAGTGCGTGAGGAAACACATTTATCATCTCATTCACATATGTGTAAGAAAAATATTTTTATATTGAGACAGTTCTCCTAATAAGTTAAAAGACACATTGCACGTAATCAAAGAAGAGGACATACAGCATTTTCAGTTAAGTTGCATGCATCTTTGTATTCAGTCATAGCCCTCCCCAGTATACATGGTGATCATTTTGTTTTGCCAGCTCAAGAAAACAGAATTTGTAGGGTAATCTGTAGAGTGATTATTACAGTAGAGTAAATACATGCAAGTCAATAAAAGATAAGCAAAACTTGATATATGACCTCTTTGAAATTCAAGTTTTTTCTTGAAAGTTGTCACTTAAATTAGGAATTAAGAAATTTCAGTAACTAAAACATAAAAATCAACTAATCTTATTTCAAAGAACAAGTAAAGTGTGCTCCATTATAACAGGCCTACAAAAATGAGAAGTTACGAATTGCTTATAATAGGTCTAGATTCCCCAGTTTAATAAATCTTTAAAGTACTGAAAGGCAATAAATCTAAGAAATCTTTAATTACAGCCAATGTTCTTCAATGACTGATTACTGCTGCTTCTTTCAGAGATTGAGAAACCTCTACTGTCTGCAGGAGAGCAGAATGCATGGGCCTCTATCCATTAATACCATTCCCACAGGAATTACCCCATGAAGACCCTGGGGCTAAGGCACTATCAGGAGCTCCAGGCCAATCATCTGGTAGTAGTCTGCATTGTGCATGGCAAAGGTCTTTTAAAAATAGACAGTGTTTATTTATTTTCTATGTATTAACTTACTTTGACATGGATCCTGGAGTTGGAGCTCATGTCATGGTTTTTTCCCCCACTGATGCAGAAGCCAGAGGCACTTATGAAAAGTACCACTGAAATGGCACCAATAAGGCCCCCATAAAAACTTGATTCTCTGTTTTATTTGACAACCGGGATCTTTTCCAGGTACAAAGTTATGACAGAAATCTTTTCAAACCAGATATACACCCAATGCCTGACATTTTCAATGCAGAAGTGAATATACAATAGGTTCCTCCTCCCCTCCAGCCCCCAAATCCCAGGTACGTTCCCCAAATCTAAATCACCTACATGATGGTGAGGTTTTTATCCTCCAACTTATACCAAAGTATGAAGTTTATTAATGCTTTTTAGTGTCATAGGGCCCATTGGAAGAAACTGCAGAGTCATATTTCCTTTTCTAATGCACTTCTTTTCTCCACTCATAATGTATAAGACTCTTACACCTATTCTATAGACTTTATTGATACTCCTTCATTCTAGTCTACCTTAAACCTTTTGGGAGGAAGAAGCAGAGTGCAATATTTGAATAAATATAAAATCATAATGCATGTTTTACATTAAAATATAGGACAAAAGTAAAGTATAGTTTGTTTTGTAAGCCCTTTTTTTCCAAGTTAGTTTTCAGGTATATAGCTCTTCTGTTAAGCACGATACGAAGTTTGTCTGCTTTACAAAATGAGGAGTTAGAAAAAAGTGAATCCTTTCTTTAAAAAAAAAAAAAAAAAAACCATTTGAGGCCAAATGCCTGATGAAAGCTGGCTTGCCAGCATTTGCTCTGTCATTAACTCCTGTGAGAATCCCAGTTCCCACTCTCACTAAGTCATATAGGTCACCATGGATACAACTGCCTCTACTCAGCCCACAGTACGGGAGCAACAGCTGTTGAACCACACTTGGGACTTTTGCCATTCACTGTTCTGTATAAATTGTACTGGTGAAACATTTCAGATAATCTTACAATTGTTTTTGAAATTTTGTTTATGTATGTTGTAGGAAACATCTGAAATATTAGACAACAGTAAAGGACTGAAATGTAATTTAACTTGTGAAATAGACTAACAAGTAAGAAGCACTGTATGTTTTGTGTAATAAGAGGTTGAAGCACTTTCTTCAAATTTTCTCCTAACCAAAATGAAATTTTAATAACTAAACTGATAGTTGCAGATAAAATCTATTTGGAAGATTCCTGGACAAGCAAATACTTAAACTCTGGGCAAAAACACAAAACAGTACTATTTTATACCATAATTTATAAAGGAAAGAATATGTTTTCTGATTTGTGATGATCATTATATTTCTCATCAATAAACTGCTGTGAATTCTAAAATTCAGAAAAATGAAATATGTAGTTAAAATTTTACCCTTCTGCCTACCATAATTTTTCTATATTCAGAATATGGATTAAAGAGATTTTACTTTGTTTGTTTTATGAAAATGTGATGAGATGGTCTGTGATCTGTGATTGAAACAAAAAAATCAAAAAGAGTGTCTTTATACTTAACACCCAGTGGATAATAAAAATAGCATTTATTTAATTATAAAAAGTAGCATACACAATGTATTTCCTCTTATTTCTCATCTTAATTCTCACCTCTCATTAATCCACCAATCATTAATAACATTCACTACTGTGATCACACGGAAACACTTCATTAACACTCTTTGCCATAAAGCAGATCTTTATACCCTGGGGGATTTTTACCGATCCTCCCTGGAGGAGGGTCATACATCCTCATCCCATTGACAGTGGGCTCAGCCGTGTGACTTGCTTTGACCAGTGAAAGAACCCCCTTCTAAGCAGAAGCTTTAAAAGCCAGCATAAATTTAACTATGATCTCATTTTCTCAGCCTCGAGATTGTTCACCAGATAGGGGCTGAATCCTGAGTGAAAGTGGCATGGAGCAGAACTGAAGCCAATCCATAATAGACACGTAACATGAGCAATAAAGCATCCTTTGTTGTAAACCCCTTGGATTTGAGGCTCATTTGTTACTGTAATATAACCTAGCCTCTGCTGAGTGATAGAGATATGTAAGTTTACTGAAAGCCCTGTGCTTTCCACAACCATGCTTTCAGTTCATATGGCCAGATACTGTTTGATTTATATGTAGCCAGTAAATATTTCTGGCATCTAGTAAACTGGTACAAACTAAAAACTTTTATATATCCAATAAAATTGCATATAATGATTTCCATTTCTGTGACCCATTTTTCTCATTTGTCTCCTTACTGCAAGCTATGTAAGCCCCGATTCTGCCTTTCTTATTAGGTTTAGAAATTATAGCATAAAGAGATCATATGTATGCGTTTTTGGTACAATTTGTTCTTCTTTTGCCTATCTTAGACATATCTTCCCTCTTCCACCCACATCAACCCTCCCCACTCCTTGCAAGGTAACTCAAGTTAACATTCATCTATGTATATGTGTGTATGTGTATATTATATATATATATGTATATATATATAAATATATACACACACATAAACAAAGTATATTTTGTCATTGTTTAGCAGAAAAAAATGAGGGGGGAGAGATAATCTTATATATACTTGATATGGTTTGGATGTGCCCCACCCAAATCTCATCTTCAATTTTAGTTCCCATAATCCCCACTTGTTGTGGGAGGAACCAGGTGGAGATCATTGAATCACAGGGGCAGTTTCCCCACTCCTATCCTCATGATAGTGAGTTAGTTCTCACAAGATCTGATGGTTTTATAAGGGGCTTCCCCCTTCATTTGGTGTTCATTCATTCACATTCCTGCCACCCTGTGAAGAAGAACATGTTTGCCTCCCCTTCCACCATGATTGTGAATTTCCTGAGGCCTCCCCAGCAATTCTGAACAGTGATCAATTAAACCTTTCTCCTTTATAAATGACCAGTCTCAGTAGTATCTTTGAAGCAATGTGAGAACAGACTCATACAGAAAATTGGTACCGGTAGAGTGGGGTGCTGCTATAAGGATACCCAAAAATGTGGAAGCAACTTTGAAACTGGGTAACAGGCAGAGATTGGAACAGTTTAAAGGATGCAAAAAAAGATAGGAAAATGTGGGAAAGTTTGGAACTTCTTAGAGACTTGGAGGGCTCAGAAAATAGGAAGATGTGGGAAAGTTTGCAACTTCCTAGAGACTTGAATGGCTTTGACCAAAATGCTGATAATGATATGGACAATAAAGTCCAGGCTGAGGTGGCCTCAAATGGAGATTAGCAACTTGTTGGGAACTGAAGTAAATGTCACTCTTGCTATGCAAAGAGACTGGTGGCATTTTGCCCCCATCCTAGAGATCTGTGGAACTTTGAACTTGAGAGAGATCTGAAATTGGAAATTATGTTTAAAAGCGAGGCAGAGCATAAAAGTTTGGAAAATTTGCAGCTTGACGATGCAGTAGAAAAGAAAAACCCATTTTCTGGAAAGAAATTCAAGCCCACTACAGAAATTTGCATAAGTAATGAGAAGCCAAATGCTAATTGCCAAGACAATGGGACAATGGGGAAAATGTCTCCAGGGCATATCAGAGACCTTTTCAGCAGCCGCTTCCATCGCAGACCTGGAGGTCTAGGAGGAAAAAAATGGTTTTGTGGGCCAGGCCCAGGGCCCCCCTACTGTGTGCAGCCTAGGGACTTGGTTCCCTGCATCCCAGCCACTCTAGACATGGCTAAAAGGGGCTATGGTACAGCTGAGGCCATGGTACCAGAGGGTGCAAGCCCCAAGTCTTGGCAGCTTCCACATGGTGCTGACCCTGTGGGTCCACAGAAGTCAAGACCTGAGGTTTGGAAACCTCCACCTAGATTTCAGAGGATGTATGGAAACCCCTGGATGTCGAGGCAGAGGTTTGCCGCAGGGGCAGAGCCCTCATGAAGAACCTCTGCTAGGGCAGTGCAGAAGAGGAATGTGGGGCTGGAGCCCCCACACAGAGTCTCCACAGGGGCACTGCTTAGTGGAGCTGTGTGAAGAGGGCCACCGTCCTCCAGACCCCAGAATGGTAGATCCACCTACAGCTTGCACCATGCACCTGGAAAAGCTGCAGACACTCAACGCCAGCCTGTGAAAGCAGCCAGGAGGTGGTGGCTGTACCTTGCAAAGCCACAGAGGCTGAGCTGCCCAAGGCCATGGGAACCCACCTCTTGCATCAGTGTGCCCTGGATGTGAGACATGGAGTCAAAGGAGATCATTTTGGAAATTTAAAGTTTAGTAACTGCGCTATTGGATTGTGGACTTCCATGGGGCCTGTAGCCCCTTCATTTTGGCCAATTTCTCCCATTTGGAACAGGTGTATTTACCCAATGCCTGTACTCCCATTGTATCTAAGAAGTAACTAACTTGCTTTTGATTTTACAGACTCATAGATGGAAGAGACTTGCCTTGTCTCAGAAGAGATTTTGGACTTGGACTTTTGAGTTAATGCTGGAATGAGTTGAGATTCTGGGGAACTGTTGGAAGGGCATGATTATGTTTTGAACTGTGAGGACATGAGATTTCGAAGGAGCCAAGGGTGGAATGATATGGTTTGGCTATGTCCCAGTGCAAATCTCATCTTGAGTTATAGTTCCCGTAATCCACATGTGTTGTGGAAAGGACCAGGTGAAGATACTTGAATCATGGGGATGGTTTCCCCCATCCTGTTCTCACCATAATAAGTTAGTTCTCACAAGATCTGATGGTTTTAAAAGGGGCCTCCCCCTTCACTGGGTATTCATTCATTCTCCTTCCTACCACCCTGTGAAGAAGGACATATTTTCTTCCCCTTCCATCATTACCATGAGTTTCCTGAGGCCTCCCCAGCCATGCTGAACTGTGAGTCGATTAAACCTCTTTCTTTTATAAATTACCCAGTCTCAGATAGAATCTTTGCAGCAATGTGAGAACAGACTAATACAATACTCCTCTGCATCTTTCTTTTTCATTCTATAAGAGCTAGTAAAAAATCCCACCACCTCTTCTGCAATAGCTACTAATTCCTTCTTTTAAATAAGTGCATAATATTTCCATGGTGTGAATATATCCTAATTCATTCAGCCATTGCCCTATTTAGGGTATTCAATTTATTTCTAGTTTTTCACAACTACAAACAATGTTGTAAAAATCATTTTTATACATACATTTATGAACCAAAGGTTTTATTTGTATAAGATAGACTCCCAGGAGTCAAATTTTAGGGTCTAAGGCATATACTTACCTTTGATAGATAATGCCTGATAGCTTTCCGAAAGAGCTACAATACTTCACATTCCACCTTAAAAGGTATTGTAGCTCTCATTAATTTGTGTGACTATTATAGGTATAAAGTTATAGTCTATTGTTATTTTAATTTTCACTTTCCAGATTACTAAACATTGTTTCCAATGTTTCTTGGCCATTTGGTCTTGATCTTCAGTAAATTGTCTACAAATGTGCTTTGCCCTATTTTCTATTGGATCAAATGCCATTTTCTCAGGATTTTGTAAGAGTTTTATGACAAACACGGAGTTGCCACACCCAGACCCTGCTATGATAAAGGACTCAGTCCCCAGCTGCGAAGCATATGGTTCACTGACAGCCTGCAGCTATTCACTTATTCAGCGTCCACCTCAAATTTGAACCAAGATCATAAAGTTCTTCTTCAGGCAGCCCATGGCCAATGAATGAGTGAGGCAGTGATAGCTGAGGGCATGCCCTTCTCCATTTCCACCATCACAGGACTCCACCAACAGACATCCTTACTCCACAGCTCCCACTTGGCTGGCTGAGTCAGCTTGTAACTGGAGTGATGGCACCACCTGCTCCTCCCTTTTCCCCCAAATATTTTACTCCCCAATAAACCTTTTGCACCCCTAACTCCATATGCTTCCCAGAGAACTCAATCAGCACATTGTAAATATTATCCTTATTATGTCATCTACATTAGTAGTTATCTAGAACAATCCTTTATTGACTTTATGGAAACTTTTGCCTACACATTATATTAATTTTCACAGAATCAAAAAATGTCTATCAGTTCGATTATAATCTTTGAGTCTCCATTGTTGATTAAGATGCAGTTTTCCACCCCTAGATTGTACATATAAATCCTACCCTTTTCTGCAAGATTTTTATTGCTTTTTGAAACTATTTATGTATTTGGTCTGTTTATAACTTATTTCTAAATTTGGTTTTTATATTTATATAAGTGTTAATGAATGTGTATAAGTGTCAAATAAATTTCTAAAAATAAGATGGGGGTCTATTTTTATTTTCTTCCAGATGAATGTCTATTTGTGCCAACACTATTAAATAATCCTATTGTCTCCTCACTGAGTAGAATTATCCTTCTTGTCATATATCACATTTCTACATGTACTTCAATCTACTTTTGGATTGTCCTGATTCCCATCCAACACCAATTAAGTTGATTACAGTGACCATGTGTTTTGTTCTAATATCCATCTTCCCTCTATTTTGTAGATAGAGGGATTTATGTAAAGTACAAATCTGACTTCCCACTATTAAGCTTTATTGGCTTCCCAGTGCCAGCTGAATAGAGTCCAGGCTCTTTGGCACACATGGCCATGGCTCCTATCTACATCCCTGGAATTCTCTCTGGCTACACCACTTCTCTTCTTTCACACTCTAGGACTATTAGGCTACTTGAAATCCACTGAATACTAAATGCATTTCATGCTTTCACATCTTAGTTATATGAAATCCCTTTCCCACCTCTGTTCCTTGAGGTAACCATCATTCCTTCTTCAAAATTCAGTTCAGACATTGTCTTTTCCAGAAAGTGTTTCCAAAATGCTCAAGTTACCATTTATTCTTCATTAATACCTTTTATACCTAGTGTACTATATTTACATCTTTTTAAGTGTGTCTGCCTTTTTAAGTGTGTATTTCCTGCACCTTCTAGAACAAAACAAAAAAAAAAGCAGATCTTGAGGACCATGCTCTTCTGTAGGAGTTTCCACACATTGTATTTGCAAATTCTTGTTGGTTTCTGAAGATGCCCATCATTTACTATGTCTCTATATTAGTATTTATGCACATTATAAAACATACATCAAAAAGTTTTAAGAAGATGCTTTAAAATGTTTTGCTAATGGTGATGGCTGTATACCACCATTAGCTAATATCTTAAGACACAATATCCATTTAGGGCCTTCTGTTGTTTACAGAAGAGGGTGTACATCCACATACTAAAAAGTCAATTTTGGGGAGCTGACTTCTTATATGATATATTGTCATTGTTTTTACTCCGTGATGTGGCTGAGGACGTGCTTGTAGTAAGAATAGAAGAAGGGTACACTTTGCAATTTTTGAAATGTTCACTAGAATTATCTTTGATTTATGTTCTCCGGAATATTTAAGCCATGCATCCATCTTGAGTTAGTTTAATTCAAACTAACACAACATAATTTAAAATTCATTTAGCTGGGCTCATGGACCTGGCAATGAGTTGGAGCTATCAACTTCTCCATGTTCTAGAACTCCTAATCTTCCCTCAAAATATTTTTACCGATGTATGGACCAAGTAAGGGTAAGAGTGGAATCTACATATCAAATACTAGCAAAGCTTGATTTACTTCTTATCGATTTAGATAAATAAAAATATGAGCTCTAATATTTTATTCCCATATTCCTGGGGTACTACTGCTCTACCTCAATAGTTTAAGAAAAAATATTGAATGCCTGCTATGTGTCATTACAGAGTTAAGTTCACAGTGTACAAAAATGAATAAGACCTGCCACACATCTCTAATCATCAAAGAAATGCAAATTAAAACTGCAATGAGGTATCACCTCACACCTGTTATATGGCTATCATCAAAAAGGTGAAAGATAATAAGTGTTGGTGAGGATATGGAGAAAAGGGAAGCCTAGTTGGTGGAAATGTAACTTTGTGCAGTCATTTTGAAAAACAGTACAGAGGTTACTCAAAAAACTAAAAATAGAATTACCATATGATCCAGCAATCCCAGTTCTGGCTATATATTCAAAGAAACTGAAAAAAGTATGTCAAAGAGATATCTGCACTCCCATGTTCACTGCAACATTATCCACAAAAGCCAAGATATTGAAGCAATCTAAGTGTCCATCAACAGATAAATGGGTAAAGAAAATGTGGTATATGTACACAATGGAATACTATCTAGCCTTTAAAAAGAAGGAAATCTTGTCATTTGCAACAATATAGATGAACATGGAAGACAATATGTTAAGTGAAATAAGCCAGGCACAGAAAGACAAATACTGTATGATCTCACTTACATAGAGAATCTAAAAAAGTCAAACTCATAGAAACAGAAAAAGGGAAGACATTGGTCAAAGTGTACAAAATTTTACTTAGATAGAATGAGTAAGTTTTACTGATACATTTCAAAATTGCTAAAAGAGTAGATTTTAAATGTTCTCACCACAAGAAAAATGATAAGCAGATGAGGTGATGGATATGTTAATTTGCTTGACTTAATTATTCCACAATATATACATATATCAAAATATCACATTATACCACATAAATATATACAACTATGTATTTATAAAATATTTTTATTTGTCAATTAAAAAAAGAACTACAGAACATCAGAGCTATTAAAGGACCAACCAGTGAGCTTTTTAGATTTGCCTACCACCAGGCTGGCAGAAGCTTCCAAGAGTGAGAACTTACAGTGTGCCAATGAAAAGGAATCTGTACTCTCATAAATTGCTAATGGGAAAATCAATCAGGAGAAATCAATTAAAATTTAGAATCCACATATCCATTGAGGAGGAAAAGGAACAAAGAAAAAGGTTATCTGGCAATAATCAATTGTTCTTCACTCTTAATCCAGAAGGATGTCATAGTGGTCTAGAAGGACAGCTGTGTTCTAGCCATGAGCTAGCCTGTCTAAAGTACCAAGAAGTCTCCTAGTTTATATCTTAATGAAAAAAAAAAGCCACCTCTTACTAAGCATCACAACTAAAACTTTTCTTTACAGTTAAACATGTCCAAATTCACTTCTGGGAGTTAAGGACAAGAAAGTAAGTATCTGATCTCAGTCTACTGATAAGGATTAGCGGACAGTCCACCTAGTGAGCCTCTTAATGGTCCAAGTGTCTAAAGTAAGAATCAAATGGTGGGGCCTTAGATAAAGTGTGGAATGGGGTGAGGCTTATCTGTTCATTTATTCCCTTATTCTACAAATATTTTTTGAGTTCATACTTTATGCTAAGCAGTAGGTTCTATATTGTATGTTCTTGCATCTAAGTAGTGCTCATAGTAAACAGCATAAGCAAATAAATGAACTAATTTTTACCCAAAAAAAATCGATAAATCAAATATTGTTCTAGTCTTCGTCTCTGTAACACCCTCTCCAAGTATTGTGTTCCCTGTAGGAGAAAAGAAGATCTGAGCTGTCCTCTTTGCTTCCTTAAGGCATATTTTTTAACTCTATCCCTCACCTCTCCTATTTCAAACCTCCAACCATTACAGAGAAAAAGAAAGCACCTAAAATCCTCCAAAATGAAACAATAAGTTAATAGATCTGGAAACAAGAAAAAACGTAAAATGGAAACAGAGGCATTTTCTAAACATATCTTTTCATGTTGTTTTATCTACCAAGTTAAATCACTCCCTGGTCTGGGCTATCTCTGTACCTGGCAACTCTTCTACTGCCATGCTTAGCACAATGAATGTATAAACTTTTTACTTACTTAGCTGCTTCTTGCACTAGACCACAGGCTGCTTAGCTGCTTCTTGCACTAGACCACAGGCTGCCACTAGGTCTTGCTACCAGAGCAAGAACTAGGCCTTAATCATTGCTGTATCCCATGCCATAGCATAAAGCCCGCCCACAGGAGGCACAAAATAGTTATCCACATCTATAAACTAGAGAATGCATCCAAAGGGTTATCAAGAAAACGAGAACCAGAAGTAGATATTAGGAGCTAGAATCTGAAGTTAGAAAACTCAAGAGGCAAGAAGGAAAGAACTGCCAGCTAGCGAAGGCAAGAAAGAAGGGTAGGTTTGGGTAAATCCCTGAAACAAAGACTATGATCGGAACAGATTGTGTGAAGAAAAAAGATGAGAAACATTGGGAAGCTGGCAGAAAACTTAAGAAAATGGGACGTTTATGTTTGCAATTTGTAATGTGCTATACTTTTATGTTTATCTTGGTAAACAGTATCTCCCATATATGAAACCAGATTTCTGAATAAGCCTCACCAATCCCTCTCCATCATCACCCACGCCCAACAGTCTCAATTCCTCACTGGTATCTCTTTAACCTTTTCCCAGTGTTTGATTCTCACTCCTGTCACCTTTGTTCAGGTCCCCATTATTTTTCACTTGAATTGTTTTCTCCTCCAAATTTAATTATCTGTTTCCAGTCTGTGCCCCTCAGAAACTCTTCTTTGATATGAAAATATCTTCCTAAAATTTGGCTCTGATTATACAACTTCTTGGTTCAATCATCTTCAATGGTCCCTATTTACAAAGGTCTCCAGAATAAAATTATCTTTATTGCCACAGTATAAGTAACATGACAAAATGCACTTTGCCCGAACATAAATCATGCTACTACAAAGACACATGCATACGTATGTTTATTGCAGCACTATTCACAATAGCAAAGACTTGGAACCAACCCAAATGTCCATCAATGATAGACTGGATTAAGAAAATGTGGCACATATACACCATGGAATACTATGCAGCCATAAAAAAGGATGAGTTCATGTCCTTTGCAGGGACATGGATGCAGCTGGAAACCATCATTCTGAGCAAACTATCACAAGGACCGAAAACCAAACACCACATGTTCTCACTCATAGGCGGGAACTGAACAATGAGAACACTTGGACACAGGGTGGGAAACATCACACCCCAGTGTCTGTTGTTGGGTGGGGAGCTGGGCGGGGGGATAGCATTAGGAGAAATACCTAACGTAAATGACGAATTAATGGGTGCAGCAAACCAACATGGTACATGTATACCTATGTAACAAACCTGCACGTTGTGCACATGTACCCTAGAACTTAAAGCATAATTAAAAAAAAAAAAGGAACTAAGTTTTGAAAACGGCATCCACCACTTACTAGCTATGTGACCACAAGAGTCACTTTTACCTCTCTAAGACTCAGGTTTCCAATGAGAGAGAGAAAAAGAGAGACTAAGAAAAAGAGAGAACTAAGACTTAAAAAGAATGTGACTAGCCCAGCGTTAGGTACATGATACAGGCTCAATATCTTTCCCTCAACTTTTCTGCCCAGACCAGCATTCCAGCCTTAACGATGCTCTTACCCGGCCCTGGACGCTGTGCTCTATGATGCTATCCTCTATGCTCCCACAGACCGTTGATCATTGTTCATATATCACTTAGACTGTTATGCCTGTATTTTATTTTCTTATAAGCATATTTATATTACACTGTTTTGAGTAATTAGTTTTTTCTATCCTTCTAGATTTAAAATGCTTTGAGAACAGAGGTTTGACCTTGTTCATCAAACTTGCCCAACTGGTAGCCCGTGGGCCACATCTGAATGCGGCCCAATACAAATTCATAAACTTTCTTAAAACATTATGAGTTTTTTTGTGATTTTTTTTTTTTAGCTCATAAGCTATCATTAGTGTTTATGTATTTTATGTGTGGCCCAAGACAATTCTTCTTCTTCCAATCTAGCCCAGGGAAGCCAAAAGATTGGACACCCCTGTTCTTCATCTTCATATCTACCATATTATATTCCATTATTTACTGCACAGAATAGGAACTCCGTGTCTACTAAATTGGAGTGCATTGCATAATATTATGTGGTTTATCCAAGTTTTAAAGTTGAACATTCCTTTTGGTGTAAGAATTAATAGTAAGAGGCAGAACAGAGAATTGCCATGCTGAAAATAAAGTATATCCCTCTAGTACCCAACACCAGCCTTGAAATACAGTTAGTGTTCCCTAAATTATGTAAATTTTTGTCAGATTAAACACCTATTGCGCCGAGTACATTTTTTAAGAGAATGTAGTTCTCGAAAATAAGTGTTTTTAGTCAAAAAAATTTGGGCAAGAGAGGATAGGAACATCTACCCAAATCCATCAACAGTCCTAGAAAAAAAATTGCCCAAAGAAGATTAGTTCTACTGGTATTGAACAGTAAAATTATTATGCTTTAGAATATGAGTTTTCATCTAAATAGGTTTGTATTCTCGATTTGCACAGAGACTTAAACCCGACAAAATTAGCTTAAATTGCATGCAGAAATGTATAATGACTTTAGTGATTCTTCGGGTAAGATAAACAAAAATTGTTTCCCATTTTTTTGGGGGTAAAATAATATGAAGAGCTAATCTTTGAATAAATCAAAAATTAATATAGTCACTCTCTTTTTAATTCTATATCTTGAAGGCAAAGTAACCCAAAGTCAAACTTTCATAGTAGTGTGTACAATAGTTATTACTGGTGTAACTTTTAACAGTTGTTACTGCTGATTCTTTAAAAATATATGGCAAAATGGTTAAGATCAAGAACTGTAGGTGGGGGGGGAGACGACGGTTAAACCTCCTACAGCTTTAGATCTTGACCAAATTACTCATCCTTCAAATCTCTGCTTCATCACGTACTATGACAATAATTGGAGCATCTATCTGAAAGGTTGCTGTGAGAATGAAAAGATTAAATGATACTAATCACAAAGCATTGTGCCTGAAACAAAGTACTTGATAAATGGCAGCTATAATAATGATAATCATTACTATAAGTTTATCCCGTTGTAATCATTTTAGCTACCTACTAGAAATACGTATTCTTTACAAAGCAGTCTTCTTTCAGCCAGGCGTGGTGGCGTGGACCTGCCTGTGGTCCCAGCTACTCAAAAGGCTGAGGTGGGAGGCTCGCTTGAGCCCAGGAGGTCGAGAATGCAGTGAGCGTGATTGCACCACCGCACTCCAGCCTGGGCGACAGAGTGAGCCTTCGTGTCTAAATAATTAGTTAACTGGACGGGCACGGTGGCTCACGCCTGTAATCCCAACAATTTGAGAGGCCAAGACAGGCAGATCACTTGAAGTCAGGAGTTCAAGCCTGGCCAACATGGTGAAACCCCGTCTCTACTAAAAATACAAAAATTAGCCGTGGTAGCGGGCGCCTGTAATCCCAGCTACTCGGGAGGCTGAGACAAGGAGAATCGCTTGAATCCAGGAGGCAGATGTTGCAGTGAGCCGAGATCGCGCCACTGCAGCCCAGCCTCGGCAACAGTGCGAGACTCCGTCTCAAAAATAAAAATAATTAGTTAATTAATTCATTAATTTAAAAAAAAAAAAAAGCGCAATCTTCTTCCAAAGGCGATCCCAAGGCTGTTGGAGGCTGGAGCCGCTAAGTCGCCCCCTACCGCGCGGGTGGCTTCGTCCCGGACCCCTCCAGAGGCTGTGCCACTGCTGGAGGTGCTCAGCGGGGCCGGGACCCGCTTGGGGCGCCCTCCGGGGCGGGCACCGGAGCCTGGGCTGAATGGCAGGTCCTGACCAAGCCACCCGCGCGGCCCCGCCCGCCTGGCGGGATGAGTGACGGCGGCAACAGGTGCAGAGCGGCGTCCGCGGCTTCTCGGGAGCCCCCGAGTTTTGCGCGTCAGGCCCCAAGAGTCAGAGTTTGACTCTAGAACCTTCTTCGCTTTACACCAGTCTTCGGAAGTCACCCGTCAACCGGCTTCTTCCACCTCAGTAAAGCCTTAAGGTCACCTCAACCTTTCGAAACCCACCAGTCCCAGAGGCCGACTCTTCTCAAGTGGAGGAGAGGGGAAGGCGTGCATGGAGCTTTGCCTGACCGCTCGCTCTCTCCTCCCCAGCCGTCTGAGAAGGCGAGAGGGGTCCCAGAACCGAGCCCTCGCTCCGCACGCCCCACGCCCGCCCCGCTGTGCCGTGCGCTCTGCCCCTGAGACGCCCCGGCTCGGAGTCCCAAGGCCACAGCCGAAACTCGCCCGCCTGCGCCCCTCTCCGGCTTGCCGCGCCCGCCCGCACCGCCACCTGCCACCCGAGGCGACGCAGTACGCTTCTCCCCACCCGCCAGGTGGCAGGTTCAGGGCCCGGGTCCGAGCCTGCTCCCCTGCAGCTACCACTGCCGCCCTCGCCGCCAGGGGGCGAGAGTCCCAGGCAGGACAAGCAGCGCAGCTGCCTTGGCGTGAAGGTGGCTTCAAACTGTAGGCTTCTCTTCCCTACCCCGCGTCTCTGAAGAGCGGAGAGGAAGATGGAAACCGAGTCCGGGCCGGTGAGTACGGCGATCAGGGCCCCAGGGCGCGGGGTAGCAGGGAGGAAGAGCAGCGTGGAGCCTGTACCTGAGGGCCTGGAGGGGCGAGGTGAAGGCCCCAAACGCTCGCTATCTGGTTGGGAAGAAACGTGGCCAGGTGCCCCACCGACCGCTGCCAGGAGCCGCCCTCCCGCAGACCTCGTCTGGCTGTCTCATGGGGGGTCAGGAAGGCGCCGCCACGGGGCCTGGACTGGGTGTAGACGGGCCAGGGGACCTCAGGCGTGGATGTTTCGGGAGGCGGCGGGCGGCCAGGCACCCAACGGAGTCCGAGCAGATAAACCGCTTTCCCGCCGAAATTGGGCTAGGCAGCGTCTTTGACGCTCCCTCCTGCCGAACTCGACCCAGCCGCCCAAGGCGAGGAGTTGCCAGGGCGGTCGACGCCTCCACTCCCCGACTGGTCAGCGAGGACCGGAAGGTCTGAGAGTCCTGGCAGGGGCCTGCCTGTGGCCCAGGCGGGACCCGGACACTCTAGCATTGGCTGTGCTCCCGAGCCAGTCAGGGCTGACTTGGGGAAGTGAACGAGGACTTCCCGCACAGGCCCGAGGCGCAGCGGCAACATGCCGTCCCGCCCCGCCCCGTCCCGCCGCCAGCAGCCAATCAGGGAGCGCCGCGAGAGGGTGGGGACCAGCTGCGCACGAGGCCAGCGGCGGGGTCGGTGCCGTTGAGGGTTCCCGCCACTGCTGCTGGCGGATTTGCGGGGCAAAATTTCTCGCTGGCTAGCCTTCTTTTCCCTCCCGCACTTTGGTGGGGAGGGGGTGGATCCTCGTTTCGGTGCCCAAGTTCACGATGACCCGAGAGAACTCGAGGAAGTTGTCGCTGCGGCCATTTCCCCGAGTGCGGCAACTTGCTGGCCTTGGAGGGGGAGGAGCGCCGAGGCAGTGACTGCGACGGTTAGCCTGCCCGTTCCTGCTGTCTTCGTTTGCAAAATAGATGCTAGATCTCGAGGTTGATTCTCAAGGGGAGGAGCCAGTGAGGGCACATTGCTTTGGAGAAGTTTAATAAACTCTCTAGTGCTGGAAGTTTTAGCAAGCGGAGGAGCCTTCAAACCCGGCAACAGTCCCCATCTAGGTGTTTCCGTAACACGTGCAGAATTATTGCTAGTGGAATTTGAGGCCTTCTTTGTTGTTTAACTCAATGCATCGCTAATTGTTTATAATGAACTTAGATGTTGCCTCCACCTGAGCCTTGCTATTGCTAACATTAAAATATTTTGTAGGCCTGGTGCAATGGCTCACGCCTGTAATCCCAGCACTTTGGGAGGCCAAGGCGGGCGGATCACGAGGTCAGGAGATCAAGACCATCCTGGCTAACATGGTGAAAACCCATCTCTACTAATACAAAAAAATTAGCTGGGCGTGGTGGTGCGCCCCTGTAGTCTCAGCTACTCGGGAGGCTGAGGCAGGAGAATCTCTTGAACCGGGGAGGCGGAGGTTGCAGTGAGCCGAAATCATGCCACTGCACTCCAGCCTGGCGACAGAGCAAGACTGTCTCAAATATATATATATGTGTGTGTATATATATATATATGTATGTGTATATATGTATATATAATGTATATATATGTATATATGTGTGTGTATATATATATATATATATATATATATATATATTAGACTGCTGTTATACTGTATTCTTTAGCCTTCAGCCTATTTGGCATATCGTGAGCAGGTCTCTACTGAAGAAATGATTCACTTTTAGTCATTCAACAGATATTTATTGAGCACCTGCTGTGTACTGTCAGTACTTTAGATGCTGCCGTGAAAAAAGCAAAACTCCTGCCCTAATGCATTACATAATAGTGGAGACAGATAATAAACATACTAAGTAAACTAAATCATATGTTAGAAAATGATGAGGGAGAAAACTTAAGCAGAGCGAGCCCACAATAGAGCAGGAGCCTTAGAGAGTGGAGGAGAATGAAGTGAATTGAGTGTGAAAGGTTGTTTTTCTTTTCTCAGGGAGTATCCTTTAGTTTCTCGAGATTGGAAATAAAGCACTGTTTACTTCCGTTCATTTCATCCTTCTCTCAGTGAAATATAATGGGGTTTGTCTTTTACTTAAACTTGCGAACAAATTAGTACATCTAATTTTCAATAAGAGAATTTCATGAAGAATTTTTTTTTAATTTAGCAAATAGGTAATTTTGACACTGTAAACAAATGGGCAGAAAGACAAGATTACATCTACTAGAGCTGTTATATTATCTCTAGCAATACAAAATCCATGGTTGAAAAATACTAAGCATTCCAGAATTACCCATTCTGAGCATTATATCCTACTGAGCAAAGTGACTGAAGTCACAAATAACCTCCAAGTGCCCAGAGAGAAAGCTGTTAAGATTAGATTCCCAGTTTCTTTCATTGGAAACTACAACATAGTAATTATGAAATGTGGTGGCTTTTCTGTGTTTTAAAAGAAGTATTTACATATTCCCTTATTAGGAGTACATACTTCCTTAAGGCTGGATGGGGAAGAGAGCCCATAAGGTCCAGCCTATAGCCCAATTGCCACTCCTGCCCTAGTCATTTCTCTGTACATCTTGCAAAGATTAATATAGGGATTGTGATTGTATTGGCCAGAGAAGAAAGAGCAGAACAAATTTGAAAAAGAACAACTTTATTACCTGAGCTGGAAATTCATTTTCATGAGTTTGTTTCTCAGAGAATTGGAATTATGAACTTCAAGCTTTTGTTATTTTCTTTTTCTTTCTTTTTGAGATGGGGTATTTCTTTGTTGCCCAGGCTGGTCTTGAACTCCTGATCTCAAGCAATCCTCCTGCCTCAGCCTCCCAAGCAGCTGGGATTACAGGCACAAGCCACAACACCCAGTTTACTTCAAGTTTTTTGAGGCACATATTTAGGATATTATGGGGTTTGTCTTTAGGATATTATGGAGTTTGTCTCAGAAGTGTGTTTAGTGTTTTCAGATGGAAAATAATTCAACAGTTCTTGAATTGGTTTCTCTTCAACGCGATTCTCAAGTCTTGGTTTTTTTTTCAGTTATACCTTAAAAGTCTATTATCTTACCATTCTGCAAAGGCTTATACATTTATATATATTTATTAAAATTTAAATTAGGTCCTCTAACTTAGAATTGTGAACATGTGGATATGTACTGAGCTAATTCTTTGGAATAAACATTTACGAGCTACAAGTATATAATTTTTTAACAAAATCAGTCCAATCTTCAAATTGACAAGTGCATTTAAAATTTTGACTTTCAGGCTGAAAATGGTGAATGTGAATGTTAGAGTTTATTAGCTTGTCAATGACCATTAGTTAAAGACCACCAGGAACACATGCGTCATTTAGTAAAGTTGGGTCTGTTAATTGTTCAAACAAGGGAAAACATAAACCATGGGGCCTCTCAATCAGAAGGTGTTAGAACTTACAGGATATAGGCTTGTGTTGAGCAATTTTTAGAGAGGGTTTAAGGAAGTAGGGCTTTACTCTGGAATGTATAGTGTCAGGAAGTTGTAGTAATTCTATGATTGGATGTGTTAACTTTTATCTAAAAGGAAAGAAAAATGGATCGAGGCTAAAAATATAGCTAATAAAGAAGGAGCAGTCACTCATATCAGCCAGAATGGAGGGTTGTTTGGTTATTCTTGTGGTTTGGGCAATGCCTTTGTTTTTGTCAGCATTCAAACATGATTATGGAGTGGTCTTGTTTTTAATCTTGATCCATCAGAGTCATAGGGTGACTTTGTCTGATGTTGGTGTTCTGTTAACAAGAGAACACCACAGCCTAGCTGTGAGTGCCAGGCCAACTCCTAACAACACCAGGGCCTAGTTGATTGTGTCAGGCTGGGACTGTTTTTCTCTTTCTCAAACATCTTCATGAGTTTAATATTCCCCTTAATAATTAAGTAATAGGTTTGATAATAATATAAGCATTTTAAGTAATATATTTAATATTTAAAATCTCTATAGTGGAGTAGATTCTGTGTTTCCTAGATCTGTTGCCTTAAAAAGCTCTTAGCTCTAATTATAATTTTTATAATAATAAAAGTAAAGCCTAGAATACTATATTTTGCCTAAATGACTCTTCTTTTTGAAAGATATATGTTTTTGGTCTGCATCAAAAGCAGACTGCATTATACCCAGTGCAAAAAGTGTAAAAGAATTTTATTTTACAGCAAACATCAAACCAGATGCAAACAGATTCATTATCTCCATCCCCTAGTCCTGTGTCGCCTGTGCCTTTGAATAACCCAACAAGTGCCCCAAGATATGGAACAGTGATCCCTAATCGCATCTTTGTAGGAGGAATTGACTTTAAGGTACCTATTTATGCATGCAGTAAAGTGTATTTTTTCGTTAGAAGTCTTTATTTCTCAGAAATTGTTTCTTTGTGCAACTATAAAACAATAACATATTTGCATAATGATTAACAGATTTCGAATATCTTATTATAAAGAATCTTTTCAACCAGCATGTAGGTTACATAAAGCATTAAAAACTGTTCGTCAAATATAAAGAAATTGATCCTCACTGACTTGCTGTAGGCTCTTAGCCACATAGTGACAGAGTGAGACTAGAAGCCTAGTTTTCTGTCTTATAGCTCCATACTCTTCCATACCAGAACTAATTATACTTTCTTCCCTAATATTCCAGTAGCCAAAATAATCGATGATTATAATTTTCAAAAGAGACTCCATTTTTTAAAAACTTAGTTTTATGAAATACTATTTCTTTACCCCAACTCTTATCTCAGATTCCTGAGCAACCTCCTAGGCATCTATTCTTTGCAAAACACTTTCTATGTTAGAATTTAGGATTTGATCACCAAAAAAGTCCTGTGTCCTTGTCAGAATAAAGCATCTTAAAAGTAATATATTTAAGCAGAAAAAAATAACTATTCGGTACTAGGCTTAGTACCTGGGGTGCCGAAATAATCTATACAACAAACTCCCATGACGAGTTTGTAACAAATCTGCACGTGTACCCCGAACCTAAAATAAAAGTTTTTTAAAAAGCAATATATTTACATCATGTAATCAACTATTCCACTGTTTCAAGGAAGCGTAGTTCATGAGATGACGTGCAGTGCCTCCCAGCCCGCAGAGGGGAGGTAAGAGTAAACGCCTGCAAGAAAGGCATGCATAGATATTTTAAGTGTAATACTCTTACTTTCAAATGGATATATAGAAGGATTTCCGAGCTTCTATTTTACATATTACAAATTATAGGGAGAGTTATCATTTTCAACAAAAAAAAAAACCTTCCTTATGCCATTAGGTGTGATATTTGACATTTATAACTCTCTATTTCCATATAATCAATCTGTTACAATTTGGGTGGAATTTCTTTTTTCCTGCACAAGAGAAATGTTACACGTAGTGTATTTGCCAAAACAATGAGTCCGAAACAAGTATATGATTGTTTCACTAAAAATAAAGTAAGAAAAATTATTTCTTATAAAATATTTATTTTTAAAAAGATTTTCTTTATCTGTGGAAAATACTGATGGCTGGCAGAAATGTTCAATTTGGGAATTCATTTACATTACAATAGCTTAGCATGCTATTAAAAGTAAGTTATCAATAAATATAAACATTCGTATGGCCAAGTTATTTTAGGTTACTGAAGCCCATCAGCTACAGCATGAACTTTGGAGACGGTTGTTATAATGCAGCCATAGTTTTAAGGTAACTGCTAGGGCTTCCTCCTGTATACTTATACCTTTTTCAAAACCACAGATAAAGGCCAGCAAGGAAATCATTTACTTTAATAGCAAGTAGTCACAGACTTTTTAACCTTTCATTTTTATAAGCAAACAGCCTATCCCTCTTAATTCTTACTTTTCTTGACTGTCACTGAAGAAGTGGAGCTACAAAATTGAGCTAGTGATTATTCTACCAGAGAATAGTTGGAATTAATTTGTATTCAAATATCTAGTAACAATTCTTATTCTAGCATTGATTTCATTTTCTATTAACTGAAATAAAAGGCATTCAGTTTTTCTTAGATTGAATCAGTATTTGTCATTATCCAGCTTAGCAGGCTTTATGTTACCAACTAAAAACCAATAGTGTATGTAAGTAGTGAGGTGGCAGTTAAACCCAAAAGGCATAGCTCTGCACTAAAGCATGTCTTTTTGCAGTGTATATAAAGAAATTTTTTTCTAGAGAAAAGTTACTCTTGTAGACAAACAGTTATAGCTAAACCAGAAAATGAAATTGCAATGAATTTAGTGTCAGTATTCTGAGAAAAGGTGATGAGAGTCTATTATCAGACTATTTCAATTAAAAAAAAGACATGCCAAAACCATCTTTGTAGATACCTTGTATGCTTTAAATCTAATTATGATTCCAATTTTTATTTTACTATCAAAACAATGTCTGAATTTAGCTGAAATGTATATTGAGTACAGATAAGGAATCTAATAACTTTAAATCTTATAGTCACACCATTGTTCTCACAGTTGAGTTCAAGCACTTTTGGAAATACATTCCTTTCCTAAAACTGACTTAGGAAAGGAGTTCCTGAGACTACTGATTAAAATAGAATGACTGATGTAGGCCAACACAACCTAGTTCCACTGCCATGACTGTCTCTGAGCCACAAGAGCCAATAGTATTGTACCCTTACTATGGAAATAGCATTCCTAATCCAAATTGGTTTTTTTAAAACTGGCCAGCTAGAGAACAAGAATCATTTAAAGATTTCTTTAAATAGTGAGCTTGGTAGTTTTAAAATAATTCAGCTTACATTTTTATTGGCATATAGTAATTTAACAACATAGCTATCGCATAAAGCAAGGTATTTACCTTGATTTTAATCACCTAGTGGTTTATGCACTGTTTTGATGATGAGAGGCATTTTTCTTGCATCTTATCTATAACTTTTTCTGTCTCCAGAGCAAACATGAGAATTATTCATCTTTTATCAACTAAAAATGTTTTTTAATGTTTTCTTTTTATGCCATTAGACAAATGAAAGTGATTTAAGAAAATTTTTTTCCCAGTATGGGTCTGTGAAAGAAGTGAAGATTGTAAATGACAGAGCTGGAGTATCCAAAGGGTTAGTATCACTACAGATTGTCTATAGAATTAACAACTCTATTTTCATTGGATGACTAGGTTTTGTATGCCAGTTTACTTTCGTTCCATTTTCCAGCAGAGACTATCATGCCCTCTTCTTTCCTCCTACCTTTTGATTTCCGTGTGTGTGTGTGTGTGTGTGTGTATTTTGGAGGGAAGAGACACTGTAATATTTCTTAATTTGTTGAGAAGTTAGTTTTGCATGAGTGGAGGGACCATTCAGTGGTAGGCAGCAAGCACTTAATGTGAGTAGCAGATGTACATTAGCTGAGGAATGAGAAGCAAAAGGAATCAGATTCTTTTGGAATTGTATCCCTGCTTTAGGCCATAGAGAGCTTTATTTGAAAACAGCTGACACCAAGAAATGTCTCTATGTTGTGCCTCAGAGACCTAATTAGGGGACCAGTATGAGAAATATAATTCTAGTAAGAATGATTTTTAATTGACATATCAATGATAGTGAAAATTGAGAAGAAAGCAATAGACTGTGTATTTAAATGTGTATAGAGCTGTTTCGGTGGATTGCTATGTGTACAAAGCCGAATTTCAGAAAGGAAAAAGATAGTTTACATAGTACACTCACTTAAGGAGTTGGACTGCAAAGTTAAAAGAAAATAGATAAGGCAGTAAAGTATTGTATTTATTTTCTTGAAAGAGAGGCAAAACATAAATATTTATAGGCATAAGAAAAGGGACCCATTGAGGTGGCATTAGTGAGAAACAACATTCAACAGATGGATACTCTGGAAGAGATGGGATTCTACAGAAAGGTTATTTTTAAACAGATGAGATACTTCCTCAGAATGCCAAACAATGTTAAGATGAAGTGAGATTTACCTCTTGTGTTTGACTAACAGAATTTGCTGTTTTGGTAATATCCATTTTTTAATCATTGAAAAACATACATGGAAATGTAAACTGTATTTTATGCCTTTTCCACTGGGTGGTGTGTGTGTTCTACCAAAAAAATAGTGTAAAAATAATTCCTTTTTTGGGCAAATAGATAAAGAGAAATTCCTTTGTTTAAAAGAAGAAACTTTGTATATGATCCAGTAATTATGAATTGAAGCAAATAGTGAAGATATTTAGCATTACTCAGAAGAGTTTCTTTAAGTTATCTGAATAGCAATTATGTTTTGACAGATACACTTTTTCTTTCTTTTGTTACTTTTTTCTCTACCTATGTTGGCTTTTTGGACACGGAGCACATCATTTATGTGTATTTGTATCTTGAACATTATATGAATTGTACTTGAAGTTAATTATGTATGAAAAACAGATGTGAAATCTGGGTCGTACATATTTTAATTGATATCGTTTGGGAATATACTAATAATTACATTATCAGTTATATGCGCTAATAATAATAAAATAATACATTTACATTGTCATTCACCAATATAAGAAATTTTATTGTGTTGAAATTTTAAATTTTTTAGTTATTTTTCTACTTTGATTTCTCTTAGCCAAACTTCTATTAGTTTAAAAGGAGATTATTGCTCTGGATTGAAATTTATTGCATCCCAATTTTCAAGCCACAGCATGAATCTCTTGTGCTTTTCTTCCGTGCATACAGCTGAGAGCTGAAGCTATTTCAAGATCTCAGAGGTTCTTTTTTCTTTTAGTTCCCTGACTAAAGGGAGGTGACAGTGTTAAGCTGTGAATGATTCTTCTAAGATTCCCATGCTAGTGCAGCATAGAAAGATGCCTACTCCTACAGTGGCCCATTATTTAAAAACAAAATTTTAAAACATTTTAATATAATTAATATAACATTCTAAGAAAATGATTAATTAGTAATAATTAATGCATTTATTTAGGTATGGTTTCGTCACTTTTGAAACACAAGAAGATGCACAAAAAATTTTACAAGAGGTATGATCTTTTGGTGTATTTAACTTCATTTCTGGAACTTTTGTATTTGAAACTAATCTTTTCAGGGTTCAAATACAATAATCAATTGCTTTTTAAAAAAGATTTGCATCTTAAGATTGGCATTGGTCTCTAGGAAACTTAATCTGCAGAAGAGCAAATTCCAAAATCATTACGAGTATGGTTGTGAAACTGTAATATAATGTTTCGCTTTCTTTACTGAAACTAAGAACTTGGGGATATATCTTTTGCAAAGTGTTAATAGCATTTTGAATGTTTAAAAAACACTACAAATGTGGATTCCAACAGTGAGGTTATCTGAGATGATTTCCCTCCTGTGAAAAACATTATATAAACTAAGAATATTCACAGAAAAAGCCTATAGCCAGCAATTCAGTGTAATAACTTTAAGGCAAATATAACATTTAACTTTTTTAGAAAAAAAGTAGAATTTGAATTGTATGTTATTAAAATCATATACTTTGTATGTATATTTTGTATGTATAAAATATATACAAAAGTCCGTTCTTATTTGTGGCAGTTATGTTCTCTAACATTGCTAGGAACACTGAATTAGCAAATGCTGAACTCCTCTTTCTAGGGGAAATAGAAGATAATGTTCCCAAGAACCTCTGGTCATAATATTGCCATGAACCCATCAATATATAACCTTGTTTTATGTGTTTTTCCATCTAAAGGCATCATATATAACAGATTACTAGTTCATTAACATTGAAGCCATGGCCAATAGCATTAAGCACATCTAATATATATATATATTCTCCATAAGGCCTACAACAGTCTTCTTGTGCTAGCCAGCACTTCAACAATACACATGGGGGCCATTTTAAATAGCAAAATCACCAACAAAAAGCACGAAAGTGGAGAAAACATGGCACTAAATAGAAAGCTCTCTCTTAGAGTATGAGCACTGGAACAAGAAGAAAGAATAGCGCCTTATTTGACCTCAGCTGGGAGCATGTGCATCAGGCTACTCAAATTTTCTGCCACTCTGCACGTGTCCACTAATAACCTCAAAATTGCCACAAATATTAATTTTAGGATTACAAATAAATTTTAGCAAATAGGCAAATTCACAAATACAGAATCCACGAGTAATGAGGATTGACTGTATTACAAATGGGGAAAATCGGGAATTGCAGTCAGACCCAGATCTATTTCAGTCTGAAGACTGCTCTTTCCCACTATTCCTTGCTACTTTCAAAGAATATCATAGTCTGAATTTTTGAAATTCTTTCTAACTAGTTTTTTCTTATTGATTTTATAAATAATAGTGCTAAAATAATAAAATAATTTCTTTTTTATTTTAGGCTGAAAAACTTAATTATAAGGATAAGAAGCTGAACATTGGTCCAGCAATAAGAAAACAACAAGTAGGGATCCCTCGTATGTATTGAGAACTAATGTATTTTTAAATGTTTTTGCATGGTTCTTTTTTGAAATATAAGACTTTTTATAGAACTTTATTAAAAGATCATGTTTCTTTCATCTAATAAAGTTATTTTAGCAAAGTTGGTGGAAAAACTGAATATTTTTGCCACAAAATAATATATCTCAATTTTTTTTTTGGCTGGGAAAAAATTTATATACATAAAGATGCTTAAGTATCTTCCATGTAGTTACATTATTAAAGGAAAAAATCTTTTGTGATGAAAATATCATTTAAAATAGCAAAATTAATTAGAAGTAATTTAATAATTTAGACTTACTAATGAGAAAAATTTTAATTAGAAAGTAATTTAAAATTAATCAGAGTAAAAATATTGAAAGTGAAAACATAGAACTAATATCAGAAACTCGCTGCATGCTGTGTACTGTAACTCAGCCAGGTATGTCATAATTTTCAGGGGGACAATCCCTAAAGCTTTAGGAATTAGCTAAATTATGTATCTACCTTCCTCAAATTTCTCTAATGCTTTCAATTCTATTATTCTTTCCTCACTCTTTCTATTTATTAAGTTAGGCATCTTTATAGTTAACTTTTTACCTTTAATATTTATTAAAATTCCGAATAGTCTGGCTAGAAGGAGAAATGTGGTGTAAAATTTATAACTAACTTATTTTCCCTTTGCCACATCCTAGTGTCTACGGGAATGTTTAAAACATTAGGTTATTATATATAATCTGTTAACAAATTAATAGATTGTATTCATTTGGACTGTTATGCTTTTGACTTAGAAATAATAGATATTCGGCTAGTACAGTTGTCACAACTACAACAAAAAAGAGATTGACGTATATTAAGTTTAATTTTGACTTAGTATTTGTTAATTTAGGAGACAATCAAAGTATCCTCAGTAGATTAATACAAAATGGAATGCACTAAATATGGCAGAATGCTGAATATTTTCAGACTACTGTTGTTAAGCTAGGACATATAGTAACGGTCCTTTAGCCCATTATCACCAGCAATATGTACTAAATAGTAATGTTCATAGTATCATCTACCACTTGCTGAAATAGAAAATAAATCAGCACTATGCTGAATGCTTTCAAATATACAAATAGATTTTTCAAAACTACTTAGTGCAAGCGTCAATGTTATGGGTTTTCATTTAATCTTCATAGAATCCCATGACGTATTGTTATCTCTATTTTTGTAAATAGAAAATTCATTCCCAAAAAGGAAAGTCATTGTTTTAAAAATGTTTCTGCTGAAATACTCCTAAAGCTAGAGGAGAGTTAATCTTGGCATGTTGTGGTTCCTAACCCACTGCAGCATACTGGAATTGCAAATTTTCTTTAAAGTCTCACGATTTATGTAAAAATATCATGTATAATTTGCATTCTGTTCCATAATATCATATTGTTTATTTGAATTTAAAAATGTTTCCCAAAAATAATTGAATAAAACTGATTCTGTAGGAAGATTACTATGTTCAGCCTCTGCTTTTTCATATCTCCTGCTATACCATCCATCCCTTATCCAACTTTAAGAAGTATGGGGTTAAATAGCCTAATGGTGAGTGGTAGCACTAGCCTTCAAATGAAGGACTGTTTGACTCCAAAGTTCTTTTGACTTTTCTGCGAAGAAAAATAGGTATTAAAAGTACGTTTACAAATAAGGGATTCTTATCTTAGTTTTTTCTTAGATCTGTCATTTCTTTCCATCTCCATTACCAACACCGTGTCCCAACTAACCACTTTGCTTACCTTAATTCCTGGAAAAACATCCTAAGTGGTCTCTCTGAATCCAATCTTTCTACCTTCCAATCCATCATTCACAAGGCAGCCAGAGTGATCTTTCAAAAGTGCACCTCTTATTGTCTTATGTTCAGCTTATTTTGAAGTATTCTTCCCTTTTCTTTCCATGCTTTAGCCATCTAGCCTTCTTTCAGTTCCAGAACATACTATACTCCTGTTCTCAGAATCTAATATACTATTTTCTTTACCTAGAATGTTCTTTGCCATCCAATTCATTCTTTAGAGCTTAGCTGAAACATCATTTCATCACAAATGTTCCATATATATTATATATAGAGAGAGAGATTTTATATATTTTTGTATATATAATAATTGAAATGTTCAGTATCGTACCCTATACTGCCTCATGTATTTATCAAAATTGTATTTAATTAATTAATTGTGTAATCAACTAATGACTATCTTCTCTACCAGACCTAACTTCTTTGAGGATACAGACCATCTCACGTCTAATTTTTGTATTTTTTGCTGTATCGCTAGGGCCCTGTTCAATGCCTTGAAATAGTATGCACTGAAAATTTATTTATTTAGCAGGTAAAGCATGGTTCATTTTCTTTGAATAATGAACCATTATTGAATAATGAACCATTATCATTATCCTTGAATAATAGTTGAATATCTTTTGGGGGGAATCCATGGACCTCCAAAATTGTGTGTAAAATTGTGTTGGACTGTATATATATCTGAGGAAAGCGTCCCTGGTTTTCATCAAATTCTCAAAAGGATCTAATTAAGAACCATTAAAATAAATAATAACAATACTAGATCAAATGCAGTGAAAATATAAAAGCTGAGGAGCAATAGTATTACTTAAAGTGGTAGGCCCATGCTATTTGAAGTGTGGTTTGCAGACAATGTCAGTTCACTGGAAGCTGTCAAAATGCAAATTCTTAGGCCCTGTCCCAGATTTACTGACTCAAAATCTCTGAAGATAAATCCCTGGAATTTGCATTTTAAAAAACAATTTAGGTGATTCTAATTTATGTGAAATTTTGAGAAGCACTGGTATAGGTGGAAGAAGGATTGTCAGTTTCACTAATTTATATAACCTTGCTGGTTAAGACCCTAATCTAATTTGGCTAATTTAACTTTTAAAGTCTCTTCAATGACTATATATATATATATATACTCTCTCTCTCTATATATATATATATATATATATATATAAAATTTATTTTTTTTGGTTTGTGGTGGGGGTTTATATAACTTGGCCCGGGAAAAGAGATGGGGACCCCAGGCTAGCCACATGAAGACTTGCGGTCATGTTTGCAACAGCAGCAGTTGTAGCAAAGGGAGACCAGATAGAGAATAGATCATAGAAAAGAGAGATAAAAGACAGCCATAGCATGAATGAATGTTTGCTGGTAGGATATCCAAAGAATCAGTAGGGTGGAACCAAAATGTCTTTAGGAAAGTAGAATCTTCTCCAACTTTACTGCCTCCATCATCTTTGGACTTTCAGAAATAAAAGTTCTAGCCAAGACTTTAGGAACTTTAGTCTTGAAGTAACTTTAAATTACACGTAATTTATATTTGTACAAATAATTACTTTGCTGATGATAATCTAAATTGTTAAGCTCTGTGTAGCATACTGGTGTTGGAATCTGAATTGATACATTTTTAGTATTTCTTATTAGCATTGTTTATCTTTTCCTTTAATCATCTTAAACTAAAAGCTTTAAGGTATTGAGTTTAAAAATACAGGCTTCAAAGATACTTTGACATAAGGAATTGTTTTTAAATACCTGTGACATTCAATTTTTACCATAGCTACATAGGTATATTAAGATAAATATTTTTCTGAAGTGTTTAGAAACTACATTTTTAACAGTTAAATTGAACATTTCAATTATTATTATTTAATCTTTGCTTTAGGTTCTAGTATAATGCCAGCAGCTGGAACAATGTATCTAACAACTTCAACTGGATATCCTTATACTTACCATAATGGTGTTGCTTATTTTCATACTCCAGAGGTAACTTCTGTCCCACCACCTTGGCCTGTAAGTAATTTCATTTAAAAAGGATTTCCATCTATTACTATCAATTTTTTAATGTTTGTTATATTTCTGAAATATCTCAACCACAGATAATTACAAATAATAACACACATCAATCAAATTTAATAGACATCAACATTTTGCCACATTTACTTAAGTTCTTAAAATGGGGAGTAAAGCAAGATAGCTTCAGATCAATTCTCGTTACCCCCACTTCCTTACCCTCTTTCCTGTTCAGAAGTAAGCAGAATATCTTTCCTATCCATTTTATATATTTTTACTACAAATATATGTATTCATAAATGACATATAATACTGCTTTAGTGGTTTTTATTTTTTATTTTTTGCATTTCTTTTTTTTATATACTTTAAGTTCTAGGGTACATGTGTACAACGTGCAGGTTTGTAACATATGTATACATGTACCAGGTTGGTGTGCTGCACCTGTTAACTCATCATTTACATTAGGTATATCTCCTAATGCTATCCCTCCCCCTCCCCCCACCCCACAACAAGCCCCAGTGTGTGATGTTCCCCATCCTGTGTCCAAGTGTTCTCATTGTTCAATTCCCACCTATGAGTGAGACCATGTGGTGTTTGGTTTTCTGTCCTTGCAATAGTTTGCTCAGAATGATGGTTTCCAGCTTCATTCATATCCCTGCCAAGCACATAAACTCATCCTTTTTTATGGCTGCATAGTATTCCATGGTGTATATGTGCCACATTTTCTTAATCCAGTCTATCATTGATGGGCATTTGGGTTGGTTCCAGTCTTTGCTATTGTGAATAGTGCTGCAATAAACATACATGTGCATGTTTCTTTATAGCAGCAAGATTTATAATCCTTTGGGTATATATCCAGTAATGGGATGGCTGGGTCAAATGGTATTTCTAGTTCTAGATCCTTGAGGAATTGCCACACTGTCTTCCACAATAGTTGAACTAGTTTACACTCCCACCAATAGCGTAAAAGTGCTCCTATTTCACCATATCCTCTCCAGAACCTGTTGTTTCCTGACTTTTTAATGATCGCCGTTCTAACTGGTGTGAGATGGTGTCTCACTGTGGTTTTGATTTGCATTTCTCTGATGGCCAGGGATGATGAGCATTTTTTCTTGTGTCTTTTGGCTGCATAAATATCTTCTTTTGAGAAGTGTCTGTTCATATCCTTTGCCCATTTTTTGGTGGGGTTGTTTGATTTTTTTCTTCTAAGTTTGTTTAAGTTCTTAGTAGATTGTGGATATTAGCCCTTTGTCAGATGGGTAGATTGCAAAAATTTTCTCCCATTCTGTAGGTTGCCTTTTCACTCTGATGGCAGTTTCTTTTGCTGTGCAGAAGCTCTTTAGTTTAATTAGATCCCATTTGTCTATTTTGGCTTTTGTTGCCATTGCTTTTGGTGTTTTAGACATGAAGTCCTTGCCCATGCCTGTATCCTGAATGGTATTGCTTAGGTTTTCTTCTAGAGTTTTTATAGTTTTGGGTCTAACATTTTAAGTCTTTAATCCATCTTGAATTAACTTTTGTATAAGGTGTAAGGAAGGGATCCAGTTTCAGCTTTCTACACATGGCTAAACAATTTTCCCAGCACCATTTATTAAATAGGGAATCCTTTCCCCATTTCTTGTTTTTGTCAGGTTTGTCAAATATCAGATGGTTGCAGATGTGTGGTGTTATTTCTGAGGCCTGAGTCCTGTTCCACTGGTCTATATCTCTGTTTTGGTATCATTACTATGCTGTTTTGGTTACTGTAGCCTTGTAGTATAGTTTGAAGTCAGGTAGCATGATGCCTCCAGCTTTGTTCTTTTTGCTTAGGATTGTCTTGGCAATGCAGGCTCTTTTTTGGTTCCATATGAACTTTAAAGTAGTTTTTTCCAGTTCTGTGAAGAAAGTCATTGGTAGCTTGATGGGATGGCATTGAATCTATAAATTACGTTGGGCAGTATGGCCATTTTCACAATATTGATTCTTCCTATCCATGAGCATGGAATGCTCTTCCATTTGTTTGTGTCCTCTTTTATTTCGTTGAGCAATAGTTTGTAGTTCTCCTTGAAGAGGTCCTTCACATCCCTTGTAAGTTGGATTCCTAGGTATTTTATTCCTTTGTAGCAATTGTGAATGGGAGTTCACTCATGATTTGGCTGTCTGTCTGTTATTGTGTATAGGAATGCTTGTGATTTTTGCACATTGATTTTGTATCCTGAGACTTTGCTGAAGTTTCTTATCAGCTTAAGGAGATTTTGGGCTGAGATTATGGGGTTTTCTAAATATACAATCATGTCATCTGCAAACAGGGACAATTTGACTTCCTCTTTTCCTAATTGAATACCCTTTATTTCTTTCTCCTACCTGATTGCCCTGGCCAGAACTTCCAATATTATGTTGAATAGGAGTGACAAGAGAGGGCTCTACACAAATAAAGTAGAAAATCTAGAAGAAATGGATAAATTCCTGAACACATACACCCTCCCAAGACTAAACCAGGAAGAAGTTGAATCTCTGAATAGGCCAATAACAGCCTCTGAAGTTGAAGCAATAATTAATAGCCTACCAAGCAAAAAAAGTCCAGGACCAGATGGATTCACAGCCGAATTTTACCAGAGGTACAAAGAGGAGCTGGTACCATTCCTTCTGAAGCTATTTCAATCAATAGACAAAGAGAGAATCCTCCCTAACTCATTTTATGAGGCCAGCATCATCCTGATACCAAAGCCTGGCAGAGACATAACAAAAAAAGAGAATTTTAGACCAATATCCCTAATGAACATCAATGTAAAAATCCTCAATAAAATATGGCAAACCAAATCCAGCAGCACATCAAAAAGCTTATCCACCATGATCAAGTTGGCTTCATCCCTGGGATGCAAGGCTGGTTCAACATCACAAATCAGTAAACATAATCTATCACATAAACAGACCCAACAACAAAAACCACATAATTAATCTCAACAGATGCAGAAAAGGCCTTTGACAAAATTCAACAGCCTTTCATGCTAAAAACTCTCAATAAACTAGGTATTGATGGAATGTATTTCAAAATAATAAGAGCTATTTATGACAAACCCACAGTCAATATCATACTGGATGGGCAAAACTGGAAGTATTCCCTTTGAAAACTGGCACAAGACTTTTTCTTCTTTTTTAGTTTTTTTTTTTTTTACTACAAGAATATATTCTATTTTTTATTTTTAATGCTATAGTATTGCCACTTTTCACTTCTAGATATTAAATCTTGAATTTATGTATTGACTAATCCACCTATTTCCTACTATTTTGAAATTAATCCTCTGCCAAATACTAAGTTTCCATGTGTGTGGGCCTTTTTTCTGCTATTTTGTTCCATTGGTGTATTTGTTCACCTTGCCCAGTTCTAATTATTTTGACTTTATAATGAGTCTTGAAATCTTAAAGTACATTGTTCTTCTTCAAGAGTCTCTCATCTATCCTTACGTCTTTGCTTTTATATGTATAAATTTTTTAATTCAGTTTGTTTATTTCAGTGAAAAGCCCTTGTTTTTTTATTAGAATTGCATTAAATAGTGTGAATAACTTGGGACATTTCAGTATTTTAAAATATCGAATCTTCCTATCCATGAACATGATACATCTCACCATTTATTTGTCTTATTTTACTTCTATCCATAAAAAAGTTTTCTTTCTCCGTAAAAAAGCTTGACACATTTTGTTGAATTTATTCTTAGTAGACTACAGTTTTGTTGCTTTCATGAATGCTGTTTTTTAAATAACATTTCCTAATAGATTGTACTATACACCTAATAGGTGTATAGTAATCCTCTTGATTTTTCAGTATTGATATTCTATCAGTAACCCTGCCAAGCTCTCATTTACAAATTATTTATGATTCAGTGTACTTCTATTTCTTTCACTTCTTTTTTTCCTGGAGTTTTTGCACTGATGGTGTCTCTGCTACAGTATTGATGTAGTGAAAACATCATGACCTTGTTCTTGAAAAAGGGAGCAATTTCAGTGATTCACCGTTAAGCTTTACATGTATGCACGTATATACATACATATGTATATATGCATGTGTATACATACATATGTAGACACACACACACACATGCATACTTTGTAACCAGACTTTCTCAATCTTAGCACTGTTGACATTTTGAGCCAGATAATTTCTTTTTTTTTTTTTTTTTTTGAGACGGAGTCTTGCTCTGTCGCCCAGGCTGGAGTGCAGTGGCGCAATCTCGGCTCACTGCAAGCTCCACCTCCCGGGTTCACGCCATTCTCCTGCCTCAGCCTCTCCGAGTAGCTGGGACTACAGGCGCCCGCCACCACGCCCGGCTAATTTTTTGTATTTTTAGTAGAAACGGGGTTTCACCGTGGTCTCGATCTCCTGACCTCGTGATCCGCCCACCTCGGCCTCCCAAAGTGCTGGGATTACAAGCGTGAGCCACCGTGCCCGGCCTCAGATAATTTCTTTGTTGTGAAAGGCTGTCCTGTGCACTGTAGGATGTTTAGAAGTATCCCTAGGCTCCCCATAGTTATGACAATCAAAAATGTCTCCCAACATTGCCAGATGTTCCCTAGAGGACAAAATCACTCATGGTTGAGAGTTACTGCCCTAAATTAATTAAGGAAGCCATTTTCTACTATATTTGTTAAGAGTTTTTAATCATAAAAAGGTATGGAATTTTAACAGATGTATTTTCTGTCTCTGTCGAAATTACCATTTTTTCTCCTTTAATCTATTAATATAGGAAATTACATTATTATTTTCTAATGTTAATTTGTGATACAGTTTTATTAGCATACCATAGTCTGTGAATTGTACAAAACTATGATACTTTTCCTCGGTTTTGGGGGTGCAAACATTAAACGAAACAATGTAAGTTAGATCCCACATTAGACATTGAATTTTAATTGCTATATTAGAGCCAGTTTTACTATCTTGCAATACAACTTGCCTGTTTTATTAAAGATCTGGTTTTAAGTAATCTGTTTTGGGGCTTACTCTTTCACTTTGAATAATCAAGTGTTACCTGTACTTTTTTCAGACACAGATTTTTCACTTATAAGTTTATCAAACTATTAACTCATTTAAATGTCAAATTACTAAAATAAAAATAAAGTATCTTCGCTTTAATTATAGGTATAACAAAGGAATAGAACATTGATTATTTGTAACTAGTGGGAAAATTAGATACGACTATTCATTCAGTTCTAAATACTATTATAAACATTAACTGTTTCCTGCTGGTCCCCACAATGGAAACAGGCAGCGTCACCCTAAGTCTTGCTGTCATTTTCCTCTAAGTATTCTCTTAGAACTATATTTTCATAATCTTTGGAGGTGGTACATTTCAGACTAAAAACAACTTTTCTGGTGGTTGTTTTAGCATTACGATGGAAATGAAACCATGTGGAAGTAGAAATATTGTAATGATTTTAATAAATAGACTTAGCAGAGTTGGTAATCATATCAATAAGAGGTAGAAAAATAACATTTCTAATCATAAACCAGAAGTTGACTGGGTTTAAGTAATAATTTGAGATAAATTTTATTGTGAGCTATTTTAAAGGCTTATGCCTAATTTTTCTTTTTCCATCCTCTTATAGTCACGTTCTGTATGTAGCTCCCCTGTGATGGTAGCTCAGCCCATTTATCAGCAACCTGCATATCACTACCAGGTAAACATAAATTACAATTAAAATTCTCTCTGAAACTTTCAGTCCTTTCTTAACTAACTTTCATTTATTTCTTTCTCATGCAACTACTTTGCTAATTACAAAGAGATAGTTCATTAGAGAAATGTGAATCAAAACCACAATGATATACTATCTCACACCAGTCAGAATGGCTATTATTAAAAAGTCAAAAATAGCAGATGCTGGCAAGGTTACAGAGAACAGGAACACTTATACACTGTTGGTTGGAGTGTAAATTAGTTCAACCATTGTGGAAAGCAGTATGGAGATTCCTCAAAGAACTAAAAGCAGAACTACCATTAGACCCGTTACTGGGTATATAGCCAGAGGAATATAAATCCTTCTACCATAAAGACACATGCATGCGAATGTTCATTGCAGCACTATTCACAATAGCAAAGACATGGAATGCCTATCAATGACAGATGAATAAAGAAAATGTGGTACATATACACCAAGGAATATTATGCAGTCATAAAAAAAAATGAGATCATATATTTTGCAGGGACATGGATGGAGCTGGAGGCCATTATCCTTAGCAAACT
Organism: Symphalangus syndactylus; assembly: GCF_028878055.3. NCBI lineage: Eukaryota > Metazoa > Chordata > Mammalia > Primates > Hylobatidae > Symphalangus > Symphalangus syndactylus. The sequence continues at coordinate 101,940,166 of NC_072430.2, read as the reverse complement.
GACACAGGAACAGAAAACCTAATAACACATGTTCCTACTTATAAGTGAGAGCTAAATGATGAGAACTTATGAACACAAAGAAGGGAACAGTAGACACTGGGGTCTACTTGAGGGTGGAGGGTGGGAAGAGGGAGAAGAGCAGAAAAGATAACTATTGGGTACTGGGCTATGAAATAATTTGTGCAACAACCTCCTGTGACACGAGTTTACCCATGTAACAACCTTCACATGTACCCCTGAACCTAAAATAAAAGTTTTAAAAATAAATAAAATAAAATAAATGATTAGTTAGAAAATAAAAAATAAAAAATCGATAGTTAATCCTTGGTAGTGTTTTTTCTTTTTTAAATTTTTTTCATTGACAAATGATAATTATACCTATTCATGGGGTATGTAGTGATGTTTTGATACATATAATATGGTGATCAAATCAGAGTAATTAGCATATCCATCATCTCAAACATTTATCATTTCTTTGTGTTGGGAGCAATTCAATAGCCTCCTTCTAGCTATTTGAAACTAAGTATTATTGTTAATCTAGTCATCCTATAGTGGTATAGAACATTAGAACCTATTCCTCCTATCTAGCTGTAATTTTGGGGGTGTTTTGGATTTTTTGTTTTTTTTTAATTTTTATTTCCATAGGTTTGTGGGGAACAGATGGTATTTGGTTACATGAGTAAGTTCTTTAACGGTGATTTGTGACATTTTGATGCACCCATCACCCAAGCAGTATACACTGAACACAATTTGTAGTCTTTTATCCCTCACCCTCTTCCCACCCCTTCTCCCTAAGTCCCCAAAGTCCATTGTATCATTCTTATGCCTTTGCATACTCATAGCTTAGCTCCCACTTACTAGTGAGAACATAGGATGTTTGGTTTTCCATTCCTGAGGTAGCTGTAATTTTGTATCCTTTCACAAACCTCTCCCTATTCCTCCTTTCCCTCTATCGTTCTCAGCCCCTAGTATTCTTTTTACTTCTATAAGATCAACTTTTTTTTTTTTTTTTTTTTTGTAGCACATGGTACTCTTCATTGTGATGCTCAGTGGCTCAGTGGAAAACATCTGTAAACCAGCTTACTGTAGTGACGACAGTTGCAACTCATGCTAAGGCACTTTTATTATATAAAAAAGGGATTAGGGTAGGAGTTACATTCATTTCTTTGTGACAGCAATGGGACCTGAATTCAGAGCTTTGTAGGCATATGCAACATTTACATCACTTCATGATTTGAGAGTTTGTTTCCTTTAACAACAACAACAAGAAAAATGCCTTCTTGCCATATGTAAGTCTAAATGCAGCATATACAAGAACAGGAATACAAGTAAATTCAGCAACCAGTGTAGACCAGCAGAGGATAAGCTACTCTCTTCTGAACATGGTTCGAAAGGCAGTGAAAAAGACTTGGAATTTTATCATTTATTACAAGAAAGGGGGAAAAAAATAAAACTTGTTTCTTTCAAAAATATCTGTGCAGGTGGCAGATTTTTGAGATCAGTGTGTTTTAGCTTCCACATATGAGTGAGAACATGTGTTGTTTAACTTTCTGTTCCTGGCTTATTTCATTTAACATAATGACCTCCAGTTCCATCCATGTTGCCATGAGTGATAGGATTTTATTCTTTTTTGTAGCCAAATAGTATTCCATCATGTATATATATACCACATTTTCTTTATTCATCTGTTGTTGGACACCTAGGTTGATTTCGTATTTTGGCTATTGTGAATAATGCTGTAATAAACATGGGGGTGCAGATGTCTCTCTGATACAATGATTTCCTTTTCTCCAAATAAATTCCCAGTAGTGGGATTACCAGATCATATGGTAGTTCTATTTGTAGTTTCTTCAGGGATCTCCATACTGTTTTCCATAGTGGTTGTACTAGTTTGCATTCCTACTAACAGTGTATAAGAGTTCCCTTTTCTCTACATCCTCACCAGCATTTGTTATTTTCTCTTTTTGACATAACCATCCTAACCGGGGTAGATAATACCTCATTGTGGTTTTGATTTACAGTTTCCTGATAATTAGTGATGTTGATCATTTTTTCATATATTTGTTAGCCATTTGTCTTCTTTTGAGAAATGTCTATTCAGATCATTTGCCCATTTTTAATCAGTTTATTTTTTGTTTATTTTGCTGTTGAGATGTCTCAGTTCCTTGTATATTTTGGATATTAATTCTGTGTCAGATAAGTAGTTTACAGATGTTTTCTCCCATTCAACAGGTTATTTGTTCACTCTGTTGATTGTTTTCTTCACTGTGCAGGAACTTTTTCGTTTAATATAATCAAACTAATGGGATGAATTAGGGAGAATTCCCTCTGCTTCAATTTTTTGGAATAGTTTGGAAGATCTGGTATTCTTATCTAAAGGTTTGGTAGAATTCAGCCATATAGTTCTGGACTTTTCTTTGTTGGAAGACGTTTTAATTACTGGTTCAATCTTGTTACTTAAATTTGTTTCTTAAGGTTTTCTTTTTTCTTTTCTTTTTTTTTTAAGACGGAGTCTCACTCTGTCGCCTAGGCTGGAGTGTGCAGTGGCGCAATCTCAGCTCACTGCAAGCTCCGCCTGCCGGGTTCATGCCATTCTCCTGCCTCAGCCTCCCGAGTAGCTGGGACTACAGGCGCCCGCCACTACGCCCGGCTAATTTTTTGTATTTTTAGTAGAGATGGAGTTTCACCGTGTTAGCCAGGATGGTCTCGATCTCCTGACCTCATGATCCACCCGCCTCGGCCTCCCAAAGTGCTGGGATTACAGGCGTGAGCCACCGCGCCCAGCCTTGTTTCTTAAGGTTTTCAATTTCTTCAGTCTTGGTTTAGTCTTAGCAGATTGTATATGTTCAGGAATTTATCCATTTCTTCTAGGTTTTCTAATTTATTTGCATATAGTTGTTCATGTTAATTTCTAATGATCCTTTGTATTTCTGTGGTATCCATTGTGATGTCTTTTTCATTGCTGATTTTATTTATTTGGGTCTACTTTCTTTTTTTCTTAGACTAGCTAATGGTTTGTCTAAAAAATCAACCTTTTGTTTTGTTAATCTTTTGTATTGTTTTGTAGTCTCAACATTGTTTATTTCTGCCCTGATTATTACTATTTCTTTTCTTCTACTAATTTTGGGTTTAGCTTGTTCTTGCTCTTCTGGTTCCTAGCAGTACATTGTAAGGGTGTTTATTTGAAATATTTCTAGTTTTTTGATGTAAGCATTCATTGCTATAAATTTGCCTCTTAATACTGCTACTGTTGTGTCCCATAGGTTTTGGTATGTTGTGTTTCTATTTTCATTCTTAATTTCTTCCTTCACCCACTGGTCATTCAGCAGTATGTTGCTTAATTTCCATGAATTTTTATAGTTTTGAATGTTTTTCTTGTCATTGATGTCTTATTTTATTCCACTGTGGTCAGATAAGATACTTGATATAATTTCAGTGTTTTTTAATTCTTTGAGACTTGTTTCATTTCCTAAAATATGGTAATTCTGGAGAATGTTTTATATGCTGATGAAAAGAAAGTATATTCTGCAGCGGTTCAGTTAAATGTTCTCTAAATGGTTGTTAGGTCTGTTTGGCCTATGGTGCAGTTTAAATCCATGTTTCTTTGTTTCTTTTCTTTTTGTTTTTTGTGTTTTTTTTTTTTTTGAGAAGGAATCTCTCTCTGTCACCCAGGCTAAAGTGCAATGGCGTGATCTCAGCTCACCTCAACCTCTGCCTCCCAGGTTCAAGCAATTCTCCTGCCTCAGCCTCCTGAGTAGGTGGGATTACAGGTGCATGCCACCAAGCCCGGCTAATTTTTGTATTTTTAGTGGAGATGGGGTTTCACTATGTTTGTCAGGCCGGTCTCGAACTCCTAACCTTGTGATCTGCCCACCTCGGCCTCCCAAAGTGCTGGCATTACAGGTGTGAGCCACCGTGCCGGCCTGTTTATTTTCTTTCTAGATAATCTGTCCAATGCTGAGAGTGGGGTGTTGAAGTCCCCAACCACTATTTTATTGGGGCTTCTCCTTTCTTTTTAGATCAAATAAGACTTGCTTTATATACCTGAGTGCTTTGTGTTGGGTACATACGTATTTACATTGTTATATTCTCTTGCAGAATTGATCCCTATATTATTATATAAATGTCCTTCTTTGTCTCTTTTTAAAGCTTTTAACTTGAAGTCGGTTTTGTCTGATATAAGTATAGCTACTCTTGCTTGCTTTGGTTTCCATTTGCGTGGAACATGTCTTTCCATCCCTTCACTTTCAGCCTATGTGTGTCTTTACGGGTAAGGTGAGTTTCTTTTAGGTAGCATATAGTTGGGTCTCTTTTTTTAATCTATTCAGCCAGTCTCTATCTTTTAAATGGAGAATTTAACCCATTTGCATTCAGGGTTATTATTGATAGGTGAGGACACCCTGTCATTTTCTTTATCATTTTCTGGTTATTTTGCATATCTTATGTTCCTTGTTCCCTCTCTTTTTGGTGATTTTTTGCAGCTGGGTTCTCTGTAATTATAAGGTTTGATTCTTCTCTTTGTCCTTTGTGTAATGGCTGTCCCAGTGAATTTTATAGTTTTGCATGTTTCATGATGGTTGTTACCATCCTTTCACTTCCTGATGTAAGACTCCCTTGAGTATTTTTTTTATAAGGCCAATCTATTGGTGATAAATTCTCTCAGCTTTTGCTTGTCTATAAAAGAGCTGGTTTTTTTAGAGACAGAGTATAGTGGCATGATCATAGCTCACTGCAGTGTCAAACTCGTGAGCTCAAGTAATCCCTCCCACCTTAGCCTGCCACACAGCTGAGACTACAGGCATGTGCCATGCCTGCTAATTTTTTTTAAGAGATAGGGTCTTGCTATGTTGCCCGGGCTGGTCTCAAATTCCTGGGCTCAAGCAATCTTCCTGCCTTAGTCTCCCAAAGCACTGGGATTCCACCACACCTGGCCTTGTGAAAGATTGTATTTCTCCTTCATTTCTGAAGGATAGCTTTACTGGGTGTAATATTCTTGGCTGGCAGGTTTTTTTTCCTTGAGTATTTTGAATATATCTAAATATATCATCCCATTCTCCCTGGTAAGAGTTCTGCTAAGAAATCTGCTGTTAGTATAATGGGGATTCCTTTAATTGTGACTTGACACTTTTTTCTTGCTGCTTTTAAAATTCTTTCTTTCTCTTTGACTTTTAACAATTTGACTATAACGTGCCTCTGAGAGGATCTGTTTAGATTGAATCTACTAGGATTCTTTGAGCTCCCCAGACCTGGATATCCCTCTCTTCTCCCAAGACTTGGAAAATTATCTGCTGTTATTTCATTAAATGTGTTGTCCTCACATTTTCCCTTCTCTTTTCCTTCTGGAATGCCCATTATATGAATGAATATTTTTCCTCTTCATGGTGTCTTATAAATCCTGTAGGTTTTGTTCGTTGTTCTTTTTTTGTCTGCCTGTGTTATTTCAAAAGACCTATCTTCAAGTTCAGAAATTCTTTCTTCTGCTTGGTCTAGTGTATTGTTGAAGCTCTCAGTTGTATTTTTATTTTATTCATTGAATTCTTCAGCTCTAGGATTTCTGTTTGGTTCTTTTTTATGATATCTATCTCTTTGTTAAATTTCTCATTCAAATTATGAGTCGTTTTCCTGATTTTGTTGAATTGTCTATCTGTATTCTCTTGTATCTCACTGAATTTCCTTAAGATTACTATTTTGAATTCTTTTTCTGGCATTATGAAATATATACAAATATTTCCCTATGATTGGGGTCTGTTACTACAGAATTACTGTTTTTATTGGAGGTGACATGTTTCCTTGATGGCTGATGTGTCCCTGCATTGATTTCTACACATCTGGTACAAAAGTTGCCTTTTCAAATTTGGAGTAGGTTTCATGGGGCAAGACTTATTTCTATGAATGAGTCTTGGGGTGTTGGTTCAGTGGGGTGCATTGGCCTTGGTTCTAGGTGGACACAGCAGGGTAGTCTCTGTTTAGTTTCTTAAGTTGTAATACTCTAGTTGTGTTTGCAAGTTACTCAGTGACCTAGGACAAGAGAGTCTGTGACAATGGTGGTGGGGCTTTGCCGGGGTGGGCTTGCTCGGCTGTTCCTCAGGTCAGGGCTGTGTACATGAACATGGTGAGTCTGGCTCACTGGGCTTGGGGCCACAGGGCTGTTACTCTGGCTGAGAGCACAGGCATGCAGTTTCTCAGCCAGCCTAGGGGAGTGCCCACCAGAGGCAGCCTGTGGGGCTGTTTCTTAGGTCTGGTATGCAGGCACATGGCTCCTTGGCTGGCCTGGGGGTGCATCTGCTGGGGACAGCCCATGGGACTGTTTCTCAGGTCTGGGATACAGCTACATGGCTGTTCAGTTGGCTAGGGATATGTTTGTCAGGGGCTGTTTCTCTGGCTCAGGATGCAGGTGCACAACTGCTCACCTGGCCTAGGGGCATGTCTGCTGGGGTTGGCCCACGGAGCTATTTCTCAAGTCTGGGACAGAGGCATAGGGTGGATCACCCGGCCTGGAAACGTTTCTGTGACGGCTGTTCCATAGGCCCAGAATGCAGGCACAGGGCTATTGGTTGGCCTGGGATCATGCCCACTGGAAGCAGCCTATGGGGCTGCTTCTCAGGCCTGGCGCACAGGTTCCAGGCTGCTCAGCTGTCCTGGGGATGTGTCTGCTGGAGGGGTGGGCATGAGGCCATTTCTTAGGCCTGAGGGATGGACACACAGCCACTCCACTCCCCTGGGGACATTTCTGCCAATGGCAGTCCCCAGAGCTGTTTCTTGGGCTCTAATTACATGCACAGGGTAGGTCAGGGGCTTGTCTGCAGGGCATGAGGCACCTCTGGGCTGTTTCTCAGCCCTGTATGCAGGTATGTAACCATTCCATCCTGGCAGCATTCAGCTGCTACGAGGCTTGAGGACTTCTCCTGCTCAGGGGAGTGCAGCAGTTTGACCAGCTAAAGAGTGGGTTTACCCTGGGCAGGTCAGCCAGATTGTTCCTCTAGCTGGAGGTGAGGGCAACAGAAGTTGGTTTCCCTACTGTACAGAACCAGAATCACAGCCAATCTTGAGCCTCAGGTTCCATGCTGCTGGGGTTGTGTTCAGCCACTGGTATGGACTTGGCAGAATGAAAATGGAACCCCAGTACTGGAGATGTGCAATAGCTACTGGCCCCCTAGAGGTGACTATGGCCTCAAGATGCTGTCACGCTGCAGCAGCTTCGCTCACAGGGTGGGGTTGAGGGGGTGGGGAGTACACACTTTGTACTCCTAATTCAGGGCAATGCAGCCACGAATTCCCAGCAGCTCTTCAAACTGTGAGACTGCGGGATTCTCCTGTTGCAAGGAGTGTGGGTGTTTGCAGTAGCAATGCAGGCTGGTGGGGATCTTCTGCTTACCTTTTCCCTGCAATAAGAAATTGCAGGACTCCAGGCAAAACCAATCCTAGCAGAAGAGAAGGGGTTGCAGAGGCTGAGTGGCTCCATGCTGCGCTCCTGGATTTGCAATCACCACAGGTGTGTCTCCACTCCCCTGCTGCACTCTAGCACTCTCCCTTTGATGCTCCTGTCAAATTGCAGCTGTTTATTCGTTGCCTTAGTCATTTCTTGTAGCGGGGTGGGGAGCCAGTGGAAAATGAATGCCAGGCATCTCTGGTCAGCCATCTTGCTGACATCATGCCTCTCTTTTCTTACGAGGGAACTAAACAATGTCATACAAGAAGATGGACTCTTTGCTTCCTTTTACCAAATGTGATGAGATCAGTTTTGCTCCCCTGGCTAACTTTTAATCTAAAAAGTCTTTAGCGATAATTCCCCAAATAAGATACAGATATTGGACTGCAAGCTGGTTTTTTAACGTTAACATATGTCAGTTTCTTGCTATATTATATTTAACGTAATTTATATTAAAGTAAATAATATATTGTTGTTTATTATATATTATGACATCCTCTTTCAGTTAACCAGCACTCTTCATTAATTTTAGTGAAAAATTGGGGATCAGTGAACTATAATGCCAGACCATTTTGGTCTATAGCAGGGTCATCAAACTATGGCTTGCAGACAAAACTCCAGTCAGCAGCCTGTTTTTGTAAATAAAACATTATTGGAACACAGCCACATTTGTTTACTTATTGTCTATGGCTGTTTTTGTGCTACAGTAGAGGAGTTGAGTCTTCTTTTTCCCCTTATCCCAGCGTTAGGCAACTGGTAATCTACTTACCTGTTTTTCTAGATTTGCCTATTCTGGATATATCCTATAAAAACAATCATACAATTTGTGGTCTTTTGTGACTGGCTTCTTTCATTTAGCATAATGATTTCAAGATTTATGTATGTCATGATAAATGAGACATGGCATATCTCAGTACTTCGTTCTCGAATAATATCCCATTGTATGGATACACTGTACCACATTTTGTTTATCCCTTCATCAGATGATGGACACTTGAGTTGTTTCTACTTTTTGACTGTTATAAATAATGCTGCAATGGACATTCACATACAAATTTTTATGTGAACGTATATTTTTATTTCTTTTAGGTCTTATAACTAGAGTGGAATTGCTGGGTCATATGGTAACTTTGTTTAACCTTTTAAGGAAGTGTTTATTTTCCCAAAGGGCTGTACCATTTTACATTCCCACCAGCAGATTATGAGGGTTCTAATTTCTCCACATGCCCGTCAACACTTATGATCTACTTTTTTGATTAAAGCCATCCTAGTGGGTATGAAGTGATGTTGTATTATGGTTTTGATTTGTATTTCCCTGAAGGCTAGTAGTGTCGAGCATTATTTCTTGTGTTTATTGGCCATATGTATATCTTCGTTGGAGAAAAGTCTATTCGTATCATTTACCTATTTTTAAGTTGGGTTACTTGTCTTTTGATTATTGAGTTGTAAGAGTTCTTTATACATTCTTGATATAAGTTCCATATTTTCTCTCATCCTGTGGGTTGTATTTTCACTTGCACAAAAGTTTTTAAAGTTTTGATGAAATCTAATTTAACTATTTTTTGTTGTTGCTTTGTTGTTAGTGCTTTTGGAATCAAAATTTTAAAAACATATCCTAATTCAAGGTCACAGGCATTTACACCTATGTTTTTTTCTAAGAGTTGTATAATTTTAGCTCTTACATTTAAGTCTCTGGTCCATTTTGAGTTAATTTTTGTATATGGCTTTAGTTAATTTTTGTGTATGGTGTGAGGGTCCAACTTCACATTTTTGCCTGTAGATATCTAGTGTTAACCCTTGTTTATCATCAGAATGGGTTTTCCTTTTCTTTTATTTAATTTTAGGCCACCACACAGTATCTACCAGGACAGTGGCAGTGGAGTGTTCCTCAGGTAAATGTTAACTTTCAATATATAATTTTAAATCCTTCTTTCATTATATTCTTGTGATGACTGCATGAATACTAAAGTTTTTTAGATTTGAGACCTTCTTCTTCTGTTTATTAACTTACTCTTTTGGCAGTTCATTTTCAGTTTCTTCATTTGTAAAATGGATGTAATGATACTATACCTTTGTAAGTTTCCTTACATGATGTTTGTGAATATCGAATGATAATGCATAAATGAAAGCATTTTATAAATGTGTACTGTATAAACATGAAAACTTACCCTTTTTTACTATTAGTGTTATTTGAAAATTTAGCATTTTTCTAACTTCACTTGGATTTGGCTTCACTTTTTATTCTGTTCCTGAATAAGTATTCTATTTCCCAACTTTTAGTAACAAATAGTACTTCACCAAAAAATTGTTTGACATTTTCCCACTTCCATTAGAAGTCACAGAGCTGAGAGTAGACATTTATGTCCATTTAAATACCATAGGTCACATTATTACAACCTTTACTGATGATATTAATATAACCATAATTATTATCTTTATTTATATATGAGGTTCTGAGTCATTAAGAAGTTTTAGTGCTTACCAGTGATAAGATTCTTTAACTATAGCTACACAATTGGAATTTATAACAGATTAGTTTCTAATCCATTGCTGAGATACTTCTGTGCTATTCCTAAAAAAAAAATTTAGTAAAATATGAAACAAATACTTCTCATCTGTTGGCTAAGTCATTTGGTTTAACAGAAATAACTAATCATATTTGAATTAGAAATATGGTTTTGTATTTTAGCCTCCTGCCTCTTCTGCTCCATTCTTATACCTGCAACCTTCTGAGGTTATTTATCAACCAGTGGAAATTGCACAGGATGGTGGATGTGTTCCTCCTCCACTGTCTCTGATGGAAACTTCAGTTCCAGAGGTATGTATTAGTCTTAAAGTAATTAATCTATAACTACCTCATGTTAACGTTTATTTCTTTTTCTCTTTTTTAAATTTGTTCCCCACCCTCATTGAAACTGCTTCATCTTCTGTTTTGTTGATTCATTCAAATCTCTTCCCCTTTCTTATATCTAAGAATGCATCATCTTAGACTTTTTCACTAACTAGTTCTGAACCATTTCCCAAATCAACCATTCATTCCACTAAGCTAATCTTTGATTTGATCTTTTTGAAATAGTAAAATTCCAAATACTCTGCGTTCTCATTTTGCCTGTCAATCTGTATTGTTACTAACATTCTATTAGTCAAAAGCATATAATTAAGATGAAGAAGAAAAAATCTTTAAAAAAAATTCTTCCTACAAAAATGTAAATTAAATTTATAATTACAAACTTTAATATCCTCTTCAGCATCTTTAAATTATATTTCTGATCCATTACTTATAGCTTCACCATCTGTGTGCCAGGAACTGTGTCTGGTATGTTTTATTTTATATTTTATTTATTTTATATTATTTTAAGTTCCAGTATATATGTGTAGGATGTGCAGGTTTATTACATAGGTAAACCTGTGCCATGTTGGTTTGCTGCATCTATCAACCCATCACCTAGGTGTTAAGCCTGGCATGCATTAGCTATTTTTCCTGATGCTCTACCTTCCCCAGCCCCTGACAGGTCCCAGTCTGTGTTGTTCCCCTCCCTGTGTCCATGTGTTTCTCATTGTTGAGCTCCCACTTACAAGTGAGAACGTGCGGTGTTTGGTTTTCTGTTCCCGTGTTAGTTTGCTGAGGATAATGGCTTCCAGCTCCATCCATGTCCTAGCAAAGGACATGATCTCTTTCCTTTTTATGGCTGCATAGCATTCCATGATGTATATGTACCACATTTTCTTTATCGAGTCTTATCACAGATAAGCATTTGTGTTGATTCCATGTCTTTGCTATTGTGAATAGTGCTGCAATGAACATACACATGCATGTATCTTTATAATAGAATGATTTATATTCTTTGGGTATATACCCAGCAATGGGATTGCTGGGTCAAATGGTATTTCTGCCTCTAGGTCTTTGAGGAATCACCACACTGTCTTCCACAATGGTTGAACTAATTTACATTTCCACCAACAGTGTAAAAAAGCGTTCCTATTTCTCCACAGCCTCACCAGCATCTGTTGTTCCTTGACTTTTTAATAATCGCCATTCTGACTGGTGTGAGATGGTATCTCATTGTGGTTGATTAGCATTTCTCCAATGATCAGTGATGTTGAGCTTTTTTTATGTTTCTTGGCTGGATAAATGTCTTCTTTTGAGAAGTGTCTGTTCATGTCCTTTGCCGACTTTTTAACGAGGTTCTTTGTTTTTTTCTTGTGAATTTGTTTAAGTTCCTTGTACATTCTGGATATTGGACTTTTGTCAGATGGATAGATTGCAAAAATTTTCTCCCATTCTATAGGTTGTCTGTTGACTCTGATGATAGTTTCTTTTGCTGAGCAGAAGCTCTTTAGTTAATTAAATCCCATTTGTCAATTTTTGCTTTAGTTGCAATTGCTTTTGATGTTTTCATCATGAAGTCTTTGCCCATGCCTGTGTCCTGAATGAATGGTATTGCCTATGTTTTCTTCTATGGTGTGTGTGTGTGTGTGTGTGTGTGTGTGTGTTTTGGTTTTTTGGGGGTTTTTTTGTTGTTTTTTTGTTTGTTTGGTTTTTGAGACAGAGTCTCGCTCTGTCGCCCAGGCTAGAGTGCAATGGCGTGATCTCGGCTCACTGCAACCTCCACCTCCCAGGTTTGAGTGATTCTCCTGCCTCAGCCTCCTGAGTAGCTGGGACTACAGGCACGTGCCACCATGCCCAGCCTGCTAATATTTTCGTATTTTTAGTAGAGACGGGGTTTCACCATGTTAGCCAGGATGGTCTCGATCTCTTGACCTCATGATCCGCCTGCCTTGGCCTCCCAAAGTGCTGGGATTACAGGTATGAGCCGCCACACCCAGCCCTTCTATGGTTTCTATAGTTTTGGGTTTTACATTTAAGTCTTTAATCCATCTTGAGTTAGTTTTTGTATAAGGTGTAAGGAAGGGGTCCAGTTTCAATTTTCTATATATGGCTAGACAGTTTTCCCAGGACCATTTTTTTTATTATACTTTACATTCTGGGATACATATGCAGAACGCGCAGGTTTGTTACATAGGTATACATGTGCCATGGTGGTTTACTGCACCCATCAGCCCATCATCTATGTTAGGTATTTCTCCTAATGCTATCCCTCCACTTAGCCCCCACCCCCTGACAGGCCCTGGTGTGTGATGTTCCCCTCCCTGTGTCCATGTGTTCTCATTGTTCAACTCCCACTTGTGAGTGAGAACACACGGTGTTTGGTTTTCTGTTCCTGTGTTAGTTTCCTGAGAATGATGGTTTCCAGCTTCATCCATGTCTCTGCAAAGGACATGAACTCATTCTTTTTCATGGCTGCATAGTATTCCATGCTGTATATGTGCCACATTTTCTTTATCTAGTCTATCATTGATGGGCATTTGGGTTGATTCCAAGTCTTTGCTATTGTAAATAGTGCTGCAATAAACATACATGTGCATGTATTTATAAACTTTTCAATATATACCCAGTAATGGGATTGCTGGGTCAAATGGTATTTCTGGTTCTAGATCCTTGAGGAATCACCACACTGTGTTCCACAATGGTTGAATTAATTTACACTCCCACCAACAGTGTAAAAGCGTTCCTGTTTCTCCACATCCTCTCCAGCATCTGTTGTTTCCTGACTTTTTAGTGATCACCATTCTAACTGGCGTGAGATGGTATCTCATTGTGCTTTTGATTTGCATTTCTCTAATGACCAGTGATGATGAGCTTTTTTTCATATGTTTGTTGGCGACATAAATGTCTTCTTTTGAGAAGTGTCTGTTCATATCCTTCACTTTGATGGGGTTGTTTTTTTCTTGTAAATTTGTTTAAGTTCTATGTAGATTCTGGATATTAGCCTGTTGTCAGATGGATAGATGGCAAAAATTTTCTCCCATTCTGTAGGTTGCCTGTTCACTGTGATGATAGTTTCTTTTGCTGTGCAGAAGCTCTTTAGTTTAATTAGATCCCATTTGTCAATTTTGGCTTTTGTTGCCATTACTTTTAATGTTTTAGTCATGCCTATGTCCTGAATGGTATTATCTAGGTTTTCTTCTAGGGTTTTTATGGTTTTAGTTCTTACATTTAAGTCATTAATCCATCTTGAGTTAATTTTTGTATAAGGTATAAGGAAGAGGTCCAGTTTCAGTTTTCTGCATATGGCTAGCCAGTTTTCTCAACACCATTTATTAAATAGGGAATCCTTTCCCCATTTCTTGTTTTTGTCAGGTTTGTCAAAGATCAGATGGTTGTAGATGTGTGATGTTATTTCTGAGGTCTCTGTTCTGTTCCATTGGTCTATATCTCTGTTTTGGTACCAGTACCATGCTGTTTTGGTAGCCTTGTAGTATAGTTTGAAGTCAGGTAGCGTGATGCCTCCAGCTTTGTTCTTTTCACTTAGGATTGTCTTAGTTATACAGGCTCTTTTTTGGTTGCATATGAAATTTAAACTAGTTTTTTCTGATTCTGTGAAGAAAGTCAATGGTAGCTTGATGGGAATAGCATTGAATCTATAAATTACCTTGGGCAGTATGGCCATTTTCACAATATTGATCTTCCTACCCATGAGCATGGAATGTTTTTCCATTTGATTGTGTCCTCTCGTATTTCCTTGAGCAGTGGTTTGTAGTTCTCCTTGAAGAGGTCCTTCACATCCCTTGTAAGTTGTATTCCTAGCTATTTTATTCTCTTTGTAGCAATTGTGAATGGGAGTTCGCTCATGATTTGGCTGTCTGTCTATTATTGGAGTATAGGAATGCTGAATGCTTGTGATTTTTGCACATTGATTTTGTATACTGAAACTTTACTGAAGTTTCTTATCAGTTTAAGGAGTTTTGGGGCTGAGACGATGGGGTTTTCTAAATACACAATCATGTCATCTGCAAACAGAGATAGTTTGACTTCCTGTCTTCCTATTTGAATACCCTATATTTCTTTCTCTTGCCTGATTGCCCTGGCCAGAACTTCCAATACTATGTTGAATAGGAGAGATGAGAGAGGGCATCCTTGTCTTGTGCAGGTTTTCAAAGGGAATGCTTCCAGCTTTTGCCCATTCAGTATGATATTGGTTATTGGTTTGTCATAAATAGCTCTTATTATTTTGAGATATGTTCCATCAATACCTAGTTTATTAAGTGTTTTTAGCATGAAAGGTGTTGAATTTTTTTGAAGGCCTTTTCTGCATCTATTGAGATAATCATGTGGTTTTTGTCATTGGTTCTGTTTATATGATGGGTTACATTTACTGATTTGCATATGTTGAAGCAGCCTTGCATCCCAGGGATGAAGCCAACTTGATGGTGCTGGATGAGATTTTTGATGTGCTGCTGGATTTGGTTTGCCAGTATTTTATTGAGTATTTTCGCATCAATGTTCATCAGGGATATTGGCCTGAAATTTTCTTGTTTTGTTGTGTTTCTGCCAGGTTTTGGTATCAGGATGATGCTAGCCTCATAAAATAAGTTAGGAAGGAGTGCTTCTTTTTCTATTATTTGGAATAGTTTCAGAAGGAATGGTACTGGCTCCTCTTTGTACCTCTGGTAGAATTCGGCTGTGAATCTGTCTGGTCCTGGACATTTTTTGTTTAGTAGGCTATTAATTACTGCCTCAATTTCAGAACTTGTTATTGGCCTATTCAGGGATTCGACTTCTTCCTGGTTTAGTCTTGGGAGGGTGTATGTGTCCAGAAATTTATCCATTTCTTCCAGATTTTCTAGTTTATTTGTGTAGAGGTGTTTATAGTATTCTCTGATGGTAGTTTGTATTTCTGTGGGATCAGTGATGATATCCCTTTTATCATTTTTTACTGTGTCTATTTGATTCTTCTCTCTTTTCTTCTTTATTAATCTGGCTAGTGGTCTATCTATTTTGCTAATCTTTTCAAAAAACCAGCTCTTGGATTCATTGATTTTTTGAAGGGTTTTTTGTGTCTCTGTCTCCCTTAGTTCTGCTATAATATAGTTATTTCTTGTCTTCTGCTAGCTTTCAAATTTGTTTGATCTTGCTTCTCTAGTTCTTTTAATTGTGATGTTAGGGTGTCAATTTTAGATCTTTCCCACTTTCTCCTGTGGGCATTTAGTGCTATAAATTTCTCTCTAAACAGTGCATTAGCTGTGTCCCAGAGATTCTGGTATGTTGTTTTTTTGTTCTCATTGGTTTCAAAGAACCTATTTATTTCTGCCTTAATTTCGTAATTTATCCACTAGTCATTCAGGAGCAGGTTGTTCAGTTTCCATGTGTTGTGTGGTTTTGAGTGAGTTCCTTAATCCTGCATTCTAATTTGATTGCACTGTGGTCTGAGAGACTGTTTGTTATGATTTCTGTTCTTTAGCATTTGCTGAGGAGTGTTTTACTTCCAGTTATGTGGTCAATTTTACAATAAGTGCTATGTGGTGCTGAGAAGAATGTATATTCTGTTGATTTGGGGTGGAGAGTTCTGTAGATGTCTATTAGGTCCACTTGGTCCAGAGCTGAGTTCAAGTCCTGAATATATTTGTTAATTTTCTGTCTCGTTGATCTAATATTGACAATGGGGTGTTAAAGTCTCCCATTATTATTGTGTGGGAGTCTAACCTGTGTAGATCTCTAAGAACCTGCTTTGTGAATCTGGGTGCTCCTGTATTGGGTGCATATATATTTAGGATAGTTAGCTCTTCTTATTGCATTGATCCCTTTACCATTATGTAATGCCCTTCTTTGTCTTTTTTGATCTTTGTTGGTTTAAAATCTGTTTTATCAGAGGCTAGGATTGCAACCCCTGCTTTTTTTTTGCTTTCCATTTGCTTGGTAAATATTCCTCCATCCCTTTATTTTGAGCCTATGTGTGTCTTTGCACATGAGATGGGTCTCCTGAATATAGCACACCAATGGGTCTTGACTCTATCCAATTTGCCAGTCTGTGTCTTTTAATTGGGGCATTTAGCCCATTTACATTTTAAGTTAATATTGTTATGTGTGAATTTGATCCTGTCGTTATGATGTTACCTGGTTATTTTGCACATTAGTTGATGCAGTTTCCTTATAGTGTCGATGGTCTTTACATTTTGGTATGTTTTTGCAGTCACTGGTACTGGTTTTTCCTTTCTATATTTAGTACTTCCTTCAGGAGCTCTTGTAAGGCAGGCCTGGTGGTGACAAAGTCTCTCAGCATTTGCTTGTCTGTAAAGGATTTTATTTCTCCTTCACTTATAAAGCTTAGTTTGGCTGGATATGAAATTCTGGGTTGAAAATTCTTTTCTTTAAGAATGTTGAATATTGGCCACTACTCTCTTCTGGCTTGTAGGGTTTCTGCAGACAGATCCACTGTTAGTTTGGTGGGCTTCCCTTTGTGGGTAACCTGACCTTTCTCTGGCTGCCCTTAACATTTTTTTCCTTCATTTCAACCTTGGTGAATCTGACGATTATGTGTCTTTGAGTTGCTCTTCTCAAGGAGTATCTTTCTGGTGGTCTGTGTATTTTCTGAATTTGAATATTGGCCTGTCTTGCTAGGTTGAGGAAGTTCTCCTGGATAATATCCTGAAGTGTGTTTTCCAACTTGGTTCCATTCCCCACATCACTTTTAGGTACACCAATCAAACCTAAGTTTGGCCTTTTCACATAGCCCCATATTTCTTGGAGGCTTTGTTCATTCCTTTTCATTCTTTTTTCTCTAATCTTGTCTTCACACTTTATTTCATTAAGTCAATCTTCCATCTCTGATATCCTTTCTTCTGCTTGATCAATTCAGCTATTGATACTTGTGTATGCTTCACGAAGTTCTCGTGCTGTGTTTTTCAGTTCCATCAGGTCACTTATGTTTTTCTCTAAACTGGTTATTCTAGTTGGCAATTCCTGCAACCTTTTATCAAGGTTCTTAGCTCCCTTGCACTGGGTTAGAACATGTGCCTTTAGCTCGGAAGAGTTTATTACCCATCTCTGAAGGCTACTTCTGTCAATTCATCAAACTCATTCTCCATCCAGTTTTGTTCTCTTGCTGGCGAGGAGTTGTGATTCTTTGGAGGGGAAGAGGCATTCTGGTTTTTGGAATTTTCAGCCTTTTTGTGCTGGTTTTTCCTCATCTTCGTGGATTTATCTACCTTTGATCTTTGATGCTGATGACCTTTGGATGGGGTTTTTGTTGATGTTGATGTTATTGCTTTCTGTTTGTTAGTTTTCCTTCTAAGAGTCGGGCCCCTCTGCTGCAGGACTGCAGGAGTTTGCTGGAGATACACCCCAGACCCTGTTGCTTGGGTATCACCAGCGGAAGCTGCAGAACAGCAAAGATTGCTGCCTGCTCCTTCCTCTGGAAGCTTCATCCTGGAGGGACACCCTCCAGATGCCAACCGGAGCTCTCCTATATGAGGTGTCTGTCAACCCCTGCTAGGAGTTGTCTCCCAGTCATGAGGCACAGGTGTCAGGGACTCACTTGAGGAGGCATTCTGTCCCTTAGCAGAGCTCAAGCACTGTACTGGGAGATCTATTGCTCTCTTCAGAGCCAGCAGGCAGGAACGTTTAAGTTTGCTGAAGCTGCACCCACAGCTGCCTCTTCCCCCAGGTGTTTTGTCCCGGGGAGATGGGAGTTTTATCTATAAGCCCCTGACTGGGGCTACTGCCTTTCTTTCAGAGATGCCCTGCCCAGAGAGGAGGAATCTAGAGAGGCAGTCTGGCTACAGTGGCTTTGCGGTGCTGAGGTGGGTTCCGCCCAGTCCAAACTTCCCAGCGGCTTTATTTACACTGTGAGTGGAAAACCGCTTACTCAAGCCTCAGTAATGGCAGATGCCCCTCCCCCCGACCAAGCTCGAGCGTCCCAGGTCGACTTCAGACAGCTGTGCTGGCAGCGAGAATTTCAAGCCAGTGGGTCTTAGCTTGCTGGGCTCCATGGAAGTGGAATCCACTGAGCAAGACCACTTGGCTCCTGGCTTCAGCTCCCTTTCCAGGAGAGTGAATGGTTCTGTCTCTCTGGGGTTCCAGGTGCCACTGGGGTATGAACAAAAAAAACCCTGTAGCTAGCTCAGTGTCTGCCCAAATGGGCACCCAGTTTTGTGCTTGAAACCCAGGGCCCTGGTGGTGTAGGTACCCGAGGGGATCTCCTGGTCTGCAGGTGCAAAAGCCATGGGAAAAGCATAGTATCTGGGCCAGATATCTCTGTCCCTCATGGCTTCCCTTGGCTCGGGAAGGGAGATCCCCAACCCCTTGTGCTTTCCAGGTGAGGTGACGCCCCACCCTGCTTCTGCTCACCCTCCGTGGGCTACACCCACTTGTCTAACCAGTCCCAGTGAGATGAGCTGGGTACCTCAGCTGGAAATGCAGAAATCACCTGCCTTCTGCATTGGTCTCACTGGAAGCTGCAGACTGGAGCTGGTCCTATTTGGCCATCTTTCCCTGGACTTCCCCAGAACCATTTGTTAAACAGGGAATCCTTCCCCCATTGCTTGTTTTTGTCAGGTTTGTTGAAAATCAGATGGTTGTAGATGTGTGGTCTTATTTGAGTTCTCTATCCTGTTCCATTGGTCTGTGTCCGTTTTTGTACCAGTACCATGTGCATGGTATGTTTTAAATCAGCGTGATGAAAGATTAGGAAATTATCATTTACCTCCGAGTTTAAGTAATTGTTTTATTACTTTTGTAATATTATAATTTTGTTCTGAAACAATAATTTCCACAGTTGGATCTTAAGATTTACTATCAATACTTTTACTAGGATTTCTTTATTGTTTATTTCATGCCCCACTTATTTTATTTTATTTTTTTTTTGAGACGGAGTCTCGCTCTGTCGCCCAGACTGCAGTGCAGTGGCGCCACCTCGGCTCACTCTAACTTCTGCCTCCTGGGTTCAAGCGATCCCCCTGTCCCAGCCTCCCAAATAGCTGGGACTACAGGCGCACACCACCACATCTGGCTAATTTTTATATTTTTAGTAGAGACAGGGTTTCACCATGTTGGCCAGGATGGTCTCAATTTCTTGACCCCGTGATCCACCTGCTTCGGCCTCCAAAAGTGCTGGGATTACAGGTGTGAGCCACCGCACCCGGCCCTCTGTGCTTCTATGAGTTCGACTTTTTCACGTTCTGCATATAAGTGAAATCATGCAGTATTTGTCTTTCTGTGCTTGGCTTATTTCACTTAGCATAATGTCCTCCAGGTTCATCCATGTTGTCATAAATGACAGGATCTCCTTCTTTGTTAGGGCTGAACAGTATTCCATTGTGTATACAGATACTACATTTTCTTTATCCATTCACTGACTGATGGACACTAAGGTTGATTCCATATCTTGACTATTATACATAATGCTGGAGTGAACATGGAAATGGAGATATCTTTTTAACATAGTGACTTCATTTCCTTTGGATATGTATATACAGTAGTGGGATTTCTAGATCATATGATAGTATTTTTAATTTTCTGAGAAACTACCCTACTGTTTTCCAAAATGGCCATACTAATTTACATTCCCACCAGCAGTGTACAAGGATTCCCTTTCCTCCACATCCTTGTCAGAGATCATTTTTGTTCCTTGTAAAGCCCTTTGTATCACAGGGGTTCTGTATTGGGATGTGGCAATTGCTACTTCCTTTCCCACTTTCTCCCTGCTTCACCTCCAGCAGTATTCCTCAGGTAAAAGGCTAGATAGTAGACAAGAAAAATTGTATAAACATGATTTCTCCATCAATTCTACCTCCCCTGTTATTAAGTCAGGATTATTAATTATTATTAATTATTTATCCTAATTAGTAATAGGATCTCTGTGGAGATATTTTGTGCTTCTACCTCACCCTGACCAATACATACTTCTGCATTCAAGACTCTAAAGTGTTTTTGAGGAGGTCTTCCAGAACGTCGACCTCTAGGGAAATCATCATCCTTTCTCATGTCTGAGGAGACTTCAGAATCCTCCCTTATATTGGTCCAACTTGCACAGCACTTGGCAGACATTCTACGTTGTGTATGGTTTGAGAGTCACAGGCATTTTCTTCTTTAATTGATGATGGCATTTTAAAAATCTATATTTTGTTGTTTTCTGGTTTGCAAGGAGCAGGTAGTGAGATAAGAATGGTTTTACATTTGATTTTTTGTCAGAATCTCTTTTGGCATTAAATCATATTTTTAATTCCTGATATCAGACACTTACTTACCATCAGAATATATGCACTATTTAATGGAATCTAATAAAGCTTTTCTGAGAATATTTCTCATCATTATCTTATAACTTGTACTTTTGTGTATTTCCATACAAAATATTTGCATGTTTTTGTTTTGATATTGTTTCTAGTAGAAGGTATAGTCTGACTAATATATAACTTAATGAATAGAGTGGGATGGTTTACAGTTGAAGTGTTTTTTTCCCTAAAATTAAGAACTTCACAACTTTTCTTGTGAGCGTTATAGTCAGATTTCTTTTTTAAAAAAAAAAAAAAGTTACCTTCTTCACTCACTTATTTCAATGATTATTTTAAACCTTTGCCAAGCCCTCAGTACTACCAGATTGTACCCACTCCACCGCCTGCCCATGTCACTCTGAGAATATAGCTTTGTCTTCTCTTTTGCAGAGTAAGTAAGAACCAATTTGTGGAAACCAACTCAGCCTTCAACCCCCGAAATACAAACTTACCTGTATCCTAACTCATCCTTAGCTTCTTATATTTATTTAGTGACTTTCAGTCTTGTCCAAGGTTATTTCTACCTCATGCAATCTAGATGCTATCAGTTCCCTCCTCCTCAGGGACCTCATTCCAACTACTGTTCTTTTTCTCTCTTGTATTTGAAGTCTTCTGCTCTCCATTGGTTTACAGCTTCACCACTTACTAACTGTGTTACTTTGAGGAATTGCTTAACCCTTCATGGTCTTGCTTTCATAATTTCCTTATTTGGAAAATGAGGACATCAGGAAAAACTATTTTGCAGGATTGATGTAAAGACTAGAGATATGGTATACCAAGTTCTTTGTATAGTGCCCAACACCTTGTAAGAGGCAATATTATCCTGTGACACACAATCCCACCAATTCCCTAATTTTCTGCTACCTTCCAAAGCCAAGTTTCTTGAAAAAGTAGTCTACATTCAGAATTTCTGCTACTTCACTACCCATTCACTCCTCACCTGCTGAAGTCTACTTCATTACCTTTCTTTTTTTTTTTTTTTTTATTATACTTTAGGTTTTAGGGTACATGTGCACAATGTGCAGGTTTGTTACATATGTATCCATGTGCCATGTTGATTTCCTGCACCCATTACCTCGTCATTTAGCATTAGGTATATCTCCTAATGCTGTCCCTCCCCACTCCCCCCACCCCACAACAGTCCCCGGAGTGTGATGTTCCCCTTCCTGTGTCCATGAGTTCTCATTGTTCAATTCCCACTTCATTACCTTTCTGCTGAAGCTGCCTTGGGTAAAGGTCCTCAATGACTTCCTAACTGACACAAACTTTCCTTTCTTTATTTAATCTTATTTGACCTCTCAGAGACATTGTAGCTACTCCCTAAAACTCTTCCTACCCTTGGTTTCCATGATACTACTCTCTTGTGGCAATCCTTTTACCTCCTTTTGTTTTCCTTTATAAGCAGATTTCATATTTGGTTCTCCATTCTTTCACCACATGTATTCACTCTGATGTTGTCGTCCATAGCCGTGTATCTAGCCCCCATCTCACTCCTGAGTTTTAGACTGCACTATCCACTATAATAGCCACTAGCCACATGTGGCAATTGAGCACCTGAAATGTGGTAAGACCGAATTGAGATGTCCTCTAAGTGTAAAATACATACTGGGTTTTGAAGACACAGTATGAAAAAAGAATGTAGCCCAGCTCAGTGGCTCACGCCTGTAATCCCAGCACTTTGGGAGGCCGAGGCAGGCGGATCTCGAGGTCAGGAGATCGAGACCATCCTGGCTAACACGGTGAAACCCTGTCTCTACTAAAAATACAAAAAATTAGCCGGGCGTAGTGGCGGGCGCCTGTAGTCCCAGCTACTCGGGAGGCTGAGGCAGGAGAATGGCGTGAACCCGGGAGGCAGAGCTTGCAGTGAGCCAAGATCGTGCCATTGCACTCCAGCCTGGAAGACAGCAAGACTCCATCTCAAAAAAAAAAAAAAAAAAGGAAAAACAGAGTGTAAAACATCTTGGTAATCTTTATATTGATTGTACTTTTATATGATAATATTTAATATGTATTAGTTTAAATAAAAGGCATTACTAAAAATTCTACCTTTATTTATTTTTCTAACATGACAATGGGAAAATTTTAAATAACATATGTAGCTCACATTATATTTCTTTTTTTATTTTTTATTTTTTTATTTTATTATTATACTTTAAGTTTTAGAGTACATGTGCACAACGTGCAGGTTTGTTACATACGTGTACATGTGCCATGTTGGTGTGCTGGACCCATCAAATATTTCTATTTGACAGTGCTGGTCTAGAGCCACATCTATCAACAGTATACCTCTACTAGAATTTCTACAAATACCACAAATTTTGTATATCACAAACCTAACTCCTTCTCTCCAACCCTTTAGACACAATTACATGAATATTAAGCTTTCCTTGTATTCTATATTCCAATGAATGGTACCACCATCTGCTGGACAAGCCATAACTGCATTTACATAATCTCTTCCCTTGCCTGTTGAATCCCTATACGTGTCTATAGGATTTGTGATCATTCTGACTACTGTCTATTTCCCTCATCAGATTATAAGTTAATTCATTATATTAACTCATCAGATTATAAGTTAATTAAACATAAGGGAATGTGTTTTTAACTGTTTCTACATTTTATAGCTAGATGATTAGTATATTGTAAATGCTGAGTAAATATTTTGAATTAATAAATGAAAGGTGATATTTTTTGTCTCTTTTTTTGTAATAGCCTTATTCTGATCATGGAGTTCAAGCAACGTATCACCAGGTTTATGCTCCAAGTGCCATCACTATGCCTGCGCCTGTGATGCAGCCTGAACCAATTAAAGTAAGAAATTTGTTTTGACTTTTTACTTTGTTTTTCCTTCCATTGTATTTCAAGTTTTCCAACTTTCTCTTCTAGAAAGGAACAATTTTGGATATTTGCATCACACTTGTGATCAGAAGTACAAAATTAGCAAACTCTTTCATGTGAAGGAAATATAATTCTAAATTAACTATAATGGTCTTTTTTTATTTATTGTGGTAACATATGCAACTTAAAAATTTTCTATTTCAACCATTGTTAAGTGTACAGTTCGGTGGCATTAATTACATTCACAGTGCTCTGCAATCATCACCATTGTTTCCAAACCTTTTCCTCACCCCAAGTTGAAACTCTGCACCCATTAAGCAATAACTCTTCCTATGGGCTTCCTCCCAACCCCTGGTCCCTGGTAACCTCTAATTTACTTTCTATCTATATGAATTTGCCTATTCTAGATATTTAATGTACACTACTCTGATTTTTATTATCTATGTTGATGACATGTGGCATTTATGGGGAGGTGAAAACAATTAATTATCTCCTTTTCCAGTTTGGGAATCATGTTCATGCCTTCTTAGTCAGATTCAGGCCAAAGAATGATAATCTAGTTATACCCATGTATATACTCAATATATTTTGACTATCTACTATGTAGCAGGGAATTCTTCCTATTCCCTTATGAACAAGTTTCTTGGTGAAACTCTTGCATCATTCCATTAAGGAAATGAACTTTATCTGCAGTAAAGAGCCACAGACTGATCAACTGTTGAGATGGTAATATGAATCCTGCATACAGTGTACTTTAGTGAGGAAGGTAGGCATAGTCTTTGCATTAGAATAATGGATATTAGCTGTTTCACACTCATATTTATGTTCTGGCCCATCCTATGTGTTGAACTCAATACCAACACAGTCTACTTTAAGGAGCCTTCCGATCTTCTCGTGTCCCTTCACCCCAATCCCACTCACTGCATCCCTTCATTGGCTTTACCACTATACACCAAACATGAAATAAAACCATAATTTTGACATATTGTCAAAACCTATAGTGTTACTAAACATTACTTATAGAGGCTTCATTTTTAGTATTGTTAGAAAATCTCCTAAAACAGACTTCTTCTGTCGTTAACATTTACTTCAAATATACTTCTGCAGAAATGGCTGATGTTGCTATGCCATATTATGTAAGTGATAGTTATTTTCAGTTACTGAGAGAGAGCTATATCACAAGGGATGGAAACTGTGTAATTTATACAATTATACAAATTAAATAATGTGAATAAAGGATGGAGTGGTGGGTGGTATTTGGATAGGAGAAATTTCCAAAGGGTGTTAATGTTAAACATTCTTAAAATTTAATTCTTCTAGTTTAAGAGTATATATTTCTCTAAATTTTCTTAGTTCTGTGAGTAGGTAACATCAGAAATTGTACGGAGAACCTGGTATCTTACTCTTTAATATAGTCATATAAAGATTACCAATTCTGGCCAACTGTGGTGGCTCATGCCTGTAACCCCAGCATTTTGGGAGGCCAAGGTAGGAGGATTGCTTGAAGCCAGGAGTTTGAGACCATAGTGAGACCTTGCCTCTACAAAATAAAAATTTTAAAAACTAGCCAGGCATGGTGGTGCACCCCTATAGTGCTAACTACTCAGGAGGCTGAGGCAGGATGATCACTTGAGCCCCAAGGTTCAAGGTTACAGTGAGCTATGATCACCCCATTGCATTCTAGTCTGGGCAACAGAGTGAGACCGTGTATATCTCTAAAATTAAAAAAAAAAAAATTACCAATTCCTCTTTTGTTAGAGATGGAAAAAAAAATAGACTTCCAGAGTCAAAACTGGAACACAAGACAGTTATGTAGAATTTTGTGTTTCTCATTTTTATTTTTTAAGGTTAAATGTTCCATGCATTTTATACTCAATATTTTTCTTTAGGTGGTTTAGTGGCCCTCAATACAAAACGTTACCCCACTCAGAGACAGAAACTCCAAAACCACTTCTGTAGTTTTCTAGAACTATATAATGCTGTAGAAATGCTTTAATATGCATGTATTACTATGTGGCAAATTATCTATTTTTATTTATAGTGCATTTGTATTATAACATGGAAATCTTAATATACAAATGTTGTTCTACGTTACGAAACAATCTTTTTCTAGAACATATTATTAATATTAAAATATTAGTGAATGACATTTGAAACATTAGCCTTTTTTACTTCCAATGCAAATTTTCTCTAGTACCAAAAATCTTGGTGACTTTTAAAATAGAAAGGTGGAAATATTCTTTGGAAAAGTTGTTGTTTTTATAAGCATAAAACTCATTTTTAAAACTCTAATGATTACAACTTTATGAATGTTAATTGAGGATATCCCAAAGTAGGAATTTCAGATGTCAAAACTATCTTGAAACAACAAATCTATTCCATAAAATAGAAACCTTATGCAGAGTTCGAAGCACAAGTCTAACTGCTGTGAAGTACTGTTTACCAGAAACTACTCATTGACTGTAAGCCACAGCCCACATACTCTGTCAAATCAAATACGAAAACGAATAAATACAAAACAGACCAATATAGAGGTAACTAGATTAATATGATACTAATTAGGGCCATCATTCCCTAATTCAGCAGTAACATCTTATACAGAATCAAGTTTTAGGCCAGTTGTGGTAACTCATACCTGAACTCCAGCACTTTGGGAGGCCAAGGCAGGAGGATCACTTGAGCCAGGAGTCTGAGGCCAGCCTGGCAATATGGAGAGACCCCATCTATAATTTTAAAAAAGAAAAAAAAGAGAATTAAGTTTTAAAGTCAAAAAAAGCAAAACCACATAATGTCAAAATTATCCCACTGAACTAGACTAGGAAGGAACAAAAAGAAAATCTGTGTTTCTGGGTATATGAACTATTATGTTTCTAAGATAAATATCAAACCCCAAGGTATGAAAGGTATGAGTGGAGAATTCTAAAGTGTTTCGGTTTTCTTACAGTGTTTTTACATTTTTGCGTTAATATAAGTATCTAATAAATTTGTTCTTATATGGATTAAGTTCAATGTGTATTTTATTTAACTCCCATGTCTACTAACAATCGATGAAAACATATGGCTATTAAGGATCATATTTAACCACTTGCCCAGGCTATAAGGAATTTCTTCTAATTAAAGTACTGATTGGACTTAAATGAAAAACACAACTAATGGTCTACAAAGTATGATTCAGAAGTAAATTGGAGAGGGATCTGAACTACTACCGTTATCTACTTCTAGTTCAGAGGCCCAGAGTGTGCACTTACCTAAAAATTAGCAACTATATCTACTTTACAAAAAGATTCCACTACCAGTATCTTTTTCCCAACCAATTTCCTCACTTGAGTATCATTAATACTTCTTATAAATCAATTTAGAGTCTAAAATTGTCTTGTATTCTGAAAAACCTAGGAAGGACAAGTATAAAGCAATGTAATCTAGAAGGCAGAGGCAGGAAAAGCTGGTGCCTTGTAACTCTGAATATATAAGGAGGGTATAAATTTTCATGTATGCTATATATAGTCAGACAATAGACAGACTCAGATTCTCTAGAATAAGTTTTTTACTCATAAAGAACTAGGCAGAAGGAGCAAAAAATGCTCACCCACTTAGACATTAGAAATTGTGTAAGTTCTGTGTCTACCAAGCCTCCTTTTTGATGTAAATCTAAAAGAGGCAACATAGGACAGTAAAGAGAATCAAGTGTTCATGGCACCAATTCTAATTGTCATGGGTAGATCCCCATTCAAGGATGAGTAAACAGAAAAGTATATATTATATGGATTCTGTGAAAAAAATTGAATATGGCACTACATTGAAGGCAAGGATGAATAGTATAAATATGTATATATGTATAAGAACATATGTATGAGAGGAAATTAAATACAGTTTTTAAGATATATCCCATGTTCTCAGTAATGGATCTTTAAAAAACAATTGCAAACTGAAAAACAGGAAAAATTAAATGGTTGCTGGCTAGTGTAAGAAAATACTGCCCAAAAACTATTGACATGATGGAAAGAATCATATTTGCCTTTGTCATAAAGGGCCAGTAGTCACAAAAGAAAATGAAATCCTTGATAGAGAAGGATATTTTTAATTCTTCCAGAATGTAAAAGAAAATAACATGAAAGATGAAATGATGAGATAAAATGCTAGAATAGAGAGAGCAGAGAGACAGGTCCAACCAAAAAATAGTAATTATCAAGAAAAGAATACAGAATAAATGGAACAGAAAGAATGTGCAGAAATTTTAACAGCAAAACAAAATCAAAAGCACTGTGACTTGAATTTACAAATCAAAAAAGGATTCATCATGCCTCAAACAAAATTAATGAGAGGCAACCCATGCATAGATATCCTGGCAGTTATCTTTCCCCCATCATCCCATCCTACCAAACGTCCTTGGCCTTTTAACCTATTTTTTAACATTTTATTTTAAAATAATTTTACACTTACAGAAAAGTTGTAAAAATAATACATAGAGTTCATGTATCTCTTCAACTTCTAATTTTAACAGCTTACATAATCAACAATTAGCAAAACCAAGAAATTAGCATTCATAAAGTACTATTAAGTAAACTACAGACCTATTAAGTAAACTACAAACTTCACCATTTTTTTAACTTATATTCTTTTTCTGTTCTAGGATCTAATCTAAGATCCTACATTAATTTGTCATGTCTCCTTATTCTCCACCAATCTGTGACATTTACGTAGTATTTTATTGTCTTTCATGACCTTGATTCTTTTTTAAAATACTGATTTTTTTGTAGAATACTCTTCACTTTGAGTTTGGCCTATGTTTTCTCTTAATTAGATAAAGGTTATGAATTTGGGACAATAATATCACAGAGGTGATATGCCCTTATCAGTGTGTCATATCAGGGGATATAAGATGTCAAAATGTCTAATTACTGGCAGTGTTAACTTTGATCACTTTAAGCTTAAAAAGTAACTTGCCCACAGTAGCATAGTTGAGTAAGTGGCAGATCCAGGATTCTAATCTAAGCATGCTTTCTACCGTAGAGAAAAAGTTAGCTGGTCTCTTAAATCCTTGCATGAACATCACTGACAAACCATGCACAAAGAATTTCCCATTAGGATTATAGTGCCTCCCTCTTAACTATGACGTGCAACCACGTTAGAAGAAAATCTCTAGAGTGAGAGAACAAAATAAACAGAAAAAAAGAAATTCATAAGAAACATACAATGCAGGGAGGAGAAGAAAATATCAAAGAAATTACAATTAATATCCTCTCCGAAATAGGCAAAAACTGAGAAGTGGTACATGCATAGACAGCCTGATACTTTTTCTCTCAAACATATGTCCTTTTAATTTTTTTAGCCTTGCATTTTGAAATAATTTCAGATTTACTGAGAAGTTATAGAAATAATAGTTTCTGTATATCCTTCGCCTACTTCATCCTTTGGCTAGAGGGCATTGGCACAGGAAATGAACATCAGTACAGTAATCTAAACTATACACCTTATTCTAAAATGTCACTGGTTTTTCCACTAATGTGATAACTGAAATAAAATATGTGTGAGTTAAATATTACAGGCAAAAGTTTTCAGAAAGTAGAATCAAAAAAGACTGAGGTGAATAATAATAGAGAAAAGATAAAATTAGATTAATCCAAGTCAAATATTTTTTAAAATTGCAGAAAGAGGAATAGAGAAAAATCATTGAAGAAAATTATCAATAAATTAATACGAGAAAACTTCCTAGAAACTTAAGGACAAGAGTCTCTAAATTGAAAGGGCCTACCAACTACTTGTCACAATTACTGCAAAAGACTCACACTAAGGCCAATTATTGTGAAATTTCAGAATGGCAGGAATAATAGAAAAAATTCCAAAAGCTACTAAAGAGAGAAAATAGATCACATTTTCCCTTGATCTTATCCATTTTTTTAAATAAATTTTACAATAACTTTTACCTCAAATGTATCATATAACCTGGAAATAATTATGTCTCAATGGTTCACTTTGTAAGAATGTTGTGTATTTTTGCAGTAATTTTCTGCTTTATTTTTCATTATGAAGACTTTAAATAGAATTCTTTTTTTTAATTTTATTGTTATTAAAGTTTTAGGGTACATGTCACAATGTGCAGTTTCGTTATGTATGTATACATGTGCCATGTTGGTGTGCTGCACCCATTAACTCGTCATTTAGCATTAGGTATATCTCCTAATGCTATCCCTCCCCCCTCCCCCCACCCCACAACAGTCCCCGGAGTGTGATGTTCCCCTTCCTGTGTCCATGTGTTCTCATCGTTCAGTTCCCACCTATGAGTGAGAACATGCGGTGTTTGGTTTTTTGTCCTTGTGATAGTTTGCTGAGAATGATGGTTTCCAGCTTCATCCATGTCCCTACAAAGGACATGAACTCATCATTTTTTATGGCTGCATAGTATTCCACGGTGTATATGTGCCACATTTTCTTAATCCAGTCTATCATTGGTGGACATTTGGGTTGGTTCCAAGTCTTTGCTATTGTGAATAGTGCTGCAATAAACATACGTGTGCATATGTCTTTATAGCAGCATGATTTATAATCCTTTGGGTATATAGCCAGTAATGGGATGGCTGGGTCAAATGGTATTTCTAGTTCTAGATTCCTGAGGAGTCGCCACACTGACTTCCACAATGGTTGAACTGGTTTACAGTGCCACCAACAGTGTAAAAGTGTTCCTATTTCTCCACATCCTCTCCAGCACCTGTTGTTTCCTGATTTTTTAATGATGGCCATTCTGACTGGTGTGAGATGGTATCTCATTGTGGTTTTGATTTGCATTTCTCTGATGGCCAGTGAGGGTGAGCATTTTTTCATGTGTTTTTTGGCTGCATAAATGTCTTCTTTTGAGAAGTGTCTGTTCATGTCCTTTGTCCACTTTTTGATGGGGTTGTTTTTTTCTTGTAAATTTGTTTGAGTTCATTGTAGATTCTGGATATTAGCCCTTTGTCAGATGAGTAGGTTGCAAAAATTTTCTCCCATTGTGTAGGTTGCCTGTTCACTCTGATGGTAGTTTCTTTTGCTGTGCAGAAGCTCTTTAGTTTAATTAGATCCCATTTGTCTATTTTGGCTTGTGTTGCCATTGCTTTTGGTGTTTTAGACATGAAGTCCTTGCCCAGCCTATGTCCTGAATGGTATTGCCTAGGTTTTCTTCTAAGGTTTTTATGGTTTTAGGTCTAACATGTAAGTCTTTAATCCATCTTGAATTAATTTTTGTATAAGGTGTAAGGAAGGGATCCAGTTGCAGCTTTCTACATATGGCTAGCCAGTTTTCCCAGCACCATTTATTAAATAGGGAATCCTTTCCCCATTTCTTGTTTTTGTCAGGTTTGTCAAAGATAAGATAGTTGTAGATATGCGGCATTATTTCTGAGGGCTCTGTTCTGTTCCATTGGTCTATATCTCTGTTTTGGTACCAGTACCATGCTGTTTTGGTTACTGTAGCCTCGTTAGTATAATTTGAAGTCAGGTAGCGTGATGCCTCCAGCTTTGTTCTTTTGGCTTAGGATTGACTTGGCGATGCGGGCTCTTTTTTGGTTCCATATGAACTTTAAAGTAGTTTTTTCCAATGCTGTGAAGAAAGTCATTGGTAGCTTGATGGGATGGCATTGAATCTATAAATTACCTTGGGCAGTATGGCCATTTTCATGATACTGATTCTTCCTACCCATGAGCATGGAATGTTCTTCCATTTGTTTGTATCCTCTTTTATTTCACTGAGCAGTGGTTTGTAGTTCTCCTTGAAGAGGTCCTTTACATCCCTTGTAAGTTGGATTCCTAGGTATTTTATTCTCTTTGAAGCAATTGTGAATGGGAGTTCACTCATGATTTGGCTCTCTGTTTGTCTGTTATTGGTGTACAAGAATGCTTGTGTTTTTGAACATTGATTTTGTATCCTGAGACTTTACTGAAGTTGCTTATCAGCTTAAGGAGATTTTGGGCTGAGACGATGGGGTTTTCTAGATATGCAATCATGTCATCTGCAAACAGGGACAATTTGACTTCCTCTTTTCCTACTTGAATGCCCTTTATTTCCATCTCCTGCCTGATTGCCCTGGCCAGAACTTCCAACACTATGTTGAATAGGAGTGGTGAGAGAGGACATCCCTGTCTTGTGCCATTTCAAAGGGAATGCTTCCAGTTTTTGTCCATTCAGTATGATATTGGCTGTGGGTTTTTCATAGATAGCTTTTGTTATTTTGAGATATGTCCCATCAATACCTAATTTATTGAGAGTTTTTAGCGTGAAGGGTTGTTGAATTTTGTCAAAGGCCTTTTCTGCATCTGTTGAGATAATCATGTGGGTTTTGTCTTTGGTTCTGTTTATATGCTGGATTACGTTTATTGATTTTCATATGTTGAACCAGCCTTGCATCCCAGGGATGAAGCCCACTTGATCATGGTGGATAAGCTTTTTGATGTGCTGCTGGATTCGGTTTGCCAGTATTTTATTGAAGATTTTTGCAGCAATGTTCATCAAGGATATTGGTCTAAAATTCTCTTTTTTTTGTTGTGTCTCTGCCAGGCTTTGGTATCAGGATGATGCTGGCCTCATAAAATTAGTTAGGGAGGATTCCCTCTTTTTCTATTGATTGGAATAGCTTCAGAAGGAATAGTAGCAGCTCCTCCTTGTACCTCTGGTAGAATTCAGCTGTGAATCCATCTGGTCCTGGACTTTTTTTGGTTGGTAAGCTATTAATTATTGCCTCAATTTCAGAGCCTGTTATTGATCTATTCAGAGATTCAACTTATTCCTGGTTTAGTCTTGGGAGGGTGTATGTGTCCAGGAATTTATCCATTTCTTCTAGATTTTCTAATTTATTTGTGTAGAGGTGTTTATAGTATTCTCTGATGGTAGTTTGTATTTCTGTGGGATCGTGGTGATATCCCCTTTGTCATTTTTTATTGCATCTATTTGATTCTTCTCTCTTTTCTTCTTTATTAGTCTTGCTTGTGGTCTATCAATTTTGTTGATCTTTTCAAAAAACCAGCTCCTGGATTCATTGATTTTTTTTAAGGGTGTTTTGTGTCTCTTATTTCCTTCAGTTCTGCTCTGATCTTAGTTATTTCTTGCCTTCTGCCAGCTTTTGAATGTGTTTGCTCTTGCTTCTCTAGTTCTTTTAATTGTGATGTTAGGATGTCAATTTTAGATCTTTCCTGCTTTCTCTTGTGGGCATTTAGTGCTATAAATTTCCCTCTACACACTGCTTTGAATGTGTCCCAGAGATTCTGGTATTTTGTATCTTTGTTCTCATTGGTTTCAAAGAACATCTTTATTTCTGCCTTCATTTCGTTATGTACTCAGTAGTCATTCAGGAGCAGGTTGTTCAGTTTTCATGTAGTTGAGTGGTTTTGAGTGAGTTTCTTAATCCTGAGTTCTAGTTTGATTGCATTGTGGTCTGAGAGACAGTTTGTTATAATTTCTGTTCTTTTACATTTGCTGAGGAGTGCTTTACTTCCAACTATGTGGTCAATTTTGGAATAGGTGTGGCGTGGTGCTGAAAAGAATGTATGTTCTGTAGATTTGGGGCGGAGAGTTCTGTAGATGTCTATTAGGTCCGCTTGGTGCAGAGCTGAGTTTAATTCCTGGATATCCTTGTTAACTTTCTGTCTCGTTGATCTGTCTAATGTTGACAATGGGGTGTTAAAGTCTCCCATTATTATTGTGTGGGAGTCTAAGTCTCTTTGTAGGTCTCTAAGGACTTGCTTTATGAATCTGGGTGCTCCTGTATTGGGTGCATATATATTTAGGATAGTTAGCTCTTCTTGTTGAATTGATCCCTTTATCATTATGTAATGGCCTTCTTTGTCTCTTTTGATCTTTGTTGGTTTAAAGTCTGTTTTATCCGAGACTAGGATTGCAACCTCTGCCTCTTTTGTTTTCCATTTGCTTGGTAGATCTTCCTCCATCCCTTTATTTTGAGCCTATGTGTGTCTCTGCACATGAGATGGGTTTCCTGAATACAGCACACTGATGGGTCTTGACTCTTTATCCAATTTGCCAGTCTGTGTCTTTTAATTGGAGCATTTAGCTCATTTACATTTAAGGTTAATATTGTTATGTGTGAATGTGATCCTGTCATTATGATGTTAGCTGGTTATTTTGCTCATTAGTTGATGCAGTTTCTTCCTAGCCTCAATGGTCTTTACAATTTGGCTTGTTTTTGCAGTGGCTGGTACCTGTTGTTCCTTTCCATGTTTAGTGCTTCCTTCAGGAGCTCTTTTAGGGCAGGCCTGGTGGTGAAAAAATCTCTCAGCATTTGCTTGTCTGTAAAGTATTTTATTTCCCCTTCACTTGTGAAGCTTAGTTTGGCTGGATATGAAATTCTGGGTTGAAAATTCTTTTCTTTAAGAATGTTGAGGGTCGGGCGCGGTGGCTCACACTTGTAATCCCAGCACTTTGGGAGGCCGAGGCAGGTGGATCACGAGGTCAGGAGATCGAGACCATGGTGAAACCCTGTCTCTACTAAAAATACAAAAAATTAGCCGGGCGTGGTGGCGGGCGCCTGTAGTCCCAGCTACTCGGAGAGGCTGAGGCAGGAGAATGGCGTGAACCCGGGAGGCAGAGCTTGCGGTGAGCCAAGATTGTGCCACTGCACTCCAGCCTGGGTGACAGAGCAAGACTCCGTCTCAAAAAAAAAAAAAAAAAAAAAAAAAAAAGAATGTTGAATATCTGGTTTGTAGAGTTTCTGCCAAGAGATCAGTTGTTAGTCTGATGGACTTCCCTTTGTGGGTAACCCAACCTTTCTCTCTGGCTGCCCTTAACATTTTTTCCTTCATTTCAAGTTTGGTGAATCTGACAATTATGTGTCTTGGAGTTGCTCTCCTTGAGGAGTATCTTTGTGGCGTTCTTTGTATTTCCTGAATTTGAATGTTGGCCTGCCTTGCTAGACTGGGGAAGTTCTCCTGGATAATATCCTGCAGAGTGTTTTCCAACTTGGTTCCATTCTCCCCGTCACTTTCAGGTACACCAATCAGACGTAGATTTGGTCTTTCCACATAGTCCCATATTTCTTGGAGGCTTTGTTCGTTTCTTTTTATTCCTTTTTCTCTAAACTTCTCTTCTTGCTTCATTTCATTCATTTTGTCTTCCATCGCTGATACCCTTTCTTCCAGTTGATTGCATCGGCTACTGAGTCTTGTGCACTTGTCATGTAGTTCTTGTGCTGTGGTTTTCAGGTCCATCAGGTCCTTTAAGGACTTCTCTGCATTGGTTATTCTAGTTAGCCATTCGTCTAATTTTTTTTCAAGGTTTTTAACTTCTTTGCCTTTGGTTCAAACTTCCTCCTTTAGCTCAGAGTAGTTTGATCTTCTGAAGCCTTCTTCTGTCAACTCGTCAAAGTCATTCTTCATCCAGCTTTGTTCCGTTTCTGGTGAGGAGCTGTGTTCCTTTGGAGGAGGATAGGTGCTCTGATTTTTAGAGTTTCCAGTTTTTCTACTCTGTTTTTTCCCCATCTTTGTGGTTTTATCTACCTTTGGTCTTTGATGATGGTGACGTACAGATGGGTTTTTGGTGTGGATGTCCTCTCTGTTTGTTAGTTTTCCTTGTAACGGTCAGGACCCTCAGCTGCAGGTCTGTTGGAGTTTTCTGGAGGTCCACTCCAGACCCTGTTTGCCTGGGTATCAGCAGCGGTGGCTGCAGAACAGCAGATATTGGTGAATCGCAAATGCTGCTGCCTGATTGTTCCTCTGGAAGTTTTGTCTTATAGGAGTACCCGGCCGTGTGAGATGTCAGTCCACCCCTACTGGGGGGTGCCTCCCAGTTAAGCTACTCAGGGGTCAGGGACCCACTTGAGGAGGCAGTCTGCCCATTCTCAGATCTCAAGCTGCGTGCTGGGAGAACCACTACTCTCTTCAAAGCTGTCAGACAGGGACATTTAAGTCTGCAGAGGTTACTGCTGCCTTTTGTTTGTCTGTGCCCTGCCCCCAGAGGTGGAGCCTACAGAGGCAGGCAGGCATCCTTGAGCTGTGGCGGGCTCCACCCAGTTCGAGCTTCTGGGCCGCTTTGTTTACCTACTCAAGCCTAGGCAATGGCGGGCGCCCCTCCCCCAGCCTCGCTGCTGCCTTGCAGTTTGATCTCAGACTGCTGTGCTAGCAACCAGCAAGGCTCCGTGGGTGTAGGACCCTCCAAGCCAGGTGTGGGATATAATCTCCTGGTGTGCCGTTTGTTAAGCCCAGTGGAAAAGCACAGTATTAGGGTGGGAGTGACCCAATTTTCCAGGTGCCATCTGTCACCCATTTCTTTGACTAGGAAAGGGAATTCCCTGACCCCTTGCACTTCCTGGGTGAGGCGAAGTGTCGCCCTGCTTCAGCTCATGCACAGTGCGCTGCATCCACTGTCCTTCACTCCCCAATGAGATGAACCTGGTACCTCAGTTGGAAATTCAGAAATCACCTGTCTTCTGCGTCGCTCTCACTGGGAGCTGTAGACTGGAGCTGTTCCTATTCAGCCATCTTGGCTCCACCCCACTTTAAATAGAATTCTATCAATATGAGTTAGTTTCTCTGTGTACAACTAAGTCAGATAAAATACATTCAGATAAAATTCCATTTCATACATTTTCTTTGCCATTCTTTCTTAAGTACTTTAGACCTTAGGTATATCATTCATGAACCAGTGTTATTTAAGAGTGTTATATTTTTTGTTTATATTTAAACTTGAAAATAATAGCAAATTTTAAAGTATTTGTACATTGCAGAACACTTTATCTTTGCAGAATAAATTCTTTCTGCAGTGAGATATTCCTAACCCAAACTGTATTAGCTCTTCATTGCAATGGGAAAATAGCTACCTATTTCTTCTTGTAAACCTTTAAGGAAGAGTTCTTCATGTCATCCTGGAAATTTAAACCAAGGTTTATTTAAAACCCTCCTCATTCAACTTTAAAGTTTTGTCAAATAATTTTTACTTAAAAAATATTTATAGGATATCTTTTCTATTCCATACTGTCAATTTTGTCTTATTCATATAATGCTTATATGAGCTGGAGATTACCTCAGTTCCTTTTATTTTCACTTCCTATATTGACTTTTGGTAAGTTTTTTTCTCATTTTTGAATGCTGCTCCTTAAGTAAGTTTCTTAAAAATAAGGAAATGGAATAAAAAATCAGATCAGTGTGTTTATCCTTCTAATCTGGAAAAAAAGGTATATATTTAATTGGAGGATGATATTACAACTATAGCTAAAATAGGCTGGGCACAGAGGCCCATGCCTGTAATCCTGGCACTGTGGGAGGCCATGGTGGGCAGATCACTTGAGGCCAGGAGTTCAAGACCAGCCTGACCAATGCAGTGAAACCCTGCCTGTACTAAAAATACAAAAAAAATTAGCTCGGTGTGGTGGTGCATGCCTGTAATCCCAGTGACTCGGGAGGCTGAGGCATGAGAATCACTTGAACCCGGGAGGCAGAGGTTTCAGTGAGCCAATATGCCAATGCACTCCATCCTGGGCGACAGAGCAAAACTCTGTCAAAAAGAAAAAAAAACTGTAGCTAAAATAAAACTTTACTTAAGGATTTAAGTTATTATTGCCATTTCTGTTACATATTGCTATGTACTGTCAAATCTGGCAGAATCTTCATGTATTATGAGCCACTAGTTAACTCTATAAATCACATAAGTTACCCTTCACATAGAAATAACATATAGGCTCTACCATATGACAAGCCTTAAGTAAGAGCTCATTCTCAGTAGTTCCTCAGACGTCCATTGAGCATGACATTTGAAGAATAATTTTACAGTGCTGTAAATACAATTAATAAGACCTTACCCTCAAGATAACTTTCAACTTTCTTCATGACCTGAGCCCATAGTTTTCTTGTAACTTTAACTGTTACTTTAAATGGTCAATGGCTATTTCCCTTAAATATCACAAAATTCAGTGCCAACATGTACTTTTTATTGAAACTGGCAGGACCTAAGTTAAATTTTACCTTGTTTTGGAAAGAAGTAAAAGAAATAAATGAGGGAAATATCAATGGATCTTCTCTAGGATATCAGGTTAAGTTATAAGTACTATAATGTACATTTCTAGAAGTTCTTATGTGAACATTTGTGACTCAAAGGTATCACTTTTCTATTTTGAAATGAATAAAAACTATTAGCAACAAGGCAAGGATGTCCCCTCATCATTTATTTTTCAACTAACAGTAAAACACAGAATAAATAGAGATTTAACTTAACCATGGTAACAAGTGCACAGTTACTTATCTTCCTAAATATCTAAACATGTATTTAGTTAATCCTGTTCTTTGTAGTCTCAAAAGCAGTAGTATTTTATAGCTTCTTTCTCTCAAGGTTTCTATTAAACTTGTCATTTCTGATTTGCACTTTCATTTAATTAAAGTGAATCCAATATATTTAAGTCTGGTAATAAATTATTCCCACATTATATGAAATAAATGAAATAAAAAACTATGAAATAAAAGTTGTCTTAGTTCAGACTGCTATAACAGCTATATCATAAACTGGGTAGCTTATGCAACAACATTTATTTCTCAAAGTTTTGGAGACGAAAAGGTTGGAAAGTCCAACATTGAGGTGCTGGGAGGTCTGGTATCTGTTAAGGACTGACTTCCTCGTTTGCTGATGTCTGTCTTCTCATTTCTGCAAGGTGAAAAGCAGAGAGAGCAGAAGCAAGCTCCTTCCTGTCTCTTCTTAAAAGGGCAGTAATCTCATTCATGAGAGCTCACCCTCATGACCTAATTACCTCCCAAAGATCCCACCTCCAAATGCCATCACACTGGGGACTGGGCTTTAACATATGAACTTGGCTGGGACACAAACATTCAGTCCATAGCAAGAATACATTCACCCTATGCACTTAAAGCACCTTATTAAGGTTTCCTTTCATAGTATATCAGAAGTTCTCAGCCTGAAAATTTCTTTCCAGCCTGGAAAGTTAAACCAGGGGTCACAAAGGGCCCAATACCAAATGTTTTCAGTTTTACAGGCTCAAATACATAGTTGCTATCAAAACTACCCAACTCTGCCATTGTAGCATGAAAGTAGCCATAGGCATAACAGAAACAATGAGTAAGGCTGTGTTCCAGTAAAACATTATCTATAAAACAGATGATGACCCAGATTTGGCCTGCTGTCCATAGTTTTATGACCCTTGAGTTAATTCATTAACAGGTTAATGTATCCTCTTAAAGTATAATATGAGTGGAGCCAAGATGGCCAAATAGGAACAGCTCCCGTCTCCAGCTCCGAGCCGCAGCGACACAGAAGACGGGTGATTTCTGCAATTCTGCTTGAGGTACCGGTTTCATCTCACTAGGGAGTGCCTAACAGTGGGTGCAGGACAGTCGGTGAAGCGCACTGTGCGCGAGCCGAAGCAGGGCGAGGCATTGCCTCACTCGGGAAGCGCAAGGGGTCAGGGAGTTCCCTTTCCTAGTCAAAGAAAGGGGAAACAGACGGCACCTGGAATACAGACACCTGGTCAGTCCCATCCTAATACTGCGCTTTTCCAACGGGACTGGAAAACGGCACACTAGGAGATTGTGTCCCGCACCTGGCTCGGGGGGTCCTATGCCCACGGAGTCTCGCTGATTGTGTCCCGCACCTGGCTCGGGGGGTCCTATGCCCACGGAGTCTCGCTGATTGCTACCACAGCAGTCTGAGATCAAGCTGCAAGGCGGCAGCGAGGCTGGGGGACGGGCGCCCGCCATTGCCCAGGCTTGCTTAGGTAAACAAAGCAGCCAGGAAGCTCGAACTGGGTGGAGCCCACCACAGCTCAAGGAGGCCTGCCTGCCTCTGTAGGCTCCACGTCTGGGGGCAGGGCACAGACAAACAAAAACTCAGCAAGAACCTCCACAGACTTAAATGTCCCTGTCTGACTGACAGCTTTGAAGAGAGTAGTGGTTCTCCCAGCACGCAGCTGGAGATCTGAGAATGGACAGACTGCCTCCTAAAGTGGGTCCCTCACCCCTGAGCAGCCTAATTGGGAGGCACCCCCCCAGTAGGGACACATTGACACCTCATTCAACCGGGTACTCCTCTGGACAAAACTTTCAGAGGAACTATCAGACAGCTGAATTTGTGGTCTCACGAAAATCTGCTGCTCTGCAGCCACCTCTGCTGACACCCAGCCAAACAGGGTCTGGAGTGGACCTCTAGTAAACTCCAACAGACCTGCAGCTGAGGGTCTTGTCTGGTAGAAGGAAAACTAACAAACAGAAAGGACATCCACACCAAAAACCCATCTGTACATCACCATCATCAAAGACAAAAAGTAGATAAAACCACAAAGATGGGGAAAAAACAGAGCACAAAAACTGGAAACTCTAAAAAACAGAGCACCTCTCCTCCTCCAAAGGAACACAGTTCCTCACCAGCAACGGAACAAAGCTGGATGGAGGATGACCTTGATGAGTTGAGAGAAGAAGGCTTCAGACGATCAAACTACTCTGAGCTATGAGAGGAAATTCAAAACAATAGCAAAGAAGTTAAAAACTTTGAAAAAAAATTAGAAGAATGGATAACTAGAATAACCAATGGAGAGAAGGGCTTAAAGGAGCTGATGGAGCTGAAAGCCAACTTTTGAGAACTACGCGAAGATTGCAGAAGCCTCAGTAGCAGATGCGATCAACTGGAAGAAAGGGTATCGCTGATGGAAGATGAAATGAATGAAATGAAGAGAGAAGGGAAGTTTAGAGAAAAAAGAATAAAAAGAAATGAACAAAGCCTCCAAGAAATTTGGGACTATGTGAAAAGACCAAACCTACGTCTGATTGGTGTACCTGAAAATGATGGGGAGAATGGAACCAAGTTGGAAAACACTCTGCAAGATATTATCCAGGAGAACTTCCCCAATCTAGCAAGGCAGGCCAGCATTCAGATTCAGGAAATACAGAGAATGCCACAAAGATACTCCTCGAGAAGAGCAACTCCAAGACACATAATTGTCAGATTCACCAAAGTTGAAATGAAGGAAAAAATGTTAAGGGCAGCCAGAGAGAAAGGTCGGGTTACCCACAAAGGGAAGCCCATCAGACTAACAGCTGATCTCTCAGCAGAAACTCTACAAGCCAGAAGAGAGTGGGGGCCGATATTCACCATTCTTAAAGAAAAGAATTATCAACCCAGAATTTCCTATCCCGCCAAACTAAGCTTCACAAGTGAAGGAGAAATAAAATACTTTACAGACAAGCAAACGCTGAGTGATTTTGTCACCACCAGGCCTGCCCTAAAAGAGCTCCTGAAGGAAGCACTAAACATGGAAAGGAACAACCAGTACCAGCCACTGCAAAAACATGCCAAACTGTAAAGACCATCGAGGCTATAGCAACTAATGAGCAAAATAACCAACTAACATCATAATGACAGGATCAGATTCACACATAACAATATTAACGTTAAATGTAAATGGGCTAAATGCTCCAATCAAAAGACACAGACTGGCAAACTGGATAAGGAGTCAGGACCCATCAGTGTGCTGTATTCAGGAAACCCATCTCACGTGCAGAGACACACATAGACTCAAAATAAAGGGATGGAGGAAGATCTATCAAGCAACTGGAAATCAAAAAAAGGCAGGGGTTGCAATCCTAGTCTCTGATAAAATAGACTTTAAACCAACAAAGATCAAAAGAGACAAAGAAGGCCATTACATAATGGTAAAGGGATCAATTCAACAAGAAGAGCTAACTATCCTAAATATATATGCACCCAACACAGGAGCACCCAGATTCATAAAGCAAGTCCTCAGTGACCTACAAAGGGACTTAAACTCCCACACAATAATAATGGGAGATTTTAACACCCCACTGTCAACATTACACAGATCAACGAGACAGAAAGTTAACAAGGATATCCAGGAATTGAACTCAGCTCTACACAAAGTGGACCTAATAGACATCTACAGAACTCTCCACCCCAAGTCAACAGAATATACATTTTTTTCAGCACCACACCACACCTATTCCAAAATTGACCACATAGTTGGAAGTAAAGCTCTCCTCAGCAAATGTAAAAAAACAGAAATTATAACAAACTGTCTCTCAGACCACAGTGCAATCAAACTAGAACTCAGGATTAAGAAACTCACTCAAAACCGCTCAACTACATGGAAACTGAACAACCTGCTCCTGAATGACTATTGGGTACATAATGAAATGAAGGCAGAAATAAAGATGTTCTTCGAAACCAATGAGAACAAAGACACAACATACCAGAATCTCTGGGACACGTTCAAAGCAGTGTGTAGAGGGAAATTTATAGCACTAAATGCCCACAAGAGAAAGCAGGAAAGATCCAAAATTGACACCCTAACATCACAATTAAAAGAACTAGAAAAGCAAGAGCAAACACATTCAAAAGCTAGCAGAAGGCTAGAAATAACTAAAATCAGAGCAGAACTGAAGGAAATAGAGACACA
This sequence comes from Symphalangus syndactylus, assembly GCF_028878055.3. Lineage (NCBI taxonomy): Eukaryota > Metazoa > Chordata > Mammalia > Primates > Hylobatidae > Symphalangus > Symphalangus syndactylus. The sequence continues at coordinate 101,898,406 of NC_072430.2, read as the reverse complement.
AAAAACCCTTCAAAAAATTAATGAATCCAGGAGCTGGTTTTTTGAAAAGATCAACAAAATTGATGGACCGCTAGCAAGACTAATAAAGAAGAAAAGAGAGAAGAATCAAATAGATGCAATAAAAAACGAAAAAGGGGATATCACCACCGATCCCACAGAAATACAATCTACCATCAGAGAACACTACAAACACCTCTATGCAAATAAACTAGAAAATCTAGAAGAAATGGATAAATTCCTCGACAAATACACCCTCCCAAGACTAAACCAGGAAGAAGTTGAATCTCTGAATAGACCAATAACAGGTTCTGAAATTGTGGCAATAATCAATAGCTTACCAACCAAAAAGAGTCCAGGACCTGATAGATTCACAGCCGAATTCTACCAGAGGTACAAGGAGGAACTGGTACCATTCCTTCTGAAACTATTCCAGTCGATAGAAAAAGAGGGAATCCTCCCTAACACATTTTATGAAGCCAGCATCGTCCTGATACCAAAACCTGGCAGAGACTTAACCAAAAAAGAGAATTTCAGACCAATATCCTTGATGAACATTGATGCAAAAATCCTCAATAAAATACTGGCAAACCGAATCCAGCAGCACATCAAAAAGCTTATCCACCATGATCAAGTGGGCTTCATCCCTGGGATGCAAGGCTGGTTCAACATATGCAAATCAATAAATGTAATCCAGCATATAAACAGAACCAAAGACAAAAACCACATGATTATCTCAATAGATGCAGAAAAGGCTTTTGACAAAATTCAACAACCCTTCATGCTAAAAACTCTCAATAAATTAGGTATTGATGGGACGTATCTCAAAATAATAAGAGCTATCTATGACAAACCCACAGCCAATATCATACTGAATGGGCAAAAACTGGAAGCATTCCCTCTGAAAACTGGCACAAGACAGGGATGCCCTCTCTCACCACTCCTATTCAACATAGTGCTGGAAGTTCTGGCCAGAGCAATCAGGCAGGAGAAGGAAATAAAGGGTATTCAATTAGGAAAAGAGGAAGTCAAATTGTCCCTGTTTGCAGATGACATGATTGTATATCTAGAAAACCCCATTGTCTCAGCCCAAAATCTCCTTAAGCTGATTAGCAACTTCAGCAAAGTCTCAGGATACAAAATTAATGTACAAAAATCACAAGCATTCTTGTACACCAATAACAGACAAACAGAGAGCCAAATCATGAGTGAACTCCCATTCACAATTGCTTCAAAGAGAATAAAATACCTAGGAATCCAACTTACAAGGGATGTGAAGGACCTCTTCAAGGAGAACTACAAACCACTGCTCAATGAAATAAAAGAGGATACAAACAAATGGAAGAACATTCCATGCTCATGGGTTGGAAGAATCAATATCGTGAAAATGGCCATACTACCCAAGGTAATTTATAGATTCAATGCCATCCCCATCAAGCTACCAATGACTTTCTTCACAGAATTGGAAAAAACTACTTTAAAGTTCATATGGAACCAAAAAAGAGCCCGCATTGCCAAGTCAATCCTAAGCCAAAAGAACAAAGCTGGAGGCATCATGCTACCTGACTTTAAACTATACTACAAGGCTACAGTAACCAAAACAGCATGGTACTGGTACCACAACAGAGACATAGATCAATGGAACAGAACAGAGCCCTCAGAAATGATGCCGCATAGCTACAACTATCTGATCTTTGACAAACCTGACAAAAACAAGAAATGGGGAAAGGATTCCCTATTTAATAAATGGTGCTGGGAAAACTGGCTAGCCATATGTAGAAAGCTGCAACTGGATCCCTTCCTTACACCTTATACAAAAATTAATTCAAGATGGATTAAAGACTTATATGTTAGACCTAAAACCATTAAAATCCTACAAGAAAACCTAGGCAATACCATTCAGGACATAGGCGTGGGCAAGGACTTCATGTCTAAAACACCAAAAGCAATGGCAACAAAAGCCAAAATCGACAAATGGGATCTCATTAAACTAAACAGCTTCTGCACAGCAAAAGAAACTATCATCAGAGTGAACAGGCAACCTACAGAATGGGAGAAAATTTTTGCAACCTACTCATCTGACAAAGGGCTAATATCCAGAATCTATAAAGAACTCAAACAAATTTACAAGAAAAAAACAACCCCATCAAAAAGTGGGCAGAGGACATGAACAGACACTTCTCAAAAGAAGACATTTATGCAGCCAGAAAACACATGAAGAAATGCTCATCATCACTGGCCATCAGAGAAATGCAAATCAAAACCACAGTGAGATACCATCTCACACCAGTTAGAATGGCCATTATTAAAAAATCAGGAAACAACCGGTGCTGGAGAGGATGTGGAGAAATAGGAACACTTTTACACTGTTGGTGGGACTGTAAACTAGTTCAACCATTGTGGAGGTCAGTGTGGCGATTCCTCAGGGATCTAGAACTAGAAATACCATTTGACCCAGCCATCCCATTACTGGGTATATACCCAAAGGACTATAAATCATGCCGCTATAAAGACACATGCACACGTATGTTTATTGCGGCACTATTCACAATAGCAAAGAGTTGGAACCAACCCAAATGTCCAACAACAATAGACTGGATTAAGAAAATGTGGCACATATACACCATGGAATACTATGCAGCCATAAAAAATGATGAGTTCGTGTCCTTTGTAGGGACATGGATGAAACTGGAAAACATCATTCTCAGTAAACTATCGCAAGGACAAAAAACCAAACACCGCATGTTCTCACTCATAGGTGGGAATTGAACAATGAGAACTCATGGACACAGGAAGGGGAACATCACACTCCGGGGACTGTTGTGGGGTGGGGGGAGGGGGGAGGGGGGAGGGATAGCATTAGGAGATATACCTAATGCTAAGTGACGAGTTAATGGGTGCAGCACACCAACATGGCACATGTATACATATGTAACAAACCTGCACATTGTGCACATGTACCCTAAAACCCTAAAGTATAATAAAAAATAAAAAATAAATAAATAAATAAATAAAAAAAGTCTGGCATCTGGTGTTTATGTTTTCCCTTCAAGACTCAGTTATTAGTAGCTTTATAGATACGGGCAGTACTGATCATAAACCTGACTGCATTTGCACAAAACACTAGAGTTAGCCTTTACCTTCCTGCCTTAAATGCTGGTGCTTGCTTCTCTTCCTTATTAATAAAGTCCTTTGCATATTTTTTTTGAATAAGGCACTTCTGTCTGCATTAAAAACCTGTTTAGGCAGATATCCTTTTTCCTCAGTGATTTTCTTAATGGCATCTTGGAACTCATCTGCTGCCTTTTGGAAGCTGTTTCTCCTGTTATCTTGACATTTTTTAAGCCAAACCTCTTTCTAAAATTATCAAACCACCCTTTAGTGGCATTAAATTATCTAGCTTTAGATCCTTCACCTTCCTTTTGCTTTAAGTTATCATATAATGACCTTGCTTTTTCTCGAATCATATTAGAGTTTATAGGAATGCCTTTCTTATCTTAGCAATCCCACATCCACATAAAATCCACATTTTCCAATACAAGATAAAAAGATATTATTTTTTTTAAAAAGTGCAAGGTGTTTGTGCCTGCTGGCATAGTTGCAGCAATGCCTTCATGAATTTCCTTTTTTTTTTTTTTTTTTTTTTTTACAGTGGTCCTTACACTGGATTCATTTGTCCTGAAATGGTGGGCACCCTCAGCTGCAGATCTCAATCTGCAGTATCTATCAAGCAATTCAACTTTTTCTTCTAATGTCATGACTTTGCTTCTTGGGAGCACTTTCTGCATCACTAGTAGCATTTCATAAGGGTCCTATGGTGTTATTCAAGGTTCACAGTATTGCGCTAAACACGAGAAATATGCAAAAACTGAGAGAGATTAAATTTTACTTTGATATGCATTTTACTGGAGAGGTGAACTGCTCACGCAGAGATGATTATCATCACACAGTATTTTAAGCAGACACAACACTTGAGCTCACCATTTGAGCTTACTGCAATAGTAACAGGAAGTGGCTATGAAATTTTTACAGTAGTACAGTATACTACAGTAAATTTTATGAAGTAAATTTTATGATATAGTACTGCATCTTTACATTTCTCAACCACAAATGGCACCATGTCTATGTTTGTGTGTAGAAGTTTTGATAAATTTCAACTTTTTGTTAAATATTTCTGTATATTTTATGGTAGTAAATGACACAATGACCCTACATATATTTTATGCACTCATGACATGCCTAACTTTAAAAGTGCCTTATTAACTTTTTCAGTATTTCTAGGCAGTATAGCTCATCTGCGAGTTTTTTCAAATTGTTGCAAATCTCCAAAGAATTTTCTGATATATTTATTGAAAAAACTTCACATATAAGTGGCCAGGCGTGGTGGCTCATGCCTGTAATTGCAGCACTTTGGGAGGCCAAGGCAAGGGAATCACTTGAGGCCAGGAGTTCAAGACTATCCTGGCCAACATGGCAAAACCCTGTCTCTACTAAAAATACAAAAATTAGCCAGGAATGGTGGCACATGCCTGTAATCCCAACTACTCAGGTGGCTGAGGCATGAGAATCGCTTGAGCCCAGGAGGCAGAGGTTGCAATGAGCTGAGATCATGCCATTGCACTCCAGCCTGGGCAAAAGAGTAAGACTGTCTCAGACAAAAACTTTAATAAGTGCACCCATGCAGTTCAAACCCATGTTGTTCAAGGGTCAGCTGTATTAATTTCTCTCTCCACTGCCAAATCCCTTTTCAAAGCTCTATTACTGCCTAATGAGATTACTATATATTTCTTTTCTTTTCTTTTTTTGAGACAGAGTCTCGCTCTGTTGCCCAGGCTGGAATGCAGTGGCGTGATCTTGACTCACTGCAAGCTCTGCCTCCCAGGTTCAAGCGATTCTCCTGCCTCAGCCTCCCGAGTAGCTGGGACTGCAGGCGTGCGCCACCACGCCTGGCTAGTTTTTCTATTTTTAGTAGAGACAGGGTTTCACCATATTAGCCAGGCTAGTCTCGAACTCCTGACCTCGTGATCCACCTGCTCAGCCTCCCAAAGTGCTGGGATTACAGGCGTAAGCCACAGCGCCCAGCCTGGGATTACTATATATTTCTTCAAGACTTCTACATCTTCACTTTCCATCTTTTAGTCATGCATAAAATCTGAATTTAGTTTTTTATCCAACATTAATTTTTCCCTTTTCCCCTCTTATCACTCTCATCAACTTTTAGCCACACTCTTACCATTAAATATTATATTCTCTGGCCGGGCGCAGTGGCTCATGCCTGTAATCCCAGCACTTTGGGAGGCCGAGGTGAGTGGATCTTCTGAGGTCAGGAGTTCGATACTAGCCTGAGCAACACAGTGAAACCCCGTCTCTACTAAAAATTCAAAAATTAGCCAGCCATGGTAGCATGCACCTGTAGTCCCAGCTACTCATGAGGCTGAGACAGGAGAATTGCTTGAACCCGGGAGGCGGAGGTTGCAGTGAGCTGAGATCATGCCACTACACTCCAGCCTGGGTGACAGACTGAGATATATTCTCTCATTTTCCCATATTTATCAACCTAAATTATTCATATATGAATATACTGAAGTTAGCACTGCTCCCTGTTCTCTCTAGCACAGTGAGCCTTTAACCAAGTAATTTCACATACATAAAACAGTTTGACTTCATATATCTTTATTTCCCCTGAGAGGACCAGTGTATACTGGGTTACAGCCAATAACCTCTAAGTAGTTAACTAGGTATGAATGGCTGTGTATTATCATAGTAGATTTTATTCATTCAGCAAATGCTTGTTGAGCACCTACCTTGTGTTTGCCATTATTCTAGACACTGGGAATACAGCTATGAACATTAGTAAATGGTACTGGATGGTATTAAACAGGCCAGGGAAATCTAGGCCAGTCTGTAGAGTTTGGTTTTAGCAAACCCAACAAATTTGAGCCACTAGAGCCATGCTGCTTCCAATATGGCACCCACTAGCCACATGAGGCTATTGAATTTCAATTTTAAATTAATTTAAATTAAATTAAAAATTCCGTTCTTGAGTTGCAACTAACCACATTTCAAGTGCTAAATAGCCACATGGGACTAGTGGCCACCATACTTGATAGTGTAGATATAAAACATCCCCATCAACATTGACTGTTCTATTGGACGGCACTGCTCTAGAGATAGTGGAACAAATATGGAAAATTTTGAGCCTATCCAAAATTTAAAGTATGTCTTAGGATAGCATGATTCCCTAAATTAGGAGCTGGCCTAGGCCCAAATTGCCAAAAAGGTAGTAGTAACTAGGTTGATTTTTTGACCCAAACTAGTATGAACAACAACAACAAAAAAATCCCAGAATGACACAGGTATATGGAATTCTTCTGAATTATACAGCATAAGTACCTGTATGCCTGTCCTACTTATGCCCACTTAGACGATACTTCTGGGTTTTGGACAGCGTTCTAAATAGCCTCCTGCCAAAAACACTATTACCCTTTTAAAAACAGGTTTTTAAGATCCACCTAATAGAAGGAAATGTTGTAACTCATAATCTGTGCTGACCCATCCCTCATTTTATTTACTCAACATTTATACTGTAACACTAGACTAGAGATTGTCTAATACAGATTCTAAGCTCTCAGAGAGCAGGTTTTCCTGAGTTCTGGAGCCCTCCTAATTGCTAGCCTCTCACTTTGTAACATTCTAATTTAATTGGTACCAAGGTTCTGCAAATATTTAGTGAATGTTGATTGATGGTCTGCACTCATCTGTTCTAACTTATCTTTTTTTTTTCCATTCAGTCTTCCTGATCTATATTTTCTCTTTACTTAACAGACAGTGTGGAGCATTCATTATTAAGACAATTGGGCAGCTCTAGTCCAGCTCAACTGATTTCTTGTCCAATGATCCTTGCGTGGCCGAGATCCAGCTTCAACGAACCAGCTAGAAGCTGCCCGTTGTGAAATTTAGTGTTAGTTAATACCTCACCATACTCAGTTATTCCACTATAAGCTGTCTAAATTTGATGAAATTTGCTTTTTCAGCTGTTCTACAAAATTATTTGGGTAGATGTGGCATGTTGGTTTTTTATGTGCTAACCTAACTGTAATGACCTTTTCTACAACATGTTTTATCCATTCCATAAATAATAACCACATTGGGAATAGTGAGGTGTCTTTTATTTTCTCTGCTTTGTGTTATTTTTTCTTATCAAACTATTAGATGTTATGTTTCATATTATTTTTTATTTTCATATTTAGGATAAGAATCATTTTTAATTATAATACTTTTAATACTTTCATATATTTTACAACAGTATACTATTTAATATTAATGACTTAATTCTATTTTTGCTTTGCTGTTTTGTCATTTAATATGCTTTTGTCTAATTTTTCATTCATTTATTACTGTTACTCCTTATTTAATTTTGCGTCTGCCATGGTTTTCAGAATCTGAATAGTATTTATATTTCTTTTTTTATAACATTTTCCAAATATTAGAAACACCATCAACATGATCAATAGTCTTGCCTTTTCATGTAATTTGACTATATTAAATTTTTTCTCCAATGTTTGAGACAATATTGAAATCTTCCTATAACATAATTTATTTGGTATCAAATTTTATAAAATATGGATCCACCTTTGGAATTTTGATAAAGAAGGGTTCATCTCTGACATGATCCCACAACATTGACTGAAATTCCAGCAAATTACTGTTCTTTGAATGCTTTAATCCTTAAACCTTTTCTTCTTATATGCAACCAATATATTCAATTATATATGTGATTAATTTTTAAAAGGGCAATTGTTTTCATAAAATGCAAAATTATTTTTTACACCAAAGGAAAATTTCAGATTCTGATTCTAAATCCGATTTTTACTATAAAATTGGAAAATAGATGGGAGGGGTGTCATTCATTTTTCAAAAGGTGCAGAACAAATCATAGGGGTTTTTAATCTCTAAAATTTCTACAGTAGTACAGGAAATATTCCTCTTTACATTCATTTGCAGTTCTTTCACTGACCTCCTAATTTTAGGTGGAGGGGGCAGGGGGAGCCATAAAAGTTGGTATTACCCTAATAAATCTATCTCTTTCCTCCCCTGTTTCAACCCCAAATGTATTCTACGCTCAGCAGCAGCAGTAGAAATAATAGGATATAGATCACAAAGGTTTTTCTGGTGAGCCAAATAGGGTGTTTTCTTTTGAAACCGTCATGAATATGTTTGCCAGTCAAATGGTTTCATGAGAACAGTAGAACCTTATGAATGTATACTAGCATACAAGGATCTCAAATACATTAATTATTCTCAGTTTTAGGAATGTAAATAGATTAAGTCCCACAATGAAATTTCAAAAGTTTTTGTTCTGTAAGTAAAAAATTACTAACCACTGATGTTCAAGATTTTCTTTTAATAGCACTATCCTTGAGAACCAAAAAGTTTATGTTTTGATTTTCAAATGTTAAACAAGATGCTATACAAATCCTGGACTGTTAATAAAAATTAATGACATATTATTGGATAAGGAATTTTGATGATAATTGATACCCAAGTGTGTTTCTTCCACAACCATACAGATTATATGCATACACATATATACATGTTTATATACATATATACACACATACATAATTTATACATATGCACTTTCTTAGAATTTAGCTTTATTTTGAGAAGCTAATAAAAATTTTGGAGTTTGACAATCTGAATAAATGGAGGATATCATTCAGCCTTCTTCATGGCCTAGCTTAATAGCCCAAACATGTTACTTTTTTTTTTTTTTTTTTTAAGAGACAGTCTTGCTCTGGACCCCAGGTTGGAATGCAGTTATGCGATCATGGCTCACTGTGACCTCAAACTCCTGGGCGTAAGCCAATCTTTCACCTCAGCCTCCCTAGTAGCTAGGATTACAGGCATGCACCACCACACCCAGCTAATTTTTTATTTTTTGTAGAGACAGGGTCTTACTAGGTTCCCCAAGCTGGTCTCAAACTCCTGGGCTCAAGTGATCCTACTACTTTGGCCATCCAAAGTGCTGAGATTACAGGCGTGAACCATTGTACCCGGCCCCACACATGTTACTTCTAAAAACAGATAGACTGAGAGAACAAAAATTCTCCTTACATATACTAAGTAAAGCCCATTTTATTTATTTCTATTTTGTAGTATATCTCTGATAATTTTGAAAATTAAGGTTTTACTTAGGACCCATTTTGAAAGGCCAATCTGAAGAAATTATCTGAAATTCACTGGGTGTTAGAATAAAATGGATAATACAGATATTCGTACATGTACCAAAATCACAAGGTAATAACTTTGCAGCCTGTTTTCCAAAAATCTCTAATACAATCAGAGATAGAAAGATGGTAACAGGTCAAAAGATAAAGAATCTTGGGAAATTAGGCTTTAACTTTCTCTGTCAGCTGATTTCAGAAGGATGGCTTGGAAAGAGGTATGATTTAGTTTAAAACAGATTGCTTTATAAATTTCCACCAACAAGAACAGTACAATTATTTTCAAACAAATTTATACATGATAACCCCCATATGTAGGAGTGTGTTTCCTGGATTTATGCTACACTTAACTATAAAATAATGATTTGGGGTCACACATAAAAATTATTTGTATCTTTCCCAGAAATTGCACTTCAATAGAATTAAAATACAGAATCAAAGGACGTTAGGAGGGCATCCAATACAACTTCAATATCATGCTTCAACATGTTCTTTGTTACTGTAATAAATGGTTGGCCTCTAGATCTGTAGTTTGACTCCAATTTATCCTGAAATCCCTAAAAGTGGCAAAGAGGAAAATTTTACCCAAAGAATGAATATAAATAATATTCATAATTGGTGCTGTTTCTTTCAACTCTATTCAGTGTTTTTATCCCTGTGCATAAGTCCTTAAAAATATCGCATCAGCTTTGTCCTTACATGTTGAATACCACTCTCTGATTAGCAACTACAGTGGCTGCTGTTTGTTGGGCTTACTCTTCCCTTTGAAATACAGGAGTGTGAGAAGTGACCTCTCTATACTTAGAGACCAAAGTCCCTCACTTCCTCCCCTGCCAAGAGTCTTCTCACTTCAGGAGATAAGCAACAGTTGGTGGTTGGTCATCAGAGAAAATTTTGGGGACCTAGATCCTCACACCTCTTGGGATGTACCCATAAGAGTCTGGTATACCCTTAGGCCTGAAGAGAGAATGTCTAAGAAGAAAGTTCTTTGATTAGACTCCTACTTTTTTCTTCTCCATTTCTTCCTGCATGAGATGGTGAAGATAAAAACACATCTCTAAGAGTTTTTATTTCCTGGGAAAAAAATATCATTTTAAAAGATGGTAGTTTTGTGTTGTTATTTTGTTTTATAATGAGTCAGGTTTCTTTCCAGAGGTATAAAGCCTTCAAAGTAACTGCCCCTAATGTCTTAATATTTATTTTCTCCCTTTACTAACCACTGACAAGTTTTGTGGCATTCTCTCTATACCTTTGTCTTTGATAGGTTTTATTCCTTTAAAAAGTATTTGTGAAGGCTGGGTCTATCATATAATCTATGCGTTATCTCAGTAAAGTATTTTCTCCATCAAATGGGACTTGTGGTATTTACATTAATAGTGGCTTTACTTTCACTCATGAAGCATTTGAGATAAAAACATTTCTAAGTTCATCCTTCAATATGTCATAGTATTTGAATTTCAGATGCCCACTGGGGTACAATTGCTCATGTCATCATTCATTCTGTTTTTTTAATTAATCTAATGGAATATAGTCATCTGAAACCTGAGGCTTTGTGATAATCTATAGTGAAGTCCTTTTATAGAAATATCTTGATGATTAGAGCTTTTATGTAACTATATTATATATATTATATATATACACAAATATATATGTATGCATAAATGTATAGATATAAAGAAGTATAACAGAAAACACGTTAATTAGAACAGACAATATTATTGTAATATTACTTATTAACAAGTAGTGTGGCACCTATTCTAGGTGTCTGGACTGGGAATCTGAGGCTAGCGACATGTTCTAATTTTTTAACAGGTGAGTTTTTGCAGCTTTATCTAACAGCTATCATTCCATCCCTTTGTAGAGGGTATCAAAAAAGCAACTGATAAATCCCATCTAATTAATGGATCAAAATTCTGTGGACTTATTTCTAGTTTAGGGGGAACTGACCAACATCTGATTTTTGAGAAATATAAAAGTCTGAATTCCTTGTTAAGATTTAGTTCTTGGCCAGGTGCAGTGGCTCACATCTGTAATTCCAGCACTGTGGGAGGCCAAGGCAGGTGGATCATGAGGTCAGGAGATCGAGACCATCCCGGCCAACATGGTGAACCCCCATCTCTACTGAAATACAAAAAACTAGCCAGGTGTGGTGGTGCACGCCTGTAGTCCCAGCTACTCAAAAGGCTGAGGCAGAGGAATCGCTTGAAGCCGGGAGGCAGAGATTGCAGTGAGCCAAGATCACACCACTGCACTCCAGCCTGGTGACAGAGCAAGATTCCATCTCAAAAACAAAAACAAAAACAAAACAAAAAAAAAAGATTTAGTTCTTCGTGCATCAAATGTTTAAGTGGTGGTTTCCTACAGAACTGGAGTATATGTATTTGTTTGTATTGGTAGGCTAAAGCATTATTTATTTTTTCCCCTACCCCCCAGTGAATAAATTACTTTGTTATCTTAGTAACCATATTAAAAACAGCAATGGAGAATTCAGGACACCTTTTCGTATCACCTTCAGTGCACACAGGCTCCCTTAGCCCCACTGTGCCATGTGAATATTATGGTTATGCCATGATATGGGAAAAGTTTAGAAAGCTGAAGAAAAGATAATGTGTTTTTTTTTTGATGGGACTTTTTGAAGTTAAACACTTTTTTTAAAGATTCAAACTTTGATTTGGGATATAAACCTAACACTCTACAACTCATTTAATCCATTCACTTGCTTCATGAAAATTACTTTCTAAATCACTGTCACCTTTGCTTAAATTTTGTATATCCATTACAGAGAATTCAGCTTTCCTTATTTTCTTCTAAATGATGAATTATTTGGAGAAACATCCAGAATTCATTCTAAATGTCATTTCTTCATATAAATCATCCAGTTGGTCTTTCCTTATTAAACATCCTTCAAGCCAAACATCTTCATACATGCTAGCTAAAGGTAAGTAACAGTACAGTTTTTACTGACATGATTTAATCTCGGGTCATGCAGTTTCAAAAGAAATCTCATCTTTATTTAAATAAAGTACAATTCGTTCTATTAAAGTAAGACAGACTTACAATTACAGTCTGCCTGAATAGGGTCATGTGTAGTAACGTAACTACATCTTTTGTCAGAACTGATTACATCCTTAGACACATGCCAAGTTCCAATGTAATTATTAGTTTAACCTTCTCTGAAACAACATTATATGGACTCAGAATTAGGAGTCCTTCTTCTCCAACACATATTTCCTCTTGAATCTCACCCCCACCTGCATTGATGAGCAGCAGACTTGATTTTTATTATCTTTATAGAAATCAAGGTGATTCACCTATAGACGAGGTCCTCTGATGTTTCATCAGTCATATCAAATTCTGCTTTAACTTCTCCTTCTATTAGTCAGCCAGTTCTTGACTTTGCTGATCTCTGCTCAGAGATCTTATATGGGGTAATCATCTACTTATCATCCAAATATGAATACTTGAGAAAGGGGGCACCAAAAAGAATTAAAATTACATATTTTTTGAAATATGTGTTTATTGGCCAACAAAGAAGTTTGCCATATTAATAAGCCTATAAAATCGTTCTATTCAAAAACTGTTTTTCAAAACTAAAATTCTAGTAATACAGTAAGTGTAAGCCTAGACTGTCTCAGGGAAATTGGAATATAGCTAACCCTATTAATATATTACACAATAAATGTAACATTAAATCAGGATCAAAAAGTATGGCCTAAAAAGGGATTAAGCTATAGGGCCTAGGGCTGGACTGCTTTATTAGTTTAACCCTTGAAGCTTTATGGTTTCCAGTTTAGCCAGTGAGTGATACAGCTATATAAACAGATTGACTTATGTTTAGATATAAGCCTATTTTCCTATGTTATAAATATGAAATCATAGAATTATATAATTTAAGGACTCAAATAGGATCCCAGAGATCCTATTATCCCTTACTTTATATATGAAGAAACAGAGTCTATAACTATGGAATAGTCTTAAGATACTAGTCTTGAAATTTTGGTCACTTAACCTGTGTTCACTGTTCTACAGAAAAGCTTTGCTTACATCATTGAAGATTGTTCAAAGTCCATGATAATATTCCAAGTAAAAATGGTATTAACTTTGTTGATGATGTGCTGTAAAGTCCTGCTTAAAATACCACGTTTTTTCCAACTATATTATTTCAAAACAAGAGTAATACCTTATATTTATATAGCACCTTACAATGTACAAGCACTTCACATGCATTATCTCATTTTATCCACTCAATATTTTTGTGAGATAATCAGGCACTTTTTTGTGACAGAAGTGAAGCTCAGAAAAGTTAAGAGAATTTCCCAAGGTGACATTACTATTAAGTGTTAGAACTCAGAACTTTTTTTTACTAATAAATGGTCACCTGTAAGGAAGCAAGTGATTTCTGGGAAGTGGTGGTGGGAGGAGGGTAGGAGAAAGTTCCTTAACACAATGCTTTTCAAAAATAATTTTTGTCCCACCCAAGAGTTATGGACCATCTTTCATTGAATCACCAAAATTAAATCTAACTCAGATAAATATCTGTTCTAATCCCTTTAGCATCCGGGAATCTGAATCAGAAAAATATTTCACTTCTAAAAAAAAGAAACAAATTGTGATAAACATAAAACTGTTTAATCCTGCTTTTATCAAGTAACCTAAATATGAACCAGTTTTCTAACCAAAATAGTGGAAATAAATTACCCCAGAATTTAATTTTCTTTAAAAGCGTTGTGCAAGTCAGCGTTCTGGGAAATATAAGAAGGAACACAGCATGAGAAGAAAGAACTTCTAAGGTATCCCAGAAAAACTTTAATCCCTGCTATAGCAGAAGATACCTAGAGGCTGTGCCGTGACCTCTTTGTATATTGGGAACATGGCACATTTCCACTGCTTATGAAAGAATAAAGTTCACCAAAAATAAATGTTATTTTTCTTCTTTCTTCCTTTCAATTTTTCTTGCTAATTGCCACAATGTAGGCATGTATCAGTCTTAGTACAGGCCCTCCATGTAGAATTTGCTATTTTGGGAAAGGGTTATTCTAGTTTAGTTTTCCTTTTTATATCCTAATGACAGGTACCAGACTTTTTATACTGATAAAACTTGGATGTGGCTCTAAGGTAAATGGGTCATTATCATAATTGTCCACTGAAGTATTTTTAGCTCAAAAATTATAACAGTGCCTAAGGTTAAAATAGTCTGATGTCATTGGAGTGAATTTTTTTCACAACACTGATTTTGATAAACCACCTTTAACTTATTATTAAAATACATCATAAATGTGTTTCTTTCCTAGTTGGTAGACTATTTTATAACTTCACAAGCGATAATTGTGCATTTACACAGAGAGCTTATTCATACTGCTTTAAGATACTTGATAAGAATAAACTCTCTGTGTAATTGCACAATTTAAAACACTCGACCCTAGAGTTATCTAGGTCTTATATACCATGAGAAATTATCCATTGTTTTTATTACTTACTCCTGATACTTACCTATTCCAGCAGTGGCAAATTGATTGTTGGTAGACATGCTCAATGCTTTGGTAAGTCAGCAGAGTGGCCTACGTACCTAAATCATGGAAATTACAATATATAATGAAACATACCTCTTTACAAAAATTTTGCCTTTTACCTTAGAATCTTTAGCTCATTTCCCTTAACTATGTAAGTCCCTAGTTAAGTTTTTGGAAAAACTAACAGAACACTTAGTATTAAATTTCTGTTATTAGATGCAGGCCGGGCAGTTGATTTGGCCTAAGTGCTACTTCAAAAGTTGTGTTCATCTTTATGAAGTTAACCCCACCTCCTTGATGCTTGCATTCTTCTTCAATCATAACTCAAATCACTTAAAGCAGGCAGGGAAAATTACAAGATTTTTAGGTAAAAGGATTTGGTTACATCTTGACTCCTGAAGTAAGCATTTATTCATTATGGATGGCTTAACTGAAATTTCCTATTCTCAGTTTCTTGAGCAAAACAATATCTCAAAGGCTTCTTATGTTCAGCAGTGGATCGAATAAAAATCATTTGTTGGGACACAGAGTCTATTCGTTGCATGTTTTAACAGGATGTTACTCTATTAACATGAAGTGGTATATTAATAATTCTCTGATTTTTCTCTGGATAGTTGCTTTATTACCTATCAGATCTCATCTTAATTTTGTGTATCATAAGTTCATAAATCTTTTTTTCAACAAATCTTTACCAAAGTTCAGGGATGATACAAAGAAAGCATAACCTAATAGTTTAGAAATACCACTGGATGTGGCGTCAGATCCCTTGAAGTGAGTCTCTTTTTATAGCCCTAGAATGCCTCCTTGTCCAGCAGCAGGTTATAAGGTCACCTACTTTTTCTAGCGGGAATTTCCTAAAACACACCTTCTCTCCGCAGAATCCAGGCCCAGTTAATCTGATGTTTTAAATCTTTCCCAAGTAATTATAAAATTAGAGCCATTTAAAATGCATTAAACCTTAATTTTCTTTAAATCTCTTAATAGGAACCAAGGTTACATTCTGTGAGAAGCTTTTCTCAGCCTTCGTCTGTAGGTTTGAAACCTTGATATTCTCAAAGCCCACACCTTCATCCTAGAAAAGATTTCAGAGCAGAGGATTCAATTCTTACTCCACCTTCCTCTACTGATTCTGTTAAGTAGAATCTTGGATAACTGTTTTGTCCAATAATAAAAAACAACTAGCCCCATATATGATCTGGTAACAAATATGAGGGTTTGGATGTGCTTAAGGTTAAATGTTTTTGCTTTTTTAAGAGAATTAAAGAAATCTTAGTAACCAGAACATTGGAGATGCAGGATAAACTTAATGTTTCCTTTATTCATTCACACACTTAAGTAACATAGACTTATAACCTGTAACAAATAGAACAAAGTTTACACCTATAAGACAACAAAAATGTTGAGTTTGAAAAATTTAGTTATTATCTGGCTATTTTGTCAACATGATAATTTCATATACAACCACGTACAAACATCTTTGGTGTTTAGATTTTTCCCTTTTATTCCAGCTGTTTCATATTTGTAGACATAGCCATGGCATGTACAGAATATGTGTAGCAACAGGCCATTTGTATAATATAGTACAGTTGAAAAAAAAAAGCCCTATCTTGCTAGGGAGATATGTCAAGTAGATTCTAGTTTCCACATTATTTTGATTTTACTGTATTTAACTTTGTATATATTTTACATGTATTAAATGTTTTGATGAAACATTTCAAACTCTAAGTTTATATTAGAAATGTTGGCAAACATTAGTATCTATAAAGTATAATCTGTATATATATAAAAATCCAGAAATCTACCATATTTTTATTTTATACCAATTACAATGGCCAAAGTTTACACTATTCTTAAACATACTTAATGATTATCTGGATTATCACCATATCTATTTTTGGCCCTCTTTTGCCATCCATACGTGAAGTATAAAGATCCTTATTCCCTATGGCATCTTTTTTTTTTTTTTTTTGAGACGGAGTCTGGCTCTGTAGCCCAGGCCAGAGTGCAATGGCGCAATCTCGGCTCACTGCAAGCTCCACCTCTCAGGTTCGTTCACACCATTCTCCTGCCTCAGCCTCCCGAGTAGCTGGGACTACAGCCACCCGCCACTACTCCCGGCTAATTTTTTGTATTTTTAGTAGAGACGGGGTTTCAGCGTGTTAGCCAGGATGGTCCCGACCTCCTGACCTCGTGATCTGCCCGCCTCGGCCTCCCAAAGTGCTGGGATTACAGGCATTGAGCCACCGCGCATATTTCACCTTTTACATACAAAGAAGCTATGATTGTCTGCTTTTACAGAATTAGAGAAGCTTTTTACAATTGAAAAATGCCACTCTAACTAGAACATTTTAAAATTAAATAACTGCCACAGTAACTTTTCTTTAAATATTGCCTGTTTAATATATATCCCAACTTTCTTCTGTAAAAACATTATACTCCTTTTATAGAAGATTAGATTAATAAAACAATAAAAATAAGTTACATAAATAAGCAATATTTATATTGACTACATGAAAATTTATTCTGGCCTTTAATAAAATTCGATTGCACAATACTAGGAAATACTAGGATTTTGCTATTTTAATTTCACATCCATTCTAAGATCTAAAGTTGATTTGTACTTCTGTTGGGGAAGAATAAGAATTATATATAAAAAATCTTCTCATAATATTAGGAAGATAACCCAATAATAACTTCAGGTGATTTTATTTTACCTTGTCATAAAAGATAATGTACTAATGTTTCTGAGCTCAAATATTTGGATTAAGGAATAAAATGTAATAGCATAGTTACATTAAAGAATATTTTGGCACACCCTAAGGCCACTCCATCTATTTAATTTTTTTTTCCTGCAGTTTTTTTGTTCTGTTTTGGTTTTTTCTTTTGTTGTGATACGAAGTCTCACCCTTGTCCCCGAGGCTGGATTGCAATGCCGCAATCTTGGCTCACTGCAACCTCTGCCTCCCAGGTTCAAGTGATTCTCCTGCCTCAGCCTCCCGAGTAGCTACGATTACAGGCGCCTGCCACCACGCCCGGCTAATTTTGTATTTTTAATAGAGACAGGGTTTCACCATGTTGGCAAGGCTGGTCTCAAACTCCTGATCTCAGGTGATCCACCCGCCTCAGCCTCCCAAAGTGCTGGGATTACAGGCCTGAGTTCTGCAGTTATTTTTATTTATTTTTTATTTTTTTATTTTAATTTTATTTTATTTTATCTTATTTTACTTTATTTGAGACTGAGTCTCGCTCTGTTGCACAGGCTGGAGTGCAGTGGAGCCATCTCGGCTCACTGCAAACTCCACTTCCCAGGTTCATGCCATTCTCCTGCCTTAGCCTCCCCAGTAGCTGGGACTACAGGCGCCCGCCACCACGCCCAGCTAATTTTTTTGTATTTTTAGTAGAGATGGGGTTTTGCCATGTTAACCAGGATGGTCTCTATCTCCTGACCTTGTGATCCACCTGCCTCGGCCTCCCGAAGTGCTAGGATTACAGGCATGAGCCAGCACGCCCAGCTAGTTATTTTTAAAGTAACATGCTGTGTAGGACAAGCCCAGTAGAGTGTTATTAGAGCCCTAGTCAAAATATCATGAAACAATCTATTTCATATTCAGCTTGTCTGATGTTTTCAGCATACATGTTAATCCTATATTTATTATTCAGGCTTATTCAAGTGTACAACAAGGCATTTTTGTTCCACACCATCTGTAAATTTTAAGAGTCTGAGAGTCATTGTATATTAGTTCAAGAAAGATTGATATCGAAGTGTTTTTCTTAGCTAATTTATTTTAGGCAGTTGGCTCTTTACCAAAATGTATTGATGTGCTTCCACATTACTTTCGTTCAGTTCTACAAATATTATATATTACTTTATTTCTCACTCCAAACTATAAAGTACAGAAGAACAGAGATGGTAGGAAAATGTATTAATGTATTGCCCCCAAAAAACTTACTCTGCTTAAATTGTGATATTTGGCTCTTATTTTGTAATATAACATATCCATGATAGCAAAAATACCTTTAATAACTATAAAAGATCAATGCTTTAACTTTTAATTATCAACATCATTTTTATAAATCATGGTATAAAAATGAATGAAGATACCGAGACTAAACTCTCATCTTTAACCTCATATAGCTGTGAAACAACACAATGATAGTATATAAACGTTTCATTAATATAAAAAGTATTGCCTAAAAAGCATACCTTTTTTTCCTTTGATGTTTTGGAGAAAACATCTAAAGGATGATAATTTTAAAGTATTCATTAACAATTTGAGATTATTTTAATACAATGTGTATTAATTGCTAATCACACTCAGGATCTTTGCTTTTAACATGTCTAATTTTGATACCAAAATAAAGCTACACAATATTCATTTATATATTTGTAGCAACACATAAAAGAAATTTCCTAAAATCCTTATTAGTATCTGAACTATTACGCAAAATATTTTAAAAGATACTAATACGTGTAAATTTTTCCTGCCCTATATAGGTACCCACATACTGACTTCAGTTAACCTGTTAGCATTATTTTATTCAGGCTATTTCCAACTGTCTGTGAGAATAGCTTTCAATTAAAGTAACATATTTAATATCCTAATGTTGTCTATTTCCTTATGTCTAAGGAAAAATTAAAATAAATGCAGCAACAATCCTATGTTTACCAAATAGATTTTCATGCTTACACCCTATAGCTGTTTAGACAATTTATTTAAAACTCTTGAGCTCAGACTCACCTACCTACCTTCACATACTGAATATTTAAACATCTACCTCAACCAACTTACCAATGATGAGTTTCAATAACTTGGTTTAACTTGGGTATTCCCCTTCTCTCTACTCCGTGTTAAGCAATAAGATTTCACTATTTTTCCTATGTTTTTCTAACTGGTGTCATACTGATTCCAATTTTTACAATAGCTACACAGTTATACATTTATATTTTATGCCTCAGTGCTGATAGATCCACTTTTAGATCATCTCCATGGATTATGGAAAAAGAAAGAAGTGCTACATATTCTCCTTAAGCTAAAAAACTAATTTTAGGATATCAGTTACAACCAAAAGTGTTTTACTTAAAATTTGTTACGAATTAACTACCTTCTAGAGGCTGATTTTTATGTACGTAACATTTAAATAAGAAAAAACTTACTATTTTGAGGACTATTATTATTTTTTGTAGTAGGTTAAACAATATCACAATGAATGTTAAAAATATTTCCTTTATAGCCAAGCCAAAAACTACTTTTTTCAACTCTTAAAATGGCATGAAAATGCAATCATCAGCTTTCATGCAATTAACCATATATATTTTCAAAAATTTGCTTATGTTAGTACTTACAATTTTATTCTATAAATCAATAGGCTTCTCACACATTTTAACTTGATATAATAGTCCAGTAATTACTTATAAAATCAAACAGAACTCAGTACTGTTTTGCTTTTTATTTAAATATAGGATGTTTCTGTAAAATAAATTTTATAGAAATTTAAATATAAAAAATTAATGCAGTAACTTCAATTTACCAAAATTGAAGACTCTTTACGAAAGCCTTTATAGGCCGGGAGCGGTGGCTCACGCCTGTAATCCCAGCACTTTGGGAGGCCTTTCTTACCTTACAAGGTCAGGAGTTCAAGACCAGCCTGGCCAAGATGGTGAAACCCCGTCTCTACTAAAAATACAAAAATTAGCCGGGCACGGTGGCAGGTGCCTATAATCCCAGCTACTCGGGAGGCTGAGGCAGGAGAATTGCTTGAACTCAGGGGGCAGAGGTTGCAGTGAGCCGAGATCATGCCACTGCACTCCAGCCTAGGCAACAGAGTGAGACTTCATCTCAAAAAAAAAAAAAAAAAAAGAGAGAGAGAGAAAGCCTTTATAAATTCCTTAAGTGAGTTTTAAAGGTAATCTAAAATATGCTATCCAGGACATTTTGTATGATCTATCAATCTGATTCTGTCAAAAAGTCATAACCTGCCATACCAAAAAAAAAAACCTGAAAAAGCACCCATCCTGCTTTGCTATGGGACTATACTGCTTGCATTTAGACAGAATCCTGAAAAAATTATTTAAACATGGAATAAAAATATAGGCCTTCCTGGCCTTCCAAGTTAGCAAGAACTTTAATGCCTTTTGATATTTTTTTAAATACATTTTAGATGATAGCTAAGAGACCTATATAAAAATAAGATTCAACACATTTCTTCAAAGACACATCATGTCCAACAAAATAGCTACACTTCAGAAAAAATGTAAAATACAGCATTATGTATTCATTATGCAATTCATAGTAAAGTCTCTTAGTTTGGGGGTATAAGAGCTTATCTCAACTGTGATATGAGGTGTTTAATTTACCAGGAATTATCCAATCTGTGGCATTTTAGCTAACAGGGTGGTATTTGCTTTGGTAACAACCACAGTCAAGGGTATTTAATCTGGTTTCTGCAGGCTTGTTAGGAAAGATATAAGAATACAGTAATAAATGTTTGATAAATTCATAGAACTTAAATTGTTAATAAATGGATGTCATATTAATAAGTTCATTTGTATTAAAACTGTATGTATGAAAAAGTTTCAGTGTTTGTGGCCTCTAATAAAATTCTCTGGCTTTGTTACTATAATAGTTAATTCAAATAAAACTTTTGAATGTTGATGTTTTCATGTTCAGAGATAAATATATATTTAAATAATTAGTAAAATATCATTAAAAAATACTTAGATTCATGAATTTATGACTATATACTTTCACTTAGAGAACTGCTGGATTCTAGAAATTGGAACATCATTCTAAAATTAAGAAACAAAATAAAACAAGGACAAACAAAAATAGGGACTATACAGTTATTTAAAATTTTAACAATTTGCACAGCACATATAAGCAGGTTTAGGATATAAAGAAAATACTAAAAGCAAAAGTGAAATATACCATATTTCATGATAAAGGTTAAGTATATTTTTCTGAATTTCTATTTTGGCACTCATCAGTTTCATAATCTGGCTATCAACAAACAGGTTCCTCATCTTGAAACACTAACTGATGTATTTCAGTTCAAGGTTCTTATTTGGACTTTTCATCTTCAGATCTTTAAATCTCATTATGCTACTTCCTCTTCCCCACAATACTTAAAACCATGCCCTCAGTATATACACATTGACTGATTGTGGTGTTGGTACTAAAGGTGGTGCTAAGGCTTTGGCATTAACACAAGATTGAGTCCCAGGCTCTCCCGTTTTACAAGCTGTATAACCCTAGCCAAGTTGCTTAATCTCTGTACCTCAGTTTCTCATTAGCCCATTTATGCCTAGTGTTCCATTATTGGAACGCCAAGCATGTGGGGGTTATTTTATATCCTGCTCAAGGTCTTTGCCAAGGTCTGAATGCAAAAATTCAAAAAATTGCAACCTCAGGCATAAATGGGTTAAACACAAGAAGAGTACCTCAAGGCGCTGAGTACCTCAAGGGAAAAATAAATGAGAGAACACAAATAAGGAATACAGAACTGTTGGTTCTCTCCCCTCAACTTATTACTGAACTAACAGAAAATTTGGCAAAATTATGGCCATGTGATTCCCCCCTTTTAGTAACCCACTGAGAGGACTTACTGAATAGGTATATTTGGCTGACAGTTATATTCAGAAAGCAAGCTGTTATTTTCACACAGGTATAGATGGAAAAAGACAAAGTTTTAGAGTCACAAAACCTTGACTGCCTTAATTTTTTTTCGTGCATTTAGCAGTGATGATACACTTAGTAGTAAGCATTAAAGACTGAAATGCTAATGTCTAGTATGAGTTGTTATACTTTTACCGTGTGGGCCTTTTTTTTTTATAGACTTGAACATTTCTTGTAATTTTCAATCTTAGCTTTTTACATTTTGAGGCTATGTGGTTAGGTCATACAAGTTTATAACTGTAACTTCGTGCATTATTCCTTTTAAATTCCACTTTTTTAGTAATGGTTTCCCCCTAGTATAGATTGTGTAATATTAATATTGCTATACCAGCTTTCTTTTGGTTAATATATGCCTAGTGTTTCTTCATATGTCTTAGTTTCTTCTATGTTTAAGTATATCCCTCTTAACTACATATATTGCTTTTTAAATTTAATTTTGAATAGTTTTGTCTTTTGACAGAAGACTCATGAAGTTTTATTTTATTACAATTACTGACATATTTGTATTCATTTCTGCCATTTTATTTTGGGCTTTCTATTTACAATATTTTTCCTTTTTCTTTGCCTCTTTTTTCTCCTACCTGTCTTCTATTGCATTGTTCCTTCCTGGCTTCTGTTGAATTGTTTTCTTTCACTTCTCTTTTCATCTGGCTTGAAAGAAATACATTCTATTTGTATTATTTTGTGATTAACCTAAGATGTATACTATGTTTATTAACTTTATATTTTTAATATCTATAGCTTTTTAACCAATAGAAGCTTCTAGACTGGTTTCAAAGGAAGCCAAACTACTGAAGCTGTTTTATTTAATGTGTTCCAAAAATATACAATCAGGAAAAAATGTGTAATTGGTCATATTTTTATGGAATGTATTAAGAGAATAGTATGATGATACCAACCTATAACAATCATTATCTAGTTTTTGAAGCTTCATCATCATGTTAAATCCCATAAACAATTGATTCTCAACTAATGAGGGGTACATGTACAAGGCATGGCCTTAATAGCAGTAGCATGGAGGTGTTAGTACCATTTCTCCCACATCATAATCTAAGAAAGGTAGCATCCTCCATTTCCATAGTTACTCCTGGGTCTGTCCCTTCAGCTTGCCCAGTGAGTCAGGCCCTCTGCAGATGTTTCATCCAGAAGTGACTCAAGGGCAGGGCTCATCTCTCCTTGGAGCTATAATTTTCTTCTTGCAGATGGCACACTTGGTTTCCTGAAACATCTTGACATCTCACACCATCCTGTACTTAAGTGAGGAGCAGTGGACTTTAAAATCCATGGTGAGTAAACTGTGCCATTAGCTAAGGGGGTAAAATTCAGCTCAAGGCCAAGGATGAAACATATGTACTATGCCTTGCTTACCTTGGTGAACATCCAAGTATGGCTGAACCTCCCAAGTGGTACTCGTCAAAAGAGGCATGGTAGAGGATATATTATTTCTAGTTGTCGGGGCCATAGGAAGATCCTCTTGGTATGTAGTTCCCTCCAGTTCCCTTCCCTCATTGTGAAAAGTAAGTAGAAACTAATGTAATACAATCCTAAACAAACTATTTAAATATGGCCAACTGTTTCCTGCTAGGTAGTTCCTTTAATTCAGAGGATCTATTCTGGGTAACCCCAGACTACCTACTAAAGAGAAGAAGCTAATTTCACCTCTAAATTGGTTAGTCCCTTCCCCTCTGCTCAAAGTAGTTATTGGTGACATAGGAAGGAAGTTTTACCTGGGCTTCTCCTGTCCTGTCTCCAGAGAGAATAAGATACTCTTCCTAAAAGGTTAAAATTCCCATTAACCTTAATTAACTTGGTTGTTACTGTTATTAACCTCTGAATTTGGTGTGTTCCTCTTGATAAGAGTTAACCAATCCTCTCCAATCTTCCTGCAACAGGAATGGGCAGGGTGAGTTTTGTTGTGCTGAAATTACATATATTATACTATCTTAGTTTTGCAAGAGACTCAAGAGCTTTCTTCTAGAATCTGCTCTTGGTTACCCCTGTGTCCTAGCTCCTCTCAAGCTCTCTGAACTAGTAAACCATTGCTGCAAAAATAGACAAATGGCTGTCACTATGTCTACATCCTTTTAGGTCCATTGATATTCACTTTCTCACAAAAGACAAGGCAAGGACCCACCAGCACCCCAGGTCTTACTTCATGATGATGTCATCCTCATTGAGGGCTCACAACCTGACCAACTACTGGTTTCACTTCAGTTTTGACATTTCCCAGAGCTAAAGAGCTAAGTCCCAATCACAGTTACAACCACCTTGGGGGGTGGAGGGGAGGGGGAAGACCAGTGTCCCAGGGCCCATGTTCCAGCCTAGGCCCTTCTTAAGTACTCTGACATCAACTTCATATTCAATTTATTGGGCTCATCATAGCCCCTAAAAAGTCCACAGATTCTTAAGAGAAATAATGAGGTCTACATGCAGAATAAACTGAGGTTTCAATAAAATCAGAGATTATATCTATTTCTTATGCTCCTTCCTATAGCCATAGGTCTTCTGACTTCTGAGGTGTCTCATCTATGAGTTCACTTGTGAAACAGCCCTCCAGTATATAATGGTGCCACTTAAAATGTGCATTGCCCACTTCTCACATGACTTCACAGAGAGGATTATAGTCCGCTGAGTGAGTTGACGTCTTTTTATTACTCTCCTAATGTGACATCCATGAATACCTGATCTAGGCAGTGGTCTATCACCTCCTGCAATACTGCTTCCAGGAACACACCAAAATGAATATTAGGACTTCAAGGACAGTATTTGGAAGACAGTTACTTTCTGGCGAAGGAATCCAGAAAATGCCAGATAAAGTATTAACAGTGCTAGAGTAGGGAATTCTACAAGTGTATCATCTTCTACCAGAAGTGGTTAGGATGCCCCCTCTTGGAAGTACATCCCCTCCAGTTTTCACCTATTCTCCATTTGCTATTCTTAAACTGCTGGATCAACTCAAACACATCACTAATTACTCAAAGAATATTTGCTGTATCTATTGTGCCTCCTATAGAGAATCCAACTGGTTCATCTTCAGTATCACCATAGAAGTCAGATCCAACTTACCACACATTCCTCCATTTAAAATATCCTGTCTTTGGAAAGTCAGGCCTCTGAGCCAAAGCTAAGCTCATATCCCCTGTGACCTGCACGTACACATCCAGATGGCTGGTTCCTGCCTTAACTGATGACATTCCACCACAAAAGAAGTGAAAATGGCCTGTGCCTGCCTTAACTGAGATTACCTTGTGAAATTCCTTTTCCTGGCTTATCCTGGTTCAAAAGCTCCCCCACTGAGCACCTTGTGACCCCCACCCCTGCCCGCCAGAGAACAACCCCCTTTTACTGTAATTTTCCTTTATCTACCCAAATCCTATAAAACGGCCCCACCGCTATCTCCCTTCGCTGACTCTCTTTTCCAACTCAGCCCGCCTGCACCCAGGTGATTAAAAAGCTTTATTGCTCACACAAAAATAAATAAATAAATAAATAAATAAATAATTAAATAAATAATTAAATTAAATATCCTTTCTAATAATTACGCCCTGTCCTATCTGGTTCCCCTATGTTCTTGTGTCCTCCAGTATCACAAATATCCAGGTAGCCAGCTAAGTGCCTGCACAAATGACAGACTGCACTAAAAGAACTCCATTGACACCCTCCAGCAAGCAAAGATCGATTGTATTGACCAGCACTAGGCCATAGGAAAGATCATTCAAGTAGAAGACACTGTCTCCATCCATGGTAGGAACTGTAACACTGCTATAAGAGCACTTCAAAGGCAGAAGTTATCGTCTCACTGGTTTTCAAATATGTTTTCCTTCCATGTAAATACATGTTATCTTTTTCCACTCTCTGCTCTATCCACCTGTAGGAGATATTACACTCCTACATCCTATGCCCCAGTAGTCTGTGCTAATAACCCCAGCAGTTAACTTGAACATGTCATGTGGAAAGCCCAGACTTATGAATAAGAAGGGTCTGAAGGAACATTTGTGGAAACAGTCCTTCCACCTTTAGAATGCCTTCAAGCATTCTCTTCTAAGCAATATTCCAGCAACCAAAAATTCCTCATTTCACTGATTAATAAATAGAAACTGGAACTGAATGGTGGCACCTCGAATAAATCCAGGGGAACTACCAGTACAATAGTTTAATTCATTGCAGGCCCTCTCTACTTGCTACCGTACTTAGAATGTATATTCCAAGGCAAGTTCTCATTTTGAACTTTGGCCCAGCTGTCTAATCACCTATGAGACATAACTCTGGCTTACTATGTTGTAGTCACTGTGTAAATTGCTAACATCTTCTCTGTGATGTTCTCTTATGGAGCCTTAGAGAGATTCCTAAATCCAGTTTGAGACTCCTGAAGCATTGGTCAGTTCCTCCTTTCACCATCACCTTCAACGAATGCAACAGAACAGATCTGAATAAGGTACTTACAAACTTTTAAACTTTAATAACTTAAGTTAAAAGAGCAAAAGAAATAATCAGTTAAAATTACCTGAAAATTGTGTATTAACATTTAAAATAACTATTACACAATTTCTATATTGTATTATAGATCCTGATCAAAAGAAATCATGAGGTATATTATGTACATGGATAACAAAATTAAGACTATAAGAAATATAAAGAAAACATTGCCCTTTTGAACTATTTACAAATTTTTAAATCATACCTGTAACCTAATGTTACTAAAGTTTAAAATTTTTAACATACCAAGTGCCTCAAGAGTTTTATAATTTATTATATAAACAACTTGATACATTTACTTATCCACTTATTAAACATTTAACAGAGTAAATGTCATTTTTCAGTAGTCTGAAAAAGAACGAGGATTCTGATAAGTTTGGGGGGTTTTTTTGCTTTCCATTAAAACAACACTGGTTGCAAAGCTATCCCTTATTTTAAGAAAAGCAATAAAAATATAAAGAGCTGCAAAATTAGAAAGCAGAAAACTAATTTATTATAAATATTCTGAATCCTCACTCTTTAGTAATTAAATATGTGAGATTAGAGCCATCTACCGGTTGAAGTGTGATGTTACACAACCCAACTGTTGGACTATTAACAAAGCAGTGAGCCTTAGTCGTAGGAATTTAAATGGGGATGCACATGGGCAAAAATCATCTGGTCTAGGACGCTGGTTCAAAGGTTTAATAAAATACTCTCTTTTTATCAGGAAACCCAACATGTGTAACAAAGCAGGATCCCCCTGTAAAAGCCCCGGTAAGGGGCCTCCAACCCTGACCCTCAAATAAAGGAGTCACTCCACTAATTAGCCTGAGAAGCAGAGGCCAGGCCAATGAAACACCAGCCACGAGAGGTAGTTTGGGCAAATAACTGTGGTTTGGAAGGAGGCACAAAGAATGAACAGCATTAGCAACACTGTCTCTTACCCATCTTTCCGCTGAAGACATCTTAGACACACAATGCACAAAGGACAGTGATCAATGGTCACAGAGAAATGAAGAATAGGAGTAGGCACCTGAAAGGCTACAAACCTCTTTTCACAGGGACACAGCTTATGTGCTCATTTGATTACACACTTAAGAAAATACTAGTATAACTTTCCTGAAAATAAGAAATAAAAAAATAACACATTTGCTTTTTTACCGCAAGCCGGTAAGAACTTGAGTTTCTAGGTCCGGTGGGCTTTCACCAGCCAAGTCCTGGACTGGTCTAGTCTTGGAAACAAAAGCCCAGTTTCAGGTCCCAGCCTCCTCCCTTCAAAAGGGCATGGATGTCCATAGAATCGAGGCAAGAAATAGAGCTCTCCAAGACTCCTCTCTGAGGCAGAGACCCCCAGCCTGGACAGCAGCTTGTCAGCTAGGCTTGGGGTGACAGGCTGCAACAAAGTCCCAAAGACTCGCAAACATTCCAAGGCCACATGAAGCACAGTACCCAGCCAGGGAGCATCCACTGGGCTCTCCCAGTTCAGCTTCCATGGTGCATGCCTTTGGACAAAACCATTAGTTTGCCGGACACAGCTGGACACGGCCTCCAGAGCCTTATATATCTGAAAGTTACCATAGTGGTCTGCTACCTGCTTTGGCAAAGTGGCCACTGCGCTCACCAGAGCGTAATCCTCTGCCTGAGCACGAACTGATGGCCCCACCAACCCTGGCTCACTAGGGAAGCAGGTAGTGCAGAAGGCTGGGTAGGTCTCAGAAGGATTTATTCTTTTGGCAGTGCATCGGTTCAAGAGACCTCCCAAGGCATCTGCCAGCTCGGAGTTCAGCAACTTAACCACCTTTTCATCATAGTAGTCACAGTCCCAGTTGGGGACGCCCTGCCGAAGGAGAAAGTAGCGGAAGCCATCCACAGTATAGCGGTTAAGGCAAGTCCTAGGATCCACCACGTTGCCCAAGCTCTTGGACATCTTTTGGCCACAGACTGTCCAGTGGGAATGGACATAGATGCGCTGTGGCGGGCTCATGCCGGCCCCTAAGAGGAAGGCAGGCCAATAGATGGCATGGAATTTGAGAATGTCCTTACCTATGATATGAGAGGTGGCCGGCCACCAAGATTTGAACTCAGCATTTGGGTAGCCAATTACAGTGAGGTAGTTGACCAGGGCATCCAGCCATACATAGATGGTCTGCGAATCATCCCCGGGCACCGGAATGCCCCAGTGCAAGTGGCTACTTCTGCGAGACACGGACAGGTCGGGCAGCTCCTCGTCCAGCCACTGAAGAACTACGTGATGAAACGGTTCGGGAGTAATCGCCTGAGGGTTGCCCCGCAGCCACCGCTGGAGTGGCTCCCGGAACTGGGAAAGCCTGAAAATGTAGTTTTCTTCCTTGGTCCAGGATACTGGATGCCCGCTCTCGAGAGATACAGGAAACGAATCCCCCGATGGGCCCGGCTGCCGGGTGACCTTGGCCTCAGGCAGGAAGCACTCGTCGGAGGCGCAATACCAACCTTCATAGACGCCCTTGTAGAGCAGACCGCGCGACTTAAGCACTCCCCAGAAGTGCTGCACAGCCACCCGGTGCCGGGCCTCCGTGGTGCGGATGAAATCAGTGCAGGAGATACCGGCCTCCTGGAAAAGCTGCTGGAACTGCTCAGAGACTCGGTCGCACAGCTCGGTCGGGGCCAGGCCCGCAGTAGCTGCTGCCTGCTGAATCTTCAGCCCGTGCTCGTCGGTACCAGTGGAGAATCGCGTGGCGGTCGTGCTGGGACCTCGGAGGCGACGGTGGCGGCATAAGGCGTCCGCCAGTAGTGCCGAGTACAGGTGCCCGATGTGCGGCGCCGCGTTCACGTAGAAAATGGGTGTAGTGAAGTAGGCGCGCGCATCACAAGCATCATCGCGGGCACTGAGGGAGCCCGAACTGTAGTAGCGTAGGCCGAAGTCCTCCAGGAGAGAGAGCCTACTAGCCCCCGTGCGTCCTAGCAGCCGAAGGACAGACGTTCGCAGCATGGTGCAGACCGGCCGCCAGCGGAGGAGGCGGTGTTCTGACAGCACGTGTGAGAGGCGCATGCGCAGCCGGGTCTCGCCGCAGCTTCCGGCCGGAAAGCCAATGAAAGGCGGCCCCGAGCGCCGGCCCTCCCCGCCCGGCCCCGCCCCGCCCGCGCCTGCGCCCGCCGCAGGCCGAAAGCCACGGCGCCAGAGGTCCCCAAAGGACGGCGGCTTGCCAGAAAAATAGCTCAGAGTCGCCGGGTTTAGGAGAGGCTATGAAAGAAGACGAACCGCTTTGCCTTCGTATAACATACTGTGTTTCCTGCTTTGGATTGTAATTTTATATTTATGAATCTGTTTCCCCCCTAGGCTGAGCTGCTTGTAGGCAAGAGTTTTATATTCAGCCGTTTGTCTAAACCCCGTCCGTGGCTGTTGTTATATTGCAAGACAGAGTATGGCTCTGCACATGCCCAGTCAATATCTAAAATGTCATCTAAATTTTATCTTGGAGCCTGAATCAATCTGTAAGGGAGGGAGAGAGAAAAAAGATGAAAAATCATTACCTACAGCACTTTGAGAGAAGGATAAGAACTGAGAATGGAAGAAAAGTCTTTAAACAGTTTTTGTTGAATCAACAAAAGTAGATTTGTGATCTGCCAAGTTCTTGCCAAAGTTTATTGAGATCCAGGAAAGTAGAGTGCAATATGCTGTCACTGTGCATATAAAGAATAATTTTCAAATTTATTTCTCAAAAATAGTTAATTTTTTTTAATGGTCTTGAAGTTCTCTTAAAATAGTGTTTCTCAAGTTTGCTTTTAGTAATGGAACCTTAGAATTTTTGGGGGGGAGGAAACCTCAGGAGCCCAGAAATGAATTAATGTTAATCCCTGGTTCATAACACACTGTCATCTTTGATCTTTTTTTTTCATTTAATTTAAGTAGCATATACATTTAATAATAAAATGGAGCAGCTGTGAACCTACAACCCAATCTAAGAACTACAAGTGGTTTCAGAGCGTGGTCCCCAGAGCAGCAGAACTAGCAGCACCTGGAACTTCGTTCGATATGTATATTCTTAGGCCCCATCCCCCACCTACTGAATCAGAAAACTCTGAGGGTAGGGCCCAGGAATTTAGATTTTAAGGTGATTCTGATGCACATTAAAGTTTGAGAAACACTGAACTAGAAAATTACCAATGATTTAGATCTGTGTGCTCCTTTTCTTCTCTTACTGTCCTCCTCCCTGAGGTAGTCATTGTCCTGAATTTTGTTCTTGCACATTTGTGTTATCACATACATAGGATGTCTAAGTAACATTGTTTAATTTTGCTTGTATTTAAATATTCTAAAAAGGATATAATACTACATGTAGTCTTCAACTTGCCTTTTTATTCAACATTTTGTTACTATATTAATCCATATTGTTGCATGTAACTGCATTCATACGTTCTTAATACATGTTGCATGTAATTCATTCATTTTGACTGCTGTGTAATAACCTTTGACTGAACACATATAGTAACTTGGATCTGATTTCTGTAGTGATATGATGAAAGGTGGACCAATCGAATTCTGTATAAGAGATATAAAATATAACTTTGGATACTCAGTTGATGTGCTCTTATTTAATCCAGCAGTTTAAGAATGACCTACAACCATCTGGTCTTCAACAAAGTTGATAAAAACAAGCAATGGGCAAAAGACTCCCTATTCAATAAATGGTGCTTGGATAACTAGCTAGCCATATACAGATGAAACAGGACCCCCTTCCTATACCATATACAAAAATCAACTCAAAATGGATTAAAGACTTAAATGTAAAACCTAAAACTAAAAACCTTAGAAGGTAACCTGGGAAATACCATTCTGGACATAGGACCTGACAAAGATTTCATCATAAGGATGCCAAAAGCAATTGCAACAAAAACAAAAATTTACAAATGGGACCTAATTAAACTAAAGAGTTTCCGCACCACAAAATAAACTATCAACAGAGTAAGCAGACAATCTACAGAATGGGAGAAAATATTTTCAAACTACGAATCCAAGAAAGGTCTAATATCCAGGATCTATAAGGAATTTAAACAAATCAATAAGCAACAAACTTCATTAAAAAGGCAAAGGACATAAACAGACACTTCTCAAAAGAAGATAGACATGTGGCCAACAAGCATATAAAAAATGCTTAACATTACTCATCATTACAGTAATGCAAATCAAAATCACATTTAGATACCATCTCACACCAGTCAGAATGAATATTATTAAAAAGTCAAAAAACAGCAGATGCTAGCAAGGTTGCAGAGAAAAGGAACACATACACTGCTGGTGGGAATGTAAATTACTTCAGCCATTATAGAAAGCAGTTTGGTGATTTCTCGAACACAAAGCATAATTATGATTTGACTCGGCAATCTCATTATTGAGTATATATCCAAAGGAATATAAATCATTCTACTGTAAAAAAAAAAAAAAAACGCACTCCTATGTTTATTGCAGCACTCTTCACAATAGCAAAGACATGGAATCTTCCCTAAATGCCCATCAACAGTAGACTGAATAAAGAAAATGTACATGTACACCATGGAATACTATGCAACCATAAAAAAGAACAAGATCATGTTCTTTACAGCAACATGGGTGGAGCTGGATGCCATTATCCTAAGTTAACCAACACAGGAACAGAAAGCCAACTATCATATGTTCTCACAAGTGGGAGCAAAACATTGAGTACATATGGACACAAAAAAGGAGACAGCAGACACTGGGGCCTACTTGAGGGTGGAGGAAGGGAGGAGAGTGAGGACTAAAAAACCACCTATTGGGTACTATGCTTTTTACCTAGGTGGAGAAATAATCTGTACACCAAACTGCTGTGACACACAATTTACCTATATAACAAACAGGTACATGTACCCTGAACCTAATACAAGTTTTTTTAAAAATGGCAAGTGAACATAGGTAAAACTTAAAACTGGAAGGTATATACAGCACCCTCCAGAACTGGCAGATAAATTGAAGCTCAGTGTCTGAGAAACCAGGTTATCCAGAAATTCTTACTATTTTTTTTCCTTTTCCTTTTCCATTGAAGTACTGCCTCAGCATACAAGTGTGCTATTTTTTCTCCCATTTAAAAAAAAAATTCTCATCCTCCATTACTGCACCATTTCTTTCCCGCCCTTTAAAGCAGAACTCCTTAAAGAAATGGCCGTTGATACACACTTCAGTGATTCAAGTTTTCGCTCTTAGAAACAATACTACTATTAACACTGTTGTATATGTCTCCTGGTGCCTATATGCTAAAGTTTCTGTTGGACATATACATGGGAATGAAATTGCTGGATCATAGAGAGTATGAGTTTTCCATTTTTCAAAATAATGCCAAGTTATTTTCCAATGGTTAAACAAATTTACACTCTACTCAGCAATATACCCTTGAATAGATCTCTCCAGTACTTGGTATTGTCTGTCTTAATTTTTGTCAGTCAAATAGATGTAAAGTATTATCTCACTAGTGTTTATTTATAACAGCAGTATTCACAATAGACAAAAGGTGGAAACAGCCCAAATGTCCATCATCTGATGAATGGAGAAACAAATGTGATATATCTATACGATGCACTATTACTCAGCAATAAAAAAGAAAAAAGTGAGAGAGGGAAGATAGTGGTTAGGAGACAGGGCTGATGTGCAGCTCCCACTTGGATGGAGAGAACAGTGTGGGGAGATTCACACCATGAACTTTTGCTCCAGCAACCACTGCAGAAGCATATCAAGAAAACCAAAACAAATCACAGATCCTTTAAAATAAGTGGCAGGCCACTGCAAATTCCACAAGACAGGTGAAAAACTCTGGTGCTATCTCAAAAACACTACCTCCTGGCTAGAGGCCAACCAACTCAGGACATTACAGCAACTCATGACAGAACAACCCTGTTCCAAGGAAGGAGAAAATAACAGCTAATTCCACTGCCTGCAACACCCTGGCTAACCAGTGGTTCTGAATCTGTCCACGTGACAGCTTCACTGCTGGCATAACCAGCATTTGAGAAAGCAGACACTCTAAATGTATCTACAACCAAGGACCCTCACAGAGTCTACGTCACTCCCGTACCATCTCTACCAGAACAGGTGCTGGTATCCACAACTAGGAGACCTAAAGATGAATTGCATCACAGGACTCTTCACAGACATTCTCCAGCACCAGCCTAGAGTCTGGTAGCACCGCTGGGTGGCTAGACCCAGAAGAGCAATAACAATCAGTCTGCAGTCTGGCTCGCCAGAGCCCCATCTTTAGGGAAAGGAGGAGTGCACCACATCAAGGGATCACCCCATCAGACAAAAGAATCTGAGAAGCAGCCCTTGAGTTTCAGATTGTTCCACTGAAATAGTCTACCCAAATGAGCAAGAATCAGAAAAGTAATTCTGGTATTATGACAAAACAAGTTTCTATAACACCCCCAAAAGACCACACTAGCTCCCAGCAATGGATCCAAACCAAGAAGAAATCTCTGAATTGCCAGAATAAAAATTCAGAAGGGTGATTATTAAGCTTCTGGAAAAGATACCAGAGAAAGAAATTTTAAAAAACAATACAGAGTATGGATGAAAAATGCTTCAGAGAAATAGATATCATAAAGAAAAAAATATCGAAACATCTGAAAATGAAAGACACATTTAGAGAAATACAAAATGCACTTAAAAGGTTCAACAACATAATCAAACAAGTAGAAGAAGAACTTCAGAGCTCAAAGACAATGCTTTTAAATTAACCCAATCAGACAAGGACAAAGAAAAAAGAATATTTTAAAAAAATAAACAGGCCGGGCATGGCTGGGATTACCCAGCATTTTGAGGATCGCCTGAGGTCAGGAGTTCGAGGCCAGTCTGGCCAACATGGTGAAACCCTGTCTCTAGGAAAAACACAAAAAAATTAGCCGGGTGTGGTGGTGTGCGCCTGTAATCCCAGCTACTCGCGAAGGTGAGGAAGGGGAATTGCTTGAACCAGGGAGGTGGAGGTTGCGGTGAGCCAAGATCGGGCCACTGCACTCCAGCCTGGGCAAGAGAGCGAGACTTCGTCTCAAGAAAAAAAAAAAAGAACAAGACCTCCAAGAAAGTTGGGACTATGTTAAACAGCCAAACCTAAGAATAATTGGTGTTCCTGAGGAAGAAGATAAATCTAAGAGTTTGGAAAACATGTTTGAGGGAATAATCAAGGAAAACCTCCCTGGCCTCACTAGAGATCTAGACATCCAAATAGAAGAAACTCTAAGAACATCTGGGAAATTCATCACAAAAAGATCATCACCCAGGCACATAGTCATCAGGTTATCTAAAGTCAAGACAAAGGAAAGAATCTTAAGAACTGTGAGGCAAAAGCATCAAGTAACCTATAAAGGAAAATCTAACAGATTAACAACAGATTTTTCAGCAGAAACCTTACAAGCCAGAAGGGACTGGGTTTATCTTTAGCCTCCTCAAATAAAATAATTGCCAGCCAAGCATTTTGTATCTAGCAAAACAAAGCTTCATAAATGAAGGAAAAATAAAATATTTTTTAGACAAAAAAATGCCGAGAGAATTCACCACTACCAAGCCAGCACTACAAGAATTGCTAAAAGGAGTTCTAAATCTTGAAATGAAACCTTGAAATACATCAAAATAGAAACTCCTTAAAGCATAAATCTCACAGGGCCTATAAGCCAATAACACAATGGAAAAAAAACAACAAGGTATTTAGTCAACAACTAGCACTATGAATAAAACGGCACCTCACATCTCAGTACTAATGTTGAATGTAAGTGGCCTAAACGCTCCACTTAAAATTTACAGAATGTCTCAAGGATTTAGAACTAGAAATACCATTTGACCTAGCCATCCCATTACTGGGTATATACCCAAAGGATTATAAATCATGCTGCTATAAAGACACATGCACACGTATCTTTATTGCGGCACTATTCACAATAGCAAAGACTTGGAACCAACCCAAATGCCCATCAATGATAGACTGGATTAAGAAAATGTGGCACATATATACCATGGAATACTATGCAGCCATAAAAAAGGATGAGTTCATGTCCTTTGTAGAGACATGGATGAAGCTGGAAACCATCATTCTGAGCAAACTATCACAGGGACAGAAAACCAAACATCGCATGGTCTCACTCATAGGTGGAAACTGAACAAGGAGAACACTTGGACACAGGGTGGAGAACATCACACACCGGGGCCTATCATGGGGTGGGGGAGGGGGGAGGGATAGCATTAGGAGATATACCTAATGTAAACGACGAGTTAATGGGTGCAGCACACCAACATGGCACATGTATACCTATGTAACAAACCTGCACATTGTGCACATGTACCCTAGAACTTAAATTATAATAATTTTAAAAACTATTTTAAATAATTTTAACAGCTTTAAATAATCTATTATATGCCAATACATAAATAATAACATTTCAAGTTAAAAAAAAATTTTACAGAATGGCAGAATGGATAAAAATCCACCAAACAAGTATCTGCTGTCTTCAAGATACTCACCTAATACATGAGGACTCACATAAATCTAAGAGAAAGTGGTGGAAAAAGATATTCCATGCAAATGGAAACCAAAAGGGAGCAGGAGTAGTTATTCTTGTATCAGACAAAACAAATTTTAAAGCAACAACAGTTTAAAAAGATAAAGAGGGACAATTATATAATGATTTAAAAAATCAGTCCAACAGGAAAATATCACAATCCTAAATATATACGCACCTAACATGGGAGGTCTCAGATTTATGAAACAATTATTACTAGACATAAGAAATGAGATAGACGGCAACACAATAATAGTGGGGACTTCAGTACTCTACTAACAGCATGGACAGGTCATCAAGACAGAAAATCAACAAAGAAACAATGGACTTAAGCTATACCCTAGAACAAATGGACTTATCCGATATTTCTAGAACATTCTACCCAAAAACTGCAGAATATACACTCTTTTCATCAGCACGTAGAACATTCTCCAAGATAGACCATATGATAGGCCACAAAACAAATATCAATAAATTTTTTAAAATTGAAATTATATCAAGTACCCTCTCAGACCACAGTGGAATAAAATTGGATATTCACTGAATGGTAATAGGGACACAACTTATCAAAGCCTCTGGGATACAGTAAAAGTGGTGGTAGGAGGAAAGTTCATAGCATTAAATGCCTACATCAAAAAAACTGAAGAGCACAAATAATCTAAGGTCACACTTCAAGAAATCAGAAAAACAAGAACAAACCAAACCCAAGCCGAGCAGAAGAAAATAAATAACAAAGATCAGAGCAGAACTAAATGAAATTGAAACCAAAAAACAATATAAAAGATAAATGAAACAAAAAGCTGGTTCTTTGAAAAGATAAACAAAATTAATAGACCATTAGCAAAGTTAACCAAGAAAAGAAAGATCCAAATAAGCTCAATTAGAAATGAAACAGGAGATATTACAACTGATACCACAGAAATACAAAAGATCATTCAAGGCTACTATGAACACCTTTACACACACACACTAGAAAATCTAGAGGAGACAGATAAACTCCTGGAAATATACAACCCTCCTAGATTAAACTAGGAAGAAATAGAAACTGAACAGACCAATAACAAGCAGCAAGACTGAAATAGTAATTTTTAAAATTGCCAACAAAAAAAATGTCCAAGAGCAGATGGATTCACAGCTGAATTCTCTCAGGCATTCAAAAAGAATATACCAATCTTACTTAAACTATTCCAAAAGAATAGTTCTGTGAAGGCAGTATCACCCAAACACCAAAACCAGGAAAGCACATAACAAAAAAATAGAACATTACAGACCAATATCCTTGAAGAACATAGACGCAAAAATCCTTAACAAAATACCAGCTAGCCAAATCCAACAAATACTAGCTAACCAAATCCAATACTAGCTAGCCGAATATCAAAATGATAATCCACCATAATCAAGTGGGTTTCATACCAGGGATGCAGGAATGGTTTAACATATGCAAGTCAATAAGTGTAATACACCACATAAACAGAATTAAAAACAAACATCATATGATCATCTCAATAGATACATAAAAAGCATTTGACAAAATCCAGCATTGCTTTATGATTAAAACCCTCAGCAAAATCAGCATACTGCAAGGTAGTAAAAGCCATCTATGACAAACCCACAGCCAACATTATACTGAATGGAGAAATGTTGAAAGCATTCCGCCTGAGAACTGGAACAAGACAAGGATGTCCACTTGCACCACTTCTATTCAACATAGTACTGGAAGTCTTAGACAGAGCAATTAGACAAGAGAAAGAAATAAAGGGCGTCCAAATCGGTAGTGGAAGCCAAACTGTCACTGTTTGCTAATGATATGATCATATACCTGGTTGAGAACAGTGGCTCACATCTGTAATCCTAACCCTTTGGGAGGCCGAGGCACGTGAATCACTTGAGGTCAGGAATTTGAGACCAGCCTGGCCAACATGGTGAAACCCCATCTCTACTAAAAATACAAAAATTACCCAGGCATGATGGTGGGCACCTGTAATCCCAGCTACTTGGGAGGCTGAAGCAGAAGAATCTGCTTGAATTCAGGAGGTAGAGATTGCAGTGAGCCGAGATTGCACCACTGCACTCCAGGCTACGTGACAGAGTGAGACTCCATCTCAAAAAATAAAAATAAAGTAAAAATAAAAATGATCATATACCTAGAAAACCCTGAAGACTCATCCAAAAAGCTCCTAAATCTGATAAATGATAAATGAATTCAGTAAAGTTCAGGATACAAAATTAATGTATGCAAATCAGTAGCACTGCTATGCACCAACAATGACCAAGCTGAGAAATCAAGAACTCAACCCATTTTACAACAGCTGCAAAAAAATAAAATAAAATACTTAGGAATATACCTAACCAAGGAGGTGAAAGGAGAACTATGAAACACTGCTAAAAGAAATCATAGATGACACAAACAAATGGAAACATGTCCCATGCTCATAGATGAGTAGAATCAATATTGTAAAAATAAATATACTGCCAAGAGCAATCTACAAATTCAATTCAGTTCCCATGAAAATAGCATCATCATTCTTCACAGAACTAGAAAGAACAATCCTAAAATTCATATGGAACCAAAAAGGAGCCCACATAACTAAAGCAAGACTAAGCAAAACTAACAAATCTGGTAGTATCACATTACCCCCACTTCAAACTATGCTACAAGTTTATAGTTACCAAAACAGCATGGTACTAGTATTAAAAATAGGCACGTTGGCGGGGCACAGTGGCTCACACCTGTAATCCCAGCACTTTGGGAGGCTGAGGCAGGCGGATCACCTACCTGAGACCGGGAGTTTGAGACCAGCCTGACCAACATGGTGAAACCCTATCTCTACTAAAAATACAAAATTAGCTGGGCATGGTGGTGCATGCCTGTAATCACAGCTACTTGGGAATCTGAGGCAGGAGAATTGCTTGAACCTGGGAGGCAGAGGTTGCAGTGAGCCGAGATGGTGCCATTGCACTCCAGCCTGGGCAATGAGAGTGAAACTCCATCTCAAAAAAAAAAAAAAAAAAAGTCACGTAGACCAATGGAACAAAATAGAGAACCCAGAAATAAAGCCAGATATTTACAGGCAACTGATCTTTGACAAAGCAAACAAAAACATAAAGTGGGGAAAGGCCATCCTATTCAACAAATGGTGCTGGGATAACTGGCAAGCCACATGTAGAAGAATGAAGCTGGATCCTCATTTCTCACCTTATACAAAAATCAACTCAAGGTGGAACAAAGACAAACCTAAGACCTGCAACCATAAAAATTCTAGAAGATAACTTCAGAAAAACTCTTCTAGACATTGGCTTAGGCAAAAAGGTCATGACCAAGAACTGAAAAGCAAATGCAACATAAACAAAGAGAAATAGATGGGACCTAAGTCAACTAAAAAGTTTCTGCACAGCAAAAGAAATAATCAGCAGAGTAAACAGACACCCTACAGAATGGGAGAAAATATTCACAAACTGTGCATCTGACAAAGGACTAATATCTAGAATCTACAAGGAACTCAAATCAGCAAGAAAGGAAACAAATAATCCCATTAAAATGTGGGCAAAGGACACAAATACACAATTCTCAAAAGAAGACATACAAATGACCAACAAACATATGAAAAAAGGCTCAACATCACTAATTATCAGGAAAATGCAAATTAAAACTGGGATGACATACCACTTTACTCCTGCAAGAATGGCCATAATTAAAAACTCAAAAAATAACAGATGTTGGCATGGGTGTGTTGAAAAGGGAACACCTTTACACCGCTGGTGGGAA
Source organism: Symphalangus syndactylus (assembly GCF_028878055.3). Lineage (NCBI taxonomy): Eukaryota > Metazoa > Chordata > Mammalia > Primates > Hylobatidae > Symphalangus > Symphalangus syndactylus. The sequence continues at coordinate 101,858,244 of NC_072430.2, read as the reverse complement.
CATAAACTAGTACAACCACTATGGAAAACAGTATGGAGATTCCTTAAAGAACTAAAAGTAGAGCTACCATTTGATCCAACAATCCCACTAGTCGATGTCTACCAAGAGGAAAGGAAGTCATTGTATGAAAAAGACACTTGCACAAACTTGTTTATAGCAACACAATTCACAATTGAAAAAATATAACCAGCCAGGGGATGGAGCCAAGATGGCCGAATAGAAACAGCTCCGGTCTCCAGCTCCCAGCCCCAGCGACACAGAAGACGGGTGATTTCTGCAATTCTGCTTGAGGTACCGGTTTCATCTCACTAGGGAGTGCCTAACAGTGGGTGCAGGACAGTCGGTGAAGCGCACTGTGCGTGCCAGCCGAAGCAGGGCGAGGCATTGCCCCACTCGGGAAGCGCAAGGGGTCAGGGAGTTCCCTTTCCTAGTCAAAGAAAGGGGAAACAGACGGCACCTGGAATATCGGGTCAGTCCCATCGTAATACTGCGCTTTTCCAACGGGCCTGGAAAATGGCACACTAGGAGATTGTGTCCCGCACCTGGCTCGGAGGGTCCTATGCCCACGGAGGCTCGCTGATTGCTAGCACAGCAGTCTGAGATCAAGCTGCAAGGCGGCAGCGAGGCTGGGGGAGGGGCCCCCGCCATTGCCCAGGCTTGCTTAGGTAAACAAAGCAGCCAGGAAGCTCGAACTGGGTGGAGCCCACCACAGCTCAAGGAGGCCTGCCTACCTTTGTAGGCTCCACCTCTGGGGGCAGGGCACAGACAAACAAAAACTCAGCAAGAACCTCCACAGACTTAAATGTCCCTGTCTCACTGACAGCTTTGAAGAGAGTAGTGGTTCTCCCAGCACGCAGCTGGAGATCTGAGAACGGACAGACTGCCTCCTAAAGTGGGTCCCTCACCCCTGAGCAGCCTAACTGGGAGGCACCCCCCCAGTAGGGACAGACTGACACCTCATTCAACCGGGTATTCCTCTGAGACAAAACTTTCAGAGGAACTATCAGACAGCTGAATTTGTGGTCTCACGAAAATCCGCTGTTCTGCAGCCACTGCTGCTGACACCCAGCCAAACAGGGTCTGGAGTGGACCTCTAGTAAACTCCAACAGACTTGCAGCTGAGGGTCCTGTCTGGTAGAAGGAAAACTAACAAACAGAAAGGACATCCACACCAAAAACCCATCTGTACATCACCATCATCAAAGACAAAAAGTAGATAAAACCACAAAGATGGGGAAAAAACAGAGCACAAAAACTGGAAACTCTAAAAAACAGAGCACCTCTCCTCCTCCAAAGGAATGCAGTTCCTCACCAGCAACGGAACAAAGCTGGATGGAGGATGACTTTGATGAGTTGAGAGAAGAAGGCTTCAGACGATCAAACTACTCTGAGCTACGAGAGGAAATTCAAAACAATAGCAAAGAAGTTAAAAACTTTGAAAAAAAATTAGAAGAATGGATAACTAGAATAACCAATGGAGAGAAGGGCTTAAAGGAGCTGATGGAGCTGAAAGCCAACTTTCGAGAACTACGTGAAGATTGCAGAAGCCTCAGTAGCAGATGCGATCAACTGGAAGAAAGGGTATCGCTGATGGAAGATGAAATGAATGAAATGAAGAGAGAAGGGAAGTTTAGAGAAAAAAGAATAAAAAGAAATGAACAAAGCCTCCAAGAAATTTGGGACTATGTGAAAAGACCAAACCTACGTCTGATTGGTGTACCTGAAAATGATGGGGAGAATGGAACCAAGTTGGAAAACACTCTGCAAGATATTATCCAGGAGAACTTCCCCAATCTAGCAAGGCAGGCCAGCATTCAGATTCAGGAAATACAGAGAACGCCACAAAGATACTCCTCGAGAAGAGCAACTCCAAGACACATAATTGTCAGATTCACCAAAGTGGAAATGAAGGAAAAAATGTTAAGGGCAGCCAGAGAGAAAGGTCAGGTTACCCACAAAGGGAAGCCCATCAGACTAACAGCTGATCTCTCAGCAGAAACTCTACAAGCCAGAAGAGAGTGGGGGCCGATATTCACCATTCTTAAAGAAAAGAATTATCAACCCAGAATTTCCTATCCCGCCAAACTAAGCTTCATAAGTGAAGGAGAAATAAAATACTTTACAGACAAGCAAACGCTGAGTGATTTTGTCACCAACAGGCCTGCCCTAAAAGAGCTCCTGAAGGAAGCACTAAACATGGAAAGGAACAACCAGTACCAGCCACTGCAAAAACATGCCAAACTGTAAAGACCATCGAGGCTATAGCAACTAACGAGCAAAATAACCAACTAACATCATAATGACAGGATCAGATTCACACATAACAATATTAACGTTAAATGTAAATGGGCTAAATGCTCCAATCAAAAGACACAGACTGGCAAACTGGATAAGGAGTCAGGACCCATCAGTGTGCTGTATTCAGGAAACCCATCTCACGTGCAGAGACACACATAGACTCAAAATAAAGGGATGGAGGAAGATCTATCAAGCAACTGGAAATCAAAAAAAGGCAGGGGTTGCAATCCTAGTCTCTGATAAAATACACTTTAAACCAACAAAGATCAAAAGAGACAAAGAAGGCCATTACATAATGGTAAAGGGATCAATTCAACAAGAAGAGCTAACTATCCTAAATATATATGCACCCAACACAGGAGCACCCAGATTCATAAAGCAAGTCCTCAGTGACCTACAAAGGGACTTAAACTCCCACACAATAATAATGGGAGATTTTAACACCCCACTGTCAGCATTAGACAGATCAACGAGACAGAAAGTTAACAAGGATATCCAGGAATTGAACTCAGCTCTACACAAAGTGGACCTAATAGACATCTACAGAACTCTCCACCCCAAGTCAACAGAATATACATTTTTTTCAGCACCACACCACACCTATTCCAAAATTGACCACATAGTTGGAAGTAAAGCTCTCCTCAGCAAATGTAAAAAAACAGAAATTATAACAAACTGTCTCTCAGACCACAGTGCAATCAAACTAGAACTCAGGATTAAGAAACTCACTCAAAACCGCTCAACTACATGGAAACTGAACAACCTGCTCCTGAATGACTATTGGGTACATAATGAAATGAAGGCAGAAATAAAGATGTTCTTCGAAACCAATGAGAACAAAGACACAACATACCAGAATCTCTGGGACACGTTCAAAGCAGTGTGTAGAGGGAAATTTATAGCACTAAATGCCCACAAGAGAAAGCAGGAAAGATCCAAAATTGACACCCTAACATCACAATTAAAAGAACTAGAAAAGCAAGAGCAAACACATTCAAAAGCTAGCAGAAGGCTAGAAATAACTAAAATCAGAGCAGAACTGAAGGAAATAGAGACACAAAAAACCCTTCAAAAAATTAATGAATCCAGGAGCTGGTTTTTTGAAAAGATCAACAAAATTGATGGACCGCTAGCAAGACTAATAAAGAAGAAAAGAGAGAAGAATCAAATAGATGCAATAAAAAACGAAAAAGGGGATATCACCACCGATCCCACAGAAATACAATCTACCATCAGAGAATACTACAAACACCTCTATGCAAATAAACTAGAAAATCTAGAAGAAATGGATAAATTTCTCGACAAATACACCCTCCCAAGACTAAACCAGGAATAAGTTGAATCTCTGAATAGATCAATAACAGCTTCTGAAATTGTGGCAATAATCAATAGCTTACCAACCAAAAAGAGTCCAGGACCTGATGGATTCACAGCTGAATTCCACCAGAGGTACAAGGAGGAACTGGTACCATTCCTTCTGAAACTATTCCAATCGATAGAAAAAGAGGGAATCCTCCCTAACACATTTTACGAAGCCAGCATCATCCTGATACCAAAACCTGGCAGAGACATAACCAAAAAAGAGAATTTCAGACCAATATCCTTGATGAACATTGATGCAAAAATCCTCAATAAAATACTGGCAAACCGAATCCAGCAGCACATCAAAAAGCTTATCCACCATGATCAAGTGGGCTTCATCCCTGGGATGCAAGGCTGGTTCAACATACGCAAATCAATAAATGTAATCCAGCATATAAACAGAACCAAAGACAAAAACCACATGATTATCTCAATAGATGCAGAAAAGGCCTTTGACAAAATTCAACAACCCTTCATGCTAAAAACTCTCAATAAATTAGGTATTGATGGGACGTATCTCAAAATAATAAGAGCTATCTACGACAAACCCACAGCCAATATCATACTGAATGGGCAAAAACTGGAAGCATTCCCTCTGAAAACTGGCACAAGACAGGGATGCCCTCTCTCACCACTCCTATTCAACATAGTGCTGGAAGTTCTGGCCAGAGCAATCAGGCAGGAGAAGGAAATAAAGGGTATTCAATTAGGAAAAGAGGAAGTCAAATTGTCCCTGTTTGCAGATGACATGATTGTATATCTAGAAAACCCCATTGTCTCAGCCCAAAATCTCCTTAAGCTGATTAGCAACTTCAGCAAAGTCTCAGGATACAAAATTAATGTACAAAAATCACAAGCATTCTTGTACACCAATCACAGACAAACAGAGAGCCAAATCATGAGTGAACTCCCATTCACAATTGCTTCAAAGAGAATAAAATACCTAGGAATCCAACTTACAAGGGATGTGAGGGACCTCTTCAAGGAGAACTACAAACCACTGCTCAATGAAATAAAAGAGGATACAAACAAATGGAAGAACATTCCATGCTCATGGGTTGGAAGAATCAATATCGTGAAAATGGCCATACTGCCCAAGGTAATTTATAGATTCAATGCCATCCCCATCAAGCTACCAATGACTTTCTTCACAGAATTGGAAAAAACTACTTTAAAGTTCATATGGAACCAAAAAAGAGCCCGCATCGCCAAGTCAATCCTAAGCCAAAAGAACAAAGCTGGAGGCATCACGCTACCTGACTTTAAACTATACTACAAGGCTACAGTAACCAAAACAGCATGGTACTGGTACCACAACAGAGACATAGATGAATGGAACAGAACAGAGCCCTCAGAAATGATGCCGCATAGCTACAACTATCTGATCTTTGACAAACCTGACAAAAACAAGAAATGGGGAAAGGATTCCCTATTTAATAAATGGTGCTGGGAAAACTGGCTAGCCATATGTAGAAAGCTGCAACTGGATCCCTTCCTTACACCTTATACAAAAATTAATTCAAGATGGATTAAAGACTTATATGTTAGACCTAAAACCATTAAAATCCTACAAGAAAACCTAGGCAATACCATTCAGGACATAGGCGTGGGCAAGGACTTCATGTCTAAAACACCAAAAGCAATGGCAACAAAAGCCAAAATCGACAAATGGGATCTCATTAAACTAAAGAGCTTCTGCACAGCAAAAGAAACTATCATCAGAGTGAACAGGCAACCTACAGAATGGGAGAAAATTTTTGCAACCTACTCATCTGACAAAGGGCTAATATCCAGAATCTACAATGAACTCAAACAAATTTACAAGAAAAAAACAAACAACCCCATCAAAAAGTGGGCAGAGGACATGAACAGACACTTCTCAAAAGAAGACATTTATGCAGCCAAAAAACACATGAAGAAATGCTCATCATCACTGGCCATCAGAGAAATGCAAATCAAAACCACAGTGAGATACCATCTCACACCAGTTAGAATGGCCATCATTAAAAAATCAGGAAACAACAGGTGCTGGAGAGGATGTGGAGAAATAGGAACACTTTTACACTGTTGGTGGGACTGTAAACTAGTTCAACCATTGTGGAAGTCAGTGTGGCGATTCCTCAGGGATCTAGAACTAGAAATACCATTTGACCCAGCCATCCCATTACTGGGTATATACCCAAAGGACTATAAATCATGCTGCTATAAAGACACATGCACACGTATGTTTATTGCGGCACTATTCACAATAGCAAAGACTTGGAACCAACCCAAATGTCCAACAACGATAGACTGGATTAAGAAAATGTGGCACATATACACCATGGAATACTATGCAGCCATAAAAAATGATGAGTTCGTGTCCTTTGTAGGGACATGGATGAAACTGGAAAACATCATTCTCAGTAAACTATCGCAAGGACAAAAAACCAAACACCGCATGTTCTCACTCATAGGTGGGAATTGAACAATGAGAACTCATGGACAGAGGAAGAGGAACATCACACTCCGGGGACTGTTGTGGGGTGGGGGGAGGGGGGAGGGACAGCATTAGGAGATACACCTAATGCTAAATGACGAGTTAATGGGTGCAGGAAATCAACATGGCACATGGATACAAATGTAACAAACCTGCACATTGTGCACATGTACCCTAAAACCCTAAAGTATAATAAAAATAAATAAATAAATAAAATAAAATAAAATAAAAATAAACAAAAAATATATATAAAAAATATATATATATAACTAGCCTAAAAAAATATAGAACCAGCCTAAATGCCCATCAACCAACAAGTGGGTTGGTTGTATACCAGAAAATGGGGTATATGTATACCATGGAATACTACTCAGCCATTATTTCATTTGTACATTCATACAAATGAAATAATGGCATTCACAGCAACCTGGATGGAGCTGGAGACCATTATTCTAAGTGAAGTAACTCGGGAATGGAAAACCGTGTATCATATGTTCTCACTTACAAGCGGGAGCTAAGCCATGAGGTCACAAAGGCATAAGAATGATATAATGGACTTCGGGGACTGTGGGGGAAAGGTGGGAGGTGGGTGAGGGATAAAAGACTACATATTGACGCTGGATGCGGTGGCTCACACCTGTAGTCTTAACATTCTGGGTGGCCAAGGCAGGTGGATCGCTTGAGGCCAGGAGTTACAGACCAGCCTGGCCAACATGGTGAAACCCCGTCTCTACTAAAAATACAAAAATTAGCGAGGCATGGTGGTGCGTGCCTGTAATTCCAGCTACTCGGGAGGCTGAGGTGCAAGAATCACTTGAATGCGGGGCGATGGCAGCGGTTGCAGTGAGCCGAGATCACGCCACTGCCCTCCAGCCTAGGCACCACGACAAGACTCCACGAAAAAAAAAAATACTACATATTGGGTACAGCTCCGTGATGGGTGCACCAAAATCTCAGAAATCACCACTAAATAAGTTTTTCATGTAACCAAACACCACCTGTTACCCTAAAAGTATTGAAATAAAATTTTTTAAAAAAAATTTTAAAAGGAAAAAAAAGAGGAAGAGAGTGATGATACCCCTGTCTCTCTCTTTCTTTCAAAACCTAGCTGACCTTCCCCTGAAAGTAGGTCACGAGATCCTCATTCCAGACAAAGAGCTTCTCCTTATACCCAGAGGAAAGAAATGTTCTCAAGACAGAGGCACCAAGAAGAATCTCAACAAATAGGTTTTGCTGAGTTCCCCCAGTTTATTACCATTAGATGACATCCATCTGTCATCCAATCATACCTCTGCAGCCAAACTTTCCTGAAAAATACACAACTTTCCCTATTTCTTTAAGCCTTTATTTCTGCAGGTTCCTGTGTAATCTAAAATTTATATTAAATAAATTTGTGTTTAAAAAAAAATGGCTGGGCACGGTGACTCATCATGCCTGTAATCCCAGCATCTTGGTAGGCCAAGGCAGGTGGATCACTTGCAGCCAGGAGTTAGAGACCAGCCTGGCCAACATGGCGAAACCCCAACTCTACTAAAAATACAAAAAAATTAGCTGGGCATGCTGGCCCCTGCCTGTAGTCCCAGCTACTCAGGAGGCAGAGGCACAAGAATTGCTTGAACCTGGGAGGCAGAGGTTCAGCGAGCTGAGATCATACCACTGCACTCCAACCTGGGCCACAGAGTGAGACTCAGCCAAAATAAAATAAAATAAAATAAAGTAAATCCAGACACAAAAGGCCACATACTGTATGATTCCATTATATGAAATATCCAGAACAGGCAAATGTATAGAGACAGGAGGTAGGTAAGTGGTTACCAGGGGCTCGGGGAAAATTGGAATGGAGAGTGAATGCTTAGTTGGTAATGGGGTTTCCTCTTGGGATGATGAAAAGTTCTGGAGCTAGATAGTGGTGTTCATTGTACAACATTGTGAATGTACTTAATGCCATTGAATTGTACACTTTAAAATGTACAAGGTGGTAGGTTTTATACAGTATTATTTATACTTTGCCACAACTTTTTTAAATGTTACCTTGTTGTGGTTTGGATTTACATTTATCCAAATACAATTGAAGTTGAGCATCTCCTCATATATACTTGAACCATATGTGTTACTTTGCCTGTGACATGCCTATTTATATTTTGTGCCTGTTTTTCTATTGGCTTGTCTTTTTCTTTACTTATTTGCAGGAGTTCTTTATGTACTTTTTCTGTATGCATTTTTTTAGATTTATTTTTTAAATTGGCACAACTGTACATAATTATGAAACACAGTCATGTTTCAATACATATAGTGTATAGTGATCAGATCAGAGTACTTAGCATAAGTCATCCCAAACATTTATCATTTATTTGTGTTGGGAACATTCAGTATCGTCTCTTCTAGTTACTTGGAAAATATATATAATATGTCTTTGTTAACTAAAGTAACACTACAGTGCTGTAGAATACTAGAACTTATTCCCCCTATCTAGCTGAAATTTTGTATCTTTTAACAAATCTCTCCTTATCACCCCCACTTCCCTCTACCCTTCTCAGCCTCTAGTAACCTCTGTTCCACTCTTTTATAAGATCAACTATGCTGGATTCCACATATGAGCGAGCTCATATGGTATTTGTCTTTCTGTGTCTGGCTTATTAACATAATGTCCTCCAGGTTCTTCTGTATTGCCACAAATAAGAGGATTTCATTCTTTTTTATGACTGAATAGTATTCGCGCGTGTGTGTGTGTGTGTGCACGCACACACATTTTCTTTATCCATTCATCCGTTGAAAGACACTAAGGTTGCTTCCATGTCTTGGCTATTGTGATTACTGCTACAATAAACATGGAGGTGCCAATGTTTCTTTGACACACTGACATCCTTTCCTCTGGATAAATACCTAGTAATGGGATTGCCGGATACTATTCCTTTATTAGTTGATAATTTGCAAATATCACCCACCAATTTGTATCTTGCCTTTTCATATTAAGGAGTCTTAATCAATAGAAGCCTTAATTATATTTATTAAATTTTATTTTATGATTATCATTTTTACCTTAAAAACACTCTTGTACTCTAAGTCAGAATAAATATCCATATTTTCACATAAAAGTGTAAAATTTTTGCTTTTTATCCTAAGCAAAAAGAACAAAGTTGGAGGCATCACACTACCTGACTTCAAACTATACTACAAGGCTACAGTAATAAACACAGCATGGTACTGGTACCAAAACAGATATATAGACCAATGGAGCCGAACAGAGACCTCAGAAATAACACCACACATCTACAACCATCTGATCTTCAACAAACCTGACAAAAACAAGCAATGGGGAAAGGATTCCCTGTTTAATAAATGGTGCTGGGAAAACTGGCCAGCCTTATGCAGAAAACAGAAACTGGACCCCTTCCTTACACCTTACACAAAAATTAACTCAAGATGGATTAAAGACTTAAATGTAAAACTCAAAACCATAAAAACCCTTGTAGAAAACCTAGAGAATATCATTCAGGACATAGGCATGGGAAAAGACTTCATGACTAAAACACCAAAAGCAATTGCAACAAAAGCCAAAATTGACAAATGGGGTCTAATTAAACTAGAGAGCTTCTGCACAGCAAAAGAAACTACCATCAGTGTGAACAGGCAACCTACAGAATGGGAGAAAATTTTTGCAATCTATCCATCTGGCAAAGGTCTAATATCCAAAATCTACAAGGAACTTAAACAAATTTACAAGAAAAAAACAAACATCCCCATCAAAAAGTGGGTGAAGGATATGAACAGACACTTCTCAAAAGAAGACATTTATGCAGGCAACAAACATATGAAGAAAAGCTCATTATCACTGCTCATTAAAGAAATGCAAGTCAAAACCACAATGAGATACTATCTCACGCCAGTTAGAATGGCAATTATTAAAAAGTCAGGAAACAACAGATGCTGGAGAGGATGTGGAGAAATAGGAACGCTTTTACATTGTTGGTAGAAGTGTAAATTAGTTCAAGCATTGTGGAAGACAGTGTGGCGATTCCTGCAGGATCTAGAATCAGAAATACCATTTGACTCAGCAACCCCATTACTGGGTATATACCCAAAGGATTAGAAATCATTCTACTATAAAGACACATGCACATGTATGTTTATTGCAGTACTATTTACAATAGCAAAGACTTGAAACCAACCCAAATGCCCATCAATGATAGACTGGATAAAGAAAATGTGGCACATACACACCATGGAATATTATGCAGCCATAAAAAAGAATGAGTTCATGTCCTTTGCAGGAACATGGACATAGCTGGAAACCATCATTCTCAGCAAACTAACACAGGGACAGAAAACCAAGTACTGCATTTTCTCACTCATAAGTGTGAGTTGAACAATGAAAACACATGGACACAAGGAGGGGAACATCACACACCAGGGCCTGTCGGGGGGTGGGGGGCAAGAAGAGGGAGAGCATTAGGAGAAATACCTAAGGCGTGTGGGGCTTAAAACCTAGAAGACAGGTTGGTAGGTACAGCAAAAACCACCATGGCACATGTATACCTGTGTAACAAACCTGCACATTCTCCACATGCATCCCAGAACTTAAAGTAAAATTTTAAAAAGTAAAGAAAAAAGAAAAAGAAATATAAAAGAAATTTTTAAAGAATTGCTTTCGATGTTTAAGTTCTTTATATAGAACTGAAAGTTTCGTGTATAGCAGGAGGTAGGGATCCAATTTTTCCCCATATGGATAACCAGTTTTCTCAGTTCCATTTCTCCACTGACCTACCATGCCACCTTCATCATATATTACATTTTCATGTGCCAGGTCTGTTTCTAGGCTCTTTAGCTGTTGTATTGGCTAATTTATTTATGCCTTGCTAAAAACACTATTTTAATTACTGTAGCTTTATACTAAATTTTAATACATGAAGAATTTACCTGTCCTCCGTATTCTTCTTCAGAAGAATCTTAGCCATTTTTTGCCCTTTTATCTTCCACATAACTATTAAAATCAACTTGACAAGTTCCCTCCAAAAGACCTGTTGGGTTTAGGTCACCATTGCATTAAATCTATAGCTCAATGATAGGTGTCAAGGGCTGGGGAGGTTGACATATTTACTATATTAAGGGTTCCTAAAAATGACTATGAATATATACCCATTTACTTAAATCTCCTTTAATGCTGTTCAGTAAAGTTTTATGATTTTCTACATATAAGTGTGGCTTAATATTTTGATGGATTTATTCCTAGTTTATTTCTAATGTAAATGGTGTCATGTTCTGATAGTTAGGGCTTTTAAATTGTTTGTTACTGGTGTATGACACTGATCAAAGCTAGGCTGTTCTGTTTGAAGAAAGAATGGAGGGAAACCAAGAGCCTGCCTGCTTGGCCTCCCCTTATGATCAAACCCTCTCTCTTCACCAAAGCTGGCACCTCTTTGGAACCAAAGAGTTCTGCCATGCAGTTTGAAAACACTGCTCCAGAAGACTAAATAGTTAAGAATAGTCAGTAACTTTTTAAAAAAAAGAAATATATTTTTGTAATTTCTGGACATTGAAAAATTATAAACCCATAAAAATTTTGAAGTGTGTGATGCTGAGAAACCAGAATATAGAACAAAATTAAGTCAAAATACAAATCATGGTTTATGTAAACTATAAAGTGGTTTAGATAAAGTATCTAAACCATAGTTTATCTAAAGTATCTAAACCATAGTTTATCTAAACCATAATGTGATAAATGTAGCATTTCTAAATATTAAACAAAGAATAGCTTTTTCAATAAGTGATGTTTTTCAATAAGTCATTAACATCTTGGGAAACTTGACTGCATAATGAAACCAATGGTACAGTAAGTAGTTAAAACTCAGCATTAGTCTGCTAGCTTGTGAATTCTGCAGAGCATAACATGTGGCTTTTTCATCTTCGTGTCCAGGTAGTGCCTTACATATACAGTAGACACTCCATAAATACTTGAGTTGTTCAATTTACTTCTTTGAGAAGGGATATCCAAGATAGACTAGATTTAAAAGTTACTATTATGCAAAAGTTTTCTCTATAGGGAATGGATTGGATGATACATAATTAACTCTTAGAAGCTTTGTGTCTTTGGTAAACTCAGGTGATCCAAAGTTGCCTAGTAGCTATCAGAATATTATGCTACATTTTCTTTTCTCTTTTTTTTTTTTTTTTTTTTGAAATGCTGTTTCGCTCTTTTTGCCCAGGCTGGAGTGCAATAGCGCGCTCTCGGCTCACCACAACCTCCGCTTCCCGGGTTCAAGTGATCTTCCTGCCTCAACCTCCTGAGTAGCTGGGATTACAGGCATGTGCCACCATGCCCATCTAATTTTGTATTTTTAGTAGAGACGGGATTTCTCCATGTTGGTCAGGCTGGTCTCAAACTCCTGACCTCAGATGATCCGCCCACCTTGGCCTCCCAAAGTGCTGGGATTACAGGTGTGAGCCACCACACCCGGCCTATGCTACATTTTCATAAGTTTCCTTCATTCATTCAAGGACTAAGGGAGCCCATACCAGAGCACAGGCAAGAATTGATAATACATCTCCATCATACCTAGCCACATAAAAACCTGCACTTGGGGAAACCCTATTTACAATACAGAACTGAAAGTTGTCCCTGAAATCTGCCATTGGCAGCAAATAAATATAATTTATTACAGAAAAAGTGACCTGAATTAGAAGACATTTATTTCAAAATTTTATCCTAATTACTGTTAGTATTTAATATATGATAAGCCTGAGGAAACATCATTGATAAAAGATTCTCTATGGAAACAAATGTGGTTGTTACAGTTAGATATCAGGCTGGAAGAGAAATGACTTGGATCTATAGCTTACCCTTTATATTACATTGCCAGGTGAATCAGAGTTAAAGCAATAAGGAGGAATGAATAAGTGGACCATAGAATTTTTAGGACAGTGAAACTACTCTGTGTAGCACTACAATGATGAATACATGTCATTATACATTTGTCAAAACTCATAGAATGTACACCTGAAGTGAACCCTAATGTCAGCTATGGACTTTGGGAGATAATGATGTGCCGACGTAAGTTCATCGATTGTAACAAATATGCCACTCTGGTGGGATGGTGATAGTAGGGGAAGCTGTGCATGTATGAAAATGGAGCATGTGGGAATTTTCTGCTTTCTGTTCAATTTTGCTGTGAACCTAAAACTGCTCTAAAAAAATAAGTTCATTAATTTTTTTAAAACTAACAGAAAACAATATTTGATCCAAAAAGAGAAATATACTACTGAAGAGATGCAGATTATTCTTCAGGACACAAAGGAGAGGCAGAAAAAAAAATTTTTTTTTTTGAAACAGAGCCTCACTGTGTTGCCCAGGCTGGAGTGCAGTGGCGCCATCTCGGCTCACTGCAACCTCTGCCTCCCAGGTTCAAGCAATTCTCATGCCTCAACCTGTCGAGTAGCTGGGACTATAAACATGCACCACCACACCTGACTAATTTTTGTATTTTTTTTAGCAGAGATGGGGTTTCACCATGTTGGCCAGGATGTTCTGGAACTCCTGACCTCAAGTGATCTGCCCACCTTGGCCTCCCAAAGTGCTGGGATTACAGGCGTGAGTCACTGCACCCATCAGAGAAAAATTTTTGAATGAAAGTGTTTTTATATAAATATATAGGCATAAAAGACATAGGCAAAATATGTGGTAACAACTGATAAAACTTAAAACATATAAGATTGATACCTTAAACAGTTTTATGGCCAACCACATATTTAGATAAGTAATACACGTGAGTTATTTAGTCATTAGAATGCATTTTCTCTGCTTATTGCTTCCTGATTTTCCTGGCCTCAAGTGATCCTCCTGCCTTGGCCTCCCAAAGTGCTGGGATTACAGGCATGAACCACTATGCCCATCCTCTAACTGGTTTCTTGTGTGTAAACTACTTGACCATTTTTGAAGTAGAATCTAAGTATTTAGGAAATAATTCAAAGTGAGGAAAAAAAGTAACCCTTACAAAAATCTTCACAGTAAAAGTTTGAAAATGACCAAAATGTTACTTGATAAGCATTGAATTAATGCAGTGAAATCCCATATAATTGTTAAAATAGCAGGAATGTGTGCCATATTGATAAATGAAAATGTTTTTAAAATATCGTAAGAGTCTAATTAAATTTTATTTTGTTAGAATTTGGAGGAGAAAATCACTTAAGTAATTGTTCAATTATGAACTTAAGGGACTATAGTTCCTTTTACTAAAGGTAAAAATAATTCCTTAAGGACCTACTGATGTACCACATTCGTTCAGTCATCAGCTCTCTACTGGACTATTGCATTTACCCTCTTGACTGTTCTCCATTCTTGCTCTAAGTAAAACCATCTTTCTGAAATCAGCCACAGTAACCAATCTAAAAGGCAAACTGATATCACTTGCCTGCTTCAGACTCCTCACTTGATTATTCCATTTGGTTATTTGACTCACCTTTGTTGCCTACAAAATAAAGTCCAAATTCCCTTTGTATGGTAGACAAAGTTCATGACAGCTTACCCCTTGCCTCCCTTACAGCTTAGTCTTTTCTCACTTTTTATGTTCTAGTAATTGTCAACTGTTTCGTGTTCCTTCGACATGCCATACTCTTTCATGATTCCATGATTTTGCTCATGCTCTTCTCCTGGCACATGCTATCCACCTTTCTTTATCATCTTAAAAATATTTATCCTTGAGGACAATTCAGACATCATCCTCCAGGCTGAGTTAGAGGCCCCATCTTGAGTTTCTATAGCATCTTTTGCATACTTTTATTTCAGCATCTACCAAATTACATTGAAATTATCTGCATATAAGTTTGTATTCCCCATTACACTATAAGTTTCTTTAGGGCAGAGGGCATGTTTAATTATCTTGTGTACCAGCACCTAGTTCAGTGGTTGGAATATAGCATGCATTTAATAAATATAATGGGTACTTAAATAATCTTCCAGGCACTTCAGTAGATGCTAGTGACCTTCAAAGATTCCATTTCTGCCATACAGGACCTCACAGCCCACCATACCAAAGAGGATATGGAAAATGACAGGCATGAAAGTACTGTGAACAGTCAAATGAGTCACACTGGGTCAGAGTTGGATGTCTTTTTAGTCAAATTCATCCAGAAATTGCTTACCACTGACAGTGCTCATCCTGGAGCATGAAAGACTGTGGAATTTTTCTCTGAGATTTTTCTGAGAAATAAAACATTTAAAGGCAAGTAGGCAGTAGGAAAAGAAAAAAGGTAATAGTGATCTATAAAATAAAGAATCCATCCCCCTTTTGAGAGTTTTCATGCTCAGCCTTCAATGGGATTGAAAAAATTTTTCAGGCTTGTATTCTCTAGAATCTCAACTGTGATAAGGTTTATTTTGTAAATAATGGAAGCAGTGGCAGAATCACTTCCTTCCTATTCCTACTGCCAACCTGTTTTATAATGTACACACATCAACAAATGTATTTTGTGCAATTAGCCAGGCCTAGTGTTAAGATATGAGATAAGCTTATCTCATTCAGCCTTCATAAGAAGCCTATGAAGTAAGTACCATTTACAGGAGAGGAAATTGAAACTTGAAGAGGTCAAGTAACTTGCCCAAGATTACATCTCTAGTAGGCCTAAGAAGCAGGATTTGAACCCAGGCAGCCTGATTCCAGGGCTCACAGTTTTGATGAGCGCACCATACTTCCTGACCTATAAAGGGTAAAATACAATAAACATTCATTACAATTGGTCCATTATAAATTATTCTTGACCTCCAGTAAATGGCAGTTTCTAAGACTGAGTGGGCCTGGTGCAGTGGCTCACACCTCTAATCCCAGCACTTTGGGATGCCGATCCAGAAGGATCACTTTAGCTGAGGATTTCAAAACCAGCCCGGGTGACATAGTGAGACTCTATCTCCACCAAAAAATACAAAAATGAGCCAGATGTGGTGGCATGTGATTCTGCCACTGCTTCCATTATTTACAAAATAAACCCTTATCACAGTTGAGATTCTACAGAATACAAGCCTGAAAAATTCTTTCAATCACATTGAAGCCTGTGGTCTCAGCTACTTGGGAAGCTGAGGTGAGAAGATGGCGTGAGCCCGGGAGGTTGAGGCTGAAGTGAACCATGATTGTGCCACTGCACTCTAGCCTAGGTGACAGGCAAGACCACATCTCAAAAAAAAAAAAATTAAATGAATCAAGTTGTCAGTTTTGTTTTATTTTTTAATTAAGGATACTTTGAGACCTATAGAAGTATTAGTTGCTATCATAAGCCTTCTAATAGTAGAGTGTTTTAAACTATTTAAGGATGTTGGGGAAACTAATTACACACGTAACTGTCTCTCCTTTGCAATTAAGTCTTTTTATGAAAATATTTTAATATAAATTTTTTATACTTTGCTGTTTTAATTAGTATATGATTTTTTCCAACAGAAAGAAACTTCATGTGGAAAGAAATCTTCAAAAGTACTAACTAAAGACTAAAGGGCTGTTTTTTTAAACTTTACTTTTCTCCTTTTAGACTCCAGAAATAGTTTCCTCATAAAGCTGACTTCCTTTCTGGAAATGATTTTTGTTTCTAAATATGTTGAGAATCCATTCTTTTCATTTTCTCTTTCTCTCTCTCTCTCTCTCTCTTTCCCCCTCTCTCTCTCTCCCTCCACCCCCCTACTGCCTCTCTCTCTCTCTCTCTCTCCTTTTGCTTTCTTGGTAGTAGTTGAGAGGAAGGAGGGTAGGCACGGGACAGAGAGAAGAGTGAAAACAGAAAAAGAATCGTGTGCCACTATGTCTGAATATATCTTCTACTTGTAGATAATTACATCCAAGTTGCCCTTTTGCCTTTTTATTTCCGTTTTCGGACACCTTTTTTTTTATCATCCAGCCAACTGGGATAGACAAAGCACCGCTGGTGCCCTGAACGACAGAACTCTGGTAGGGGGCTGGCTGTAAATTGACGTGGCATGGAAATTCTCCGCTAAGTTGTAGCCGCTTGCATGTTTCTCTAAGATCAAGCCCAGCCTCCTGGAGCTGGAGCTTAATCATGGGTTCAATGACTTTACAGAAAAATGGATAGAAAAATTCTTCAACTCCTTTCTTTGGACCCAGATGGTTTTTTTTGTTTGTTTGTTTTTGTTTTTGTTTTTTGGGGTTATCTATGGTTTAGCTGAAAACAAAATCAAAGCAGTTAAGTCTGTAACTTTCTTTTTGCAGCTTAAACAACAGAATTTGCTGCTCTCCCTCCCCTTTCCTGCAATTTAATTCCTTACAGATTTTGCCATGGGGTGCGGACTTAGAAAGCTAGAAGACCCTGATGATAGCAGCCCTGGAAAAATATTTTCTACCCTGAAGAGACCGCAAGTGGAAACAAAGACAGAATTTGCTTACGAATATGTATTGCTGGATTTTACTCTACAAGGTACTTTTTCCTTCTATTTTGTTTGTTAAATGTTTCAGAGATGAGACTAGTAGTCATTTTTAAGTGTTGACTTATAAATTTTTAAACTGTTCTTCATAATGAGATTGCATATTCAAACAATAATGCTTCGCTTCTTAATTATACTTTGTAAGATTTTTGTTTTGTTTTGTTGATTGCTTCGTGTTTTGGTAACATGGCTCATATATACCTTCTAAAATTAGGGAAATTGCTTGGAAATACTTCTTTCATTTTTAAATCAAATACTTATTTATAGAAGGATTTATGAAAAATGCTTGATTTCCAGGACAAATAGCTATATAGCCTTGGTGACAGTTTGAATTTTGAAAAAGATTTGAAAATCACAAGAAGGTATTACATAGGAAATATTACTTGCATCATATCGTGGAAGAGTTTTTGCTAAGACAATTCTGAGGCTTCCAATTGTGTTAGACTCTGTGATTATGGTAGTCATTTGATATTTTTGACCAAACTAAACTATAAGTTTTGAAAATGTAGTTAAAAAAAACAAAAGATAGCCTTCTGTAAGACACTTCCTTTGCTCAGTGCCCTGTCCCTAACAGAGAAACTCTCTGTTCCAGAAAGTTGGAAACACAAATAAACAAGCCCAGATGGCAGCTCTGTGGAAGGAATCGAGGTGGCTTGATTTCACAAATACTTTGCCTCATTTCTTTTGGAAACTTTAGAGTACTGTACAACTGCGTAGACAAAGCAGCTTTTAAAAAAAGCTATATCTTTAATTATGAGGTAGTAAAAATGAAATTTAGAGTGCTTTGCTTGCTGTTAAAGTTATCAGATATTAGTAAAGTTCTTATTATAGTTATATTTTTAATTCTAATGAGCCACACATTTTATCAATTCAAAAAGTTTATACTGAATTATCATGTTAAATATTATCTCAATTTTTTTCCAAATCTTTGTTTACACACTTTTTTTTTTTTTTTTTTTTTTGCTTTGCTCTAGAAACAGTGCATCTTTGTGCAAGAAGCAAGAGCAGCCCATTTTTCTTTGTCAAAAATTAAGCTGGCCAGCAAACAAACTCCCTTCCAGGGACATACACAAAATCTGTACATAGACTTTTAACATGTTCATATCCTATTTTTGTTTAAAGCTAAGGCTACCAAAAGAAAAAAATTAATATTCTTAATTTCTTAATTTTCTTTTAAATTATGAATGTTAAAAATGGATTAAGATAATAGCGATTATCAGAGAAGTAACCAAACAACCATTTGAATTTTTTCTATACTTTTTCAAAAACCTTCATTTGAGAAAATATTTGTAATGTGGTGCTATGTTCACACCATTGATTTTCCTTGTCAATTTTTTTTTAGGACTCATTTCTGTAAATCCATAGGAGACAGACACATACTCTCCCTAACCTTGAAACACTGTCTATTCATGAATTTAGGTCAGAACCATTTTGATCTGTACTTTAGGATTCTCTGCACAATCCGTCGTAGGATCACGGGGTTTAAAGTAACTTGAAAAGTTTTTCTGATTCATTTCCTTCCAACAATGTTAACATCTCAAACAAATTTGTATAAATGCAGTCATCCTTGAATCAGAAAGATCTGCAGCTTTATTCAAAAGTCATTTGGGTTTTGTTATTCTCAGAAGCCCTTCTCTCTGTGAAAGGAGTATAATTTCTACCTTCCACTCTAGGCGCTTAGAAGAGATAACAGAGTATTACACTGTAAAAGTTTAAGTATGGGCAGAGTGTGCAAACGTTAACACATAAAGCAGGCACATACTTTAAAGCTGCACCTGGATCCTATTTGGTACAGGCGCCTAGTCTCCTGGTGCCCCATTGCTCTCCAATTTTTCCACATGTTTTTGTTTTAGTTTTTTCTTTGTTTCTGCCTTCCCCATTGCCTTTGCTTCAGAAGCCAGGACTCAGCATCAGCCCAGCTCCACAAACTACCTACCAGGTCATAGTTTCCCTGCTGCTCTTCTGTTATCTCTGACCTCCAGCTGCCACTCCAGTGTGTATAGGAGTGGGTCATGGGTGGGTTAAAACATGCCAGCCTTCTGTTTGGCACTGGTAATTCTGTCCTGGGTTGCTGGGAGGAGTCTTGAATAGTGGCACCTCCTGCCTGTCAGAGGCCACCATGGAATGAGCAACCTTTCAGGAAATAAAATGGCCTGGTGACAGCTGTGTGTGCTCATGATGAGCCTGTCTCTTATATTATTTTCCTCTGTTTTTTCCAAATAGAGGCCATGGCACAGAAAGTAGATCCAGTGGGGGCAGGAGGAGGAGACCCTCTGAAAATCTACAGTGCCCTGTCCTGCATTATGGTGGTTATAACTTTCTTGAACAACTTATTTATTTTCCATTCGATTATATATCACTTTCAAAGCTCCACCCAGAAAACAAAACAACTTACACCTCCCATTCTCTCCTTATCTCTCTGCCTCTGTCTCTCTCCCTCTCCCTTCCCCACGCTTTTTCTTTTTGGCCTTTGAATCATTATTTACATCTCTATAGGAGAAATCATAGCATAGACTTGAAGCATACAAAACTCTGGAGTCATAGTTTTGGGGTCCTGAATCTAGGCTGAAAACTGTGGCAAATTTGTAAATGTTGCTCTATCTCAGTTTCCTCATCTATAAAATGGGTATTCTCACGGTGCTGACATCACAGAGTTGTTTTAAGGATCAAAGGAGCTAATATAAGATGATCTACTTGGAAAGGTATCTGGCACTTAGTAAGCATTTGATAAAAGTTAACTGTTATGATCCTTCCTCTGAGAATACTCTCTGTCTCCACATTCCTCCTTTAAACCCAGCTCCTGCAGGATGCTTTTTGACCAACCTATTGAGGTCATTAAAATAATTCCAGCTTTTCCCGTCTGATACATAATCATCAAGTATTGGTTACCTATATGTTCTCTTCAAAGGTTCATACACATTTTTCTTATTCTGGCCATAAAATTATGAGTTTGTGCAACTACAACTCTACAAATGTGTTTGGAGTAGTTCCTGATTGCACTGCTATGCTGGGTATCTTAGGTACTATAAAAGAAATAAAACACATAGCCCCTTCTTTCAAGAAATTTAAAGTTTCATCTAGGTAGGCTGAATTTTTCTGGAACTTTATGCCAAGTCTACCAACTGTACTAATGAGGTTTCAGTAAAATGTTTATGATATGTTTTCTGGATTATTGTATAGTAATGATTTCTTTCACTGTATTATGATAAAGTAACAATTCATTATTCCTGCTTATTAGTGAGAATTCGAAATAGTCTAGAGATTTCTTATAGTATTTTCATTTATATGTGTTTATGAGAGCATATGATGTATGTATATGAGTATGTTATAGGGTTTCTTAACAAAAAGTTAAAATAACTCTACAAGTGATCCAAAAGGATTAATTTACCTCCTTGTATAATTCCAGGAAACAATCTGAATAATAGTAGCCTTAAGAATTTTTACAGCATTTATAGCTTTATGAGTAAAAAGAGGTTCTACAATACTAAAACCCAACAGAAAACTGGATGGTATCTTCCTTATCTGAATTTCTGGTAGAATTACACAAAATATGAGTGAAATTTTGCTAGCCTCTAGCTTGCTTCATTATTATTAGAACAAGAAATTCGATTTGTCTTTCATCATACCATTAACAGGAATAGATATATATTATATATGTACTCCGTAAAAAATGCTGATTAGCATTGGAAATATGAAAAAGAATAAGACAGTTTCTGCCCTCAGATATTTTGTATTCAACTTGGTCAAACTGGACAAGGTCATGAACTCATCAAGGTTAGGAATTATATCATCTCCATCTTTGTACGCCCTGTGTCCAGCATGATGTTTGGAATATGAGTGATGGTCAATATTCTTTGTTGAATGAGTGAATGAACAAAAAATTACAATACAAGGTACATGTGGAGGAAATAGTGTGCTACAACAAGTATCATAAAAAGGAGAAATCAATTTTGAGTAGGATCAGTTGGAACTAGAGTTAGGACTTTAACTGACCCTTGAAGAAAGTGGCTTAAACAGAAAAAGATTAAGAGATTGGAGTAAGTTCAAGGGCTAGTGAACAGAGCAGTGAGCTAAAGGAGGTTTTCTAGGGAGGAAGCAGAAAGTAAGATTCTAAACTGATGGGATATGGTAAGGTTCTGGCTTAGCTAGGGAGTTAAGACCTAATTCTATGGAAGATAAATGGCAGTAAAGGCTTTTTGAACAGGTAGTTGGTAGGTGCAGAAGAGTGTTCTAAGAAGATTCATGTGGAATTGCAGTGAGAAGGGATGGAGGCAAGAAGTCAAGGCTAATGATGATGAGGACCTGTGGGTGAAGGGCAGTAACAGGCACAGGATACAAGGGGTAGATATGACAGATGTTATGAAGGAGGAACTTAGCCTGTGACTGGCTGGATTTGAAGGGACAGAAAGAATGAGGAATCCAGGATGACTTCCCAGTTTTGAGCCTGAGTGGCTATGGAAATAATGAGTCCTCTTACAGAAGAGGGGCACCCCAAAGGGAGTCTGTCTGTGGTCAAAGAGCAATTTCATTGCAGTCATGTTGCATTTGAGGTGGCAGTGGAAGATCTTAGTAGAGGCAGTTATAGATGCACAGCTGACTGTGAACATTTCAAGAAGGAATTGAACTAGATTTTTTCTTGAGGCAGGGTCTCACTCTGTCACTCAGGCTGAAGTGCAGTGACTCAGTCACAGCTCACTGTAGACATGACTTCCCAAGCTCAAGCAATCCTCCTGCCTCAGCTGCTGGAGTAGCTGAGTGCTGGCATGCTGCTCACCTCTGGCTGTGTGGCCCTGTTTGTGACAGGCCACAGACCAGTACCAGTCTACACATGTGCCACCATGCCTGGCTTACTTTTTAATTTTTTGTAGAGATGGAGGTCTTGCTATGTTGCCCAGACTGGTCTCAAACGCCAGTGTGGGTAAATTGTTAGAATCATTGAGGAAAAAAATTGTTTGGCATTATCTACTTAGCTAAAGATATACCCAACAGAAATGAGTGTGCATGTGCACCATGAGGCACTACAAGAATGTTCATAGAAGTGTTGTTTGTAATAGCCCAAAGGTGTAAACAACCTAGAACTCCAAGAAAACAAAAGAATGGAAAAATAAATTGTGGTATACTCACACAATACTGCAGAAATCAGCAAATATCCTTAAAGGGTTGGATGATATTATGAGGTCTCTGTCACAACTATTCAACTCTCTTGCTGTAGCACTAAAGCAGCCATAGACAATATATAACAAAACAGACCACAGGCCACAGTTCGCCAACTCTTACCACACTGCAGTGAAAACAGAGGAACTGCAATTACACAAGATGAATTCCACAAGCATAATATTCAGTGAAGACAGACACACAAGTCCATGCTATATGCTTCCCTTTATATGCTCAAACGGAAGTATAGTGTTTAGGGCTGCATTCTGGGAAGTAAACTAAGAAGAAAGGCAAAAAAAGTCATTATCATAAAAATCAAGGTATTACAGAGGGGACAGGAGCATTGTGATTGGAAAGGGTAAAGGCTTCTGAAGTGCTGGCTATTTTCTAATTATTGAATGGACAGTGGTTACCCTAGTGCAGGGGTCCCCAACCCCCAGGCTGCAGACTGGTACTGGTCTGTGGCCTGTCACATACAGGGCCACACAGCCAGAGGTGAGCAGCACGCCAGCGAGCATTACCACCTAATTAGCAACGGCATTAGATTCTCATAGGTTCTCATAGGAGCATGTATTATGAACTGCGCGTGCAAGGCATCTAGGTTGCAAACTTCTTATGAGAATCTAACTAATGCCTGATGATCTGAAGTGGAACAGTTTCATCTGAAACCATCCACTCCCCATCCACATCTGTAGAAAAACTGCCTTCAATGAAACCAGTCCCTGGTGCCAAAAAGCTTGGGGCCGCTGCCCTAGTGTTGGTAGTTTTAAGCATGTTTTGTGTCTTTTTCTTTTGTATGTTACATTTCCACTCACCCAAACCCCAAAAAAAGTTGAAAAAAAAAAAAAGGCTGAATAGGAAGTGAGTAGGGATAAGGCAAACATGGCTGAAAGACAAGATATACAAATACTCAGAAGGGAGAGGAAACTATGTGGTCTGTCTGGAAACTGAAAATAAAACAGAATGGTAGGAATGTAGCATATTAAGGAGATAGCAGTGAAACATAAGACTTCAGGAGTTTGGTCATAATTTGGTCCTTCATATATCTGCCTATAATCATGAAATACGTAGTTCAATAGAGTTTTATTGTATTTTAAAACTGCAGTTAGGAAGAACCAAAACAGTGAGTAGATAATCACACATTAAGTAGATCATCCAAGAGAGAACACTGGAATTCCACAGAAAAGTGACAAGAAATACCTAAAACAAGGAAGGAGAAGGAAGTGAGGCAGCCTGTTCGGTTGGAATCAGCTGAGGCCTGAGAGAGACTCCCCAGTATGGGGAAAGGTTAAGTGAGAGACCCTCAGTACTTCACCTTCCCACTGTGGACCCCTGCAATTCTAACCATGGGAGAGTTCCTCAATCCTTGAGGGCCCTGAAACTAACATAGGGAGCTGCCAAGAGATTGTGCCACAGGACTGTCCCAGGGAGGAAGGGCATACTGGGCCCCAAACACTCCCCGAGACTTAGGCAGCTACAGCTAGGCACCATTTTCGAGCCCCATCCCTAATAGACTGAGTACTGTCCTAGATCTAGTGATGCTAGGGCTGAGCCACAAGAGAAATGCGGACTGTTGCCCTATGACTGAGGCACAAGCGACTGCATGCAGGCTACTGCAGCCAGGCCTGAGGTACAACCCAGGTGCAGGCTACTGCCAGGTGCAGGTACATGCCTCTGGGCTGAGGCATCAATGACCACAGGCTACCACGCCCAGGGCTGAAGTGCTACCACGGCATAGGCTATCACGGCAGAGGCCGAGGCACAAGCATCACATATGTCCCCTACCTGTCTAGGCTGCCACCACTGAAGGCAGCACCTCCCTCCCCAGTGGCAGGACAGCAGCATGGCCACTGCTGCCCCCAACCTGAGCATTCCACTGGTGGCCTGGGGAACATCCCACTCCTGCCTACCATGACTGTTGCCTGCACATGCTATCAGAGGACTGAGGACAGCCCCTCTAGCCTAGCTTCACTCCCCTCAACATGCCAGAGCACACAGCCCAGAGGTCAGGGGTTTGCTCAGCTAAGTTCACCACCATTGCTACCTGAACCCTCCTTCCAGAGACCTACCCACCTGGCTGCTACCACCATAGCTGGCACCTATCTACATGTACCCACCTGCAGGCCTAGAGACTGGCCTACTCAGCCCACCACAGACACTGCCAACACCAGGGTGCACTGCTTGCAACCCAAAGGTTGTCCCATCACTGTCACTGCAATCACCCATGCCACACTGGCTCTCCAGGGGGCCAAGGACCCTCCTACCCACCCAGCCCACTGCTACCACTACTGGCAAAACTAAGTTACCTAGAAGTCCAAGAATTGGCCCACCTGGACCTGCTAACGCCAGTGCCAACATGTACCTCACTGGGTCCCAAAGACAGCCATGCTCAACCCACTGCTGCCACCACTGGGGCCCAAAGACTGGCCTACCTGGCATCCCAGTTCCCAAGAAAACCTCACCACAGCATCCACTAATAACCATACCCTAAGCCTCCATGGAAGTCACAGCTACAACTGATGTTGTTTACAGCCAAATAAGTCATGCAGAGACTACACTACTCCATGCACCCAGAATCAAAGCCAAAGCATCCTACCCAACCTACACCATAGATACATCCTCAGGAAAAACATTTTCCACAAAAGCAAATTCAAAAACTTGGAAGAAGTGGCTGTTATGCCAGATGTATAGATATCAACAGATGAATGCAGGACACATGAAAGTACAAGGAAATGTGACACCTCCAACTGCAATAATCCTCAGGCAACAGATCACAAACAAAAAGAAATTCATGAAATTCCAGAAAGAGAATTCAAATTATTAACTCTAAAGAAGCTCAGTGAAATACAAGAGAATTCTGAAAAATAATACAAATAAATCAGAAAAACAATTCAGGATATGAATGACAAATTTACCAGAGAGATAGATATAAAAATAAACCCAGCCAGGCACCGTGGCTCATGTCTGTAATCCCAACACTTTCGGAGGCTGAGGCAGGCAGATCACTTGAGGTCAGGAGTTTAAGACCAGCCTGGCCAACATGGTGAAACCTCGTCTCTACTGGAAAAAAGAAAATAAAATTAGCTGGACATGGTGGCACATGCCTGTAATCCCAGCTACTCAGGAGGCTGAGAAAGGAGAGTCACTTGAACCCAGGAAGCAGTGAGCTGAGTGCCACTGCACTCCAGCCTGGGAGCCTGGACAAGTGAGACCTTGTCTCAAAAAATAAAAATAAAAATGAACCAAACAGAAATTTTGGAACTGAAGAATTCATTGAGTTAAATACAAAATGTAGTCAAGAGCTTCAACAATAGACTAGAACAAGCAGTAGAAAGAATCTCAGAACTTGAAGACAAGTCTTCTGAAATAAACCAGTCAGACAAAAGTAAAGAAAAAAAAGAATTTCAAAGGATGAACAAAGTCTTCATGACATATGGAACACCATGAAGTTACCAAATACTAAAATTATTGGAATCCCAGAAGGCAAAACAAGAATGAAAGGGTTAGAAGACCTATTTAATGAAAAAATAGGTGAAAACTTCCCAAGATTTAGACATTCAGGTATGGGAGACTCTGAGATCCCCAAACACATACAATGCAAAAAGATCTTCTCCACAGCACATTATAGTCAAACTGTCTAATGTTAAAGACAAAGAGAGAATTCTAAAAACAGCAAGAGAAAAGTGCCTAGTCCCCTATAAAAGAACCCCCATCAGACTAACAGCAGATTTCTCAGCAGAAACTTTACAGGCCAGGAGAGAATGGAACGACATGTTCAAAGTGCTCAAAGAAAAATACTGCCAGCCAGGGATACTACATCCAGCAAAATTAGCCTCATAAATGGAGAAATAGGGCTGGGCACAGTGGCTTATGCCTGTAATCCCAACACTTTGGGAGGCCGAGGCACTTAAGGTCAGGAGTTCAAGACCAGCCTGGCCAACATGGTGAAGCCCTGTTTCTACTAAAAATACAAAAAATTAGCTGAGCATGGTGGCAAACACCTGTAGTCCCCACTACTCAGGAGGCTGAGGCAAGAGAAACGCTTGAAGCTGGGAGGCAGAGGTTGCAGTGAGCCGAGATCACACCACTGCACTCCAGCCTGGGTGACAAAGTGAGACTCCGTCTAAAAAAAAAACAAAAAAAGAAGAAGAAGAAACAAAGTCTTTCCCAGACAAGCAACAGCTGAGGGAATTCACAACCACTAGCCCAGCCCTACAAGAAATTTTCAAGGGAGTTCTAAACCTGGACAATGAAAGGACAACATTTACCATCATGAAAATACACAAAAGTATAAAACACATTGGTAAAGTAAACACATAAATGAGGAAGAGAAAGGACTCAAATGGCACCACTACAGAAAACCACCAAGCTACAATGATAAACAGGAAGAGCAAAACAAAGGAAAAAGAATATACAGAAAACAATTAACAATATGATAGGAACAAAAACTCACTTATCAGTAATAACCTTGAATGTAAGTAGATTAAATTCTCCACTTAAAACATATATACTGGCTGAGTGGATTTAAAAATATGATCCAATTACATGCTGCCTATAAGAAATGCACTTTACCTATACAGACACATACAGACTGAAAGTAAAGGGATAGAAAATGATATTCCATGTAAATGGAAACCAGAAGTAAACAGGTATAGCTATACCTATATCAGCTAAAACAGTCAAAACAGTAAGTCAAAAACAGTAAAAAAAAAAAAAAAAAAAAAAAAAGACAAGGTACATAATGATAAAGGACTCAATCCAGCAAGAGGATATAACAATTCTAAACATATATGCACCCAACACTGGAGCACCCAGATTCATAAAGCAAATATTGTTAGATCTAAAGAGAGAGACAGACTTCAATGTGAGATTAGTAGAATACTTCAACCCACTTTCAGCATTGGACAGATCATCCAGACAGTAAATAACAAAGAAACATTGGATTTATTTATTATAAACCAATAGATTTTAATTTTGAGCAGTTTTAGTTTTACATAAAAATTGAACAGAAAGTATAGAAGGTTCCCTCATATCTCTTCACTGCTCCCCTCCCCTCCATTTCCCTGATTAGTAACTTTTAAAATAATGTCAATTTTTATTTTAGATTCAGGAGGTACATGTGCAGTTGTGTTACATGGGATATTGCATGATACTGAGGTTTGGGGTTCAACTGATCCTGTCACCCAGGTAGTGAGCATAGTGCCCAATAGTTAATTTCTCAATCTTTGCCCCACTCCCTCTCTCTAGTAGTCCCAGCGTCTATTGTTGCCATCTTTGTGTCCACGAGTCCCCAACGACGAAACACTGGATTTAAACTGGACGTTAGACCACATGGACCTAACAGACATTTACAGAACATTTATCCAACAACTTCAGATTACACATTCTTATTAGCACATGGAACATTCTCTAGAATAAATCACATATTAGGCCAGAAAATGAGTCTCAACAAAAAATTTTTTCTGAGATAAGTTCTCACTCTGTTGCCCAGGCTGGAGTACAGTGGCACAATCATGGATCACTGCAACTTTGACCTCCCAGGCTCAAGTGATCCTCCCACCTCAGCCTCCCAAGTAGCCGGGACCACAACCATGTACCACCACACCCAGCTAATTTTTTTTGTAACTTTTGTAGAGCTAGGGGTCTCACTCTGTTGCCCAGGCTGGTCTCAAACTCCTGGGACAAGCAATCCTCCTGCCTCAGCCTCTAAATTGCTGAGAGTACAGGCATAAGCCACTGCACCTAGCCAACTAATTTTTTTTTTTTTTTGAGATAGGGTCTCCCTTTGTCTTCCAGGCTGGAGTACAGTGGCACAATCATGAATCACTGCAACATCAACTTCCTGGGCTCAAACAATCCTCCCACCTGAGCCTCCTGAGTAACTGGGACTACAGGCACACACCACCACATCTGGCTGATTTTTGTATTTTTTTGTAGAGACTGGGTTTTGCCATGTTGCCCAGGCTGGTCTTGAACTCCTGACCTCAAGCAATCTGCCCACCTCAGCCTCCCAAAGTGGTGATATTACAGTCATGAGCCACCATACCCAGCCACAACTTTTTTTAAAAATGGAATCATATCAAATATCTTCTCAGACCACAATGGAATAAAACTAGAAATCAATACCAAGAAGAACTTTGTAAACTATACAAATAAATAAAAATTAAACAGCATACTCCTGAATGACTATTGGGTCAATGAAGAAATTAAGAAGGAAATTTAAAAATGTCTTGATATTAATGAAGATGAAAATATATAAAAAACTGTGAGATACAACAAAAGTGATACTAAGAGAGTAGTATATGGCAATAAATGCCTACATCAAAAAGTAGAAAGATTTCAAATAAACAGTCTAATAATGTACCTGAAAGAACTAGAAAAGCAAAACAAACCAAACCCAAAATTAGTAAAAGGAAAAAAATAATAAAGAGTAGAACTAAACAAAATACAGACAAAAACAATACAAAGGATCAATAAAACAAAAAGCAGCTTCTTCGAAAAGATAAACAAAATTAATAAACTGCTAGCTAGACTAACCAAGAAAAGACCCAAATCAGAAATGAAAAAGGAGACATTACAACTGATACCACAGAAATACAAAAGATCATTACAGACTATTATGAACAACTATACACTAACAAACTGTAAAACCTAGAGGAAATAGATAAATTCCTGCACACATACAACCTACCAAAATTGCATCAGGAAGAAACAGAAAATCTTAACAGATCAGTAATGAATAGCAAGATTAAATCAGTAATGAAAAGTCTCCCAACAAAGAAACTGGACAGATTCACTACCACAGAACTGGAAAGATTCACTACCAAATTCTACCAAACATACAAAGACGATCTAATACCAATCCTCCTCAAGCCATTTCAAAAAACTGAAGAGGAGACAATTCTCCCTAATTCATTCTGTAAGGCCAACACAATAAAAAAAGAAAACTACAGGACAATATCCCTGATGAATATAGATGCAAAAATGCTCAACAAAATACTAGCAAACCAAACTCAATAGCACATCAAAAAGATAATACACCATGATCAAATGGAATTTATACCAGTGATGCAAACATGGTCTAATTTATGCAAATCAATAAACATGACACGTCACATCAACAGAATAAAGGACAAAAAACATATGATTATCTCAATAGATGCAGAAAAAAACATTTAATAAAATTCAACATCCCTTCTTGACAAAAACTCTCAACAAACTAGGCATAGAAGGAACATACCACAAAATAATCACGGCCATATATGACAAACACACAACTACAAGAAAACTACAAAACACTGAGGAAATAAATTGAAGGGGGCCAGGTGCAGTGGCTCATGTCTATAATCCCAGCACTTTGGGAGGCCATGGGAGGATCGCTTGACTCAAGGAGTTTGAGACCAGCCTGGGCAACATAGTGAGAACCCATCTCTAGAAAAATTTTATATTTTTATAAAAACATTTTAAAGAAAGAAATGGAAGAGGACACCAAACAAATGAAAAGACATCTCATGCTCATGGATTGGAAGAATTAATACTGTTAAAATACTGCCCAAGGCAATCTACAGATTCAATTCGATCCCTATCAAAATACCAATGTCATTTTCACAGAAATAGAAAAAAAATACCAGAATTTTTATGGAACCACAAAAAAGTCAGAATAGCCAAAAAAATTTTTAGGAAAAAAAGAACAAAGCTGGAAGCATCACACTACCTGACTTCAAAATATATTACAAGGCTATAGTAGCCAAACAGCATGGTATTGGTATAGGCCAATGGAACAGAATACAGAACCCAGAAATAAATTTGCATATTTACTGCCAACTGATTTTCAACAAAAGCATCAAGAGCATACACTGGGGAAATGACATCCTCTTCAATAAATGGATATCCATATGCATAAGAATGAAACCGGACCACTATCCATCTGTCACCATTACAAAAATCAACTCAAAATGGACTAAAGACTTAAACATAAGACCCAAAACTATAAAACTACTAGATAAAAATGTATGAAAAACACTTCAGGACATTGGCCTATGAACGATTTTATGGCTAAGAACTCAAAAGCACAGACACCTAAAATAAAAATAGACAAATAGGATTATACTAAACTGAAAAGCTTCACAGCAAAGGAAGCAATCAACAGAATGAAGAGAAAACTTACAGAATAAGAGAAAATATTTGCAAATTATTCATCCAACAAGGGACTAATATCCAGAATATACACAAGGAACTCAAACACCTCAACAATTTTTAAAAATCCTGTTAAAAAGTGGGCAAATGACAAGAATAGACAATTCTCAAGAGAAGACATACAAATGGCCAACAGGTATATGAAAGAATGCTGAATATCACTAACCACCAGGGAAATGCAAATGAAAAACCACAATGAGATGTTATCTTACCCCAGTTAGAATGGCTGTTACTACAAAGACAAAAAGAGATCCTGTGGAGATGAGGATGTAGAGAAAAGGGAACTCTTATACACCGTTGGTGGGAACGTAAATTAGTACAACCACTACGGAAAACAGTGTAGAGATTTCTCAAAAAACTAAAAATAGAACTACTATATGATCCAGCAATTCCGCTACTAGATATCTATCCAAAGGAAAAGAAATCAGTATATCAAAGGGATACTTGCACTCACCTGTTTATCACAGCACTATTCACAAAAGCAAAGGTATGGAGTCAACCTAAGTGTACACCAACAGAAGAATGGATAAAGAAGATGATACATATGTACATGGTGTAATACTATTCAGCCATAAAAAAGAATGAAATCCCAGCCTGGGCACCATTGTGAGACCTCATCTCTACAAAAAAATATATATATATATAATATATATATATTTAAAAACTACCAAAACATGGTAGCATGCACCTGTAGTTCCGACTACTCTGGAAGCTGAGGTGGAAGGATCACTTGAGCCTTGAAGGCGGAGGTTGCTGTGAGCCTTGATTGCGCCACTGCACTCCAGCCTGGGCAACAGAGCTGGAGTCTTGTCTCAAAAAAAGAAAAAAAAAAGAAATGAAATGAAATCACATCATTTGCAGCAACATGGATGGAGCTGGAGGACATTATGTTAAGTGAAATAATCCTGGCACAGAAATACAAATATGGCATGTTCTCACTCATATACGGGAGCTTAAAAAGTTGATCTCATACAGGTAGAGAGTTAAATGATGGTGATCAAAGGCTGGGAAGGATGAGTGTGTGTGAGCAGGGGATAAAGAAATGTAGATTATCCAGTACAAACATACAATTAGATAAAAAACATAAGTTATATTGTTCAACAGTGGAGTAAAGTGACTCATAATTAACAACAATATATTGTATATTTTAAAATAGAAATAAGAGAGGACTTGAAATTGTTCCTAACACATAGAAATAATAAATACTCGGCCGGGCGCAGTGGCTCACACCTGTAATCCCAGCATTTTGGGAGGCCAAGGCTGGCAGATCACTTCAGGCCAGGAGTTCGAGACCAGCCTGGTCAACATGGGGAACCCCATCTCTACTAAAAATACAAAAATTAGCCAGGCGTGGTGGTGGCGCATGCCTGTAACCCCAGCTACTCGGGTGGCTGAGACACGAGAATCACTTGAACCTGGAAGGCACCACTGCATCTTGCTGTCTGGGCGACACAGTAAGACTGCCTCAAAAAAAAAAAAAAAAGAAAAAGAAAAAAGAAATGATAAATACTCCAAGTAATGAATACCTCAAATACCCTGACTTCATTATTACACATTCTATGATTGTAACAAAATATCACATGTACTTCATAAATATGTAAGATACTATGAATCAATTTTTAAAACTGCAGTTATATTACTTCAGTTAATACATAAATGAGTGACTACAAGGATGGAAGCTTTCATGGAAAACATAAACAATAATAATTCAGATGTTATTTATATAGTAGTTTATATTTCTAAGTTACTGAAAACATTTTGATAAGTAACATAAATTAGATACTCCTAATATCCATACATTAAATTGCTTAACAATTTATTATGGTTTAAAAGCTTTAACCCAGCTCATGTCGGAATTTTATTTTCACAAATTCTGAATTACTATGATCCAGATCAATGAAGTTTTGCTTCTCTGTAGGCACTAGAGCACACTGGCTCTGGACTCACTCTGTCTGGGTTCAATCACAGCCTCACCACTTACTAGCAATTTGGGCCAGTTACCCAGTCCCTTTCTTTCTTCCTGAGTTTCCTCATCTGAAAATAGTGATAATACTTACCTTATAGGATTTTTGTAAAGATTAATTAAGAATTGGCATGTAAAACACTTCACATATTGGCTGGCACAAAATATGCACTTGTTATGTTACTTACTATTTTTTACTATAATTGCTAGATAAAATATGGAGATTGACAGTCTATTCCCTTTTGAAAATGTAGACTTGCTAGTGTTTATACGTAGCATTTTTTTTTTTTTTTTTTTTTTTTTGAGGCAGAGTTTTTCTCTTTTTGCCCAGGCTGGAGTGCAATGGCGTGATCTCAGCTCACTGCAGCATCCGCCTCCCTGGTTCAAGCAATTCTCCTGCCTCAGCCTCCAAAGTAGCTGGGATTATAGGCACATGCCACCAGGCCGGGTTTATTTTGTATTTTTAGCAGAGACAGGGTTTTACCATGTTGGCCAAAATAGTCTTGATCTCCTGACCTGCAGTAATCCACCCGCCTCAGCCTCTCAAAGTGCTGGGATTACAGGCATGAGCCACCACACCCAGCCTGTACATTGTATTTTTATCTGAGGAAATAATATTTCTTTTTTTTTTTTTTTTTTATGAGATGGAGTCTTGCTCTGTTGCCAGGCTGGAGTGCAGCAGCACAGTTTCGGCTTACTGCAACCTTTGCCTCCTGGTGCCTCCCAAGTAGCTGGGCCTACAGGAGTGCACCACCATGCCGGGCTAATTTTTGTATTTTTAGTAGAGACGGGGTTTCACCATGTTGGCCAGGATGGTCTCGATCTCCTGACCACCTGATCCACCTGCCTCAGCCTCCCAAAGTGCTGGGATTACAGGTGTGAGCCATCACGCCCAGCCCTAATATTTCATAAGTATTTCAAAAATACACACCAATCATCAGAGGTAAATTGGTGGAAAGAACATATGTATGTCTTGGACTATTTTCAGAGTTACATCACCAGAGCAAAACTTTTAGCATTGAACAAAGTCTTAACTTTAATATATGACTTTATATTAAAGTCATAGTATATGATTTTTTCTATTTTTAAAATTTGATCTTTGTCTATGAAGCTTTTAAGCAAAAGAGCATAAAAAGTCTTTGATGTTTTATTTTAGAAACTATAAGAATAAATGAAAAATGTTACTTAACCTTCACCATGTTTTAATTTTAATAATAACATTCACTTTGCACAGTTTTCAAAGTAATTGCAAAATGCTTTCTTTCATGAGTTCCTCATGATAGCCTTGCAAGATATATAAAGCTCTTACAAAAAATGTAGCATCAGTTTAACAGTAACCAACCACACTCATTAAAGCTGTAAACAACCCCATTTGCTTCTTCCCCCAAAGAACTGAGAAAGAAGTGCTGGTGGTTGGGGAGCTAAGAAGAGAAGAAGGCTTGCAGCTACTGCTAACCACCTGTGCTGTTCAAATTCTAGCCAAACTACCATTACCTCTCCCTTAATTTCCTCTGTTTAAAAAGTAATAGGGGCCAGGCACAGTGGTTCATGCCTATAATCCCAGAACTTTGGAAAGTCTAGGAAGGAGGATAGCCTGAGTCCAGGAGTTCAAGACCAGCCTGGGCAACATGAAGAGACTCCACCTCTGCCAAAAAAAATAATAATAATACAAAATATTAGCATGGTGTCGTGGCATGCACCTGTGGTCCCAGCTACTCAGGAGCCTGAGGTGGGAGGATCACCTGAGTCCAGGAGGTGGAGACTGCAGTGAGTCAAGATGGCGCCATTGCAGTCCAGCCTGGGCAGCAGAGAAAGACACTGTCTCGAAAAAAAAAAACAAAACCAACTATGTGCATGCTTTGGGGTCACACATCCTTCATAAGTAAGGTTTATGAAGACCAGGCATTGGAAGGAAGGCAAATCCAACTCCTTAAAGGATACTCTTTTTTTTTTCTAAAAAATATATATTTTTTAAAAATAGTCTTAGACAAGGTAGCATGAGGGGGAAAAAAAAACATAATAGAGGCACTGATATTACTGCCCCAGCATAAGGACACAAAGCAAAGACTTGGCCTCAAACACTGAACCTGTCGTGGAAACATAATTATTCACTCTGGTGAGCACTAACGAAAATTCCTCACTCTATAGGCACAGCTCTCCCCTTCTTCACATCTCTAACCTGAAGCAGGTTTGAAAACCTAGCAAGTTCCTAACAGCCCTCCAATCTCATTTCTGCATGGTTTTAAACATAATTAAGAACCAGGGGAATTACATGAAAGAAAGTTCTCAACAAAATTCCCACATTTATTGCTCCTCTTCTTGCTCCTGGGTTTACCTTCCTTGAATAATGATGGCATGTTTACAGCAACTCCCAGTGTTTACATTACAACTCCCAATGTTTACACTCCTTTTGTTTACATCAGGTCCCAATAATGAGGACAACTTTCTTATAGAGTGAACCTCAGTCCCCTATTACCATCACTCTCCCATCCCTACAAATGAGGAAAATTAGAAAAATGTTTAAATAACATAATGTTTAAAACCATGCATAAATGAGATTGGAGGGCTGTTAGGAACCTGCTTCAGTTTAGTGATGTGAAGAAGGGGAGAGCTGTGCCTATAGAGTGAGGAATTTTCATCAGCGCTCACCAGAGTGAATAATTATGTTTCCACGACAGGTTCAGTGTTTGAGGCCAAGTCTGGGAAAACTAGATCACTTATTCTGTATCCTACAAGGCTGAACACTGTCTCAAATGGTCTAGGTGGCCTGACCTGGATCAGGGCAAGCTCTGGTCTACAGAATCCCTGGGGTGACCCAGGGCAGAAGTTACAAACTAATGAGACTCAGGCTGTATTTAGCCTTCAGACAGGTCTCCTTTGGGGTAGACAGTATTAAATATTTTAATTGTCACTTTTTTTTAACTGGGAAATATTATATAAGAATTGGATTTAGGGGTTTTCTTAAAAATTAGAAGATCCTTGGCCAGGAATAGTAGCTCATGCCTGTAACCCCAGCCTTTTGGGAGGCCGAGGCAGGAAGATCACTTTAGGCCAGGAGTTCAGTACCAGCCTGGCCAAATAGCAAGACCCCATCCCTACCAAAAAATATATATATTTTTTATTTTTTTAACTGAGAAGATCCAGTGACCTGGGCCCACAATTCCACATGGCAGCACTGGGCCCAGGGATGGTGCACTCTTTGGATGAGGCTTTGAGTGTTCTCCAGGTCCTGCAGCCTCCTCCTGTGTAGCTCCTTTCTTTGTTTTATCAGCCTAGTACCTGTGAGGCATTTGAGTCAAGGACTCTATGTAGTAGATTAGTTTGAGCTAGAGACCACTGATCTTAGATCTAGGGACTCCTGATCTAAGTCTCAGTTAGAGACCTAAGATCTAGGGCATGAGTTCAAGATTTCTGCTCTAGGGAGTGAGTTAGAGACCTCTAATCCAGACTTCTGTAGTTTGGGAACCAGGCCATGTTTTTGGAATATATTCAAATCCCTACCATGATCTTCCCGGAGATTTTTTAAACCAACAATGACTTATCTCTAAGGGCAACTTCATTTGAAACTATCTTCTCAGAGCTGGACCATCAACAAATGGGAAAATCACCGATGTCTATTTGAGTGTTTACTTTGCACCAGGCCCTGGGCTCATGTTTTACGGTTATTTTCACAATAACTCTATGAAGTTAATACTATTCTTTATTCTTGTTTCAGAAAGGAAAGGTAACTTGTTCTAGATCATATGCTTAGTAAAGGACATAATCAGGATTCAAACCCAGGTGAATTGCTTCCAGAGCCTAATGCTCTTAAAGAGAATAGTGTACTGCCTCTCTTTCTACAGAAGAAGACCTCATTACAAAGCAACCAATGGTTGTAGAGCACTTACTATGTGCCAGACACTCCTAGGAACAAAGATTAATTTATTAGTCCTCCTAACAACTATATAAGGAGGATTCTGATTATTCTCATTTTGCAGATGAGGAAACTAAGGCACACGGAAGGGAAATACCTTACTAGGCGCGGCAGAGCTAGGATTTGGATCCCAGAAGTCTGGGGCTAGAGTCTATGGCCTAAACCACTGCTCCATGAGGACCCTGGAGCTCTACTCGTGAAATATGTTAATAGTACGCCCAAGTTTGCATTCAGTGGGTCTTTTAATAAGTATTTTTAGGTACTTAAACCGTAATGTCATCTCTGTGCTGGGTGCTACAGTTTTATCAAAAGACATTGACCTCCAGATAGGAGAACATGCACACTTGGAACAGTTGAATATTAGTGTAAAGCAGTGGGCCCAAAACAAATATGATTTTTTTTTTTGAGACGGAGTCTCACTCTGTTGCCAGGCTGGAGTGCAGTGGTGTGGTATCGGCTCACTGCAACCTCCACCTCCCAGGTTTGAGTGATTCTCCTGCCTCAGCCTTCCGAGTAGCTGGGACTACAGGCACACACCACCATGCCTGGCTAATTTTTGTATTTTTAGTAGAGACAGGGTTTCACCTTGTTGGCAAGGATGGTCTCGATCTCTTGACCTCGTGATCTGCCCGCCTCGGCCTCCCAAAGTGCTGGGATTACAGGCGTGAGCCACCGAGCCCAGCCCCACTATCTTTACATAAGCTTATGTTCAAATATGTTTATTAGCACTGATGTACAATATTTGTTCTCTCTTTCTAACTTTTCTGGATTTCTCCGTTTGTAATTCCTCCTGAAACTTTTATGTGTGTGTGTGTGTGTGTGTTTCTTGCATTAACATTTCTACTATGGTGAGACTCAAGACAATATCCTTACTTTATTGAGAGTGCAAGAAGATGTGGATTAGACCAGAAAAGCAGAACTTATTCCAATGATGCAAAATTTTTCTGACATCACCAGAGACGAGGTATTTCTTGGGAACACATTCTGCACCTAAACAGGAACCTCTTTAAGCATCAATTTTATTCTATTATAGCTATCTTCTTGGTGATTATTTTAACGTTATATAATTCTGCTTTTAAAAACTGTGTTCTGAAACAACAGAATGAAAGGGGGATAACTTCATTATTGTTATTGGTTTAAACTAATGACGTGTGTAAAGCCCTTTAAGTGGCCCTAGACTAATGTTTGTATAGTTTTTTGTTTTTTGTTTTTGTTTTTTGAGACAGACTCTTGCTCTGTGGCCCAGGCTGGAGTGCAGTTGCCCCATCTTGGCTCACTGCAACCTCCGTCTCCTGAGTTCAAGCAATTCTCATATCTCAGCCTCCAGAGTAAGTGGGATTACAGGCATGCACCACCACTCCAGGCTAATTTTGTATTTTTAGTAGAGATGGCGTTTCGCCATGCTGGCCAGGCTGGTCTCGAACTCCTGACCTCAAGTGATCCTCCCACCGTGGCGTCCCAAAGTGCTGGGATTATAGGCATGAGCCACCATGCCCAGCCTATATTTGTATAGTTATTTTATCTAGTTTTGTAATTCACTTTATTCCCTCTGGTGTCATCTGTCTCTTTTGCTATTATCATTGTGTCCTTGCTACCTCTAACCCAGTGGGTCTCCAAGCCTCCACCAAAAGTCTCGGCACTGGACATGAGATACTCTTAGGCTGTATACAAAGACACAGAATTAAACATTGGATCACTTAAACAGAAAAGTATGCCCTTTTCCATCTCATTTGGGCCTTCCCATCAGTTTGGAATTAATGTGTCTTTAACACCCCTCTAATGGCTAATTTTTCTCCTTTTTTGTTTTTGTTTTTTTTGTTTGTTTGTTTTAAGACAGAGGCTCATTTTATTGCCCAGGCTGGAGTGCAGTGGTGTGATCATGGCTTACTCAAGAAGTTGCAGCCTCAAACTCCTGGGCTTAAGCGATCCTTCCTCCTCAGCCCCCAAGTAGCTGGGACTTACAGGCATGTGCCACCACGCTCAGCTAATTTTTACATTTTCTGTAGAGACAGAGTCTCATTATAGCCCAGGTTCATCTCAAACTCCTGGCCTCAAGTGATATGCCTACCTCGGCCTCCCAAAGTGATGGAATTGCAGACATGAGCCACCATGCCCAGCCTAATTTTCCTTTGCCAGGCCTGTGGCTCAGTCTTTGGCAAATAACATTATCTAGCTAGAATGTAATAAGTTTTCTTTTCATTGTATTTATTTGTATGACAGCTTTCTACTTAAGATAAATGATTCGGGTTTTATGGCTATATGAGTGATATAAATTCTTTTTGAAATAAATTTATTTTGCTTAAAAATTAAAATTAGAAGAAAATTTTAAGGATATGACCAAAATTGTGAAAGTGTACTCAGACAACTAAAGTTTGGGAAACACCACCCCAGTTCAATGAGCAGTTGGTTGAGAGAGTTGTTAAGGGAAGGCGGCTCCATGCCTTTCTTATGGAAAAAGTGGGTGGACTTTTTGAGAACTTTTTTTGGTAAATTGAGGTTATTTCTACTGTTCTGTTATTGCAAAAGTAATTGCTTTGCCATTGAAAGCAATGGCAAATACCATAATTATTTTTGCACCAACCTAATAGATTTTTGAAGTTGCTGGCAGTCTGCTTTCTAGTAAAGTTGAACAAAAATCTCTTTCACCTCTATTGTTTTAGCCTTTTTTTTTTTTTTTTTTTTTTTTTACTAACCAGATAGGTATTTTTTAATGAGCACGTCAGAGTCTCACTCTGCCCTGCCACATGCAGTTTGGGAGAGTATTCCCATGTGTAACTGAGTCTTCCATTGCTTAGTCAGTGTTCTACCTGCCAGCCTCTTCTGTGTGACAGCCCTTCAGATATATACAGATGGTGCCCTGTTCCTCACATATGATTTTGCACAGAGTTGAAAGACACCCGTCAGGGTCTCCAGACCCCTCATTATCCTGAGCACTTTCTTTTGAATGTACTCCCGCTTGTTACTGAATGTCTCTAATTTCACCCCTAAATTGAAAACAGTTTACTTATCCAATTCAACAGATATTAATTGAGCATCTGTCTGCTAGGCAATACTCTAAGTATAGAGTGGCACTGAACAAAGCATGAACATCTCTGCCCTCGCAGAGCTTTCATCCTGCCCTTGTGGGGGAGGCAGATATTAATAATATAATTAGGTAAATAGTATATTCTGGTTATTATTATTTGGATAGTTATTAATGCTAAAGCAAGGAATATACTAATGAGATAGTCTGCTCACTAAATTCTTTAGTGAGCCTCCTGCCTTTGGAGGTAGTTTTTTTCCAGATAGCCAAAGATCACATTAGATTAACTCTTGGCTTATAATTAGTTTGCAGTCAGCTACAGACCACAGGACTTCCCCTTCCCCCTTCAGTGAAAATATATTAAATCAGAATTCTGTCACTCTGTGTTTTGAACTTAGACTTTATCCCTGTTAGATTTTTTTGTTTGGGGGACCTTTGTACCACCCCAACCAAGAGCTCTTCAAATCTTCATTCTCTTAGCTAATATATACACCATCACTTCTTTGCTATTTAATTAACTCTAAGACACCATTGATTATAAAACAAACTATTATTTTATGTACCATTAAGAAAGAAAAATACACCAATTAAACTATAACTATTTTCTTATAAGTAATTTTAGTTTTTACCCATGGCAAAAGCTCTTTTAGACATTTTAAACATAAGTATTTCATTATATATCTCTCTTACATACATAAGAAAAGGAAATTAAGTGAAATGAAGATATTTCTAAAAGTTCCTCACACTTAAAACCTGACTCTTCTGAATCACTTTTAGAACTTTGAGCCCTCATTTCCCCATTTTTCCACATAATCTTCCTATGAGCGGTCAAGAGTATTGGTAATGCTGCATTTCTTGAGCAAGTGCTAGGGTTTTCTTCCAAGTAGCTGACACCCATTCTGCTAAGTTTGAGACTGGGACTTTCCTCATATTGCCAGAGGTTACCAATGGAAAGTTTTCAAGCAGCCACCCGGACTCACATTCTTAAGTGATCCTTGAACAGTTTGTTGACTGAAACCTCAAGCACTCTGGGTTGTCCAGCCATGCCACATGGAAAAACATCAACTTTGCACAGGTATTGATAAGTACATCATAATTACCACCTGGCCTACAGTATTGAAAGATACCAGGAGGATTTCCAAGACCTATTATTGGGTTCAATTTTATAATTTATAAAGACACACCTCCACAAAAATGAAATGCTCACCTCTACTCATATTTGTAATCAACCACAATCTATGGACTTTTGTGTTTCACTTTAGTCATGTAAATGTTATTTTTTAAATAAGCCTTAAAATTCCTTACACCATCATTAATTTTTAGGTTTTCATTTTGCAACCTACGTTGCTGGATAATCAAGTAAAACTGCTGGGAAAGTATCAAAGTTCTTTATTTTTCTTGCATCATTTTTGAGGAAGAAAGCATATGCCTTTTTAACCAATAAAATAGATGCCATTGTACTTTTTAAAAATTGTTGACTTAAACATAAGAAATAAACCTATAAAACTCCTAGAAGAAAACAAAAGAAAAGCTTCATGACACTGTACTTGGCAATGATTTCTTTCTTTTTTTTTTTTGTTTTGGTTTTGTTTTTGTTTTTGTTTTTGTTTTTGTTTGAGATGGAGTTTCACTCTTATCACCCAGGCTGGAATGCAGTGACATGATAGCTCACTGCAACCTCCGCCTCCCAGGTTCAAGCGATTCTCCTGCCTCAGCCTCCCAAGTAGCTGGGATTACAGGCATCCGCCACCATGCCTGGCTAATTTTTGTATTTTTAATAGAGAAAGAGTTTCACCATGTTGGCCAGGCTGGTCTCAAACTCCTGACCTCAGGTGATCCACCCACTTCGGCCATTGAAAGTGCTGGGATTACAGGCGTGAGCCACTGCGCCTGGCCTGACAATGATTTCTTGGATATGACACCAAAGCACAGGCAACAAAAGTAAAAATAGATAAATGGGACTATATCAAACTTAAAAGCTTTGGAGCATCAAAGGACACAGTCAACAGAGTGAAAAGTCAATATGTGGAATGGGAGAAAATAATTTCAAATCATATATCTGATAAAGGGTTAATATCCAGAATACATAAATAACTCCTACAACTCAACAACAAAGAAACAACCCAATTTTTAAATGAGCAAAGGGTTTGAACAGACAATTCTCCAAATGGCCAATAAGATGTGAAAAGATTCTCAATATCACTAGTAATTAGGGGAATAC
The DNA here is from genome assembly GCF_028878055.3 of Symphalangus syndactylus. Classification (NCBI taxonomy): domain Eukaryota; kingdom Metazoa; phylum Chordata; class Mammalia; order Primates; family Hylobatidae; genus Symphalangus; species Symphalangus syndactylus. The sequence continues at coordinate 101,816,226 of NC_072430.2, read as the reverse complement.
AAATGAAAACCACAATAAGTTATCACCTTATACCTGTTAGAATAGCTACTATCCAAAAAACAAATGTTAGTGAGGATGCAGACAATTAGAACCCTTGTGCACTGTTGGTAGGAATGTAAAATAGTTCAGCCATCATAGAAAACAATATGGAGTTTCCTCAAAAACTTATAAATAGAATTACCATATGATCCAGCAATCCCACTTCTGGGCATATATTTAAAATAATCAAAAGCAGGATCTCAAAGATATATTTACACACCCATATTAATAGCAACATTATTCACAATAGTCAAGAGGTGGAAACAACCCACATGTTCATAGACAGCTGGATAAACAAAATGTGGTATATATATTCAATGGAATATTATTCAGTCTTAAAAAGGAAGGAAATCTTGTAACATGCTACAGCGTGGATGAACCTTGAGGACATTACACTAAGTGAAATAAGCCAGTCACAAAAAGGCCTACAGTGTTGTAAAGACATGAGGAGGATTCCCAAGCCAAGGCACATCTCTTATTCTTAGATTGAATTTTACAATTTACAAAGACACACTTTCACAAAAACGAAGTGCTCACCTCTACTCATATTTTTAAAGTTATCAACCACAATCTATGGACTTTTGTGTCCAAGTGATTTTGTGTCAATATGATTCCTCTTATATGAGGTATCTAATGTAGTCAAATTCATAGCAAAAGAAAGTGGAATGATGGTTACCAGGGTCTGAGGACAGGAAGTAATGGGGAGTTGTTTAATGGGTATAGGGTTTTATTTTTTCAAGCTGAAAAAGTTCTGGAGATTTGTTTCACAATAATGCGTGTATACTTAACACTACTGAACTGTACACTAAAAAATGGTTAAAATGGCAAATTTTTGTTTTTACTACAATTTTTATACATTTTAATATATATCTTTTTATTGTAGTAAGACATACATGACATGAAATTTACCATTTTAACTATCAGTAAGTGTACAGTTCAGTGACATTAAGTACATTCATATTGTTGTGCAGCCATTACTACAATCTGACTCCAAATGACATTTAATCGCGTGGTGAAGGGGGTATTATGGAACTAAAATAATGAAACAAAATTAATTACTAACTGCTGAGTATCTGGTAAAAATACAGAACCATTGAAATACTTTCAAATAATCTATATGTAGTAGCAACTTAAGTGCCTCTTTGAACTTCATGCCTTTTTTGTGTGGGCTTCTGCAGTTCTTCACTATCTGGGATGATGGCAAGATTGCAAAGAACAGAGTGTTGAGCTGCCTAAATTTCCCTGAAGTCTAACCCAAAGCTCTGGGAGGGTGGACTTTTCCCAACTCCGAGTTCTTGATACCTGGGGTTTCCAATCGTGATGCTAAGGTAGACGAGGTAGGCAACATGAGGCAACATATGCCCTGACAGTGACTCCAACCAAGTCAGCAAGAGCAGCAAGGCCAGCAGTATCCAGAAGTTCTCCCAAGCCCACAAGCTCATGTGAACTTTTCTGAATAAAAGCCACATTCTTTCCCTTCATTAAATCATTATTTGTGGTACAATCTTCTCCCAAATTTCTTCCTGGATTTCATTCAAAGATGGAGCTAATTAAATCCCATTAGCTCCACCTCTCTGTATTTTTTCTTCATTTGCAACATGGCTTTTTCTCATTGTAATATCATTAAAATGAGGAACATGTGATGGAACCTTATGCTAGAGACTCCTGAAGTGAATATGACCTTTAACTCTATTTATTTGGATTCTCAGTATGTTCTTAACCATCCCCACTTCCATGATCAAAAGAATTTTTACAAATTCCATGTCACTGCCTATGTTTTTCTCTGTTTTGTCTCTCTTCTCCAAGGCCTAGATAATGTGAACAATTGTTCCTGAAATTGCTAACCTAACTTTTTTTATTTCCACTAGCTAATCTTGATTGCTTGCCTTTTTTATGTAATAACTTCATTTCTTAATTCCCCTTATGAGCAGTATTTCCAATTTAACATAGTGACCTAAGGAACATGCTAGACATAGAAAGACATGAATACAGTAGGTTCCTTTCCCTTAAGGAATTCTCAGTCTAACAGCCAAGACATATAAACAAATAACTATAATACAATCTGATAAGCGCACTAGTAGAAGGACATGCAGCCCAGAGGAAGGAATAATTAACCCAGGCTGGGAGAACAGGGAAGGAAATGAAGGCCTGGTGGCATGAAACAGAGTGGCAGGTTCAGAAACACCAAGTCCTTCCAGTATCCCAAAGCAAGACATGTAAGAGAAAGACTAACATGGAGGCTTAATCAAGAGGCAGAGGCCAGACTATGAAGATTCTTTTGTATTACACTAAGACATTTCCACTTCCTGCAGTAAATGATTTTCTTTAAATTTTTTTAGGATTAGTACATAGTTCTAAAAATAAGTTTAGGTTATGTTTCATTCCTTAGTGTTAAGAGTTGCTTCCATTTTGTTATAGTTTTTCAGTTCCTTTGTTTAGAAATCAGAGTTGGTAGTCAAAATACTAAAGAGTAAAACCAAATGAATCACAGAATTGCCACACCAACAAGCAGAGCTGGGCTGTTTACAAGGAAGCCCAGCTGTTTCTTCAAAGTCCAAGATCATTCTCTTTGTTTTCATTCCTATTCATAATGATGAAGAAAATATATTATAAGTAAAATGTTAATTTAAATCCAAAAGAGGGTGAAAATTGGAGGAAGTGGACCCTTCCTGGTTTATATAACTTTTCTGTTGAGCGCTTAGTTTTTGAAGTTGGCATGAATACCCACTGATGGTGGATTTGTTTCATCACATGGATACTGATGTAAGGGGAGGAGGGGATTTCCTCTGGCCCTTCCTCCTCAACTGCTTCTTAACCTCCTTCCTGTGCTCAGGCAATCAGCAGCAGTTCTTTGCCAGACACCACTCACCACACTGACAGAGGTCAACAGCCAACTAGGCTCATATCTGGAATTAATTTCATATGTCTTGTTACTTAAGAGATAATCAAAATGCAGGTCTATTTCTAGGTATTACTTCTTGATTGTTTTTCATACAATGAGAAATATTGTTGTAGTAAATAAAGTTGTTATTTAAATTAATACTGCTGGATCATTAAGAACATTTTCTCAAATAACACACTCTTTTCCTTTTACTATTCTGAAGTCTGTACTGATAGTGCTATTCTACAGTTTCTACAGATTTGCTATCCTTCAAGGAATGGTTTAATTGCAAATCAATTTTGCATTTAAATTTCTACTACATTTAGAATTTTTATTTATTAAAGAGACTAGTGGATATCTGTACTTTTTCATTCACCTTTACTCAAGCATTTACATAAGCGCCATGAGAAATTATATGTTTAGCTTCCCAGATAAACTTAAAACACAGTGCTTTGAAAGAGTAATTAGAAATAAGAAAGCACTTGACAAGTGCTGCCTAATAAATGCCATTTCTCCCATTTTTAATTATTAGATTGGTATGAATTTTATTTTTAAGAAATCATGCATGTCGGCTGGGAGCGGTGGCTCACACCTATAATCCCAACACTTTGGGAAGCCAAGGCAGAAGGCTTGCTTGAGCTCAGGAGTTTGAGATCAGCCTGGGCAACATGGCAAAACCTCGCCTCTACAAAAAATACAAAACTTAGCCGGGTGTGGTGGCACGCACCTATAGTCCCAGCTACATGGAAGGATTGTGCGAGCCCGGGAGGTGGAGGCAACAGTGAGCCACGATTGTGCCACTATACTCCAGCCTGGGGGAGAGAGTGAGACTCTCTCTCAAAAAAGAAAAGAAATTAAGCATCTCATCTTGTTCAGTCATAAAAATGACTGGTTCTTCAAATTATTGTATCTCCTATGTATGTCTTCAATATCTATTAATGGAAATACAGTCACTCAAATGAAATCCTAAAAAAATGAAACTGACTTAATTGAAAAAACTCATAAGACATTGTATTTCTGCTTTAGACATATGGGTGATATTATGTATCTACTAATTTGTAAGGTCACTTTTCCTATTTTCTGAAATGACTTTAAAAATGTGTAAATACATGCTAATGTAACTTTATCTGAGATTAAGCCATTGGAGATTTTTTTTTTTTTTTTGTAGAGACAGGGTCCTTCTATGTTCCTGTTATGTTGCCCAGGCTGGTCTCCAACTCCTGAGCTCAAACAATCCTCCTGCCTCAGCCTTCCAAAGTGCTGGGATTACAGGCATGTGCCACTGTACCTGGCGAAGATCTTTTCCTATTCATTAGTATTATCACACATAGGTAGAAATAATGTATAATTCAATCTTAAGAATATGCAAATTTCTCTTTGCTTTTGATATTTCAGCTTCATCAAACCCAGAAGTCATCAAGATAAATTCAATTCTGGATATAGTAACAAAAGTGGAAGACTATTATCTTAAAGGATATATTGTTGGGGCTATTCATCCTGTTATACAACCTGTGGGGCAACGAAAACATCTACCTGCAAGTTACCTGTATAGAGTGGTGCTATCGCGCTTGAAATTAAGGTAAGCACACTGTTCAAGAAAGAGGCAGGTGAGGGTGACAGTTCTCTTTGTCTAAAAGAAAAAAATTTGAATCAAGTGACAGAGAATAAAGGACACATGGGGGTTTTAGTTTAAAGCACATTTTCCAGCAGTGGAACCTGGATTGAAGCAAGGAAATGTTACACCTCCTTCTTTAAAACTCCTGATTGATTTTTGCTTCTTGCAGACAAATGTATCCTAAGTGAGGATGTCCGTGAACAAAGGGAAAGCAAAATAGATTCCAGAGTCACCTGGAAGCTCCTGTAGCCACTTCAGCAGATGCAGGAGAAGCAGTGAGCTACAGATACTATCACTAGGCTAAGGAGCTGACCAGACCTACCAAGTCCACTTTCACTAAGCTTTCTGACTGTCCTACATTGTTTTATTAATAGTGGCAACAGAAACTATCTCTACATTCTAAAACTTTTTTTTTTTCAAGACAGAGTTTCGCTCTTGTTGCCCAAGCTGGAGTGCAATGGCACCATCTCAGCTCACTGTAACCTCTGCCTCCCAGGTTCAAGCGATTCTCCAGCCTCAGCCTCCCAAGTAGCTGGGATTACAGGCTCCTGCCACCACAGCCAGCTAATTTTTTGTATTTTTAGTAGAGATGGGGTTTCACCATGTTGGCCAGGCTGGCCTTGAACTCCTGACCTCAGGTGATCCACCCACCTTGGCCTCCCAAAGTACTGGGATTACAGGCATGAGCCACTGCACCCAGCCCATTCGAAAACTTTTAACAACAGAAAGACCTACTATGACAAGTTCTCACAAATTAGATAGACCTCTTGTTAACCTTTTTCCAAAATCGAATTTAAAAGCTAACCATTGTAGTGTTTTTTTATTTTAATAGTTACTTTTCCAAACAATACTGCAACCATTTTTGCCAGCCTAGATTGTAAATTTGATAGTTTTCATGGTAAAATACTGTTGTTCTTTCCAATGAAGAATAAAAATAACTAGACAAATAGATTAACACATTAAATTTTTTTACACAACCCTTTAATATGTTACTTAATGACAGGGATGCATTCTAAGAAGTGTGTCCTTAGGCTGTTTCGTCATTGTGTGAAAATCACAGAGTGTACTTACACAAACCTAGATGCTATAGCCTACTATGCACCTAGGCTATATGGTATAGCTTATTGCTCTGAGACTCCAAACCTGTACAGTCTGTTACCGACTGAATACTGTAGGCAATGGTAACACAATAATAAGTATTTGTGTGGCTAAACATACCTAAAGATGGAAAAGGTACAGTAAAAATACCTTGCTCTATAATCTTATGGGACCACCGCTGTATATGCAGTCCATTGTTGACAGAAACTTCATTATGCAGTACGTGACTGTATATCAAAACCATCCTAAAGACCAGGGGAAAAAATTATGTTTTCTCTTTATAGTGATGGATCAACAGCAATCACTTTACGAGAGGGCTAAGCAGAGAAGGAAAAATGAAATTAGAGGAAAACTAAGAAAATAGGAAAATTTCAAAAAACAAGAAAGGGCGTTAAAAAATTCCAGGTGTGATTTTAAGGAACAGTCTCCCATGGAGTAATTGCCTACTTTAATATGTCTGGCAGGGTGTGTACAGGCTTCAGCTTTCACTAGAATATGAAGCCTCATCAGATATTTACTAGTTCAAGCATTACTAAGCAAACATGACATTTTTGCACAGTAGTAATGCTTATGTCCTAATTACAAATCTTATCAACCATGTGTGAATTATCTTTTCTGCTTTTAGGATTACTTCAGACAGACTTAGCAGTACCCTGGCAAGGCTAAGAATAAGCAAAGAAAAAAGATCAGAGAAGAAGAAAAAAGGAAAAGGGCAATATTTATTTGCATTTAAATGGAATTTTTACTTCTGCTTTTGTTCGATAGGATATAACAACAATCTAAAATTATTTCTTATAACTTTATTAAAACTAGACATGAAGCTTTTCTTTCTTTCTAAATTACAAATTAAATTAATAGCAGTTTAAATTAAGAAAATTTGAGTTAATAGAAGTTATTGTGCTTTTCTGGTATTTTTATATAAGAAGATAGCGATTACCTTGACCCTGTTTGTGAGTTGCTCACTCATTTTCACATGAGCATATTAGCTGAAAAGCAGCAATTGGCCTCCAACCATGAACATATTCCCTCTGTTATAGCCCAAAGAATTCGGCAGCACCCAGTGGACAAAGACGCCCAAGGCTTGTGATTGAGGAATGTCTCCTAACTTCTGAGGCACAAACAAATGACGCAGCAAAAGAACTGATAGAAAAGGTACTAAATTTATGCACTTTTTCATGGGATATTGAGAAACATTTGGTATTTCATCTTCATCAATTTCCTTTTTTACCCTAAAAAGAATAAGGAAATGACAGGTAACTTTTCTACCAGAATTTAAAACATATCAAAGTACTTGTGCCAAATTGTAAAGATTTTAAAACAGAAATACAGGCCAGTGAAACAAAATGGACAACCAGAAATAAATGTAAACAAATATAAGAAGTTCAATGACAAACCTGATGAAATAAAATGGAGGAACAACTATTATTTAATGAATGCTGTTGGGAAAGTAGGCAATTGTTCTGCAGAGAATAAATTCCATATTTCAGATGAGATAAAGAGGTAATTTTTCAATATAAAAAAACAAAAGAAAATGGAAGAATAAATGTACTCAATGAATACATTAAGGAGTTTGAGTATATAAATATAACTTAACTGTACTAGGAAAACTAAGCTTAAAAAAGAAGAGTCAAAGAGAAATCTGCAACAGACATGTCCTATGGGAGCTTCATTTTCAAAATATACATTACAGGAAAGGAATAAAAATCCATGAAAGTAATATGCAGTCTTAAATGGACAGACAGAGACCATGGACAGCAAATATAAAAGAAAGAAACGTCAATAATTAGGAGACGGTTGGTAACAGGTTCAACCTAATAATGTTTAATGTAAATAAAAACTGAGAAGTAATACCTCACCAGTATTAAACCGGGAAATTTAATTAAAATCCAGTATTAGCAAAGCTTTAAGACAAGTTAAGGCCAGGTGTGGTGGCTCACACCTGTAATCCCAACACTTTGGGAGGCTGAGGCAGGAGGATCACGTGAGGCCAGGAGTTCCAAGACCAGCCTAAGCAACATAGCGAGACCCCCAACTCTACAAAAACTGAAAGAAAAAAAAAATCAGCTGGATGTGGTGACACATGCCTATAGTACCATGTACTCAGGAGGGTAAGACAGGAGGATCACCTGAGCCCAGAAGTAAGCCTGCAGTGAGCTGTGATCAAGCCACTACACTCCAGCCTGGGTGACAGAGCAAGACTCTATCTCTAATAATAACAATAATAATAATAAAAACAAAGAAAAGCTAACATTCATAACACAACTGGCATTGTAAGAAATTAATGCAGTATTCCTGAATATCTATTTAGTAAGAAGAATTATAAATCCCGTTTTGCCTTTTTTTTGGTGGTGTTGTTAAAGAAAATAGGCTGGAGTATGGTGGCACAATCATAGCTCACTGCAGCCTCAAACTCTTGAACTCAAGCAATTCTCCTGCCTTAGCCACTCTGGTAGCTGGGATTGTAGGCATGTGACACCATGCCCAGCCAATTTTTTTATTTTGTAAAGACAAGAGTCTGTATTGCCCAGGCTAGTCTTAAACTCCTGGGCTCAATCGATCCTACTGCCATGGCCTCCCAAAGTGCTGGGATTACAGGTGTGAGCCACCATGCCTGGCCATAAATCCCATTTTATTTTTTAATCCCCTCCATAGGAACTGATTTTAAGAACATAATTGAAAAGGGGAAAAAATAATTTTTATACAAAGATATTTAACCAACAGTGAATAAGGGTCCAAATTCTCAATAACTGGAAGACTGTGAAAAAGACAATGATGGATTAATATAATAGAATATTTTATAGGCATTAAACATGACAACTATGTTGACTGTCAAGAGAGAAAAGTCTATACAATATAACTTAATTGAAACTTAAATGAAAAGTTAAATGCTGTATGTATATTGATTAAAACAAAAAAGTTGTACATTCATAAACATTCTAAATTGATGGGATTTTATGGTGAAAGGTGTTTCTTTTCCATTGCATTGACCTATTTATAAGGTTTTACTTTTTATTTAGATACATACAGCTAAAATCTAAGGCATTTCCTTTCAGGTAAGAAACTGAAATGCATTCACTTGTTTCTCTAGTTGTTTCCATGTGTTAAATACTATGTATGTAAGATTATCTGTGGTTTGGGGATAAGCCAGTCATAGTTGCTAACGATTATTTCCCATTTAGGTACAAAGTCACTATTCAATAAGGGTTTTTAGTCTTTGAGACTAAATTTTATAAACAAACTACGCATATTGTTTATTAGTACTATTCTGGGAAATTTTTTTTCTGGTAATAAATCCACTCCAGCAAATTTCTTTTGAAAACAAAAATGTAGCTACTAATTTAGTCTTAATAGATCACCATCAGAGCCCTTGTTTTGCATTTGACTTCCTGGACACAGTTAAAGATCTATTTAAACAGGAAAGTACTGTTATTTCAGCAATTAGAACAACGGGGTTATTTCATTAAGAGAAAAGCTTCAGGAAACATAGCACATGAAATATTTGAGCATGGCTCCGGGTATGAACAAGAGCCATAGATGAATTGCCAAATATTATTTTTGAGCGGCTGCCTTGTGTAAAGAGTTGGTTGTTGAACAGCTAACTTTTAAGTCAAGTTCTAACATTATACCAGTGTTCACTCTAATTTTAAAATTTGGTTTATAAGTATTTTTCTCAGAATTTTAAACTAAAAATAACATTTTAAAAATATCAATCCTCCAACTTAAAAATGGAAAAAAAATTAATACTATATTTGTTACCAGTCCTTTCCAGATAAAATTTCCTAGTAACGGAAAAAAGCTTTTCTGCATCTTTTCACTCAAATCAACTAACAAGACCTAGAGGAAGCACTGACGATAAATTCACCCATTTCTACCTGCAGAATATGCCATATCTCTATCCCTCCCTCTTCTTCTCTCCCAGGACAACTGATATAAAGGAAAATTTGTGGTTGTTTTAAATGGTTACAATCTCAATATGTTAATTCATAGGAACAAATGCTGTTTCACCAGCTCTAGCCCCTTGTCCTAACTCCACACACCTACACTCTCTCCCCCCTCTCAGAATTCTCCTGCCTCACAAGCTGGAGCTGAGTGAATTAAGTTGCCCCCGTTGACTGGGCATTGCTCTCTGTTCTGCCCCAGGTCTTCCTGGCTTTTCTCACTCCATTTCATTCTGACTCTAAATGTTTGCATTTGCAACCTCCATCATAATTCTTTTTCTTTCTTCTCCTCCCAGGTAACATTTACAACATTTAATTTAAATGTTTAAAACAGTAGCCAATAAAAGACATTGCTATTTCTTCATTTAACTAATTTAACAAGTACTTATAGAGCACCTATGAGTAGAAAACACTGCAATACAAAGAAGGATAAGACATAGTCCCCTATGTCAGCCTTCAAAGGAGCTGCCAGTTGAACACATGAAGAAAATAGAACAAAGAAAGGAAGTAAAAGCAGAGAGGAACAGGCCTTAGGTTTTTGGCTGTTACATTTCAACAAAAGCTAAATCTTACTGATATGTCAATGGGAAAAGTGCTGAGTGTAAAAATAAGCATTCTTAAGTTCCCAAAAATTATTTCACTGATATTATATCATAAGCTTCAGAATCCTATTCTTTAACTGATAGGATTGAATCTAATCCTATGTATCTGGCCCACATAGGAGACAATAGCATAAAGACATAAGCCAATCAGAAAGCTTTGTAAGAGTAGTGGTATGAATTGGGCTTGTGCTTTATACCTACACATTTGTCAAGAATCAGTCTTTTAACATTTTTCTTTGATACCATCAAACAAGCAAAACTATGTGTATTTTGCTTTTAATTTAATAAAGCTCTTCTTTATTAATGAAGATGTATTTGGTAATGTTATTTTTAGGAATTTCTTGGAATAGGTTTTAATTTTGCTCCAACTGGAGACACCATTGTTAAATGGTCTGCAAAAATCATGCTACAGAATTATTAGTTCTTCCCAAACAGTGGCCCTTCAGGGAAAAATAATTCCTGTTTTCATAATTTCTAAAGTATATTTGGTTCTGTTTGAAGGTCATGATGATCGTGTGGCATGGTCTTGCGGGCAGTGCTATTTTACAGGTGATTCATTAGTTTATGAATGAGTCTTTTGTTACTGGTCAAGTTACTCCATCTGCTAGTGGATTTCCTCAATAAGCCTAAAGGTTAATTGATAAAGTAATCAATGAAAATACAGTTTACATTTTGTTCTGCCATCTCTTTTTAAATATCAGATTAATGTCGCTGCTAAAAGAGGAATGAAATTTGTTGGATTCATATCACAGCATTATTCTCCATCTAAATTCTGCAATGGAACCAACCATGATGGAGATATAGAATCGATGCTACATGTGAGACACGGTTCAGATGAAAACTGTAGAAGTTGGAATGAAGGGACATTAAGTGGGCAATCATCTGAAAGTGGAATTGAGGAAGAACTTCATCATGAAAGTGGACAGTATCAAATGGAACAAAATGGCAGCCCTAGTTCCTCTAAATCAAGAAAGGGAGAAGGTAATAGACAAGATTAGTAGAAAGAGAATATACTATAGTTTAGATTAAGCAAAATAAGTTTTTGAGGTTTTTTTTTAGAAATATGAGTCAAAGTAAATTGCTAAAGATTATAATGACTAAATGAACTAATACAAACATCATGATTTTTAAAAGTTATTACAGCTAGCAATAAGGCAGGGCAGTTTTTTAGACAGTTGTCTCTGGCAGGACATACAGTGCCATCCACATAATGAAACTTTGTGTTGAAGATTGGTTTCTATTTAGTCATCCAAAACTCCCTTGTAAATTGGAGGCTGTACATGTGTACCAAATAAGTGAGTCTATTAAGTCTAAAAAGCTGTTCTGATTTATGTTTGTACTAATAAACAGCGTGTGAGAATTTTCGTTTTGGCCTTTCCCATTTCATGGATGGTTTTCACCTTTGAAATTAATTGGCTTTCTTTGATCATCAACTAGAATGTGAAACTGGCACATCCATGATGAAACAATTAATATAACAATAGTGCCTGCATCCTAAAATAACTTTGAACAACAGTTGTATTCTTCTGTGCCAGCTAGCAAGTCTTCCCAAGAAATTGAGAGTATTTTATTCATGCATTTGGGACCATTCAAAGTTTTCTGATACCTTTGTGGGCATGCTTTATAAAAGCACTATCAGAGAAAAGCAAAGGCCACATATACCTTAGCATTAACAACATGGGCTCTGGAATCAGATACCTCAATTTCTTTATAAAAAGGGGTAATAGTAAGAACTCCCTCATTGGGTTGTTGTGAGAAGTAAATAAGAAATGTCTACAAAGTGTTTGACCCAGTGCCTGGTACAGAATAAACTCTATATTAACTGCTATTAACTGATCCTTCCATCAGTGTTGGCACTGGAGGAGCACGCCTTGGTGTCAGACTTTCTGGGTTATGTTTTGATGTACTTAGCATCCTATACATGGCAGAGATTCATTTAGCCACATAAGCTCCACCTCCTGAAGAAATAACTGGGAGCATTTACCAACTTAGATCGCACCGATCTCCACCACCATCACCACCACCCTCCTCTTTTCTCACCCGTTCCCTAGCTAACAATGTCCCTGATTTTTCTGCAATGCAAAAATTATAGGAATGTGTATTAGTCTCTTCTCATGCTGCAAATAAACAAATACCTGAGACTGGGTAATTTATAAAGGAAAGAGGTTTAATTGACTCACAGTCCAGCATGGCTGGAGAGGCCTTGGGAAACTGACAATCATGGCAGAAGGGAAAGCAAACATGTCCTTCTTCACGTGGTGGCAGGAGAGAGAAGAATGAAAGCCCAGCAAAGGGGGAGGCCCCTTATAAAACCATCAGATCCCATGATAACTAACTCACTGTTATTAGAACAAGATGGGGGAAACCGCTCCCATGATTCAACTATCACTATCTGATCCCTCCCACAACATGTGGGGATTATGGGAACTACAATTCAAGATGAGATTTGGGTGGGGACACAGCCAAACCATATCAGAATGTAAAAGTGAACAAGAGGTATCGGAATTATGGTCAGAGAGCTATTCACTATCTTCCACCCATTCCTACCTTTAAACTCCAGGGGAGTTCCCACCCTTATTTTGAGCAAATCAGATGTCTATTTCTATTCCTTTAAGTTCTAAATCCAATACAGTACTTAATGTAACTATCGATCTTTAGATTCCTCTCTCTCAGTATTTTTAAAGTATATACTTCTCAATAACTTTTCTGCAGCAGTGGTTTTTAATTAGAAGAGGGAGAATGGGGGTAGCAAGAATTCACAAAAGACCTCTTTGAGTATCTGGTGAAATCCATGGAATCCAGATACTTTTGTCTGTCATACAGGTGATGTTAAACTTCCTAAAACACAAACATAGGTGTGGATCCACTGACCCCACGTTAAGAATTTGCCAATTCCTAGTAAAGCAGAAGATATGATCCAGCATTTCCATGTCTGTTCTAGGGTCACTCTCACACGTGTCCAGGGAGATACAAAGTTTATAATAACAGAAAAATTGGAAATATTGCACATGTCCACCAAAATGAGACTAGAACATTGGCATACTATGTAGCAGTTAAAATAAATGAATAAGATCTATATGGTTATTTGCATTTTAAAGGCATGTTGAACAAAAAGTCAATTCATATCTACAGTAGGATACCATTTTTTAAAAATTTTTCAAACTGTAAAATGTTACATATCATTTATGGTTATATAAGTGTGTATTAAAAGATTAAAAGCTTGCATAAGAATGATAAACACCAACTTCATTATAGTACTTATTTCTGGAGAATAGAATTAGAGGATACCACATAGTAGCCTCAACTGTATCCATTTCTCATTTCTTTGAAAAAATAGTCTGAAACAAATATAGCATATTATTGACATTTGATTAAGCTGAGTGCTTGTTTGTATGCTTGGAATATCTCATGATTAGTGAAAAAAATTAAGAATCTTTGATCAACAAAATTTTCCCCTTTTTTCTCCTTCTGAATGCCTAGCCTCAGACAACAAATTGTACACAGTCTTCAATGCTTTTGATGATGATTCAACCTCCTGGACCTATCAGGAAGGCATCCTGTCAATGAAAGTAACAAGAAAAGGATCAGTCATTAGTACACTTGATGCTGATTGGCTGGAGTTAACTACCTTTTATTATAAACAAGGCTTGTCTTTAATTGATTCTTTTGTATTCTGGGAAACATCTAAAGGTAAGTTTTATGTTAATGATATTTTATATCTGAAGAATTTGAACTGGTATCAAAATCAGTGAAAATGTTTTTACCTCTCAACTTCTATGGCTGAAAGGACAGATACCATTCCTAAGGAAATAAATTCCAGCTGTTACACAGATATGTAGCTTTAATTTAAAACCTTAAAGCTCCTTCAGCGCAACGGACACTTAAGGAGTGTGGGCAGAATTATAACATAAAATGTTCACTGTTGGGTTGTAATTGGGAAACCACTGTGTGATTGACTAGGAGAATTTTCCAAATAAGATGTACTATAATAGTCCAAATGGGAGGTTTATGATGGCATTTCGTGGTTACATTCACATTTATTACATTATCCCAATTTTGAACACTATCTACCATGTATATAGTCAGTCTATACCTGGTTCTTTCTATAATTTGTATAAAAAGTCATCTTTGGTTTAGAAAGTGACGTTGGCTCTGTTCTTACTTCTGTCTTCACCTTGTCTTTCATCCCTCTCTAGCCTTCCTCATTTAGTTACAATGCAGTATGTAATTATTTGTGTCTATCACGAAAATAAAGACAAACTATAAAATATTATCAAAAATGACTTTCTAAGAGTTTTTTTAAGAGTGTTAAAAAAAGAAAAAGAAAAGGTAGTAACGAGACTAGAAAAATGCATTAGGAAAGGTGAAGGTTATGAAATCCAGGATAATTAGGAACTCTTAACTCTATGAGGTTAGAGGAAAGAATGAAAAGCAAATAAGGTCTCCCTGTACCTTACTATTGTTAAATCAGCCTAGGATTACCTTAACTGATCCAACTAAAGACTTTGGATGATATTTTAAATTATCAGGAGTCATGTTCCAATAGGCCCTTTTAACTAGCAGTATTAAGGACCAAACGCATTGGAGCACTCAGAAATACAATACCTTGCGTAGTGCTTGGCACATAGCAGGTGCTTAATAAACATTTCTTAGTATTTTTCAGTAGGCCAGGCACCGTGGCTCACACCTGTAATCCCAGCACTTTGGGAGGCCAAGGCAGGTAGATCACTTGAGTCCAGGAGTTCGAGACTACCCTGGGCAATATGGTGAAACCTCATCTCTACAAAAAATGCAAAAAGTTAGTCAGGCATGGTGGCAGCCACCTGTATTCCCAGCTACCCAGGAGGCTGATGTGGGAGGATCACCTGAGCCCAGGGAGGTCAAGGCTGCAGTGAGCCATGATTGCACCACAACATTCTAGCCTGGGTGACAGAGTAAGACCCCATCTCAAAAAATAAAATAAAATAAAATAAAAATATATATGTGTGTGTGTGTGTGTGTGTATAAATAACAATATTTCTTCATATTTTTTGGTTATTGGAAGCCTCTTCCACTTGGTCTTTTATTTTTTTTTTTTTATTATTGTACTTTAAGTTCTAGGGTACATGTGCACAACATGCAGGTTTGTTACATATGTATACATGTGCCATGTTGGTGTGCTGCACCCATCAAATCGTCATTTACATTAGGTATTTCTCCTAATGCTATCCCTCCCCCGTCCCCCTGCCCCATGACAGACCCCAGTGTGTGATGTTTCCCACCCTGTGTCCAAGTGTTCTCATTGTTCAATTCCCACCTATGAGTGAGAACATGCGGTGTTTGGTTTTCTGTCCTTGTGATAGTTTGCTCAGAATGATGGTTTCCAGCTTCATCCATGTCCCTTCAAAGGACATGAACTCATCCTTTTTTATGCCTGCATAGTATTCCATGGTGTATATGTGCCACATTTTCTTAATCCAGTTTATCATTGATGGACATTTGGGTTGGTTCCAAGTCTTTGCTATTATGAATAGTGCCACAATAAACCTACGTGTGCATGTGTCTTTATAGCAGCATGATTTATGATCCTTTGGGTATATACCCAGTAATGGGATGGCTGGGTCAAATGGTACTTCTAGTTCTAGATCCTTGAGGAATTGCCACACTGTCTTCCACAATGGTTGAACTAGTTTACAGTCCCATCCACTTGGTCTTTTATAGCAATAGCAAAGTTTCGTAGGAAGAACATGGGCTTTAGAATCAGACAGACCAAGGTTTAAATCCTATGTCTTCTACTTATTAGCTGTGTCATCTTGGGAAGTTAGTTGAGCTCACTGAGTCTCAGTTTCTTAAAGAGGAATAAAAATACTCCTACTTTTTATTGTTGTGATGATGTAACAAGATATAATAAATGTAAAGTGACTCCCAGAATGCCTAGCCTACAGTCAGAGTTCATTTTCTGATGTTAGTTTTCTTTCCTGCCACTTGTTATGTGCAATTACAGTACTTTTAATGTGGATCATCTATTTAGAGGTTGATTTATGCTTCATAATGTCTCTCTCTCTCTCTCTTTCTCTTTCTCTCCTGTTTCTCTTCTCTCCAAAAAGTTTAGTTGAAGCCATTTCAAATTTTGTCGTGTGACTAACTGCTGAACAGAAAAACAAAACATAGGCTTTTCGCAGTCTCTCTCAGGCATCCCTGCCTTCGGTCTTGCCTGATGAAAATAAAATTAGCCACAGCAGTTGCCAGCCAGGCTCTGTGTGGCTTTTGTTCTTAAAGCCTCAGAAGCTCTTTAGAGAGCCCCAAGGAGGCTCCCTCTCTCAGCAGCTCATGGGGTGGAGGGGGTCACGGAGAGGGGGGTGCAGAATCTTCCCCTCTCAGAAGCTCCGGAATGTCTCATTAGACATTTGACATTGCAGGCTATGGCAAGCCCCTCATGAGCCACGTAGGTCTGTGGGGTCTGGAAACTGAGCATGTCATTTGGGATTTTCCTGGGAGTACACAGGGAAGTTGCCAAGGGGAAATTGTGACCAATATCTGTGTCACTGTGAGAAGCAATCAGAGGAAGCAGGGCTGAATTGGTCGCTTTGTTGTGGTATGTTTGATGCCTGACATCTAAAGCACATGGGGAGGGTGGTGGGGGCCGACAATGCATATTTTGTTTGGTCTTGCTTCTATCCCCTTCCAAAATATTGTCAGAAGTTAGCCCACCATGAGGAATGGAAGAACAAAACCAGACAGCGCTCAGAAATTTAAATATATTACCCCACAAATCACATTCAATAAAATACCTCCCTCCAGAAACACGGGGGGGCGGGGGACAGATGTTTAAAAAGTTTTCTACTTCAGCAGTCAGAGTGTAAAAGTTGTAAGATCTGTGAAATTCCTTCTCAGTGTCCCTCCACGCTCACTCTAACAGCCTTTTCTGCTGTGAAGCACACCCTGGGACACACACACACACAATTACCCTCAAGGTTCCTACACTTCACCAGCCTCCAAATGCCCCACCAGCCTCCAAACGCCCCACCACCGCCAGAGCACAGTCTTTCCCCACCTTAGGATACCACATCTTAAGGCTACATTTTGATTTTTTAAGAATCCTTTTCAGACTTCACTTGTTATTCATTTCAATCTTTCCACTCCTTTAAAAATGTTTGTGTGGCACTAGTGGAGGAGAGGTAGCACAATGAAGAGTGAGGATGGAGTTATAACACTGAAACTCATTTCATATATGCCAGGACCCATGCCAAGCACTGGGTTTATAATACTCTTCCTTACTCACAAGGCGCTAGCCATGTGGTATCGGGCAGTCAGGCAGTGAAAGTGTCAAAACATATATATCTAATTTCAAAACTAAGAAAATTGTGTAAAATAACCATAGAAGATATTATGGTGAGAGTACCAGGGAAGAACCCGCTTAAAGAGGTGGTCAGGAGGTCCCCTCTGAGAAGGCAGCAATCACACTGAGACTGGGCAGCTGGACAGCAGCAGACCTGTGAGAACCAGAGGTAGGCCATTCTAGGCCGGAGAAACACATCTAAAGGTACAAAGACCTTAGGGCAGGAAAGAGGAACTGGGAAAAGGTCTGTGTTTCTGGAGCAAGGCAACCAACAGTATGGCTCTGGACACAGTAGAAGAGGTAGGCAGCAGCCAGTCCCTACAGGGTCCTAAACAGGAAGAATGCAACAACAGCAGCTAACATCTATTTTGTACTTGCTATACACCAGCTTTGTGCTAAGCATTTTGCATTCATTAATTCATTTAGTCCCCACAGCAACCTGTGAAGTAAAGATGATCATGGCTGGGCATGGTGGCTCACGCCTGTAATCCCAGCACTTTGGGAGGCTGGGGTGGGCGGACCACGAGGTCAGGAGTTTGAGACTAGCCTGGCCAACGTAGTGAAACCCCGTCTCTACTAAAAATACAAAAAAATTGCTGGATGTGGTGGCGGGCGCCTATAGTCCCAGCTACTCAGGAGGCTGAGGCAAGAGAATCGCTTGAAGCGGGAGGCAGAGGTTGCAGTGAGCCGAGATCACGCCACTGCACTCCAACCCGGGCGACAGGTCTCAAAAAAAACAAAAGAAGAAGATTATTCCTTTTTTTTTTTTTTTTACTTTATTTATTTGTAGATGGGGCCTCAATGTCACCCAGGCTAGAGTCCAAGGGCACAATCATAGTTCACTGTAGGCTTGAACTCCTGAGCCGAGGCAATCCTCCCACCTCAGCCTCTTGAGTAACCAGGACTCTATGCACGCTACCACACCCAGCTAATTTTTTAAAATTTTTGTAGAGATGGTCTCACTTTGCTGCCCAGGTTGGTCTCAAACTCCTGGCTTCAAGTGATCCTCCAGCTTTGGCCTCACAAAGTGCTGGGATTCCAGGCGTGAGCCATCGTGCCAGGCCATGCTTATTCTCCTTTTACATATGAAGGAACTGAAGCACAGAGATTTTACATAAGGTGTCTGCATTCACACAACTAGAAAGTGGTGGAGCCACCTAGATGGAGTGTGTGCTTTTACCAAGATATTTATTCCAATTCATTCATTAAAGATTTAAAGAGGGAGTCATGATCTCATTTGCAATTTTTAAAGAATTTCTAGCCAGGTGCGGTGGCTCACGCTTGTAATCCGAGCACTTTGGGAGGCCAAGGCAGGCGGATCACTTGAGGTCAGGAGTTCAAGACCAGCCTGGCCAACATGGCAAAAAGCTGTCTCTATTAGAAATGCAAAAATTAGCCGGGCATGGTGGGCGCCTGTAGTTCCAGCTACTCAGGAAGCTGAGGCAGGAGAATCTCTTGAACCTGGGAGGTGGAGGTTGCAGTGAGCCGAGATCACACCACTGCACTGCACTCCAGCCTGAGCAACAGAGTGAGACTCCATCTCAAAAAAAAGAAGAAAGGAAAGGAAAAGAGAGGAGAGAAAAGAGAAGGGAAGGAAAAGGAGGGGAGGGGAGGGGAGGGGAGGGGAGGGGAGGGGAGGAGGGGAGGGGAGGGGAGGAGGGGAGGGGAGGGGAGGAGGGGAGGGGAGGGGAGGAGGGGAGGGGAGGGGAGGGGAGGGGAGAGGAGAGGAGAGGAGAGGAGAGGAGAGGAGAGGAGAGGAGAGGAGAGGAATTTCTTTGCCCTCATTATGAGAAATGGATCACAGAGGGCAAGAGTGGAAGTATGGTGGGGAGGCTGTTAAGAGGCTGTTGCAGTGGTCCCTAGAGAGATGATGGTGGAGATGGAAAGAAGTGGATAGGCTAAGATTATTTTTAGAGTTACTATATGTGCCTGCCCTCTACTTCAAAGATGCTCCTGGGCCCACCTCTGGGCAGTTGAATACCAAAAATGACAGGGGAACCAAAAATACTAAAATGGAGTGTTACCTCTCTGCACCTTTACAGGAATGTCAATATCATATCCAGCTAAAAGACAAGACATGTCCAGAAAACTAAACCATTCCCTGGGAGCCCTTCAAACGTGTGCTTTTCAAACCAGGGTTCGAGTACCCTCAGGATATGCAGCCTTGTGCCAAGGAGTACACAAGTTCACACGTCTGCAGAATATAACTCTTCCTGGAGTGTCGATATTACTTTAAGATTAAGTGGCTTTTATGTAAGATGAATATATTTGAAAAGAATGGGCCAGCACAGTGGCTCATGCCTGTAGTCCCAGTACTTTGGGAGGCCAAGGTGGGAGAATCCCTGGGGGCCTGGAGTTTGAGACCAGCCTGATGGTAGAGGGTCTTGCCTCTGTGTTGATGGTGGCTGACTGATCGGGGTGGTGGTTGCTGAAGGTTGGGGGTGGCTCTAGCAATTTCTAATTTAATTTTTTTCTCTTTGGGGATAGAGTCTCACCCTGTCGCCCAGGCTGGAGCACAGTGATGTGATCTCAGCTCACTGCAACCTCCGCCTCCCAGGTTCAAGCAATATTCCCACCTTGGCCTCTTGGGTAGCTGGGACCAAGGTGTGCACCACCACACTTGACTATTTTTTTAGAGACAGGGTCTCACTATGTTGCCCAGGCTGGTCTTGAACTCCTGAGCTCAAGTGATCCACCTGCCTCAGCCTCCCAAAGTGCTGGGATTACAGCATGAGCTACTGCGCCTGGCCAGCTGTGGCAATTTCTTGAAATAATATAATGAAATTTGCTGCATCAATTGGCTCCTTTTTTCTGAGACAGAGTCTTGCTCTGTCGCCCAGGCTGGAGTACGGTGGCAAGATCTTGGCTCACTGCAAGCTCCGCCTCCCGGGTTCAAGCCATTCTTCTGCCTCAGTCTCCCAAGTGGCTGGGACTACAGGTGCACACCACCACACCCGGCTAATTTTTTGTATTTTTAGTAGAGACTGGTTTCACTGTGTTAGCCAGGCTGGTCTCAAACTCCTGACCTTGTGATCCGCCCACCTCGGCCTCCCAAAGTGCTGGGATTAGAGGCATGAGTCACCGTGCCCAGCCAGCTCTTTCTTTCACGGAAGATTTCTCTCTAGCATATGATGCTGTTTGATGGCATTTTAACCACAGTAGAACTTCTTTCAAAATGGGAGTCAATCCTCTCAAACCCTCCAACTGCTTTATCACCTAAGTTTATGTAATATTCTAAATCCTTCATTGTCATTTCAACAATGTTCACAGCATCTTCACCAGGAGTAGATTCCATTTTAAGAAACCACTTTCTAGACTGGGCACTGTAGCTCACACCTGTAATCCCAGCACTTTGGGAGGCCGAGGTGAGAGGATCACTTGAGGTCAGGAGTTCGAGACCAGCCTGACCAACATGGTGAAACCCTGTCTCTACTAAAAACACAAAAATTTGCCTGCCATGGTTGCTCAGACCTGTAATCCCAGCACTTTGGGAGACCAAGTCGGGTGGATCACTTGAGGTCAGTAGTTCGAGACCAGCCTGACCAACATGGTGAAACCCTGTCTCTACTAAAAATATAAAATTAGCCAGACGTAGTGACACGCCTGTAATTCCAGCTACTCAGGAGGCTGAGGCAGGAGAATTGCTTGAACCAGGGAGGCAGAGGTTGCAGTGAGCCAAGATCATGCCATTGCACTCCAGCCTGGGCAACAAAAGCAAAACTCTGTCTCAAAAATAAATAAATAAATAATACATAAAAATGCAAAAATTAGCCTGGCATGGTGGTGCATGCCTGCAGTCCCAGCTACTCAAGAGGCTGAAGCACAAGAATCACTTGAACCTGGGAAGTGGAGGTTGTAGTGAGCTGAGATTGTGCCACTGCACTCCAGCCTGGGAAACAGAGTGAGACTCCATCTCAAAAAAACAACAACAAAAAGAAAGAAACCACTTTCTTTGCTCATCCATAAGAAGCAACTCATCCATTCAGGTTTTACTACGAGATTGCAGCAATTTAGTCTCATCTTTAGGCTCCAGTTCTAATTCTGGCTCTCTCACTATTGTCACCACATCTGCAATTACTTTCTCCACTGAAGTCTTGAACCCCTCAAAGTCATCCATGAAAATTGGAGTCAACCTCTTTCAAACTCCTGTTCATGTTGATATTTTGGCCTCCTCCCATGAATCATAAATGTTCTTAATGACATCTAGAATAGTGACTCCTTTCCAGAAGGTTTTAATATATTTTGCCCAGATCCATCAGAGGAATCACTATCTATGGCAGCTATAGTCTTACAAAATGTATTTCTTAAATGTATGACTTGAAAGTCAAAATGGCTCCTTGATCCATGGGCTGCAGAATGGATGTTGTGTTAGCAGGCATGAAAACATTAATCTTCTTGTATATCTTCATCAGAGCTCTTAGGTGACCAAGTACATTGTCAATAAGCATAATATTTTGAAAGGCATCTTTTTTCCTGAGCAGTAGGTCTGAACAGTGGGCTTAAAATATTCAGTAAACCATGCTATAAACAGATGTGCTGTCATCCAGCCTTTGTTTTCCATGTCTAGATCACAAGCAGAGTATATTTAGCATAATTCTTAAGGGCCTTAGGATTTTTAGAATAGTAAATGAGCATTGGCTTCAACTTAAAGTCACCAGCTGCATTCGTCCCTAACAAGAGAGTCAGCATGTCCTACGAAGTTTTGAAGCCAGGCATTGACTTCCCCTCTCTAGCAATGAAAGTCCTGGATGACATCTTCCACTGTAAGGTTGTTTTACTGACATTGAAAATCTGTAGTTTTAGGCCAAGAGCGGTGCCTCACGCCTGTAATCCCAACAATTTGGGAGGCTGAGGCGGGTGGATCATTTGAGGTCAGGAGTTCGAGACCAGCCTGGCTAACATGGTGAAACCCCATCTGTACTAAAAATACAAAAATTAGCTGGGTGTGGTGGTGTGTGCCTGTAATCTCATCTACTTGGAAGGCTGAGGCAGGAGAATTGCTTGAGCCTGGGGAGGTAGAGGTTGCAGTGAGTCGAGAACATGCCACCGCACCCCAGCCTGAGTGAAAGAGTGAGACCCTGTCTCAAAATAAATAAATATAAATTAAAAATATATAAATAAATATATAATTTATAATAATATAATAAATATAAATAAAAATAAATTAAAAATATATAAATAATAAAAATCTGTAGTTTTCTGTAGCCACCTTTATGTATTCTCTTAGCTGGATCTTCTAGATAACTTGCTGCAGCTTCTACATCAGCACTTGCTCCTTCACCTGGCAATTTTATGTTATGGAGACAGCTTCTTTCCTTAAACTTCATGAACCAACCTCTGTTGGCTTCCGACTATTCTTCCACAGCTTCCTCACCTCTCTCAGCCTTCATGGAATGGAAGAGAGTTAGGATCTTGCTCTGGATTAGGCTTTGGCTTAAGGGACTGCTTGTGGCTGGTTTGATCTTCTATCCAGACCGCTAAAACTGTCTCCATCATCGAGAAGTCTGTTTTGCTTTCTTATCATTCATTCACGTTTATTTTCCTTCAAGAACTTTTCCCTTACATTCACAACTTGGCTAACTGAAACAAGAGGCCTTGTTTACCGCCTGTCTCAGCTTTGACATGTCTTCCTCACTAAGCTTAATAATCATTCCCAGCTTTCGATTTAAAATGAGAAACTTATGACTCTTCTTTTCACTTAAACACCTAGAGGCTATTTCGGGGTTATTAATTGGCCTAATTTCAGGGAATGGGGGGCTCGAGGAGAGGGAGAGAGATGGGGGAAGAGCCAGTCAGTGAAGCAGTCAGAACCCCCACAACATTTATCAGTTAAATTCACCATTTTATATGGGCATGGTTCCCGGTGGCCCAAAACAATTACAATAGTAACATCAAAGATCATTGATCACAGACCACAACAGATAGAATAACAATGAAAAAGTTTGAAATATTGCAAGAATTACTAAAATGTGACACCAACACATGAAGTGAGTACACACCTTTGGAAAAATGGCACTAATAGACTTGCTCAATGCAGGATTGCCACAAACCTTCAATTTGGAAAAAAAAAAAAAAAAAAAAACGGTATCTGCAAAACACAGTAAAGCAAAGCACAATAAAGCAAGGTGGGACTCTGCTAGCGCCTCCCAATATTGAGAGCAAGAAAACACACCTCGAGCCACAAAGCCCAGAGTTTTCACATTATATCATCCCAAAGTAAGAAAGGAGATTATAATTAACTATGTAATTATCAAAGGATACAACTAATTTTAAAACACATACCTCTAAAAGGGAACTTGGGGCATGTACAATTGTAAAGATGATCTAGTGATGCCCTAAACTTTCAATCAGAAACAAATTTGATTCCACTGGTCACTTCGGTGTGACAGTAAATAAGTACATTTAAAGGAAATGAAATAGATATTGTAATTAGAAAACCAATTTGAACTAGGAAACTAAACTTTACTGGGTTTTTTGTTTGCTTTTCATTTTTCTGTTTTGTTTCGTTTTGTTTTGTTTTTGAGATGGAGTCTTGCTCTGTCACCCAGGCTGAAGTGCAATGGCACGATCTCGGCTCACCGCAGTCTCCCCCTCCCAGGTTCAAGAGATTCTCCTTCCTCTGCCTCCCGAGTAGCCAGGATTACAGGCATGTGCCACCACGCCCAGCTAATTTTGTATTTTTAGTAGATATGGGTTTTTTCCACGTTGGTCAGGCTGGTCTCGAACTTCCGACCTCAGGTGATCTGCCTGCCTCGGCCTCCCAAAGTGTTGGGATTACAGGCGTGAACCACTGTGCCTGGCCTACTGGGTTCTTGGGAACCACTCTGAACAATGCAAATTCTTCATGGTGTTCTGCCCTAACCATGAATGATGTCAAAAAAATAATAATAATGATTTATCTCTTAAAATGTATAGCCTGATAATGAAAATTAAAACAGAAAATTACATTAAAATTACTTTTGTCTTTTTTATCTTTAAGCTTAAAAGATCGTTTGAAAACTCTGCAGGCCTTTAGAATTTAGAGAGCTGTCAACCACGGAAACTTTAATGTGACATTGTGCTGCACAAAAATCGAAATGTTTAACCAGCACATGACCATGGGAAAAATGTCTCCTATAGCAAAATAGGAGACAAAAGAACTTCCATAAAATCAGTTTGTGTAGGCCAGCTGGTTATTGTCAACTATTCAAGAAAAAGTCTGAGAGGCCCTCCCTTAAAACTTCCTTCCCAGCAGGAATTCTTTTGACAATGACTTCTGTTTAGGGTCTTCCTGTCCCTGCTTTTCTTGTTTTTTTTTTTTAACCCATCATTGAGGTAAAGAATTGTTCTGTGTTTAGGTCTTTTGAAGTAATCTTACCTAGCATTAATTTTAGTATCATGCCTTTAATTTCAAATATGAACATTTTTATGCTATTTCTCTTAATGGTTATAATTAACATGCATACAACGTATAGATCCGAAACCAAATTTTGATTTCAAAATGAAGATCACTTCCAGATGCTTTTAGATTGATTTTCCACTCGCTTCTCACTGTGCCACACTATTTTATCTTGTTTTTGCTATTGTAGTTTTTATGTGTATAGTTGGATTTTAATTCAGTGAAGTAAAAAAAAAAAAAGTGTTGATCTTTGGGGAGAAAGAAAAACTTTCCAAGAGGAGGAGATTATTGATTCAGCCAAAACAAATGTTTTTTAATTGAAATGTTTTTCCTTCAGTTTCCTATATGAGTTATTTAAGGATTTAGATGGTTTTACGAGCCACTTAGTATTTACAACCCTTCTTAATTGTATCCTCTTCCTCACAGGGGAACATTTGCCTAAATCTTTGGAAGGATTTTTTATCTATGAAGAAGAAGGTTCTGGAGTTCCAGGTTCTAGTAGGAAAGGAAATGATGCCATCGTAGTAGAACAATGGACTGTTATTGAGGTGAGCTGCAGTTTTCTGACAATGTAGCTTTACATATATAAATATAATATATATAATATATATATGTTTGGTTTGGGTTTTTTTTTTTTTTTTTTGAGTCAGGGCCTTACTCTGTTACCCAGGCTGGAGTGCAGTGGCACCATCACAGCTCACTGCAGCCTCGACTTCCCCTGGCTCAGGTGATTCTCCAACCTCAGCCTCAGGTAGCTGGGACTACAGGCATGCACCACCATACTCAGCTAATTTTTTTGTATTTTTTGTAGAGACGGGGTCTCGCCATGTTGCCCAGGCTATATATATTTTATTTTACATGTTATAGATCTTCAGTGCCTAGCACATGCAGTATCCTTAAACACATATTTGTTTAGTGTTTAGAATCTCATCACAAATGCATGAACAAACTTCTTTCGGATTTGTGAAAAGGTAATTTGCTTTATCCAATGTTAAAAGTTTTTGCAAGATAAAGAAATAATTAACTATGCATAAGTAGCAGTAAGTTCCCAAAAATTTTAAACCAAAAAACCATCTCCTGGCACTGAGCTTCTCTTTACAGCATTCTGTGACAACTGATTGAAAGAAAAAAATTCGGTCACTCAACTAGTGTTTTATCTCCAATCAACCAATGTGACTGAGGTTTTTTTTAACCTTATGAATGCTTTCAAAGGCAAAAATATCCAAAAGATGTTCTCTCTCTCGCCAGGCCAAATATGTACACACAGCATTGTCCTTCACAAACAGAGATGACATTGCTGCTGATGTTGTGCACCCTGAATTCAGATGTCACTGAATGGACTGTCTTTGAGGTGTACACACTGAATTCAGGTATATTCTGTTTTGTGTATGAGGCCCTCCCTGACAGGCTGTTTCAGGGATACTTTTACCTTTCTGACCTTACACAGATTAAAGAGACATAGCCCATTTTCAAAGAAACTAGAAAACCCATTGAGTGGGGAAAAAGGATTTGGGGGAAGAGGTAAAGCTCCTAGCAAAACTCAATTCCAAATTAAGAAAAAAGCAGTGAAAAGACACCCCACACCCAAGCGCCTCTCATCTTCAATACCACTATCGTCACTCTCCACTCTTATCCTCACTTCCTGGTCCCAAGACCAGTATTTCTGAAAATGTGTTCTAGATCCAAATCCGCTAAGGAACTCGTGTTAAAATGCAGACTCTGCCTGGCACAGTGGCTCACATCTGTAACCCCAGCACTTTAGGAAGGTGAAATGGGAGGATAACTTGAGCCCGGGAGTTCAAGACCAGCCTGGGCAACATAGTGAGACCCCATCTCTACAAAAAATTTTAAAATTAACCAGGCATAGTGTCATGCACCTGTAGTCCCAGTTACTCAGGCGGCAGAGGCAGGAGGACAGTTTGAGCCCAGGAGATTGAGGTTAAAGTGAGTTATGATTGTGCCACTGCACCCTAGCCTGGATGTAGGAATGAGACCCTCTCTTAAAATAAAATAAAATAAAATAAAATGCAGATTCCCAGCTCCCCAACTCCATATATTAAATTTGGAGAACCACCGCCCTAACAAGACCAAAGGAAGGCCCAAACTTCGGACAAAGGGATGGAAACCTCTCTCCATTACCAGTGTTTCTAACTTGGTTCAATTATTAGAAGGAAGCAGAGCAGAACATGAAGCCCAGGAAGGCTGCAGCAGATGAAAGTGAACTCCCCTCATCCTAACATGCATCATCCTTTGTTGTAATTGTGTAGTTGGTTGTCTTTGCCATTAGACTATGAGTTCTTATACTTATTCATGCAGGGATGTGAAATCAAAACAGATTATGGCCCCCTGCTGCACACTCTAGCTGAATTCGGATGGCTTCTGACAAGCGTGTTGCCCACACCTCTATTGAGACATGACAGGTAAGGCAAAAGCATCCTTACATACTATTATTTAATTCTAATATATAACTTCATTTGTTAGATAGTTCAATTCAACAAATATTTGTTTAATGCCTACAGAAAACATTACACTGAGCTTCTAACTTGATTTTATGGACCTTAGAGGTTAGTAAATCTAGTCCTTGGCATTATAGATGTATAAGCTGTTAGGCTCTGCAGCACATATCCAAAACTGTTCTCACCCCAGCCCACAGCCAGGTTTAGGACACAGTAGGGTTCCGGAGTGAGCAGGATGGAGGAGCGCTTCTGCCACCGCCCCTCCAGTGTGGTGAGTTAGTTCCCCTTGGCACATGGACTTGGTAGCTGTTGCCATTAAAATAAATACCTACATTAGAACCAAATGCCATTATTTTAAGTACTAACTTTCCTTTTCCTTTTCTCCTTTTACTAACTTTCTTGGAAAGGAACAATTGAATCTTACTTTTTTGAGAGAGGGAAACAGAGACCAAGTAAGTCATTATGTAAGATGCTTTACTATTCCTGGGACCCAGAGATGTGTCCTCTGCCCGCTTTGGCATCCAGGAAATGACTGACTGCCAAGGCTGTCCTGCCCGGGCAGGTGACTACCTGCAGAGGACAGCACAGTACCAACTAGGCCTTCCCTTTTAGCAGAGTCAATTATGGTTCAACATTCTGAGTGATTGGCAGGTGTGACTAAGGAAGGCAACTTCCCCTTCCTTAGTCTAACCCACTTCACCCACCTTTTCTGGCCTTCTCGGTTTAGCAACTTAGCCCTGTCCAGTATCCCAGTACCCCACAACATTTAAAAACCTTTGATTGGCATGGCTTTATCTGAAAAGCCACACCTTCTTCAGGTAGGGAAAGGAATTAAGGTGGATATAAAGTAAAGATACTCAATTTAAAGAACAAAAAAGGAATGTTTTAAGTAAGCAAAGCAATTAATCTACTTTTCTTCCCAGAGCTCTGTAGTAACTGTTCTCAAATTGAGTGATGACTCCTTGAAGCATGATTTCCCAACCTTTTGTACTCTGTGACATACCCGTCAATAATAGAACAGTAGTAATTCTCAAGATTCAGTCTTCATGAAATGGGAGAATTCTATGACACCCCCACCCTCAACCTTGCAGGATGTGTGACAGGGGTGTGGCTTGTCTGTTCACCCTCTGCATGCTCAAACCACTTATGGGAGGGGAAGCACACAGATGAGCAGGTGCAGGAGCCGGGGCAAGTGCTCTGGGGCTCCAGCCCCATGGCAGCATCTAGGGGTGGGTGCCTGCCACTCCCAAAGCCCAAGTAGGCATGTGTTACAGTGCTCTTTTAAGTTTTGCCATCTGCAGACGGCTTAAGCGTTAACCAGCTCAGTGTCCTCTCAGTACCTAGGTCCTTGTCCAGCGTCCAGGAAGAACCAAGTTGCACAGGGAATTGAGGATGGTGATTGTGCAGGTTTTATTGAGGGTGGAGGTGGGATGCAGTGGGAAAATGATCATCTTCTGGAGTTTGACCGTCCAGCAGCCGATCTCCTATCCAATCATCTCCAGCCAAACTCTTCTCAGCATTCAGATGCTCCTTCTCTTACCTCTGCCACATCATTCTGAATTTTTAATCTTAAAAATCAAACTTAAAAGGCAAAAATTCAATCAATCAATAAAAATATGTGGAAGCTGTACATGGTTTCTGGCCCTGAAGGATCTTGTGAGCTGGTTAAGCTTACGTTTCATACGTACAAAACGCGGGACTTATATTCTGGTCAGAGCAGATCAAGCTTATGTATTGCGTAATATAATACAGTAACTAATCAAGGGCTAGATGAGGTGTCTTAGTCTACAGGTTCTATAGGAATATTAAAAAGAAGAGACATTTTAAACTGTCAAAGTTGGATGGGATCATCAAATACTAAAGAGATTAGAGGGCAGCATCATCACTACTTAACAGATTTCCATTTAGGAAGATGCTACTAACTCTGTATAGAAGATAGCAGAAAAATGTAATTTTAACAGTAATTGCCATTATGCAACAAGGCTCACTACAACACACAATGTCTACTCTTCTTTTGTATGCCAAGGAGCATTGTGCAATATTGGTGTTTATTTTGTTCCTTTGCATTTTGTAATTTGAGTCCTGCCAAGTGCCTGCAACACAGGAAATATAGGATGAAGGTCATTTGGTAACAAGGATTGTTGGTAAAGCTTATTTATCCCCTGCCTTTTTATTCTTGTGCAAATACACTGTTCCTGTGACAAGTCACATGCTGTTCTTAGGTGCTTCAGTACACACAATGATAGTAATCATGGTCAATGATGTCATCTTTACAAATAAAGAAAAGTGTTACATACAGTTGACCTTGGTCAAAGTAGAGCCCAAAGTTTTTAGTCTCTGAAACTAGAGGAATGGTTACGAGCCACCCAGGCTTTGGAGCTAAGCAGATCTTGTTTTAATTATAGCTTCATCATGGTTTAGCTGTATGATTTGGGCAAGTCATCTAAACTTTTTAAGATAAATTTCCCTATTTGAAAAATGGGACGGTCGGGCGCGGTGGCTCACGCTTGTAATCCCAGCACTTTGGGAGGCCGAGGCGGGCGGATCACGAGGTCAGGAGATCGAGACCACGGTGAAACCCCGTCTCTACTAAAAAATACAAAAAATTAGCCGGGCGCGGTGGCGGGCGCCTGTAGTCCCAGCTACTCGGAGGCTGAGGCAGGAGAATGGCGTGAACCCGGGAGGCGGAGCTTGCAGTGAGCGGAGATTGCGCCACTGCACTCCAGCCCGGGCGACAGAGCGAGACTCTGTCTCAAAAAATAAAAATAAAAAAATAAAAGAAAAATGGGACAATAATATCAACTTCAGTGGATTATCACTGTGACTAAGATAATACATGCAAAGTACCTATAAGGGCCTGGGCATATTAAGCTAATGAATTAGGGCTAATGTTTTGGGACGTAATCCTTAGCAGAACCAAAATTTCTGATAAGTTGAAACCAATGTTCAGGGATGATAGCTTGGCCTGTCCTAAATCAGGATGTTTCAGAAAATGTAAATACTGTAGTTCACTATATACAAAATCAGCACTGAAGATGACAAGATAATAAAAGCAACAGAAATACATAATGACATTATTAAGATATCTGCTTACACATATTCTCACACCCAGAAAAACGAATGTCTATCATCATCTTCTTTTTGCGGCCCACATGTTGAAACGTAACTTAAAACGACTGTCAGTGAAAGCATTCTTCCTTACATGTGTTTGTCTTATATGCAACAACAGAGTCTTAAGTAATTTCAACATTTTCCCTACTCTTCTATCACCTAAGCCATACTTGAATGGCCTATATATAAGCTGTTTTTCCCTCACTCAAATATATCCTGTTATTGGATTACATAGATACAGTATGTCCCTAGGTTAAAGTTGTTGCTTCAATTACCCTAGGCAATATCACACCACTAGGGTTTAAAGCTGCATTACCATGGAAATGTCATGATGCTGTAATCTTATATTACCACATTATTCCAGAGTTATTGTTGTTGGTCCTGAAAACATGCCAGAATCCCTTCTTAATTGTTATCACTATTAAT
Source organism: Symphalangus syndactylus (assembly GCF_028878055.3). Lineage (NCBI taxonomy): Eukaryota > Metazoa > Chordata > Mammalia > Primates > Hylobatidae > Symphalangus > Symphalangus syndactylus. The sequence goes on along the minus strand of NC_072430.2, from coordinate 101,785,364 downwards.
AATACCAATGGGCTCAATCCTTTTTCCTTCAAGAGTTCAAGGTGAAAGTTGACATTAAACTCTTCAGAGCAAATTTGGTGGAGAACCAAACTAGCTGAGCTAGCAGTTAATATTGTTAAACCACCAAAATAAAGGAGAAGGAAGAGCCAAAGTTCCCTCTGTTTGGCTACCTCAAAACAGCAGCATGGCTCCCCTCTCCAATTCTAGAGTGTGGGCAGGAATGTGCATTGTTACAGGAATCCCAAAGCAATTTTTATGCACTTTCAGAAACACTGAATTCTAACCTTACATTGACAGAGAGAAAGCGAGAAGGGTAAGGGAGGAGGCGAGAGAGAGAGAGAGAGAGAACTTTAGAACACAGGATAGAAGAAAGACATGCATTCATTTATATCTAGAAGGCAGAATTTAAAGGCAGGGAACTTTTGGTCCAGCTGAATCAAGTTGTACTATACCAAAAACATTAAAAAACCTGATCCTCAAGTGAACCTAATAGACATCTACAGAACTCTCCACCCCAAATCTACAGAATATACATTCTTCTCAGCACCACATCACACTTATTCTAAAATTGACCACATAATTGGAAGTAAAACACTCCTCAGCAAATGTAAAAGAACAGAAATCACAACAAACTGTCTCTCAGACCACAGCGCAATCAAATTAGAACTCAGGATTAAGAAACTCATTCAAAACCGCACAACTACATGGAAACTGAACACCCTGCACCTTATTGACTGTTGGGTAAATAACAAAACGAAGGCAGAAATAAAGATGTTCTTTGAAACCAATGAGAACAAAGACACAACATACCAGAATATATGGGACACATTTAAAGCAATGTGTAGAGGGAAATTTATAGCACTAAATGCCCACAAGAGAAAGCAGGAAAGATCTAAAATCGGCACTCTAACATCACAATTAAAAGAACTAACGAAGCAAGAGCAAACAAATTCAAAAGCTAGCAGAAGACAGGAAATAACTAAGATCAGAGCAGAAATGAAGGAGATAGAGACATAAAAAACTCTTCAAAAAAATCGATGAATCCAGGAGCTGGTTTTTTGAAAAGACCAACAAAGTACATAGACCGCTAGCCAGACTAATAAAGAAGAAAAGAGAGAAGAATCAAATAGACACGATAAAAATGATAAAGGGGATATCACTACCGATCCCACAGAAATACAAACTACCATCAGAGAATACTATAAATGCCTCTATGCAAATAAACTAGAAAATCTAGAAGAAATGGATAAATTCTTGGACACATACACCCTCCCAAGACTAAACCAAGATGAAGTTGAATCTCTGACTAGACCGATAACAGGTTCTGAAATTGAGGCAATAATTAATAGCGTACCAACCAAAGAAAGTCCAGGACCAGATGGATTCACAGCCAAATTCTACCAGAGGTACAAAGAGGAGCTAGTACCATTCCTTCTGAAATTATCTCAATCAATAGAAAAAGAGGGACTCCCCCCAACTCATTTTTGAGGCCAGCATCATCCTGATACCAAAACCTGGCACAGACACAACAAAAAAAGAATATTTTAAGCCAATATCCCTGATGAACAATGATATGAAGATCATCAATAAAATACTGGCAAACCGAATCCAGCAGCACATCAAAAAGCTTATCCACCACAATCAAGTCGGCTTCATCCCTGGGATGCAAGGCTGGTTCAACATACACAAATCAATAAATGTAATCCATCACATAAACAGAACCAATGACAAAAACCACATGATTATCTCAATAGATGTAGAAAAGGCCTTTGACAACATTCAACAGCACTTCATGCTAAAAACTCTCAATAAACTAGGTATTGATGGAAGATAATCTCAAAATAATAAGAGCTATTTGTGACAAACCCACAGCCAATATCACTCTGAATGGGCAAAAACTGGAAGCATTCCCTTTGAAAACTAGCACAAGACAAGGATGCCCTCTCTCACCACTCCTATTCAACATAGTATTGGAAGTTCTGGCCAGGGCAATCAGGCAAGAGAAAGAAATAAAAGGTATTCAATTAGGAAATGAGGAGGTCAAATTGTCTCTGTTTGCAGAAGACATGATTGTTTATTTAGAAAACCCCATCATCTCAGCCCAAAATCTCCTTAAGCTGATAAGCAACTTCAGAAAAGTCTCAGGATACAAAATCAATGTGCAGGCCGGGCGCGGTGGCTCACGCTTGTAATCCCAGCACTTTGGGAGGCCGAGGCGGGCGGATCACGAGGTCAGGAGATCCAGACCACGGTGAAACCCCGTCTCTACTAAAAATACAAAAAAATTAGCCAGGCGTGGTGGCGGGCGCCTGTAGTCCCAGCTACTTGGAGAGGCTGAGGCAGGAGAATAGCGTGAACCCGGGAGGCGGAGCTTGCGGTGAGCCGAGATTGCGCCACTGCACTCCAGCCTGGGCGACAGAGCGAGACTCCGTCTCAAAAAAAAAAAAAACAAAAAACAAAAAACAAAATCAATGTGCAAAAATCACAAGCATTCCTATACACAATAACAGACAAACAGAGAGCCAAATCATGAGTGAACTCCCATTCACAATTGCTTCAAAGAGAATAAAATACCTAGGAATCCAACTTACAAGGGATGTGAAGGACCTCTTCAAGGAGATCTACAAATCACTGCTCAACGAAATAAAAGAGGACACAAACAAATGGAAGAACATTCCATGCTCATGGATACGAAGAATCAATATCATGAAAATGGCCATACTGCCCAAGATAATTTATAGATTCAATGCCATCCCCATCAAGCTACCAATGACTTTCTTCACAGCATTGGAAAAAACTACTTTAAAGTTCATATGGAACCAAAAAAGAGCCCACATTTCCAAGACAACCATAAGCCAAAAGAACAAAGCTGAGGCATCACGCTACCTGACTTCAAACTATGCTACAAGGCTACAGTAAACAAAACAGCATGGTACTGGTACCAAAACAGAGATATAGACCAAGAGAACAGAACAGAGACCTCAGAAATAATGCCGCATATCTACAGCTATCTGATCTTTGACAAACCTGACAAAAACAAGAAATGGGGAAAGGATTCCCTATTTAATAAATGGTTCTGGGAAAACTGGCTAGCCATATGTAGAAAGCTGAAACTGGATCCCTTCCTTACACCTTATACAAAAATTAATTCAAGATGGATTAAAGACTTAAATGTTAGACTTCAAACCATAAAAACCCTAGAAGAAAACCTAGGCAATACCATTCAGGACATAGGCATGGGCAAAGACTTCATGACTAAAACACCAAAAGCCAAAATAGACAAACGGGATCTAATTAAGCTAAAGAGCTTCTGCACAGCAAAAGAAACTATCAGCAGAGTGAACAGGCAACCTACAGATTGGGAGAAAATTTTTGCAATCTACCCATCTGACAAAGGGCTAATATCCAGAATCTACAAAGAACTTAAACAAATTTACAAGGAGAAAACAAACAAACCCATCAAAAAATGGGTGGAGGATATGAACAGACACTTCTCAAAAGAAGACATTTATGCAGCCAACAAACTTATGAAAAAATGCTCATCATCACTGGTCATTATAGAAATGCAAATCAAAAGCACAATGAGATACCATCTCACACCAGTTAGAATGGTGATCATTAAAAAGTCAAGAAACAACAGATGCAGGAGAAGATGTGGAGAAATAGGGATGCTTTTACACTGTTGGTGGGAGTGTAAATTAGTTCAACCATGTGGAAGACAGTGTGGCGATTCCTCAAGGATCTAGAATTAGAAATACCATTTGACCCGGTGATCCCATTACTGGGTATATGCCGAATGGATTCTAAATTATACTACTATAAAGACACATGCACACATGTTTATTGTAGCACTGTTCACAATAGCAAAGTCTTGGTACCAACCCAAATGCCCATCAATGATAGACTGGATAAAGAAGATGTGACACATATACACCATGGAATGCTATGCAGCCATAAAAAAAGGATGAGTTCATGTCCTTTAAAGGGACATAGATGAAACTAGAAGCCATCATTCTCAGTAGTAACACAAGAAGAGAAAACCAAACACCGCATGTTCTCACTCATAGGTGGGAATTGAACAATGAGAACACATGGACACAGGGAGGGGAACATCACACACTGGGGCCTGTTGTGGGGTGGGGAGCTGGGGGAGGGATAGCTTTAGGAGAAATACCTAATGTAAATGATGATTTGATGGGTGCAGCAAACCAACATGGCACACATATACCTATGTAACAAACCTGCACGTTGTGCACATGTACCCCAGAACTTAAACTATTAAAAAAAAAAAAAGTCTGGTCCCGGCCAGGCACAGTGACTCATGCCTGTAATCCCATCACTTTGGGAGGCCAAAGAAGGCAGATCACTTGAAGTCAGGAGTTTGAGACCAGCCTAGCCAACATGGTGAAACCCCGTCTCTACTAAAAATACAAAAAAAAATTAGCTGGGCGTGGTGGTGTGCACCTGTAGTTCCAGCTACCCAGGAGGCCGAGGCACGAGAATCACTTGAACCTGGGAGGCAGGGGTTGCAGTGAGCCAACATCATGCCACTGCACACCAGCTTGGGTAACAGAGTGAGACTCTGTCTCAAAAAAAAAAAAAAAAAGTCTGGTCCCTAAAGACAAGATGTGAATAACAAGAGAAATTGGTCTTCTCACTGTGATGCTGAGCTCTGCTCCCCTCTTCCATTTCCTGCAGCCCCTGTAGAACAGGCCCAACAGCCTCTTGGGCATCACAGCTCAGAAACACTGGAAGTCTGTGGAGTCCCAGTCTCAATCTCAATCTTCATGTGGCAGCCAAAGCAGATGTTGCACATTTATATACATGCAGTTGAGGGAGAGGTTAGGATTTGGCCCATTCTAATGCAGTTCTCTGCTCTTACTAATTTAAATTCTGCAGAAACAGTGTCATGTAATTCTATCATGAGTTAAACTCATAGTAATCTTGCTGTGAGCAGTATTTTGATAAGGCCACATTCTTAAAATAATCAATTTTGTCTATTATATATACTTCCAGTTACCATCACTCTTTCTCATCTGAACATAAATGTTAAACATTTTGTGGGGTGGGGAGGAGTTGGGACAACTAAACTGTCGCAGTGCCCTTTTCTTTATTTTTAACACATACTGATACCTGAGAAACAAATTCAGGGTCATAGGCAAAGGAACTTTGTGACTAAGCACATAGCTGCAAAGTTGGAAGCCAAAATTTAATTTTATAATTTTCCTTTTAAAAAGCAAAATTTTATTTCAGTTTTCAAAAGCAAGAATTAACTCATTTACTTTTGAGTTGCAAATGTTAAGCCACGACAATTAATTAATGTGTAAGATGAAGCAAAAGTTAACATAAAATACAGATTAACAATTCTATTTCTTCTAGTCTAATGAATTTTGGAACTATAAATGAAAGCTTTTTATAAGAGTATATTTCACAAGTGACTGAGCAGTTACGGATAAACCCACTCTTTTGAAACTGGCTTAGTTGTATTGAAACTGATACAGATTCATGCATTTATTTTAACAAGAATGTTCTTTCTGTTCAACTCAAATATTTCTTGAGTGCCTAATATGTGCAAGACAATATTTTACCCACTCTAGGGGCAGACATACAGGAAGTCATACTCTGCTTTGAGAAACAACTCAGTTCATGACAGGTCCTGCCATGAAGGTCTAGAGCATGTATTCTCAACAGGAGGGATATATCCACAAGATGATGAAAATTGGTTATTGAGAGTGGGAGGGGGTGAAAAAAATCTCAGCTATTACAATGGTTTGTGGCCCTCCAAAAGGCCACACAGCATATACACAGATATACAGCATATCTTTGGTATTAAAATTTAATGGGGAGATATTAGGGGGAAAATATCTGAATATTGCTCCTCAGGGAAGCAATAATGAAAAAAAGAGTTGACTATAAGGCAGGTGAATATAGTAGAGGAATCAATCAAGAAGGATAGCAGGTCTGTGAAGCTCATGATGTCTGAGGGGGCGCCGTGATGAAAGAGTAGTGCTTCCAGAAGCAGTTTTAGAGAGGAAAAGTATTCCTTGTGGCAGATAGGGCTAACTTGGAATAATAAATGGTTTTCCTCTTACATACCAGCACTAATCTGTTGGTAGTGGCTGCCTGGAACGCTGCAATAAGGATTCTGAGACCAGAACCAGCTCAGCAAAAAAGAATGTGGCATTCGATTAGTGATGTCTACTATGTGCATGGGAGCGGATGTTTGCAGTATGAATACCACAGATTATTTGCTTTCTCTGGCAACCTTAAGCAAAGCAATGTCAGAAAAGTGCAGGATATATTTAAAGAAGAGTGAATTCAGGTGAATGAATTCCTAAAAACTTCTCATTTAAAACCCAACAAATTCGGCCGGGCGCGGTGGCTCACGCCTGTAATCCCAGCACTTTGGGAGGCCGAGGCGGGTGGATCACGTGGTCAGGAGATCGAGATCATCCTGGCTAACATGGTGAAAACCTGTCTCTACTAAAAATACAAAAAATTAGCCGGGCGTGGTGGCGGGTGCCTGTAGTCCCAGCTACTCAGGAGGCTGAGGCAGGAGAATGACGTGAACCCGGGAGGCGGAGGTGGCAAAGATTGCGTGCACTCTAGCCTGGGCGACAGAGTGAGACTCCATCTCAGAAGAAAAGACCCAACAAATTCAAGACTGATTTTTCCAAAAGAATAAATGTAAAGGGGGAGGGAGCTTTTTTATCATGTATAAATCTACAACTATTCTTCTACATGTCACCCTTAAATATACTATTTTAAAACAATTTTTGTGACATAAAACACTCATATAGAAAGTGCATAAAACACACGCTGGGTGTGGTGGCTCACGTCTATAATCCCAGCACTTTGGGAGGCCCAGGTGGGTGAATTACCTGGAGTTCAAGACCAGCCTGGCCAACATAGCGAAACCCTGTCTGTACTAAAAACACAAAAATTAGCCGGGCATGGTGTCACATGCCTGTGGTCACACCTACTTGGGAGGCTGAGGAATGAGAATCGCTTGAGCCCAGGAGGCAGAGGTTGCAGTAAGCCAAGACTGCACCACTGCACTCCAGCCTGGGCAACAGAGTGAGGCTCTGTCTCAAAATAAATAAATAAATAAAATAAATAAATCGTGCATAAAACACAAATGTGCATAATTATGCACAAAGACCTGTGTCATCACAGCTGGCCAAAAAAATAGAATATCACCCACACCCTAGAAGCACCCCATGTGTCTCCCCATCACACTCACTTCCTCCACACAGAGATAACATTATCCCCACTTTTAGGATAGTCATATCCTTGCTTTGCCTAATAGTTTTACCACTTATGTATGAATCCCTAAACAATACAGTTTAGTTTTGCCTATTTTTTAACTTTACATGAATGGAATCATATCATATATATTCTTTTATGTGTTGCTCCTTTCACTTAACATTGTAAGTTTTACCCATGCCGCGTGTAGCAGTTTATTTATTCATTCTACTATGTATGTGTCCATTCTGCTGCTGGTGGTTTGCTGTCTCCAGTTGTTGGCTATGACAAACAATGCTGTTCTGAGTATGAGCAGAGGTCTTGGTGCACACGTGTGAGTTTCTAGAAGCAGAATTGCTGGGTCATAGGGCACTTCTTTAGCTTTGTTAGATAAATACCAGATTATTTTCAAATAGATTGTTTCCATGTACACTCCTACTAGCAGAGTGTCAGAGTCACCATTGTCTCAACACAAAATATTATCATACTTTTAAATTTTGCCATTCTGATTGAGAGTATATAGTGCGATCTCAGTGTGACTTTCATATGTAGTTTCCTAATTACTTGCTGAGATTGAGCACATTTGCATATGTTTATTGGCCACTTGGATTTTCCTTTCATAAAGTACCTGTTTAAGTCTTTTTGCCCACATTTAAAATTCTATGTGTTTTTGTTTTTTGTTTTTGCTTTTTTGAGACAGAGTCTCACTCTGTAGCCCAGGCTGGAGTGCAGGGGTGTGATCTTGGCTCACTGCAACCTCCACCTCCCAGGTTCAAGCGATTCTTCTGCCTCAGTCTCCCAAGTAGCTGGGATTACAGGCACCCACCACCATGCCTGGCTAATTTTGTTTTTCTTTGTAGTTTTTTTAGTAGAGATGGAGTTTCACCATGTTAGCCAGGCTGGTCTCGAACTCCTGACCTCAGGTGATCCGCCTGACTCACCTCCCAAAGTGCTGGGATTACAGGCGTGAGCCACCACACCCGGCCTAAAGTTCTATTCATAAAGCCAGGCACAGTGGCTCACACCTGTAATCTCAGCACTTTGGGAGACTAAGCTGGGAGGATAGCTTGGGCCCAGGAATTCAAGACCACCCTCAGCAACATAGCAAGACCCCATCTCTATAAAAAATTTAAATTTAAATTTAAGAAATCTCTACCTATAACTTACTTAAATATAACAGATAAAGAGTCCTTTATTATGCATGCTGCAATTATCTTCACTAATTCTGTGGCTTGTCTTTTCATTCTATGATATCTTTAATTAACAAAAGTTTTTAATTTTAAAATCGACAAATGTATCTATCTTTACCCTTTTTAGTATATTTGTTTAAGAAATCTCTCCCTTCATTGAAGTTAGTGGAGAAAGGAAAGAGTGAATTATTTTAAAATATGAGACATTTTAATAGTTCAAATTCATATAAAATTCAGTAGGCTATGGTTGTTGTAAGGTCATGTAGCTGAAAAGTTTTGTGAGGAGTAAAAGGAAGAGTTAAGATTCATACCAAATGTCAATAAACCTCATAGTTGTAAAAAGACCTAATAAAATAAAAAATAAAGACCTAGCAAAGCCTTTTTTTTTTTTTTTTTTTGAGACAGAATCTCACTCTGTTGCCCAGGCTGGAGTGCAGTGAAGGAATTATGACTCATCTAGCAAAGCTTTTGTCTCTTCTGCAAGCCTTTGCTCACTTGTCATGACTGGTTTTTTCTTTTTTGAAGCATGTTCCCTGGCATCAATATATTGTCACAGAGACCAAATGACCATTTATTTACAAATTCTCTGATTCTTTAAATATCTACTGAGCACCACTTTCTGCTCATTAATGTGGAAGATGCAGAGATGAGAAGACAAGCTCCTCAAGGAGCTTAGATCTGGTGGAAGGAAAATGTGTGTGCCAGTAGCTGTATCATCTGGCTAAAGGGATTAAGCTTCCTAAGAGGGACCTGTGGGAGCCCTGAAAAGGGGGTGCTGTTCTTCAGTTGGAGGGTTATTGAAGACTTTATAAAAGATGTCACACCTGAAACTAATCTCAAAAGATGGGCAGAATGGGAAAAGGCAGGGATGGTGGAGTGGGCACTCCAGATGGGAAGGAGAATGCCACAAGCAAAGATTCAGAGAAAATCAAACATGACCTTGGTTTTTATATTTTAAAGAATGTAGAACAACTCTCTCCCATAAATTCTAAGTACTCTGTCAAAGATGCTTGAAATTATAGGCACATATTGAACCAAGAAGAAGTTCAAGTTGTCCTTGTAACTTCTTACAAAAAAAATTTTTTAATTTAATTATCGGCCAGGGGCAGTGGCTTGCATCAGTAATCCCAGTACTTTGAGAGGCCGAGGCAGGCAGAGCATGAGGTCAAGAGATCGAGACCATCCTGGCCAATATAGTGAAACCCCCATCTCTACTAAAAATATAAAAAATTAGCTGGGCATGGTGGCGCACGCCTGTAGTCCCAGCTACTCAGGAGGCTAAGGCAGGAGGATCACTTCAACCTGGGAGACGGAGGTTGCAGTGAGCCAAGATCGTGTCACTGCACTCTAGCCTGGCAACAGAGCAAGACTCCATCTCAAAAAAAAAAAAAAAAAAATCTTGGTTTTTATATCTTAAAGAATGTAGAACAACTTTCTCCCACCTATCTATAAATTCTAAGTACTATAGCTCTCAAAGATGCTTGAAATTATAGGCACATATTGAACCAAGAAGAAGTTCAAGTTGTCCTTGTAACTTCCTACAAAAAAAAATTTTTAATTTAATTATCGGCTGGGGGCAGTGGCTCACACCAGTAATCCCAGCACTTTGGGAGGCCAAGGCAGACAAATCACCCGAGGTCAGGAGTTTGAGACCAGCCTGGCCAACATGGTGAAACCCCATCTCTACTACAAATACAAAAAAAAAAAAAAAAAAATAGCCAGGCATAATGGCACATGCCTCTAGTCCCAGCTACTCTGGAGGCTGAGGCAGGAGAATCACTTGAACTCGCAAGGTGGGGGTTGCGGTGAGCCAAGATCACACCACTGCACTCCAACCTGGGCGACAGAGCAAGACTCCATCTCAAAAAAAAAATAATAATAATAATAAAAGATAGTGTCAAACTATAAATAGAACTTTAGTTTCATTTTTGTTGCTTGTTTGTTTTTACAGCTAGTGCTAGTCACTGTTGCACAAAACTGAATTTATTTGGAGGAATTTTAAGGCAAAGCTTTCAGTGATTAATCTTTTATGTCACACTTTAATACCATGGATCATGAACTTGCTCCTGTCTCTTCTTCCATTTGCCACACTAACATCAGGACCTGTGTGGTTTGCTTAAGTAGTCTAATTGGCCCAAGGAAAATGAACATTTGTGTTTATTTTCTTCATTATTCTAAACTATAACTTCTGAACATTATAAGCTGGAATGCTTAATTTGGGATGCTAAATAAAAATCTGGACTTTGGCAAAATAACCTTAGACTTATCCACTAATTATAAAGTTTTCTAGTCAGAATAGAATTAAACTAAGCCACATCTTCCTGTAGTCAGGGCTTCAGTGAGCTCTATAAGCAAATGTAGTCACTCTACATTTGCTTGTAGAGCTAATGCAGTGTTGTAGAAAGAGTGGGAACTAGAGGTGACCCAAGACAAAGATCTTAAAAGCTGAGTCTCAATTTCCCTATCCATAAAATAGAGAAAATGTCTGCTCTGCACACCTTAAAGGATGATCATAAGAAACAAGCATGTTAATATACACAGAAAGGACTTGGAACGCTGAAAGCACTACAGGAGTCAAAGTTGTTTTTATTAGTTTAGTCCAGGAGATCTTCTGTTAGTGGGAAGACCCAGTCTTCTTGATAGTCATGCTGTTGTCACAGCAAATCCCTCTCCCTCAAATGACATTCACATAGAATCTTCTTTGTGTTTTCTTATGAAATGCATAGAAGAAAGCAGGGAAGAGAAAAGGAAACACTTCTGAGCATCTCCTATGCTCCAGGGTCCATAACCAGGGTGTAGGAATTATACATCCACTATCTCATTGACAATGTCCAGCCACCTCTGCCTGCAGAGAACTCAGCCTGCCCTGGCTGAACTGTCCTTCATGCAGCCTGTGCCCCCGTGCTGACCACAGCACCAGGGATCATCTGCTGCCCCAGAGATGAAGGGACTAGTCAATGTTCTCATCACTTCTCTGTAGATTGTTTTCTATACTTGTCACCAAAACAGTTTGTACTAGAACTTTTTCAGAATTTCAATTACTATCTCTAAATCAAGCATATTTTCCAAAGTTGCCTTTGTTTTCTAATACGTCAAAGCATGACTGTCCACTAAAGTCTAAAACAGAACCGGAAGATTCTTAAATCCCTCTCAGGAAGATACCGAGTCACTCAGTTAACTAACAGCACCTTTTGGATGAACATTTTTGCAGGGAATAAGAGATGTGGGCTCTGTCCTCTGAAACCATCCAGGGCATTTGAAACATCCTCTCAGGTCCCATAATGACCACTAGTTTGCTAAGGGAAAAATATTCTATCCCAATTCTATAAATAGAATTATCTCAGGAACCACTGAGAACCATAAGAGACTTACTTGCTTTACCAAATAGGTGTCCCTCTATAAGGCTTCAGACCTCTTTCCCTTAGGTCTACCGTGATTAGAGTCTCGAAACCAAAACAAGTTCCACATGGTCTCACAGCTGGTCTGAAAATAGCAGGACCTATTTTAAATCAAAATGGCCCTCAGAAAACCAGGGACATAGAAGTTTCCGACATATCTCAAATTAAGGATCTGACTCTGAGGACCTCCCCAAGAGGTAGGCAGAGGCTGACCTTCCAAAGTCTTATTTGAGCATCCAGATGCTGTCTAAAGTTGTCAGCCTTTGACAAACCATCTCCATGTTTGCTGTTTTATCTCATTAGACTCCCCAAACAGCACTCCTCATAGGGCCACTGGAAGGCATTACTCATCTGTCTCAGCCAAACAGTTTTAAAGCTCGTGCTTAGGCCAGGCGAGGTGGCTCACACCTGTAATCCTGGCACTTTGGGAGGCCGAGGCGGGTGGATCACCTGAGGTCAGGAGTTCAAGACCAGCCTGGCCAACATGGTGAAACCCCGTCTCTACTAAAAATACAAAATAATTAGCCAGATGTGGTGGTGAGTGCCTGTAATCCCAGCTACTTGGGACGCTGAGGCAGGAGAATCCCTTGAACCCAAAAGGCAGAGGTTGCAGTGAGCCCAGATCACACCACTGCACATCAGCCTGGGCAACAGAGTGAGACTCTGCCTCAAATAAATGAAATATAAAATAAAATAAAGCTCGTGCTTAAAAAGCTTCTGCCCTTTCAGAGGCAATTCCCCTTCACACCACAGGAGGGATGGGTTTGACAGTGCTCTTGCCTCACTGAAGCAGCTGTGGAGGTTTCGCCCTCCCCTGTGCCACATGTTTCACCTATCTGCATACTGTGTTAAATATCAAGCAGAACACTGGCAGAGAGAATCCTATTTCAAACATACAGGCAATGATTCTCAACCCAGGATCGAGCAGTGTACTTCACACCATCTGAGGACTTTTTTCCTTGACATACACCCCTAACCCACCTACCTCCACCTCCAACCCACCGAGCCTTTGAAAAGCCACCTCCTTCCTCTTTCTCCTTCTCACACTGCCTCGGGATCCACTGGTAGAGATACTCTTTCATAATTTGGGTTTGCTGCCAGAAATTGTGTCGGACTGCAGAGGGAGTAACTCCTCGCCCACATTCTAAATCAGTTTATATTTTAGACAAGTCAGGTCAGGAATAAATTGGTAAACTAAAGATGGTGAAAAATATGTGTCCTCAGCATGGCTCTAGGCAGCCTATCCGGCTAAAATTGTCCAAAACATTTAAGGACACAAGTCACATTAGAAGAATATGGTAAGGCCAGGCACGGTGGCTCACGCTTGTAATCCCAGCACTTTGGGAGGCCAAGGCGGGCAGAACACAAGGTCAGGAGATCGAGTCCATGGTGAAACCCCGTCTCTACTAAAAATACAAAAAATTAGCCGGGCGTGGTGGCGGGCGCCTGTAGTCCCAGCTACTCTGGAGGCTGAGGCAGGAGAATGGCGTGAACCCGGGAGGCGGAGCTTGCAGTGAGCTGAAGTCGCGCCACTGCACTCCAGCCTGGGCGACAGAGCAAGACTCCGTCAAAAAAAAAAAAAAAAAGAAGAAGAATATGGTAAAATAGACATCAAGGATGCTTCCAGAAAATAAGCCCTTTTTTTTCCCACACTCCATACCAAGAGGAACTGTTGGTGAGTTTTATTATTCAAGGAAAACAGTGAATGCCTTTGATAGTAGCAAGTATCACCAAATAATCCCCAGGCCCTGAGAAGTCCACACTTCCAAGTCTGTCCCTTCTGGTGATGGTTCCCAAATTTACTGTGCATCAGGGCCACCTGGGCAGCCTGGTGAAATGGAGATTCCAAAAGACTGGAGTGGACCCTGGAATCAACAGGCACCTCAGTGTCTGGAATGCACGGTAAAGTTTGTAAAGCCTGCCGTAGGCCAAACATTAGATCTTAGTGCATTCAGAATTGCCCCATCCACAGTTAGTGTGAAAGAACTCCCTGTAAGGTCTCCAACAATCCCTACCCCGATGCATTCCTGCTTTCTCTTCAAGAAGAATAATTCTACCCTGATCCCTGCTTCCCATCTTTGGATTGTTCCAGACCTGGTTCTTTCATGTAATTCTCCACCTGGATCACACACCTGGAACATTACCCAGAAGGTCCCTTCTGCATTCCCACGTACCCTGTCCCTTGAATTTGCTTTTCTTTTTTCTTTACTTTTCTTTCTTTTAAGATAGGTTCTCTTTCTGTCACCCATGCTAGAGTTCAGCGGCGTGATCAATAGCTCACTGCACCCTCAACCTCCGGGCTCAAGTGATCCTCCTACCTCAGCCTCCCGAGTAGCTGGGACCACAGGCATGTGCCACCATACTTGGATTTTTTTTTGTTAATGATTTTGTAGATACAAGAGTCTCAGTATGTTTCCCAGACTAGTCTCAAACCCCTGGGCTCAAGGGATCCTCCTCCGTCAGCTTCACAAAGTGCTAGGATTACAGGCATGAACCACCATGTCCTGCTGTCCCTTGAATTTGCTCTCTGGAAGATATTCTTGATTCTGAAACTTTTCTCCCCTTCCCTTAACTGCACCCTATATTTCACTAAATGAATGGAAAAGTGGAAGGAAATCACAGTTGTGCTCCTTCTCGTGGCAAGCACAATGGGAGGCTCTTCATGCACTCTTATTCTTCACTTATCACTTATTGAGGTCCCTGATAGAAAAAAATCAGAGGCTGGGTGCAGTGGCTCACGCCTGTAATCCCAGCACTTTGGGAGGCCAAGGCAGGCAGATCACCTGAGGTCGGGAGTTGGAGACCAGCCTGACCAACATGGAGAAACCCCGTCTTTACTAAAAATACAAAATTAGACCAGTGTGGTGGTACATGCCTGTGATCCCACCTACTCGGGAGGCTGAGGCAGGAGAATCACTTGAACCCGGGAGGTGACGTTGCGGCGAGCCGAGATCACGCCATTGCCCTCCAGCCTGGGCAACAAAAGCAAAACTCCATCTCAAAAAAAAAAAAAAAAGAAAGAAAAAGAAAACAGAGAATTTACGGATTAAATGATTAAAGGCATCAGCTATTAGGTACTATGACAGAGTTTGGATTTGAACCCAGGAACTGTCTGGTTCCAAAGCCATGGCTTTTTCCAGTATACTTCATGCCCCCAAAACATGTGACCAGCCTTTTCTGTACACATGCTAATCCCGCCCGTGTACCAAAGCCTCATGATGATTTGTTCCCAAAATTACTACATATTTTATAAAAGTTTTTTGTTCCAATCAAAGATAAGGTCAAAATGGAATGAGATTAGACTAGAAACAGCCTTTCAAAAATAAAAAAGAAGCAGTCTCCTGTTATCACTTTGAGGAAGATTTGATATTTCTCAAAATTCAGTGGTATCAGTAAGGCTGGAATTTTCAAATGGTATGCAGTTGACATATAACTCTAAAGCCAGAGTTTCAGTGTTGCATTCATTTTCCAGGAAAAGGGCTCAGCATAAAATGCAGCTAATAGTAAGGTTTTGTTGGGGTTTTTTGCATAATAAAAGTCGTAACTGAGCAACATTAGCTACAGACACTCCTCCCCATAAATCCATGGAGACTCTGTGAAAAGCATTTCAGAGGAATACAAACCCCAAGTAGTCTTTGGCAAGGGGTAATTTGCCATGATGATAGTTAAATAAGGAGAATACTGAGTAGCTGACTACAAAGAAGCATCTGAAAATAAATCTAGCTATAGTTGGAGTCCCTCAATTGAAAATGGATGTAAATTTTCTCACATGTGGCAGCCTAAATTGGTCTCTTCTGTTTATAAGGCAAGTTTGACAATGCATACCAAGAAGCTTAAATCATAAGGTTTGACCTAATAATCCCACTCCTAAGTATTCATTTCAAGAAAATAATTCATAAGAGGAATACGATACATATTTTTTTATAACAGCATCATTTATTTATAACTGGCAAGAAACTGGAAGCAACCTTATTTTCCAATAATAAAAGAAAGGTTTAGTACATTTTGGTATCTTAATTCTTTGAGTTATTATGCAACCATTAAAAATATGATTACAGTGTACAAACAAGGAAAAGAGTGTTCAGTGAAGGGCATAGAAACAAAATATAAATGTGCAGTGATCACAGACATGCAAATTACACAAGCTGATAAAGACTAAGAGGGGAAGCAAGAAATGAAAATATTGATGTTAGCTTGGTGAGATTACAAGTGTCTTTAAACATTAAAATTATTTCCTTTTTTAGTGACCATATTCAGTTTTTAGGGGTTTTTCTTGTTTTTCCAGATGTGGTTTTTATAGAATTATATTTTACATTTTTTCCATCACTGGAAGAAAAAAAGATTTATATTTTATAATTATTTTTGGTCAGAAGATTATTTTACAAAACTACATACGGAATGTTCTAGCCAATTATGAAATATAGATAATTACTAATTCACAAATACTAATATTATTGTTTTAATTTGCAGTGAAGGGAATTTGGCTACAAAGCAGATCGTATTCCTTCAGAGGCCGGTTATGTGGAATTCAGCTGCTCAAACACCAGATGTGAGTAAAATTGATGCTTTATTAACTGAATGTTATATTGAAGCATTTAATCCCTAAACTCTTATTGTAATTCCAAATAAGAAAGCATGGACATGATATGGAAACAGTCCTCTGAACCAACCTATAAGGGAAATGTGCTAGCAATCAGGCAACATTAAATAGTTCCAAAGGGGATTATAATATGCCATCACAAAATATGCCACTTTGGCATGAGGATCACTTTGAGCTGAAGGCAATTAAGAAACAGCAGACACAGGAGGAACTCTCTGTCCTCCACCTTCCCGCTGAAAAACAAGGGCATACATTTCACTTTATAAGGTGACATAAATTTCCATTTGTAAAGGTGTCTAATCACCGAGACAATTCACACTGAAGAGTCTGCAAAAACAAACCTTACTAAAATAAGCTTGATCTTCCATTCGTTTACCCCATGTATTTGCCTTCTCACAATTTACTTCCCCAGAAGCCCAAACTCCTTTTCCCTCATCTAGTCACCTGTCCACAACTTATCACCCTTTGTTAAAATGGTATATAAACTCCCAGGTCTTCTACACCAAACTGCCTCTTTGGGTTTTTGCTACTTTTCTGTGAAGAGACTGTGTGCATTGAAAATAAACCTTTTCTCCTATTAATATGTCTTTTGTCAGTTTAATTTGTAGTTCTCAGCTACCGAACCTAAGAGGATAGAGGAACAGTTTTTTCTGCCCTTACAGCTCTAAATCTTGTGAATGAATGTGCCTGATCTTGCAATGCATCCATGCAACCTTGGCTACATTGACCTTTGGCAACACTTTTCTTTTATATTATCTACTCAAGTTTATATTTTTTCAGCACTTTGCTGAAGGGCTATTCTGGTCCTCAAGTCACCTTGATCTTACTGGATGCACAGCTAGAATACAATGATTGAATGAGGCAATCTGTGCATTAATAAAGCATAACTTGCAAAACAAAAAATTTGAAAATGGACCAGAAAACTATTTAAAGTGATGCTTTTTCTGTATCTAAATCAACAAAACATTGTTTTATGTTTTCGGGCAAAGCTGCAGAGATTTGAAAAAAGAAAACATTGTTTAGTAAATTTTAAAGTTATCTAAACTATCAAAGAGCTAGATCAACTGTGTGTTTAATACAGCCATGCTAAATCATCTCACATTAATTTTGGAAAGAGGCTGGCTGGGTCAGTAGGTAAATCGGTAGAGAGGTTGTTTGGAAGACGGAGAGGCAGGAGAATAGAATGACCAAGTACACAGAATTAGAAACCACATTAAAGCCCACAAGTGAGCACTGCAACCCTCCACAACAATGAGGATATGAGTCAAGTTCATGAGTTTATTAAAACATATTCTGTCTAGGCCATGCACAGAGGCTCACACCTGTAATCCCAACACTTTGGGAGGCTGAAGTGGGAGAACTGCTTGAACCCAGAAGTTTGAGACCAGCCTGGGAAACACTGGCAGACCTTGTCTCTATAAAAAATTAAAAAATAAATTAGGCAGCCATGGTGGCACATGCCTGTAGTCCCAGCTACTTGGGATGTTGAAGTGGGAAGATCACTTGAGCCCAGGAGTTCAATGCTGCAGTGAGCTGTGATCATGCCACTGCATTCCAGCCTGGGTGACAGAGTGAGACCCTGTCTCAAAAAAAATTAATTAAAGAAAAGAAATATTCTGGCCCAGCGTGGTGGCTCAGGCCTGTAATCCCAGTACTTTGGGAGGCAGTGGTGGGCGGATCATGAGGTCAAGAGATCAAGACCATCCTGGCCAACATGGTGAATCCCTGTCTCTACTAAAAATACAAAAATTAGCCAGGCGTGATGGCATGTGCCTGTAGTACCAGCTACTTGGGAGCCTGACGCAGGAGAATCGCTTGAACCCAGGAGGTGGAGGTTGCAGTGAGCCGAGATCGCACCACTGCACTGCAGCCTGGTGACAGGGTGAGACTCTGTCTCAAAAAACAAAAAAAAAAAAAAAGAAAAGAAAAAAAAGAAATATTCTGCCTAGAAGAAGCAAAGGTGGGTATATGTAGAGAATGGCCAGAAAAAGTTGTCCTTTCTTCTTCCCCCAAAGCAAACTTCTCATCATGTCACAACCTTCTTATTCTTTTTTTTTTTTTTTTTTTTTGAGATGGAGTCTCACTCTGTCTCCAGGCTACAGTGCAGTGGCACAATCTCGGCTCACCGCAACCTCCTACTCCCTGGTTAAGTGATTCTCCTGCCTCAGCCTCCCGAGTAGCTGGGACTACAGGCACACGCCACCATGCCCAGCTAATTGTTGTATTTTTGGTAGAGACAGGGTTTCACCTTGTTGGCCAGGATGGTCTTGATCTCCTGACCTCGAGATCTGCCCACCTCGGCCACCCACAGTGCTGGGATTGCAGGTGTGAGCCACCACACCCAGCCTCTTTCTTTCTTTTTAACATTCTACAAATGGCCATTATTTTTAGGAAAAAATCATCAGAATTCACAGCCTTATGGAGTTTTGATTTACTGAGGGCCATGGAGTTGTGTTTGTGAAGATGGAAGACCCAAATCCAGATACCTCACAGTCTCTTTTACTTAATATTAGATATAAGGTTTTTAATTCCCCAAAAGTATTTAGGCCCTTTTTGTTTATCACGTTTTACTTTTTTATGAGACAGCGTGTCCCTGTGTTGCCCAGTCTGGTCTCAAACTCCTCCCACCTTAGCCTCCCAAGTAGTTAGGGTTACAGGTGCTCACCACTGTACCCAGCCCTTTCTTGTTTAGCTTTAGATACTATCCAGTAGTCTCTAGTCATAGCTTTTCTTTGGGTAATCTTTATATCTTACTGTAATGTAAAATTACTGGTTCATTTATATAATAGGAAGTATATATAGTTAGCTTGTATCAATGACAAATCTAATAATAATATATTTTATAACTTACAATTCTTCTTCTAAATGGATTTACCATTTCTTCATTTGACAAATGTTTAATTTTTCTAGCAAGAAACTGCAGGATCTTGAGATTATTTCAGGGCAGAACTTGTAGGTAGGAGTCAAAGTGTCTTAACAGCTATAACAGAAAGCTGATTTGCAAATTCTTTCAGTTTTTACTTAAGGAAACAATTTCTTACTTTATCTCAAAATGGTAGTAATACTTTCGGGAAAGTAAACTATTAATATCAATATACAGTTGATTTATTACCAAAATGTTAATTTAGCTATCTAATATATATTTTGTGAAAGTTGTATTTATAATATGCCTTGAAAAAACTTACGCAGTCACAGATGCATAATAGCACTGTTCTTTGTTAATACCTTGAAATCAGTTATTGTTTGGAAGGGGTTGATGGGGAGATTGCTTTGTTTATAAAGTCTTTCAAAGAATTTTTTCAAAGATGTTTAGTTTTAAAAACAGTTGGTAGGTATTTCAGACATTACAAATGTTGTCCTAGGATTGTCAATGCGTTTTCATTAAACAATAAATTTCATGGGCTGATAGAAATTAACCTAGAGTCTGACCTTTGAAAAAAATTTCTCAGCTGGGCGCAGTGGCTCACGCCTGTAATCCCAGCACTTTGGAAGGCCAAGGCAGGCGGATCATCTGAGGTCGGGAGTTCAAGACCGGCCTGACCAACATGGAAAAACCCCTTCTCTACTAAAAATACAAAATTAGCTGGGTGTGGTGGTACATGCCTGTAATCCCAGCTACTCAGGAGGCTGAGGCAGGAGAATTGCTTGAACCCGGGAAGTGGAGGTTGTGCTCAGCTGAGATCGTGCCATTGCACTCCCACCTGGGCAACAAGAGCGAAACTCCATCTCAAAAAAAAAAAAAAATTTCTCGTCTCTTTTACTAAGACTAATGTCAAGACTTCTCCTATCCAATTTCACTGAGCACAGAACAGTACTGTTATCGAGAGGTGACAGTGCTGGCAGCCCTCGCAGCCCTCGCTCACTCTCCGCACCTCCTCGGCCTCAGCACCCACTCTGGCCGCACTTGAGGAGCCCTTCAGCCCGCCACTGCACCGTGGGAGCCCTTCTCTGGGATGGCCCGGGCCGGAGCCGGCTCCCTCCGCTTGCGGAGAGGTGTGGAGAGAGAGGTGTGGAGAGCGAGGCGTGGAGGGAGAGGCGTGGGCAGGAACCGGGGCTGCGCGCCACGCTTGCGAGCCAGCGCCAGTTCCAGGTGGGCGTGGGCTCGGCGGCCCCGCACTTGGAGCGGCCAGCCAGCCCCAGACATTAAGGGGCTTAGCACCCGGGCCAGCAGCTGCGGAGGGTGCGCCGGCTCCCCCAGCAGTGCCAGCCCTCTGGTTCTGTGCTCGATTTCTCACAGAGCCTTAGCTGCCTCCCCTCGGGGCAGGGCTCGGGACCTGCAGCCCGCCATGCCTGAGCCTACCCTCCTCCACC
Source organism: Symphalangus syndactylus (assembly GCF_028878055.3). Classification (NCBI taxonomy): domain Eukaryota; kingdom Metazoa; phylum Chordata; class Mammalia; order Primates; family Hylobatidae; genus Symphalangus; species Symphalangus syndactylus. The sequence continues at coordinate 101,764,620 of NC_072430.2, read as the reverse complement.
GCCGGGGGCTCCTGCGCCGCCAGAGCCTCCCCGACGAGCACCACCCCCTGCTGCACGGTGCCCGATCCCATCCACTGCCCAAGGGCTGCAGAGTGTGGGCGCACTGCGCAGGACTGGCAGGCAGCTCCACCTGCGGCCTGGTGTGAGATCCACTGGGTGAAGCCAGCTGGGTTCCTGAGTCTAGTGGGGACTTAGAGAACCTTTATGTCTAGCTAAGGGATTGTAAATACACCAATCAGCACTCTGTATCTAGCTCGAGGTTTGTAAACACACCAATCAGCACCCTGTGTCTAGCTCAGGGTTTGTGGATGCACCAATTGGCAGTCTGTATCTAGCTAATCTGGTAGGGACTTGGAGAATCTTTATGTCTACCTAAGGGATAGTGAATACACCAATCAGCACTCTGTATCTAACTCAGGGTGTGTAAATGCACCAATCAGCACTCTGTGTCTAGCTCAAAGTTTATAAATGCACTAATATGCACTCTGTGTCTAGCTGATCCGGTGGGGACTTGGAGAACCTTTATGTCTAGCTAAGGGATTGTGAATACACCAATCGGCACTCTGTATCTAGCTCAAGGTTAGTAAGTGCACCAATCAGCACTCTGTATCTAGCTAATCTAGTGGGGAAGGTGGAGAACTTTTGTGTCTAGCTCAGGGATTGTAAACTCACCAATCAGCACCCTGTCAAAACGGACCAATCAGCTCTCTGTAACAAACAGACCATTTGGCTCTCTGTAAAATGGACCAATCAGCAGGATGTGGGTGGGGCCAGATAAGAGAATAAAAGCAGGCGAGGCCGGGCGTGGTGGCTCACGCTTGTAATCCCAGCACTTTGGGAGGCCAGGGCGGGTGGATCACGAGGTCAGGAGATAGAGGCCATCCTGGCTAACATGGTGAAACCCCGTCTCTACTAAAAAATACAAAAAATTAGCCGGGCGCGGTGGCGGGCGCCTGTAATCCCAGCTACTCAGGCAGCTGAGGCAGGAGAATGGCGTGAACCCGGGAGGCGGAGCTTGCAGTGAGCCGAGATTGCGCCACTGCACTCCAGCCTGGGTGACAGAGCGAGACTCTGTCTCAAAAAAATAAAAATAAAAAATAAAAGCAAGCTGCCCGAGCCAGCAGTGGCAAGTCGCTGGGGTTGTCTTCCACACTATGGAAGCTTTGTTCTTTCAGTCTTTGCAATAAATCTTGCTGCTGCTCACTCTTTGGGTTCACACTGCCTTTATGAGCTGTAACACTTAACCGCGAAAGTCCGCAGCTTCACTCCTGAAGCCAGTGAGACCACGAACCCACCGGGAGGAACGAACAACTCCAGACGCGCCACATTAAGAGCTGTAACACTCACCGCGAAGGTCTGCAGCTTCACTCCTGAGCCAGCGAGACCAGGAACCCACCAGAAGGAAGAAACTCCAAACACATCCAAACATCAGAAGGAACAAACTCCGGACACGCCGCGTTTAAGAATTGTAACACTCAGGCCGGGCGCGGTGGCTCACGCTTGTAATTCCAGCACTTTGGAAGGCCGAGGTGGGCGGATCACGAGGTCAGGAGATGGAGACCACGGTGAAACCCTGTCTCTACTAAAAAAATACAAAAAAATTAGCTGGGCGTGGTGGCGGGCGCCTGTAGTCCCAGCTACTCGGAGAGGCTGAAGCAGGAGAATGGCGTGAACCCGGGAGGCGGAGCTTGCAGTGAGCAGAGATTGCGTCACTGCACTCCAGCCTGCGCTACAGAGCGAGACTCCGTCTCAAAAAAAAAAAAAAAAAAAAAGAATTGAATTGTAACACTCACCGCAAGGGTCCGCGGCTTCATTCTTGAAGTCAGTGAGATCAAGAACCCACCAATTCTGGACACATTATGTTCAACAAATCCATTTCATGCCCCTGTTGTGGGGGAGGAAACTGAGGATTGCACAATGAAGAAAGCATATCGTTGGATTTTTTTCTTTGGAAGTTATGGAGACCTTTACTTTTGGAATTTGTTTTATATTTCACAGATATATCTTCTGCAATATTCTAGATACTTGTGCCTGTTTTTAAACATGAAAAATGCATTTCAAAATATTTATACTCTCATTTATTGCCTCAGTTTTCTCTAAGCTATTAAGAGAGAATTCATTTTAGTAAAACTAGAAAACTATTAGGAAAAAACATAGGAGAAAATCTTCATAAAGTGGAGTTAGGCAAAGAGTTTTTAGAGGCCAGGTGCGGTGGCTCACACCTGTAATCCCAGCATTCTGGGAGCGTGAGGCAGTAGGATCACTTGAGTCCAGGAGTTTGAGACCAGCTGGTCAGCACAGCAAAACCCTGTTTACAAAAAAATACAAAAATTAGCTGGGCATGGTGGCGCACACGGGTAATCCCAGCTACTTGGAGGAGTGAGGAGGGGGGATCGCTGGACCCCAGGAGATTGAGGCTGCAGTGAGCCATGATCGCACCACTGTACTCCAGCCTGAGCAACAGAGTGAGACCTTGTCTCAAAAAGAAAGTTTTTAGACGTAAGACCAAAAGCATAATCTATTTAAAAATTGAAAAAATATACTTCATCAAAATATAAACTTCTGTGAATGACACTGTTAACAGAAGGAGAAGACAAGTCACAAACTGGGAGAGAAAAACTCAGAAATCATATACATGACAAACAATTTTACCCAAAGGGTATCAAGGACTCTCACAATTCAAGAGTAAGAAAAGAACCCAGTTAAAAAATAGTTAAAAGACTAGAACACCTCACCAATGAGGATATGTAAATGAGAAGTAAATACATGAAAAGATGCTTAAATCACTAGCCATTAGGGAAGTGCAAATGAAAACTCATAATGAGATATCATACACCTGTTAAAATGGTTAACATAAAAAATACTGACAAAACCAAGAACTGGGAAGAATGAGGAGCAATCAGAACCCTCATACACAGCTGCTGGGGATGCAAAACGGTATAGCCACTGTATTAGTCCGTTTTCACGCAGCTGATGAAGACATACCTGAGACTGGGTAATTTACAAAAGAAAGAGATTTAATTGGACTCACAGTTCCTTGTGGTTGAGGAGGCCTCACAATCATGGCAGAAGGCAAGGAGGATCAAGTCACATGTTATGTGGATGGTGGATGGCGGCAGGCAAAGAAAGAGCTTGTGCAGGGGAACTCCCTTTTTTTTTGAGACAGAGTCTCACTGTGTCACCCAGGCTGGGGTGCAATGGCATGGTCTCAGCTCACTGCAACCTCCACCTCTCCAGTTCAAGCAATTCTCCTGCCTGCCTCAGCCTCCTGAGTAGCTGGGATTACAGGTGTTTACCACCACACCCGGCTAATTTTTGTATTTTTAGTAGAGATGGGGCTTCACTGTGTTGGCCAGGCTGGTTCGAACTCCTGACCTCGAGATCCGCCTGCCTTGGCCTCCCGAAATGCTGGGATTACAGGCATGAGCTACTGTGCCTGGCCCCATTTTTAAAACCATCAGATCTCATGAGATTTATTCACTATGATGAGAACAGCACGGAAGAGACCCATCTCTGTGATTCAATTATCTCCCATCGGGTCCCTCCCACAACACATGGAAGTTATGGGAGCTACAAGATGAGATTTGGTTGAGGACACAGAACCAAACCATATCATCCACCCCGGAAAACAGTTTGGCAGCTTCTTATGAAGTTAAACAGACGTTTACCATATGACCCAGCAGTCCCTGTCTTGGGTGTTTAACCTAGAGAAATAAAAACTTATGTTCACACAGAAACTACACACAAATTTTGTAGCAGCTCTATTCGTGACCACCTCAAACTGGAAACAACCCAAATGTCTTCAACAAGCGAATGAATAAACAGCAGTGGTACATCCATACAATTAAATACTCAGAAATAAAAAGGACTGGGCATGGTGGCTCACATCTGTAATCCCAGCACTCTGGGAGGCCAAGGCAGGTGGCTGGCCTTGAGGCCAGGAGTTTGAGACCAACTGGGGCAACTTGGGACCCCATCTCATAAAAAAGTAAAATAAGATAAAATCTGTCTCTACAAATAAAAAATAAAAATAAGTAAGAAAGAACTTACTGATACACATAACTTGGATTAATCTCAAAGGCATTTTAATGAATAAAAAAGCCAGCCTCAAAATATTACAGACTGTATAATTCTATTTAAATGACATACTCAAGAAGACAAAACTATAGTGTGGAGAACAGATCAGTGGTTTCCAGGGATTAGGGGTGGTGGAAGGGTGTGATAGAGGGATATATAGAGGAGTATTTTGGGGTGGTGGAACTGTTCTGTGTCCCAAATGTGGTTAAATCTATACAAGTATTAAAATTCATAGAATTGTACACTCCAAAGTCACTTTTACTGTATGTTCATTTAAAAAATAAAATGTCAAAGATCATTTGCTCTACAAATTACATAGACTATATTTTCTATGCCTTTGTCCTTCAGTAAAGACTGTCCTTGGGTCATGGAATGCTTATGAAGCTTAGTGAAGTTGCTAACTTCTCTTTTCTCTGTGTGATGCCAAAAGGCCAGGGTCTTTTTATCTTGCTGTTCCTTTTATCTATTTTTATTTTTATTTTTATTTATTTTGGGGAGAGGCCTCTAAATGGATTAGAGGAAATGATAGCAAGGCTGAGTAGGAAGAGTGATCCTTACTGCCATAAGGGCAGATTTAGAGTGGGAGAGCAGCACTCTTCTGGCCATCCAAGCTTGTTTCTATATTCCTTATTGGTGTTCTTTGGGTTGTAAGGGACATAAATTCAGTTCAGACTAGCCTGTGTATATAAGGGAATTTATTGGCTTCTAGGTGGGAAGACTATACTGGCATGGCTCACAACATTTAAAAAAAAAAAAAAGAACAGCTGGGCATGGTGGCTCACGCCTGTAATCCCAGTACTTTGGGAGGCCAAGGCAGGTGGATCACAAGGTCAGGAGTTCGAGACCAGCATGGCCAATATGACGAAAACCCGTCTCTACTAAAAATACAAAATTAGCCAGGCATGGTGGCAAGTGCCTGTAGTCCCAGCTACTCGGGAGGCTGAGGCAGGAGAATCACGTGAACCCAGGAGGTGGAGGTTGCAGTGAGCCGAGATCGTGCCACTCCACTCCAGCCTGGGCGACAGAGTGAAACTCCGTCTCAAAAAAAAAAAAAAGAACAAGGAAGGAAGGAAAGAGCCTGGACAACATGGTGAAACCTCACCTCTACAAAAAACACAAAAATTAGCTGAACATGGTGGCGTGCACAGGTGTCCAGAGTAGTCCCAGTTACTCTGGAGGCTGAAGTGGGAGGATCACTGGTGCCAGGGAGGTTGAGGCTGCAGTGAGCCATAATTGCACTACTGCATTCCATCCTGGGCTACAGAGTGAGAGTCTGTCTCAGACAGAAAAACAAAAAAAATTAAAGAAAGAAAGAAAAAGAAAAATAACCGAAGACCTCACTTGCTGACATCAGAGATTCCACATTGTCAAGACGTTTCCTCTCATCTGTTTGTTTGGCTTCTGTGTGTGTTGTGTGTATGTGCAGAGGGCTCCTTAGGAGGTAAGCTTGGCCTCCTTATCAAAAGGAAAGAACTTGTTTATCCTAGAGTCAATATAGTAGTCCCAGGGAATGACTCTGGTCAGATCTGACTGGGTCACCTGCCCACACTGCAGTAGAGAAGAAGATGGATAGGAAAGCTGGCTGGAGAGGTAGTAATAAGTCCACCATACCCATCCCCCTTCCTAGGCTTCTGTGATTTTGACAGCCCCAAGCTGGGAAGATCCAGGAATGTGTTCTGTGAGCAGGCAAGGGTAGCACCTCTCTACTGTTTCAAAACCTCTTACTCTTCCAAGTGGTCCAAGAGCTACACTTAGGACAGCAAGGTTGAAGAAGGAAAGAAATCCTCAATGTCCATTCCATGTTTTTGTCATTTTATAAACTAAATTTCTTAGCCGCGCTTCCACTGTATCCATCATAACGCTATCCAAGATTGTGTCCAACACAATGTTTTATGATTGCTGGTAAAATTCTGACTTCAATCTTTTGCTTTTAAGATACCAACAGTGAAAACTGAAAGGTAGAATGGTAGAACACCCTAAATTCAACTAATGTGTCACTAGGTCTCATGTATTTTTAATGGGTCACCCTTTTTTTGTAAATAGGAATGACTGAAAAGTTAGTAGATTTTATCAAAGGTTTTATTAGTTCTGCATCCAAATCTTAGTATAATTTCCTCCAATTTTACAGTGAAAATATCAGAAGAAAGTGAGGAAGTATATGAGAAAGGCTAAAAATGTAGCATGGGAAATCTTTATTTCTTTATTGACATAGAGAAATATTCACAATATAGTGCTAAATGGGAAAGTGAGGCATAAATGTTTTATGAGCTGGGCATCATGACTCACAACTGTAATTAATCCCAGCACTTTGGGAGGCCAAGGTGGGCAGATCATTTGAGATTAGAAGTTTGAGACCAGCCTGGCCAATATGGTGAAACCCTGTCCCTACTCAAAATACAAAAATTAGCTGGGCGTGGTGGTGCATGCCTGTAATCCCAACTACTTGGGAGGCTGAGGCAGGAGAATCGCTTGAACCTGGGAGGCAGAGGATGCAGTGAGCCAAGATCGTGCCACTGCACTCCAGCCTGGGTGACAGAGTGAAACTCCATCTCAAAAAAAACGTTTTATGTACTGTTTCTATACATCGTCTGTGTGCATGCAAACATACATATATATTTAGAGAAAAAATTAGGAAAATATGCTGAGGTTTTAACAGTTGTATTTCTAGGAGATGGAATTATAGGTGGGTTTTCCTTTTTTCTTTGTTTTTGTCACGTTTCCCATATTAAATGTGTTATTTTTATGATTGAAGGAAATTTTTATTTAAGAAACACACAAATCTTTTACAGCAAATCTACTCATATTTTTGCAGATGTAGGTAAGACAGTGTGAAAAGAACAGAGTAAAAGACTCGGGCTACAATTCCAGGCCAGCTATTCCATGACCTTGGATAAATCCTGTTTTCTCTCTGGGTCTGGGCCCCATCTCTGTAGAATAAGAGGACTAAAGTAGATAATCTCCAAGAACTAGTTGGACTTCAGACTTCTAGAGTCTAAATTATGAGAACATCACAGTTTGGTTTGTTGGAAATGTTATTATTTAATGTGAAATGAGGGTGGGGTAGGAGAGGTGATATGATTGCTGAAGATGTATTTATTAAACTTAACATGTCATGCGTGTCTGTGTGAAGAGACCACCAAACAGGCTTTGTGTGAGCAATAAAGCTTTTTAATCACCTGGGTGCAGGTGGGCTGAGTCCAAAAAGAGAGTCAGGGAAGGGAGATAGGGGTAGGGCCGTTTTATAGGATTTGGGTAGGTAGTGGAAAATTACAGTCAAAGGGGGTTGTTCTCTGGCAGGCAGGGGCGGGGGTCACAAGGTGCTCAGTGGGGGAACTTCTGAGCCAGGAGAAGGAATTTCGCAAGGTAATGTCATCAGTTAAGGCAGGAACCGGCCATTTTCACTTCTTTTGTGATTCTTCAGTTACTTCAGGCCATCTGGATGTATACGTGCAGGCCTGGGCTCAGAGGCTTGACATTCCTGTCTTCTTATATTAATAAGAAAAATAAAATGAAATAGTGGTAAAATGTTGGGGCGGCGAAAATTTTGGGGGGTGGTATGGAGAGATAATAGGCAGTGTTTCTCAGGGCTGCTTCAAGCAGGTTTAGGGGCAGCATGGGAACCTAGAGTGGGAGAGATCAAGTTGAAGGAGGATTTTGTGGTAAGGGGTGATATTGTGGGGTTGTTAGAAGGAGTATTTGTCATATAGAATGATTGGTGATGGCCTGGATGCAGTTTTGTATGAATTGAGAAACTAAATGGAAGACATAAGGTCCGAATAAGAGGAGAAAACAAAAGAAGACATTTATGCAGCCAAAAAACACATGAAAAAATGCTCATCATCACTGGCCATCAGAGAAATGCAAATCAAAACCACAGTGAGATACCATCTCACACCAGTTAGAATGGCCATCATTAAAAAATCAGGAAACAACAGGTGCTGGAGAGGATGTGGAGAAATAGGAACACTTTTACACTGTTGGTGGGACTGTAAACTAGTTCAACCATTGTGGAAGTCAGTGTGGCGATTCCTCAGGGATCTAGAACTAGAAATACCATTTGACCCAGCCATCCCATTACTGGGTATATACCGAAAGGACTATAAATCATGCTGCTATAAAGACACATGCACACGTATGTTTATTGCGGCACTATTCACAATAGCAAAGAGTTGGAACCAACCCAAATGTCCAACAATGATAGACTGGATTAAGAAAATGTGGCACATATACACCATGGAATACTATGCAGCCGTAAAAAATGATGAGTTCGTGTCCTTTGTAGGGACATGGATGAAACTGGAAAACATCATTCTCAGTAAACTATCGCAAGGACAAAAAACCAAACACCGCATGTTCTCACTCATAGGTGGGAATTGAACAATGAGAACTCAGGAAGGGGAACATCACACTCCGAGGACTGTTGTGGGGTGGGGGGAGGGGGGAGGGACAGCATTAGGAGATACACCTAATGCTAAATGACAAGTTAATGGGTGCAGCACACCAACATGGCACATGGATACATATGTAACAAACCAGCATATTGTGCACATGTACCCTGAAACTTAAAGTACAATAAAAAAAAAAAAAGAACTAAGAATTCGGAGGACCCAGGACATCCAATTAGCGAGTGCCCAAGGGAGTTCAGCATAATTACTTGCTTGGTTGGAGAGTTTTGGTGCTCTATTCCTTGAGTTTTTTTATGTTGTCATACACCAGGCCAGATTGATTTAGGTAAAAACAACACTCTTCATTTAAAAATATGCAGAGTCCTCATTTTTCAGCAGTGAGTAAGTCAAGGCCTCGGCGGTTTTGGAGGACAACTGCAGCTAGAGAGTCAACTTGGGCCTGAAGGACTGATAAAGTTTGTGATACGTCTGTGATGCTAGCAGAGAAGTCACTAGAGAGGCTACGAAAGGTCATGACAGAGGTTGAAATGCCTGCTATTCCAGTACCAAGAGCATTAGTGGAGGCAGAACGTCCTAAACTGACAAGCAAGGGAATTAGTGGAATAACTCTTTTTTGTCGTGTTGGTGTCATGCGGGGAACAGGAAGCTCTTCAGTCCCATTTGCAAATTGAATTTTGGGAGTAAGGAAAACTAATATGCATGTGCCTGTCCAATTAGCAGGTAGACACATGTAGGTAGAGGAGCCACAGAGGAAGAAGAGACCTTGTACAAAGCAAAACTGGAAATGCAAAGTAAAAAGATGAGAAAGAGTGCTAAAAGAAGTGTCTTGTACCCAGACTCCTAGGGAACCAGCTAGGGCAGCAGCTGTCAGAGGTTGTAATGGGGACTGATGGGGTAACTGCTTAGAGGGGGAGGTTCGATTTTCACGGTGTGTGAGAAAACGTTGAATATCTATGAGCAAATTTTCACTGTTATTTACGGGGCTGGGTATAAGTAAACAAGAAGAGGGCCTGGGAGGAGAGTCTGACGAGCAAGGGGAAGGTAGACAAGTATGGAGTGAAATGCAGGGTAAGTGCCTTCGTAAGCAGTAATTACTGCTAATGTTTTAAGTTTGCCAGTATTGATAGAGGGCTTATCTGTAATGCGGAGCTGGGAGGCTCCAATTGTTTCAGCGGTGTGTGTAGTTGGGCTTTGGCAATGAAGAGTGAAGGAACATCAAGAAGATGAAAGGTTACCTGGGGGAATTCCAGTGGGTCTTTGCTGAGAGATAAAAAAAAGGAGCAGCCACAGGAATAGTAGTTTGTGTTGTGAAGGGTCCGAATATGTGGGGAGTAGAGTTGATATAAGGAGAAAGGTTTTTTTAAGTAAGTGTGGAGGAGGGCGGCAGCTTGCTGATGTGAAATGTCTGGGGAGGTCTTGCTGGACCTGTCTAGAAAGTAAATGAGTTCTTCAGGAGAGTAAAAGCGAGGGCTGTTAAAGGAAGTTCAGAGGTGTAGGGAGACAGGAGATGTTGCCCAGTCTGTATGTAAGGCGGGGACAGCTGTGTAGGCACAGGAAGAAAGGGAAATGCAAAGCCAGCAATTGTTCACTAAGGAGGGATTCGAAACAGCTAGGAGAGAGTGAGATTGATAGTGTGGTGGAGATAGCTGGGGAGAGGTAGAAGGTGGCATAAGAATGGGAATAAAAGTGAGTATAAAAGTAAAAAATAGATCTTCATCAGGGTGAAAGTATTGGAGTGTGCCCTGTCAGCAAATATCATCTATTCACTTTAAGAGAGACTTAAAAGTGGCAGTTTGAGGTAAAACAAGGAGATATCAGTTATGATGGTTTGAAGGAAAAGTGTAAACCAGCAGTGTAAACAAGGGCAGGGCATTTACAAGTAGTTGAGAATGGTGAATAAGAGTATGACTAGACAGAAGATAGTACGGATGACAAGTTTTTGGGGTGCAGTCCAAGTAGTGAGGGTGGCTGCAAAAAGCCCTGTTGTAAAAAGTAGGGCAAAGATGAATAGACTTAAGAGAATGAAGGGATGTATTAGTCTCATGAGGGTTATTACCGTTCTTCAAAAATGCGAGTGAGTTTAAGCGAAGTAGGAGAGAGAGTACTTGTGACTTCCAGGAGGAAGAGGAGGGATTAGGCTGGCTGTCTGATGGACACAGCTTTATTCTGGAATGGTGAACCCAGTGGGGAGGATCCTGCAGGTGGACAGCAGTTGGGTTACTATAGATGACTAAGTAGGGTCCAGTCCATCAAAGTTGTAGAGTTTGAGGGGTCAGATTCTTAACAAGAACTGATTGTCCAGCTAGGGTGTCCTCATATGGCTGGTAATCTGGAGTAGGCAAGAGAAGATAAGCAGCCTGGCGAATTTCCTGTCTAGCCTGCTGGAGGACTGGAAGATTGTCGCCTAGAGGGCTGGTGTCTGGGATGAGGTTGGGGCCGAGCAAGAAAGTGCGTCCATGTAAAAGTTCAATGGACTGTACCCTGTAGCATCTTGAGGACAGATTCTAATCCTGAGAAGGGCAAGAGGTAGAAGTACTGTCCAGTCCTCATGTCTAAAACACCAAAAGCAATGGCAACAAAAGCCAAAATTGACAAATGGGATCTAATTAAACCAAAGAGCTTCTGCACAGCAAGAGAAACTACCATCAGAGTGAACAGGCAACCTACAGAATGAGAGAAAATTTTTGCAACCTACTCATCTGACAAAGGGCTAATATCCAGAATCTACAAAGAACTCAAACAAATTTACAAGAAAAAAACAAAGAACCCCATCAAAAAGTGGGCAAAGGATATGAATAGACACTTCTCAAAAGAAGACATTTATGCAGCCAACAGACACATGAAAAAATGCTCATCATCACTGGCCATCAGAGAAATGCAAATCAAAACCACAATGAGATACCATCTCACAACAGTTAGAATGGCCATCATTAAAAAGTCAGGAAACAACAGGTGCTGGAGAGGATGTGGAGAAATAGGAACACTTTTACACTGTTGGTGGGAGTGTAAATTAGTTCAACCATTGTGGAAGACAGTGCAGCGATTCCTCAAGGATCTAGAACTAGAAATGCCATTTGACCCAGCAATCCCATTGCTGGGTGTATACCCAAAGGATTATAAACCATGCTACCATAAAGACACATGCACACGTATGTTTATTGCGGCACTATTCACAATAGCAAAGACTTGGAACCAACCCAAATATCCAACAACGATAGACTGGATTAAGAAAATGTGGCACATATACACCATGAAACACTATGCAGCCATAAAAAAGGATGAGTTCATGTCCTTTGTAGGGACATGGATGAAACTGGAAACCATCATTCTCAGTAAACTATCACAGGGACAAAAAAACCAAACACTGCATGTTCTTACTCATAGGTTGGAATTGAACAATGAGAACACTTGGACACAGGAAGGGGAACATCACACACCCGGACCTGTCATGGGGTGGGGGGAGGGGGGAGGGATAGCATTAGGAGATATACGTAATGTAAACAACGAGTTAATGGGTGCAGCACACCAACATGGCACATGTATACATATGTAACAAACCTGCATATTGTGCACATGTACCCTAGAACTTAAAGTATAATTAAAAAAAAAAAAAGAAGTACTGTCCAGTCCTTTTTAAGTTGGAGGCTGAGCTTGGTGAGGTGTGTCTTTAGAAGACCTTTAGTCTGTTCTACCTTTCCTGAAGACTGAGGATGGTAAAGGGTATGAAGGTTCCACTGAATACCAAGAGCCTGAGAAACTGCTGGGGTGATTTGACTAGTAAAGGCCAGTCCATTATCAGAATGCATAAAGGTGGAAAGGCCAAACTGAGGAATTACATCTGACAGAAGGGAAGAAATGACCACGGTGGCCTTCTCAGACCCTGTGGGAAAGGCCTCTACCCATCCAGTTCAAGTGTCTACCCAGACCAAGAGATGTTTTAGTTTCCTGACTCAGGGCATGTGAGTAAAGTCAATTTTCCAGTCCTGGGCATGGGCAAATCCCTGAGCTTGATGTGTAGGGAAGGGAGGGGGCCTGAACAATCCCTGAGGGGTAGTAGAATAGCAGACAGAACACTGAGAAGTGATTTCTTTAAGGATATATTTCCACGATGGAAAGGAAATGAGAGGTTCTAAGAGGCAGGCTAACAGCTTGTAACCTACATGGAAAAGGTTATGAAATGACGACGGAATAGAATGGACTGTGAGGCTGGAAGGAGCTATTTTCCTTGGTCTAAGAACCATTTGCCTTATGTGGGAAGAGATTGATAGCTGGAAGATTCAGTGGGGGAGTAGGTGGGAGTGACTGATGAGAAGGAGAAAAATTGGCCGTAAGGGACAGAAATTGGAACACTAGCTGCTTCTTTACCTACCTTATCAGCATAAGTGTAGCCCTGAGCGATGGGATTTGATGCCTTTTGATGGCTGTTGCAGTGAATGACTCCAGCTTCCTTTGGAAGTAAAGCGGCCTTGAGAAGAGTTTTTATTAAAGAGGCATTAATGATGGAGGACCCTTGTGTAGTGAGGAAACCTCTTTCTGCCCATATAACAGCATCGTGGTGCAGGATATGCAAGGCATATTTAGAGTCAGTGTAAATATTGATGTGTAGTCCTTTGCAAGAGTGAGGGCTTGAGTGAAGGCAATGAGTTCGGCTTGCTGAGAGGTAGTAGAGGGGGGCAGAGAGGTAGCCTCAGTGATAGATGTGGAAGATACTGTAGCATAGCCTGCCTTTGCTGGTGAGTGGCGATTAGGCCTGGTAGAACTGCCATCGATAAACCAAGTGTGATCAGGGTGAGGAACAGGAAAGAAGGAAATATGGGGAAATGGAGTGAATGTCAGGTGGATCAGAGAGATACAGTTATGGGGGTCAGTTGTGGTATCCAGAATAATGTGGGAGGCCGGACTGAAGTCTGGGCCAGGAACAATGGTAACTGTGGGAGACTCAACAGAGAGTGAGTATAGCTGAAGGAGCTGGGGAGCAAAAAGTATATGTGTCAGATGTGAGGAAGAAAATAGGTTTTGGAAGTTATGAGAACTGTAGAGAGTGAGTTGAGCATAGTTTGTGATTTTGAGGGCCTCTAAAAGTATTAGGGCAGCAGCAGCCGCCACACAGAAACATCATGGCCGGCCTAAAACAGTAAGGTCAAGTTGTTTGGGCAAAAAGGCTGCAGGGCACGGCCCCAGTCGTTGTGTAAGAATTCCGACTGCACAGCCCTGCACTTTGGCTATGTGTAATGAAAAGGGTTGGGATGAGTCAGGGAAAGCTAATGTGGGAGCAGTCTCTAAAGCTGTCTTCAAGCAATGAAAAGAGGAGTGGGGAAAGGATTTAGGATCTATGGGGTCAGCTAGGTTTCCTTTTGTGAGTTTATATAATGGTTTTGTTAGGATGGCAAAACCAGGTATCCAAAGGTGAAAGTATCCAACCATGCCCAGGAAGGAAAGGAGTTGTTGTTTTGTAGAAGGGGTTGGGGTTTGAGAGATCAGTTGGACGTGATCGGCAGGGAGAGTTTTTATGAAGAATTATGTTTTTATGAAGAATTATGCCAAGGTAGGTAATGGATGGAGAATAAATTTGAGCTTTGGAGGGGGATACCAGATATCCCTTGGAGAATAAATGTTGAAGGAGCAGGAGGGTGTCTTGTTGAGAAGATTTAAAGGTGGGGCTACAAAGTAGAAGGTCATCAATATATTGAATAAAGTGAGAAGTGGAGGGGTGGAAAGAAAGTAAATCATGAGAAAGAGCTTAGCTGAAGTAATGAGGGCTGTCCCTGAAAGCTTGCGACAGCACAGCCCAGGTAAGCTGCTGGGACTGATGGGTGTCAGGGTCAGCCCAGGTAAAAGCAAAGAGAGGCTGGGTCAAGGGGTACAGGGGAATAGTGAAAAAAGCATCTTTAAGATCAAGAACAGAATAGTGAGTTGTGGAGGAAGGTACTGAGGACAAAAGAGTGTACAGATTGGGCACCACAGGATGGATAGGCAAAACAATTGGGTTGATAAGGCACAGATCCTGAACTAACCTGTAAGACTTGTCTGGTTTTTGGACAGGTAAAATGGGGGAATTGTAAGGAGAGTTTATAGGTTTTAGAAGCCCATGCTGTAGCAGGTGAGAAATAACAGGCTTTAATCCCTTAAAGCCCGTTGTGGGATGGGATACTGGCATTGAGCAGGGTAAGGGTGATTAGGTTTTAATGGGATAGTAATGGGCATGTGATTGGTTGCCAGGGAGTGAGTAGAGATGTCCCATACTTGTGGGTTAAGTTGGGGGGATACAAGAGGAAGACATGAAGGAGGCTTTGGGTTGGGAAGAAGGGCAACAATGAGATGTGGCTGTAGTCCAGGAATAGTCAGGGAAGCAGATAATTTGGTTAAAATGTCTCAGCCTAATAAGGAGGAGCAGTCTGGGGAGGAGGGGAGAGGTCAGATGGGTCGGTAGAAGAGGAAGATTGGAAAGACTCAGTGACACTTGGGGTTGGGACTGAGGGGACAGGTAGGAGGGAAAGAAGGAGGATTTGGGAGGAGTCACATTGGGAACAGCAGCTAGGGAGGGACTGATATGTAAAAGAATGCCTGGACATCAGGCACCTCAGACCGTTTGCCCATTTTATGACAAGAATTATCTAGATCTTGTAGGATGGAAAAATCAAAAGTGCCATTTTCTGGCTATTTGGAACAATTGTCGAGTTTGCATGCAGTCAAGTGGCATTGCAGAAGAAAATAAGACACTTAGGTTTTAGGTCGGGTGTGAGTTGAAGAGGTTTTAACTTCTTGAGAACACAGGCTAAGGGAGAAGAAAGAGGAATGGAGGATGGAAGGTTGCCCATAATGAAGGAGGCAAGCCCAGAGAAAAGACAGAGTAGAGACATGGAGAGAAGGGGTGGGGGGCAATTGCCCCCCAGGCAAGGTGGTGCTTACCACCCAGGGAAAGTGGTAGTTGCCACTAAGATGAAGGATCAAGGCAGGCATCCCTGCAGTGATCAGACACCTCTGAAACGTGGGTGAATAATCAGACAGGCGTCCCCGCAGTGATTAAACACCAAGGGAAGACTGTCTTCCTGAGTCTGTGACCGGCGCCAGAGTTTTGGGTTCACAGATAAAATGCGTCTCCTCTATCTCTGCCAGAAAAGGAAAGGGACTAACATTAAGAGAAGGGAGACATTGAAGGGTGGCACCAAGATTGAAAGGAGAAAGAGGTTGAGGGATAGTGAGAGAGATTGGAGACGAGAGTAAAAGGGGCCGCTTACCTGATTTAAAATTGGTGAGATGTTCCTTGGGCTGGTTGGTCTGAGGACCCAAGGTTGTAGGTGGATCTTTCTCATGCCGCAAAGAGCAGGAGGACAGGGGATTGATCTGCCAAGGGAGGTCCCCCAATCCGAGTCACGGCACCAAATGTCATGCGCATCCATGTGAAGAGACCACCAAACAGGCTTTGTGTGAGCAGTAAAGCTTTTTAATCACCTGGGTGCAGGCGGGCTGAGTCCAAAAAGAGTCAACGAAGGGAGATATGGGTGGTGCAGTTTTATAGGATTTGGGTAGGTAGTGGAAAATTACAGTCAAAGGGGGTTGTTCTCTGGCGGGCAGGGTGGGGGTCACAAGGTGCTCAGTAGGGGAATTTCTGAGACAGGAGAAGGAATTTCACAAGGTAATGTCATCAGTTAAGGCAGGAAATGGCCATTTTCACTTCTTTTGTGATTCTTCAGTTACTTTAGGCCATCTGGATGTATCCGTGCGGCTTGGGCTCAGAGGCCTGACATAACAGTCATGTGTTAAAAAAAAAAAAAAAAAAGAAAAAAAGTGTGTGTTGGTATAGAAGTCTTTTTAGAGGTGCAGTGCTAAGTATTTTGCCGTCTTTTAACATTCAAAATTTACTTTTGGTGGCTGTTTACTTATTAATGCTTATTTTAAAGTGAATTACTATGAATATCTTATTATTCTGAATAGCATCCCATTTTTATTAAGAAAATTCTTGTTAAGTATGTGAGAATTGGCCTCTATTAGCTGATATATAATGAGGAATTTATTGCAAAATTTACCTTTGGCCCTAGTGCTGGTGAGGAAGGCAAGATCTAGGAAGCCCCCAGGGACCCTCACATTCCCCTTTTGATTCTGTCGGTGTTGAGAGCATTGAGAGCATCATTCAAGAGTGAATGCATTCAGGCTGGGCACGGTGGCGCACACCTGTAATCCCAGCACTTTGGGAGGCTGAGGCAGGCAGATCACTTAAGTCCAGGAGTTCAACACCAGCCTGGCCAACATGGCAAAATCCCGTCTCTATAAAAAATAGAAAAATTACCCGGGCATGGTGGTGCACACTTGTAATCCCAGCTACTCTGGAGGCTGAGGCAGGAGAATTGCTTGAGCCCGGGAGGTAGTCACGCAATTGTAAATAGTATGACTGAAAAGTCGGGAGGTGGTCGGTACAGTGAGTGGAGATTGTGCTACTGCACTCCAGCCTGGGTGACAGAGAGAAATTCTGTCTCAAAAAAAAAGAGTGAATGCATTCGTTATGCATGTGGGAAAGATAGCCACTGGCCAGGCTTGAGAAAGGAGCGCAGTCTGGCAGTGTTCATCAGCCATATCTGAAGCCAAAAGACTGCATCCTTGCTGACCAATGCCCCAGTGCAGGGAAGACAGTGCCATTCTCAAATTTTGTACCTTTTCTGAGAGTAAATCTGTCAGGTTCCACCACATATATTAATTTCAATAAATTTGGTGAATAGGAATAAACAGGAAAAGAACTGAAGAGCTGATATTTGCATTTGATGAATGCAAGGGTGCCAATGGAAAACGCGACAACAACCAAACTGTGTCTAACTTGGGGCCACAAAGGTGGGCCTTTGTTGAGGAATGACCTACGGTAGACTTTGTGAACCCCGAATATATGAGATAGGTCTCAGTTAATTTAGAAAGTTTATTTTGCCAAGCTTAAGGACACACTCCCATGACCAGCCTCAGGAGGTCCTGATGACATGTGCCCAAGGTTGTCAGAGCACAGTTTTGTTTTATACATTTTAGGGAGACATGAGATATCAATCAACATATGTAAGATGAACTTTGGTTCCATCCAGAAAGATGGGACTAAAGGCAGGACAACTCCAGATGGGGAGGGGTAGATAAGAGAAAAGTGGCTGCATTATTTTGAGTTTCCATTAGCTTCCCCAAAAGAGGCAATCGGATATCCTTTTATCTCAGTGAGCAGAGGGGTGAATGAATAGAATGGGAGGCAGGTTTGCCTGAAGCCATTCTCAGCTTGACTTTTCCTTTTAGCTTGGTAATTTTGGCGCCCCAAGTTTATTTTCCTTTCACAACTTTTTCCCTTAAACTTGCCCAACTCCGGTAACTTGGCCAAGAAAAAGATGAGCTGCCTCTGAGCTGCCAATAAACTCCTTTCTATGCAACCCCCTGGGGCTGCATCTTCCTGTACAAACAGTGTCATAAACGGTATTACATTCCACAGTAGCTCACAAAATCCACTTTAATAAAGCTGTTTGTTTGCTTTGTATATTTCCTGTAAAAACCAGTAGAAAATACCCGGTTATTTTATGCACTGCATTTCAACAGATGAATCGTTAACAAACTTCGGTAAGATCAGCCTGGGTATCTGATTTCTACAATTTTTCCAAGAATTTTGTAATTTCACCTCTTACATTTAGGAAAAATGCAACCCTAGTTCCCAAATAACATATAAATGAATTTTCAGTAAATGAGCTCTTTGTAAACTGGGAAATTACTGTGATTTTTAAATGTACCTTTAAATCTATATTGTTTTATGTGCCTAGGAGGATATGATCATATTCTCCAATATCTGCCATGTTATCAGTATTAAATAAGCTCTTAAGGGCCAGACACACTGGCTCACACCAGTAATCCCAGCACTTTGGGGGGCAGAGGTGGGCAAAACGCTGAGGTCAGGAGTTCAAGACCAGCCTGGCCAACATGTTGAAACCCCATCTCTACTAATGATACAAAAATTAGCTGGCAAGGTGGCACATGCCTGGAGTCCCAGCTACTCAGGAGGCTGAGGTGGGAGAATTGCTGGAACCCAGGAGGGAGAAGCTACAGTGTGCTGAGATTGCACTCCAGCCTGGGCAACAGAGCAAGACTCTTGTCTCAACAACAACAACAAAAAAGGCTCTTATAATGAAATCTCATCAGGATCCTGAACATCAAAGTTAAGCAGCTAATTCTCCTTGTTGTGCTTTCGTTTTTTTGACTAAGCTATCTTATTTTTTTCATATATATATTATATATATGAAATTATATAATATATATCTATTACCTGAGGTCTCGCCATGTTGCCTAAGCTAGCCTCGAACTCCCAGGCCCAAGTAATCCTCCCATTTCAGCCTCATGAGTAGCTGGGACTACAGGCTCATGCCACTTTGCCCAGCTAGATACCTTATTTTGACTTAAGTTGCCTGGGCAGAGACCATGTCCCCTTTATTCTGGACTGAACCAAGAACATTCTCTGCCCTCAGTAAATATTTATTAGCAAAAACATCCACCATTGATCAGGGAGTTTGAATAAGCTGGATTGAATTGTTGAGCACTTATACTGTGTCAGGCAGAAGCAGTTTGCAGCTGGACAAGGAAAGGGTCCACTTCACCCTTGAAGACATTCTAACACTCGCTCAAAATAAACTCAGTCTGAATTATCCGTGTATATTAGTCTGTTCTCATGCTGCTAATAAACATACCCAAGACTGGGTAATTTTTAAAGGAAAGATGTTTAATACACTCACAGTTCCACGTGGTTAGGGAGGCCTCACAACCATGGTGGAAGGTGAATGAGGAGCAAAGTCATGTCTTACATGGCAGCAGGCAAGACAGCATGTGCAGGGGAACATCCCTTTATAAAACCATCAGATCTAATGAGACTTATTCACTATTACAAGAACAGCACAGGAAAGACCCACCCCCATGATTCAATTACCTCCCACTGGGTCCCTCCCACAACACTTGGGAATTATGGGAGCTACAATTCAAGATGAGATTTGAGTGAGGACACAGCCAAACCATATCATTCTGCCCCAGCTCCTCCCAAATCTCACCTCCTCACATTTCAAAACCAATCATGCCTACCCAACACTTCCCCAAAGTTGTTTTTTGTTTGTTTGTTTGTTTTTGAGATGGAGTCTTTCTCTTGTTGCCCAAGCTAGAGTGCAATGGTGTGATCTTGGCTCACTGCAACCTCCACCTCCCAGATTCAAGTGATTCTCCTGCTTCAGCCTCCCAAGTAGCTGGGATTACAGGCGTGTGCCACCACTCAACTAATTTTTGTATTTTTAGTAGAGATGAGGTTTCACCATGTTGGTCAGGCTGGTCTGAAACTCTGGACCTCAAGTGTTCTTCCCATCTCAGCCTCCCAAAGTGCTGGGATTACAGGTGTAAGCCACTGTGCCCGGCCAAAAGTCTTAACTAATTTCAGCATTAGCTCAAAAGTCCACAGTCCAATGTATCATCTGAGACAAGGCAAGTCCCTTCTGCCTATGACCCTGTAAAATCAAAAGCAGGTTAGTTACTTCCTGGACACAGTGGGGGTACAGGCATTGGGTAAATACATCCATTCCAAATGGGAGAAATTGGCCAAAATGATGGGGTTACAGGCCCCATGCAAGTCCAAACTCAAGTGGGGCAATCAAATCTTAAAGCTCTAAAATTACCTCCTTTGACTCCCTGTCTAACATCCAGGTCACACTGATGGAAGAGATGGGTTCCCATGGCCTTGGGCAGCTCTGCCCCTGTGGCTTTGCAGGGTACAGACCCCTCCTGGCTGCTTTCATAGGCTGGCATTGAGTGTCTGAGGCGTTTCTAGGTGCACGGTTCAAGCTGTCAGTGGATCTACCATTCTGGGGTCTGGAAGATGGTGACCCTCTTCTCACAGCTGCACTAGGCATTGTCCCAGTGGGGACTCCATGTGGGAGTTTCCACCCCCAATTCCCTTCCACATTGCCCTAGCAAGGTTCTCCATTAGGGCTCCATCCCTGCAGCACACCTCTACCTGGACATACAGGTGTTTCCATACATCCTCTGAAATCCAGGCAGAGGTTCCCGAACCCCATTTCCTGACTTCTGTGTACCCACAGGCCCAACACAACATGTGAGCCACCAAGGCTTGGGGCTTGCACCCTCTGAAGAAACAGCTTGAGCTCTATGTTGGCCACATATAGCCACAGCTGGGACGCAGGGCACCCAGTCCCAAGATTGCACAAAGCAGCAAGGCCCTAGGTCTGGCCCACAGAAACATTTTTTCCTCGTAGGCCTCCAGGCTTGTGATGGGAGGGGCTGCCATGAAATGCCCTGGAGACATTTTCTCCATTGTCTTGGCAACTAACATTTGGCTCCTTGTTACTTATGCAAATTTCTGCAGCCAGCTTAAATTTCTTCTCAGAAAATTGGTTTTTCTTTTCTATGGTATCATCAGTCTGCAAATGTAAACATAAGTTCCAGTTCCAGACCATATCTTTGTGAATACATAAAACTGAATGTTTTTAACAGTACCCAAATTACCTATTTAATGCTTTGCTGCTTAGAAATTTTTTCTGCCAGATGCCCTAAATCATCTTTCTCAAGTTCAAAGTTCCACAAATCTTGAAGGCAAGGGCAAAATGCCACCAGTCTCTTTGCTAAAACATAGCAGGAGACATCTTTGCTCCAGTTCCCAACAATTTCCTCATCTCCATCTGAAATCATCTCAACCTGGACTTCATTGTCCATATCACTATAAGCGTTTTGGTCAAAGCCATTCAATAAGTCTCTAGGAAGTTCCAAACTTTCCCACATTTTCCTGTCCTCTTCTGAGCCCTTCAAACTGTTCCAAACTCTGCATGTTACCCAGTTCCAGTTGCTTCTACATTTTTTGGTATTTTTATAGCACCCCCCCACCACTCTACTAGTACCAATTTACTGTATTAATCTATTCTCATCCTGCTAATAAAGACATACCCGAGACTGTGTAGTTTACAAAGGAAAGAGGTTTAATTGACTCACAGTTCCATGTGGGGAGGCCTCACAATCATGGCAGAAGGCAAATGAGGAGCAAAATCATGTCTCACATGGTGGCAGGCAAGAGAGAGCATGTGCAAGGGAACTCCCCTTTATAAAACCGTCGGATCTTATGATACTTATTCATGGGATAAGACCCACCCCCATGATTCGACTACCTCCCACCGGGCCCCTCCCACAACACATGGGAAATATGGGAGTTATAATTCAAGATGAGATTTGGGTGAGGACACAGCCAAACCATATCATTGTGACTCTTCTGTGCAGCCTGTGCCTACATGACATGGGTGTAAGGTGGCCATCAAAGCACATTTTCTGCTCTATAGATCCCAACTAACACTAAGAAGAAAAATATATTAGTATTTATACCTTGCTTTGTTCTCCCAAAGTATGATTTCAACAAATTCCCTTCCTTAGAGATGTCACTGAGGGCCGAGATGTGTACATAACATACCCGCCAATAAGAATGATGTGCGAGGAACCTACAAAAAGTTACAAAACGGGAGAAGGGAGTTCATTTGTATTTGGGTGGAGAGGGGAATGTGGAGGTGGCTCTGAGCTGATCATTGAAGATGAGCAGGATTTTGAAGAACTGGGGAAAAGGAGATTCCTGGAGGCAGAAAGGTAGCATGTGCTAGACCAGAGGGACAGGAAACACCCATCTTTTTAACTCTTCTGGTCGCCAATGTCTTGTGTTTCAGAAGAAAGCCAGCCGCCACATAAAAGGTGAAGACAAGAACAAAGCCACTAGTAGGAGCATCGGATTAGACACAACCACGTCACAACCTGCAGAGAGCAGACACCCGCCTGAGGAGTGCCGCCTTTCTCCCTCCCAGGAATGCTGGACAAAGGAGGGAAGGCTGGCACAGCACAACAGCTTCTCTGGGTTCAGCAGCAGTGACAGCGTCCTCCGGGAATTAGACGACGGACAGTTTGATCAGGAAGATGGAGTGACTCAGGTCACTTGTATGTGAGCCATGAGGTGAAGCAAAGGAAGGCCCTGTAAATAATTGTTAAAATCATTGCCAACTGACCTTATTGTATTACTTTCTCTGCATTTATGTAATATTTTTGAATTTCTCAAGACTCAGCCTTTCCTCGAATCTATGTAAACTTTGGCACAACCTCCCAGACAAAGAAGAATAACCAACATATTTATACATTTAGAATCATGTTTACACTTCTCTCAACTAAAACATCTGGTTAAACAGATGTTCCATTCGGTTATTACACAATAATCTATTTCAGCTTCTCATGAATGTACAAAGTAGACTTTCTTACAATTCCTGGTAAGGAGACTGAATATCTCAATCAGTATTTTACCTAATTAGAGAGCGTTCTCAGGAAGTTACAGTCTTATTTAAGCTGAAAAATAATCTCTCTCTCTCTTTCTTTTTTTCCTCTCTCTCTCATACACACACACAGCTAATTAGTGAAAATAAACATCTATTTCCAAAATATAATAATTAATCCACATTTTGTCTTTAACTATAGCATGTATATACAAAGCAAGCCCCTATGTGTTAAAATATTTTTTGAAAAAAATCTTTTTTATATATCTTTGCTTTTAAAGGGTCACCATGTCACCAACCCTGTACTGATCCATTGCACATAAATATTGTTGCTCCTAAAAGCCTAAAAATGCAGACAGCAAAGCAGCATCTCTTAAAATTCAATATGAAAAGAACCCATAATCTCAATACATAAATACCTTAGTAGAGAATAAGATTTAATTTTTTTTATTTTAAAGTCCAAATACTATGAAGAGAAAAAACATCAACTTCAAGTTGAAACTGAAGTCTTTTACATCTGTCTAGATTTGAATTATGCTTTTATTTTGACTTGCTAAATCCTGAAGAATGTTGAAACCTAGAATTTTCAGTCCAGCAGGAGTAGAAAGTTGCTCATAGCACATGCGATGTGTATGATAACCTATTTTGTTTCATCTTGCTTTTCTTTCTCCATCTAACAGAGGTGGCTTTGCCCTGACCCAGTCTTTAACAATCTTTAAAATTCTACAAAATAGAGGATTTTCATTTATCTATGAAAGGCTTACTTTGAAAGCTGGAACCTTCAAGTGAATTACAGCTTACTCTATCACTGATGAATTCAGCCTATTATATATTTTTATTAACATTGATGTTGACATTGTAAGATCATTTTAATAATAAAACATCATTTTTATTGGATTGTTGTTTTATTGAACACAAATATTCATATAATATGTTTGGTTTGGGGGGGTTTTGTGGCTTTTTTTGAAATGGAGTCTCACTCTGTCACCCAGGCTGGAATGCAGTGGCACAGTCTCAGCTCACTGCAACCTCCACCTCCTGGGTTCAAGCGATTCTCCTGCCTCAACCTCCAGATTAGCTAGAACTACAGGCAGTGTGAGCCACCACGCCCAGCTAATTTTTGTATTTTTAATAGAGATGGGGTTTCACCATGTTGGCCAGGATGGTCTCGATCTCTTGACCTCGTGATCTGCCTGCCTCGTCCTCCCAAAGTGCTGGGATTACAGGCGTGAGCCACCATGCCTGGCCCTCATAATATGTTTTATACATATAACAGATATGTATTACATGTTATCAATTATATAGTGTATCTAAACTAAGTCAATCTCCATTAATTGCTGATAAAATTAACAGGAATTATTCCACTTTTATCATCCAGAAGTACAGTATAAAGGAATCTAAGAATATTCTGCTCAGTCTTATTCTATAGCAATAGCTGTCAACAATATTTGCAGAAATGGTTTTTGTTTTGACTTTTAGATGGACTTGAGTTCCATAATCAAGAGTTAATGGATTTTTGGTAGAAACAATCACTGCTTCCGGAGTCCGCAAAATGTAATGAAGTTAGGAAGCACAAAGAACAAATCAGAAAGATCCATTTTTCCCAATTCCAGGATCTACAAGAGGTAGAGACTCCTTTATCATTCAGTCCATATATACAGGGGATTGGAAGTAGTAAATTAAAAACAGAGATAGAAATTTATATTTGACTAAGAAAAAACTCAGAAATACAGCAATAACTTTTTTTTTTTTTTTTTTGAGACAGAGTCTCACTCTGTTGCCCAGGCTGCAATCTCGGCTCACTGCAACCTCTGCCTCCCAGGTTCAAGTGACTCTCCTGCCTCAGCCTCCTGAGTAGCAGGGATTACAGGCCTGCACCACCATGCCTAGCTAATTTTTGTAATTTTAGTAGAGATGGGGTTTCACCATGTTGGCCAGGCTGGTCTCAAACTCCTGGCTTCAAGCAATACACCCACCTTGGCCTCCCAATGTGCTGGGATTACAGGCGTGAGCCACTGCACCCAGCCAAGTAGTCGCTTTTTTAAAAAATTTGTGTAAGCATATTTTCTCAGTTTATTTTTTTCTCCCCTCCCCTCTCAGCTTATTTTTAATCTGAGTTATTTCTTCTTATTAAAATAACTTTTATTAAAATAAACTTACTAGTCTGTCATATCCTCAAAACTTCTTTTAGAAGCATTTGCTCCAACAATTACCCTTAAGTTATGTGATGAATTTGTATGATAGTGAATAATTTACGACCAAGTTGTTCTAGATCATTTTAAATATGAGCCTATTCTTTAAAAAAAAAAAAAAAGGGACAAAACTTCGGCTCTCTATGCCTAAAGAGTTAAATATCTCTAATCTTATTATCTGCCAGTTGTATATTCAGTTCTTTTTATAACACTATGGATTTCCTTAGGGGCTCTGGCATGTGAATTTTTAAAACCTGTAAGTTATAATGAAAGGTATCAAGATCCCAGATGTCAGGTGAAGATCTGCCATTCCCCTTGGTGTAGTATCTATGGCATTTTCATCTTTGTTTTCAATAACCAAGTGTTAATTCCATCCCCTTTGGATTGAATATCACCTTGCTATCTTTCATGGACACATTTAACACTTACCTAATCACCAGGGAAATCAGCTCTATCAGTGTCACTACAATTCATTTCAGTAAAAGAGAAAAGGAAAGGTCATCCTCTTTGAGAGATTCTAGGGCTTTCGGGATGAGGAGAAGCAGGAGACAGAGCTACAGTCTATTCAAATCACAACTATCTCCAAATCACTTGTGTTATCAGGAGCAGGTGTTTATATATTTGAATATAAATGTAACAGATGCATTTTCATTTCTTTCATTCTGGAGTGCCGGAGGAGCTGTCCGGTTTTCCCACCCTTGCCTGTTATTGATTCCTCACCACCATTCCTTCTTGGCTAGAAGGACTGTGGCTCTTTCCCTCCCCATATGGCTAAAGAGGATTTCTTTCTCTTGAGTCTTCAGAGCTTCAAAGTAGTACTGTATGGAAAGTGTAAATTCAGATAGAGAATCAAATGAAGTGAAATTGCTAACAATGGGGATAGTATATAACTAAGCACACTTTATATAAAAATGTACTGGTGGATACATAGAAAAACTAGCTAAATGTTACTCATCAGAACTTGTAACATACTAATTTAAATAACATTTGCTGGTAATCTATCAACCCTTGAGAATGAATTTTATTTGTGCAATAGTGCAAAGTTTGCAGAACCAGGTCTGTCAGATGTTTAAGTTCTGAGATGGTGTTTGAGGCAGAAAATTAGGCAAAACTGTAAAATGATGAGCCTCAGTTTTGGTGAGGTTCATAAAGTTTTGGTGAAGAAGACTGCAAAAGAAATGGGTTCTAAACATGTTTTGAGCATTCAAATTATTGTATGTAAAAATACCAAGTAATTAAATCAATAGAGGGAATAAATGAATCATTTATGTGTAAGATAAATGTATAAGTATCAAGGTGAGTTTTTTGTTTGTTTGTTTGTTTGTTTTTGTTTGTTTGAGACAGAGTCACACTCTGTTGCCCAGGCTGGAGTGCAGTGGCGTGATCTCGGCTCACTGCAGCCTCTGCCTCCTGGGTTCAAGCGAAATTCTCCCACCTCAGCCTCCCATGTAGCTGGGACTACAGGTGCACACCACCACACCCAGCTAATTTTTCTATTTTTAGTCAAGTAGGGTTTCACCATGTTGGCCAGGCTGGTCTTGAACTCCTGGCCTCAAGTGATCCACCCACCTCGACCTCCCAAAGTGCTGGGATTACAGGCGTGGGCCACCACGCCCAGCCAAGGTGAGTTTTTGAAGGATTATGTAAGCCACATTATTACCTGTAAGCAACAGAACTTAACTTGGCTTATTTAGCAATAAAGGAGTTTTTTGTTGTTTTGGTCTTTTGTGGGTTTTTGGTTTTTGTGATTTTTTGTTTTTTTGAGGCGGTCTCACTCTGTCACCCAGGCTGGAGTGCTGTGGTGTTATCATAGCTCACTGCAGCCTCAATCATCCTGTGCTCAAGCAATCCTCCCACCTCAGCCTCCCAAGTAGCTGGGACTACAGGCATACGCCACCACACCCGGCTAATTTTTGTGTTTTTTGTAGAGACAGGGTTTCACCATGTTGCCCAGGCTGGTCTTGAACTCCTGGGCTCAAGCAATCCCTCCCGCCTTGGCCTCCCAAAGTGCTGGGATTACAGGCATGAACCACCGAACCCAGCCCAATAAAGGAGTTTATTTCAAAAGATATCTGTAGGCCAGGCACAGTCACTCACACCCGTAATCTCAGCACTTTGGAAGGCTGAGGAGGACGGATCACTTGAGGCCAGGAGTTCCAGACTTTTGTTCTACAAAAAATACAAAATTTAGCTGGGCATGGTGGCTGGTGCCTACGGGCCCAGCTACTCAGGAGGCTGAGGTGGGAGAATCACTTGAGCCCAGGAGGTGGAAGTTGCAGGGAGCCAAGATTGCACCACTGCACTCCAGCATGGGCAACACAGCGAGACCCTGTCCCACCACCCACCCATCTCCAAAAAAATATCCAGAATTGGACTTCATCAAAATTTTAAATTTCTGGCTGAGCACAAAGGCTCACGCCTGTAATCCCAGCACTTGGGGAGGCCAAGGCGGGTGGATCACGAGGTCAGGAGATCGAGACCATCCTGACCAACAAGGTGGAACCCCATCTCTACTAAAAATACAAAAAATTAGCCATGTGTGGTGGCACGCGCCTGTAGTCCCAGCTGCTCGGGAAGCTGAGGCAGGAGAATCACTTGAGCCCAGGAGGCAGAGATTGCAGTGAGCTGAAATCACGCCACTGCACTCCAGCCTGGGCAACAGAGCAAGACTACATCTCAAAACAAAAAAACAAACAAACAAACAAAAAAACAATGCAACTGTTTGCCTCTTATCCACCTATGACCTGGAAGCCCTCTCCCCTGAACCACCTTTCCAGACCGAAACAATGTACATCTTACATATATTGATTGGTATGTCTCCCTAAAATGTTTAAAACAAAGCTGTGCCCCCACCACCTTGGGCACATGTCATTAGGACCTCCTGAGGCTGGGTCACGGTCAAGTCTTTAACCTTGGCAAAATACACTTTATAAATTGATTGAGACCTGGCCAGGCGCAGTGGCTCACACCTGTAATCTTAGCACTTTGGGAGGCCAAGGCAGGTGGATCCCTTGAGGTCAGGAGTTTAAGACCAGCCTGGCCAACATGGTGAAACCGTGTCTCTATTAAAAATACAAAAATTAGCCAGGCATGGTTGTGCATGCCTTTAATCCCAGCTACTCGAGAGGCTGAGGTAGTAGAATCACTTTAACTCAGGAGGCAGATGTTGCAATAAGCCGAGATCGCACCATTGCACTCCAGCCTGCGCTACAGAGCGAGACTCCAACTCAAAAGCAAATAAATAAATAAATAAATAAATAAATAAATAAATAAATAAATTGACTGAGACCTGTTTCAGATATTTGGGGTACACAATTTTTTATTTCCGTGCTAGGATTACAGGTGTGAGCCACTGTGACCGGCCAGGTCTCAGTCAATTTATAGCCAGCTAACATCATAATGACAAGATCAAATTCAACTGGGCGCGGTGGCTCATGCCTGTAATCCCAACACTTTGGGAGGCCAAGGAGGGTGGATCACAAGGTTAAGAGATAAAGACCATCCTAGCCAACATGGTGAAACCCCATCCCTACTAAAAAATACAAAAATTAGCTGGGCATGGTGGCATGTGCCTGTAGTCCCAGCTACTCAGGAGGCTGAGGCAGGAGAATTGCTTGAACCTGGGAGGCGGAGGTTGCAGTGAGCCAAGATTGTGTCACTGCACTCCAGCCTGGCGACAGAGCGAGACTCCATCTCAAAAAAAAAAGGTCAAATTCACTCATAACAATATTAACCTTAAATGTAAATAGGCTAAATGCCCCAATTAAAAGACACAGACTGGCAAATTGGATAAACAGTTAAGACCCATCAGTGTGCTGTATTTAGGAGACATATCTCACGTGCAGAGACACACATAGACTCAAAACAAAGGGACGGAGGAAGATCTACCAAGCAAATGGGAAACAAAAAAAAAGCAGGGGTTGCAATCCTAGTCTCTGATAAAACAGACTTTATACCAACGAAGATCAAAAAAGACGAAGAAGGAAATTACATAACGGTAAAGGGATCAATGCAACAAGAAGAGCTAACTGTCCTAAATATACATGCACCCAATACAGGAGCACCCGGATTCATAAAGCAAGTCCTTAGAGACCTACAAAGAGACTTAGACTCCCACACAATAATAATGGGAGACTTTAACACCCCACTGTCAATATTAGACAGATCAATGAGACAGAATGTTAACAAGGATATCCAGGACTTGAACTCAGCTCTGCACCAAGCAGACCTAATAGACATCTACAGAACTCTCCACCCAAAGTCAACAGAATATACATTCTTCTCAGCACCACATCGCACTTATTCCAAAATTGACCACATAGTTGGAAGTAAAGCACTCCTCAGCAAATGTAAAAGAACAGAAATTACAACAAACTCTCTCAGACCACAGTGCAATCAAATTAGAACTCAGGATTAAGAAACTCACTCAAAACCGCACAACTATATGGAAACCGAACAACCTGCTCCTGAATGACTACTGGGTAAATAACAAAATGAAGGCAGAAATAAAGATGCTCTTTGAAACCAATGAGAACAAAGACACAACATACCAGAATCTCTGGGACACATTTAAAGCAGTGTGTAGAGGGAAATTTATAGCACTAAATGCCCACAAGAGAAAGCAGGAAAGATCTAAAATTGACACCCTAACATCACAATTAAAAGAACTAGAGAAGCAAGATCAAACAAATTCAAAAGCTAGCAGAAGGCAAGAAATAACTAAGATTAGAGCAGAATTGAAGGAGACAGTGACACAAAAAATCCTTCAAAAAATCAATGAATCCAAGAGCAGGTTTTTTGATAAGATCAACAAAATAGATAGACTCCTAGCAAGACTAATAAAGAAGAAAAGAGAGAAGAATCAAATAGACACAATAAAAAATGATAAAGGGGATATCTCCAACAATCCCACAGAAATACAAACTACCATCGGAGAATACTATAAACACCTCCATGCAAATAAACTAGAAAATCTAGAAGAAATGGATAAATTCCTGGACACATACACCCTCCCAAGACTAAACCAGGAAGAAGTTGAATCCATGAATAGACCAATAACAGGCTCAGAAATTGAGGCAATAATTAATAGCCTACCAACCAAAAAAAGTCCAGGACCAGATGGATTCACAGCCAAATTCTACCAGAGGTACAAAGAGGAGCTGGTACTATTCCTTCTGAAACTATTCCAATCAATAGAAAAAGACGGAATCCTCCCCAACTCATTTTATGAGGCCAGCATCATTTTGATACCAAAGCCTGGCAGAGACACAACAAAAAAAGAGAATTTTAGACCAATATCCCTGATGAACATCGATGCGAAAATCCTCAGTAAAATACTGGCAAACCAAATCCAGCAGCACATCAAAAAGTTTATCCGCCAAGATCAAGTTGGCTAAATCCTGGGATGCAAGGCTGGTTCAACATAAGCAAATCAATAAACGTAACCATCATGTAAACAGAACAAAAACCACATGATTATCTCAATAGATGCTGAAAAGGCCTTCAACAAAATTCAACAGCCGTTCATTCTAAAAACTCTCAATAAACTAGGTATTGATGGGACGTATCTCAAAATAATAAGAGTTATTTATGACAAACACACAGCCAATATCATACTGAATGGGTAAAAACTGGAAGCATTCCCTTTGAAAACTGGCACAAGACAGGGATGCCCTCTCTCACCACTCCTATTCAACATAGTGTTGGAAGTTCTGGCCAGGGCAATCAGGTAGGAGAAGGAAATAAAGGGTATTCGATTAGGAAAAGAGGAAGTCAAATTGTCCCTGTTTGCAGATGACATGATTGTATATTTAGAAAACCCCATTGTCTCAGCCCAAAATCTCCTTAAGCTGATAAGCAACTTTAGAAAAGTCTCAGGATACAAAATCAATGTGCAAAAATCACAAGCATTCCTATATGCCAATAACAGACAAACGAAGAGCCAAATCATGAGTGAACTCCCATTCACAATTGCTACAAAGAGAATAAAATACCTAAGAATCCAACTTACACGGGATGGGAAGGACCTCTTCAAGGAGAACTACAAACCACTGCTCAACAAAATAAAAGAGTACACAAACAAATGGAAGAATATTCCATGCTCATGGATAGGAAGAATCAATACAGTGAAAATGGCCATACTGCCCAAGGTAATTTATAGATTCAATGCCATCCCCATCAAGCTACCAATGACTTGCTCCACAGACTCAGAAAAAACTATTTTAAATTTCATATGGAACCAAAAAAGAGTCTGCATGGCCAAGACAATCCTAAGCAAAAAGAACAAAGCTGGAGGCATCATGCTACCTGACTTCAACTATACTACAAGGCTACAGTAACCAAAACAGCATGGTATTGGTATCAAAACAGATATATAAGCCAATGGAACAGAACAGAGGCCTCAGAAATAACACCACACATCTACAACTATCTGATCTTTGACAAACCTGATGAAAACAAGAAATTGGAAAAGGATTTCCTATTTAATAAATGGTGCTGGGAAAACTTGCTAGCCATATGTAGAATGCTGAAACTGGATCCCTTCCTTACACCTTATACAAAAATTAATTTAAGGTGGATTAAAGACTTAAATGTTAGGCCTAAAACCATAAAAACCCTAGAAGAAAACCTAGGCAATACCATTTAGGACATAGGCATGGGCAAGGACTTCACGACTTTAACACCAAAAGCCATGGCAACAAAAGCCAAAATTGACAAATGGGATCTAATTAAACTAAAGAGCTTCTGCACAGCAAAAGAAACTACCATCAGAGTGAACAGGCAGCCTACAGAATGGGAGAAAATTTTTGTAATCTACCCATCTGACAAAGGGCTAATATCCAGAATCAACAAAGAACTTACAAATTTACAAGAAAAAATCAAACAATCCCATCAAAAAGTGGGCAAAGGATATGAACAGACACTTCTCAAAAGAAGACATTTATGCAGCCAACAGACACATGAAAAAATGTTCATCGTCACTGGCCATCAGAGAAATGCAAATCAAAACCACAATGAGATACCATCTCACACCAGTTAGAATGGCAATCATTAAAAAGTCAGGAAACAACAGGTGCTGAAGAGGATGTGGAGAAATAGGGACACTTTTACACTGTTGGTGAGAGTGTAAACTAGTTCAACCATTGTGGAAGACAGTGTGGTGATCTAGAACTAGAAATACCATTTGACCCAGTGATCCCATTACTGGGTATATACCCAAAGGATTATAAATCATGCTACTATAAAGACCCATGCATGCGTATGTTTATCGCGGCACTATTCACAACAGCAAAGACTTGGAACCAACCCAAATGTCCGTCAATGATAGACTGGATTAAGAAAATGTGGCACATATACACCATGGAATACTATGCAGGCATAAAAAAGGATGAGTTCATGTCCTTTGTAGGGACATGGATGAAGCTGGAAACCATCATTCTGAGCAAACTATCACAAGGACAGAAAACCAAACACCACATGTTCTCACTCATAGGTGGGAATTGAATAATGAGAACACTTGGACACAGGGTGGGGAACATCACACCCCAGGGCCTGTTGTGGGGTGGGGGATGGGGGAGGGATGGCATTAGGAAATATACCTAATGTAAATGACGAATTAATGGGTGCAGCAAACCAACATGGCACATGTACACATATGTAACAAATCTGCATGTTGTGCACATGTACCCTAGAACTTAAAAGTATAATTTTAAAAAAAGATTAAAACATAAATGAGTTAAATATGATTTCAAATCCAATGTTACATTAATACTTCAAAAGAGGCTCAGAACAAGGGAATATATTGTCTCTTAACTCAATTATCTCAGATGCCTAAAAGGATAAAGCTATATGTTTACTGAGACCACTATTACTTTTAAAACCTAACAAAAATAAAAGCCTACAAACCTAACTAGCCTCACCCTAGGAGACATTCATATAGTATAATAGATTAGACTAATTATTAATAATTAAGGCCAGGTGCAGTGGCTCATACCTGTAATCCCAGCACTCAAGAGGCCGAGGCAAGAGGATCACTTGAGCTCAGGAGTTCCAGATCAGCCCGGCCAATATGGTGAAACCCTATCTTTACTAAAAATACAAAAAATTAGCCTGGCATGGTGGTGTGTGCCTGTAGTCCCAGCTACTGAGGAGGCTGAGGTGGAGGTTGCAGTGCAATGAGACCACACCACTCCTTCCAACCTGGGCAACAGAGCAAGATGCTGTCTCAAAATAAATAAGCAATTAAACAAACAAACAAAAAACTGTAAATTTTAAGACATTCCAAATTTCCTTAGAGAGAAATTAAAAACTTATTAAGATGCACTTATGCATAACGTACTCCTTTCCTTTCAAAGTCACAAACATCAAATTTCTTCTCCAGTAGTCTCAGTTCTAGCTTCTAGAAGGCTATACCGTTTACATAGCTGTTATCTAAAATTTGTTTTCTAATTTGCTTCCAAGATGATGAATACAATCTTTAAAGTGCTTCATTTACAGGCTGGGTGTGATGGTTCATGCCTGGAATCCCAGCACTTTGGGAAGCCGAAGCAGGTGGATCACCTGAGGTTGGGAGTTCGAGACCAGCCTGACCAACATGGATAAACCCCGTCTCTACTAAAAATACAAAAAATTAGCCAGGCGTGTTGGCGCATGCCTGTAATCCCAGCTACTTGGGAGGCTGAGGCAGGAGAATAACTTGAACCCAGCAGGCAGAAGTTGCAGTGAGCCGAGATCATACCATTGCACTCCAGTCTGGGCAACAAGAGTGAAACTCCGTCTCAAAAGCAACAAAAAAAAAAGTGCTTCATTTACTTACCTGTCAAGACAGATGCAAATATATTACATTCATGAAATAGAATGGCACTGCACTAAGTTTACAATTTCTTGATTTAGTCACTCAACTGGATCTAGATTAATAGACTGAATTTTTGCTGGGTAATGATTTGAAATTTCGTATTTTATATTAAATCACTTGATGCATAAGAGAAGGACCAAGTGATAACAATTGCAATGTGCAATTCTGACTAAAGAAACACATTTGGATCCAATTTAAGAAAATCATCAGGTTGGCCAGGCGCAGTGGCTCACACCTATAATCCCAGCACTTCAGGAGGTTGAGGCGGGCAGGTCACAAGGTCAGGAGTTCAAGACCAACCTGACCAATATGGTGAAACCCTGTCTCTACTAAAAATACAAAAATTAGCCAGGCGTGGTGGCGGGTGCCTGTAGTCCCAGCTACTCGGGAGGCTGAGGCAGGAGAATCGCTTGAACCCAGGAGGCAGAGGTTGAAGTGAGCCAAGATCGCACCACAGCACTCCAGCCTAGGCGACAGAGAGAGATTCCATCTCAAAAAAAAAAGAAGAAGAAATTATCAGGTTAAGGCCGGGTGTGGTGGCTCATTCTTGTAATCCCAGCACTTTGGGAGGCCAAGGCAGGTGGATCACCTGAGGTCGCGAGTTTGAGACCAGCCTGACCAACATGGAGAAACCCAATCTCTACTAAAAATAAGCCAGGCATGGTGGCGCATGCCTGTAATCCCAGCTACTCAGGAGTCTGAAGCAGGAGAATCACCTGAACCCGGGAGATGGAGGTTGCGGTGAGCCAAGATGGCACCATTGCACTCCAGCCTGGGCAACAAGTGTGAAACTCCATCTCAAAAAAAAAAAAAAAAAAAAAAAGAGAAATCATCAGGTTAGTGTAGGAATCCCTGGGGAAGAATGGGTACATTGTGAAGTTTCTGGCATACTTATAAAATAGCTAGTGAAAGCTAAAGGCAGATGGGATTTTAGCCAGTTGACGACTGGCCTATTTTTA
Source organism: Symphalangus syndactylus (assembly GCF_028878055.3). NCBI lineage: Eukaryota > Metazoa > Chordata > Mammalia > Primates > Hylobatidae > Symphalangus > Symphalangus syndactylus. Next base: position 101,729,841 of record NC_072430.2, on the reverse strand, counting down.
ATTTAGAATTGTAAACAGGAGAAGGGGCTGTTTTATAATCAACCAGAATCACAGTAGTGATTAAGATATGCCCTGGGAGTAAATCAGGGGTTTTAGAAGTCCCCAAACATCCTACTATTTAGTGTACCGTATGCTGCTATACCGAATATTCTCGTCCATGAAAAGATTTCACGCAGCTCCCAAACTCTAGCCTACTCTCACAACTCAGACAATGACTATAATGTTAAACTCTGGCCCCAAGAAGCACTTTTGGGTCTAACTAGAGAATCTCATCATTTACTGTTGGGATGGATCATAGGATCTGGCTAAAATGAAACTTAACTTCATATCCTAAATTTCCCAGTGATTTCCAGAACTAGTAGCATATCAGAGTCACCTGGGAAACTTTAAAAACCCAGAATCAAGTCCTCTCATTCTCAAAGCAGTTTCCAAGGTGGAGTCCAAGAATCTATAGTTTTAAACTCTCTCTTTTGTTTTTCAATGTACAAAAAGACTTGGAAAACATTCTTCCACCTCATTTTCTTCCATCTCTCCTGAACTCTGTCTTTCATAAACTGGCAAGCAACATCGCTGAACCACATCAGCAATGTGGTTTTATGCATCAACTAAAAGATCATACTGTCCAGAAATAAATCCATGCATATGCAGTTAACTTACCTTCAACAAGGTTGCCAAGAATACACAAAAGGGAAAAGATAGTCTCTTCAATACATGGTGCTGGAAAAGCTGGATATCCACGTGCAAAAGATTGAAATCAGACTCTTATCTTACACCATACACAAAAATCAACTAAAAATGGATTAAAGATTTAAAAGTAAGACTGAAAAGCATAAAGTTCCTACAAGAAAACATAGGGGAAAACCTTCATGACATTGGTCGTGGCAATTTCATGCATATGATACCAAAACACAGGCAATAAAAACAAAAAGCAAGTGGGATTATCTCAAACTAAAATGTTCCTGCACAGGAAAGGAAAAAATCAACAGTGAAAAAGGTAGCCCAGGGAATGGGAGAAGATATTTACAAACATATCTCTAATAAGAGGTTAATCTCGAAAATATGTAAGGAACTCCTACAACTAAATAGTAAAATAACTAACAGCCCAATTTAAAAATGGGCTAAAGACTTGAATAGACATTTCTCAAAGAAGACATACAAATAGCCAACAGGCATATGAAAAAATGTTCAATGTCTAGTCATCAGTGAAACACAAATCAAAACCACAGTAAGGGCCGGGTGCGTTGGTTCATGCCTGTAATCCCAGCACTTTGTGGGGCCGAGGTGGGAGGATCACTTGAGCTCAGGAGTTTGACACCAGCCTGGGCAACATAGTGAGACCTTGTCTCTAACAATAAATTTAAAATGTAAAAAATTTAGGAAAGGAAAAAAACACAATAAGATATCACCTCACACCTGTCAGGATGGTTGTTATCAAAAACCAAAAGTTTTGTGTAGGATGTGGAGAAATTGGAACCCTTGGGTGCTGTTGGTGGGAATGCAAGGCCTCTATGGAAAACAGTACAGAGGTTCCTCAGAAAATTATAGAACTACCATATGCTCTAATAATCCCACTTCTGGATATGCATACAAAAGAACTGAAGTCAGGATCTTGAAAACATATTAACACTCATATATTCATTACAGACTATTCACAATAGCCAAAGTGTAGAAACAACATTTAAGTTGTTTGGCTTTATTCATCTGTCAATGAATAAAGAAATGTGATATATACATACAATAGAATATTATTCAGCTTTTAAAAAAGGAAATTCTTGGTTGGGCATGGTGACTCACGCCTGTAATGCCAGCACAGCACTCTGGGAGGCCAAGGTGGGAGGATCGCTTGAGCCTAGCAGTCCAAGACAAGCCTGGGCAACATGGTGAGGCCCCATCTTTACAAAAAATTAAAAACTTAGCCGAGGCCGGGCGCAGTGGCTCGCGCCTGTAATCCCAGCACTTTGGGAGGCCGAGGCAGGTGGATCATGAGGTCAGGAGATCGAGACCATCCTGGCTAACACAGTGAAAACCTGTCTCTACTAAAAATACAAAAAAATTAGCCAGGCGCGGTGGCGGGCGCCTGTAGTACCAGCTATTCGGGAGACTGAGGCAGGAGAATGGCGTGAACCTGGGAGGCAGAGCTTGCAGTGAGCAGACATCGAGCCACTGCACTCCAGCCTGGGTGACAGAGCCAGACTCCGTCTCCAAAAAAAAAAAAAAATTAGCCGAGGCTGTGGTCTCAGCTACTGGGAAGGCTGAGGCTGAAGAGGCTGAGGTGGGAGGATTGCTTGAGCCCAAGAGGTCAACACTGCAATGAGCTGTGACTGCCACTGCACTCCAGCCTGGGTGACAGAATGGGACCCTGTCTCAAAAAACAAACAAAACAAAACAGGAAATTCTCCAATATGCTACAAGATAGATGGACCTTGAGAACATTACGCTAAGTGAAATAAGCCAATCACAAAAAGACAAATACTGTATGAATTCACTTAGATGAAGTATCTAAAATGGTCAAATTCGGCCAGGCACGGTGGCTCATGCCTGTAATCCCAGCACTTTGGGAGGCTGAGGCGGGCGGATCACTTGCGGTCAGGAGTTCGACACCAGACTGGCCAACATGGTGAAACCCCATCTCTACTAAAAATGAAAAATTAGCTGGGTGTGGTGGCACATGCCCGTAATCCCAGCTACTCCGGAGGCTGAGGCAGGAGATCTCACTTGAACTCGGGAGCAGAGGTTGCAGTGAGCCAAGATTATACCACTGCACTCCAGCCTGGGCAACAAGAGCAAAACTCTGTCTCAAAAAATAAATAAAATAAAATGGACAAATACATAGAATCAAAGCTTACTAATCAATGCACATAAAAGCCAAACAAGATGAATAAACTCTAGAGGTCTGCTGTACAACATTATATCTATGGTCAACAATAATGCATTGTACAAACATTTGTTGAGAGTGGATCTCATGTTCAGTATTCTTACAATGAATTTTTTTTAAAGATCATACCAAGAACTTAGTTATATATAAATGGATCAATACAAGGAGGATGTAGCAAATGGTAACCTGCAGAAAATGATCCCAAATTCAATTTTTCAGAGACTTAAATGATACCTATGTGGTTGGGAGACATGAACAAGTGAATAACAGGCAGGAAATAAAAAGTCCCACTATAGAGTAAAAATTAAGTCCATAGCATGAACTATGAGATAAACAATGTAAATTTGTGTTTTTTTGTTTTGTTTTGTTTTGAGACGGAGTCTCGCTCTGTCATCCAGGCTGGAGTGCAGTGGCACGATCTCGGCTCACTGCAACCTCCGTCTCCCAGGTTCAAGCTATTCTCCTGCCTCTGCCTCCTGAGTAGCTGGGATTACAGGCGCGTGCCACCACACCCGACTAATTTTTTGTGTTTTGTTTTGTTTTGTTTTGTTTTAACAGAGAAGGGGGTTTCGCCATGTTGACCAGGCTGGTCTCAAACTCCTGACCTCAAGTGACCCACCCGCCTTGGCCTCCCAAAGGGTTGGGATTACAGGCATGAGCCACCGTGCCTGCCCAGCCTAACAATGTAAATTTGACCGAGGCAGGTGGATCACTTGAGGTCAGGAGTTTGAGACCAGCCTGGCCAATACGTTGAAGCCCCATCTCTACTGAAAATACAAAAATTAGCCAGGCATGGTGGCTGTAATCCCAGCTACTCGGGAGACTGAGGCAGGAGAATCGCTTGAACCCAAGAGGTGGAGGCTGCAGTTAGCCAAGACCACGCCACTGCACTTCAGCCTGGGTGACACAGCAAAACCGTGTATTAAAAAAAGAAAAAAAAATGTGAATTTGAGAGGATTGCTGTGTAGACTGAATAAAGGCCCCTAAAATGTCCACATCCTAACTCCTGGAACTTGTATGTTACTTTGCATGGCAAAAGGGACTTTGCAAAAGTACTTAAGGATTTTGAGATTGGGAGATTACCGAAGTGGGCCCAATGATGTAATCACAAGTGTCCTTGTAAGAGGAAGTCAGAAGGAAATACCATCACAGAAAGAAAAGCAATGTGATGATGGAAGTAGGGACTTGAATTATTATGCTGGCAAAGAATGCTGGCAGCCACCAGAAGCTAAAAGAAGCAAGGAAAGAATTCTTCCCTGGGGCCTCTAGAAGGAACCAGGAATTGTATTTTGGCCCAGTAAAGCTGATTTTGAGCTCTGAACTCAGGAAGTGTGACAGAATACATTTACGTTGTTTTAATCTACTAAATTTGTGGTTTACTATAACAGCCATAGGAAACTAATACAATTACTGACATGGTATTTCAACAATCAGAATCCAAGGTCTGCATCTGTTTCATAAAACATTTTTAAAATGCACCAAAGATTTAAAAAGTGGCTTTAATTTTACCAAAATCAAGGCAAGCGTATGATTTATCTATGTATACATATCTGGTTTTAAAAACACAATGACATCTTTCAGGGCAGGTAACTAGGGACTTATTCTCAGAAGTCAAAAAGACCCTACTGAAATACTGGAATTGGGTGAAGGGGTATCTCATTTGCTATTACCATAATGACTATACCCACTATCATTTCCTCATCTCTGGAGTTCCCTTGTTCCTTTATCAACTCCCCTCAATCTATCTCTGAGAGAAGTGGGGGATTACAGAATCCTGCTATTCTTGATTTAATCTCTTACTTTTAAAACAAGGAATAAGGCATTTTTTAAAAGAAACCTAGCAGTTTCTTGTAGACATTGATGCTAAGGAAAAGCAAAAATATTTATTTTTTGAGGCAAGGTCTCACTCTGTCACGCAGGTTGGAGTGCAGTGGCACAACCATAGCTCACTGTGGCCTCAAACCACTGGGCTCAAGTAATCCCTGCCAAACCCCTGCCTCAGCCTCCCCAGTAGCTGAGACCACCAGTGTGCACCACCATACACAGTTAATTTTTTAAATTTTTTGTATAGACAAAAATTGGGATCTCACTATATTGCAAAGGCTGGCTCAAACTCCTGGCCTTAAGCAATCCTCTGGCCTTAGCCTCCCAAAATGCTGAGATTACAGATGTGAGCCACTATGCCCAGTCATCAAAAATATTTAATATCAGCAAATACTTGTAGGGATACAGATAATTATTTTACATAAAGCATACTGTATGAGCATGTTCCTGATACAAAAAGAAGGCAGAGATAATACTATAACCTGTAACATAAACTAGAATTAAGTAAATATTTTTGTTATATGATACAGGTGGCTCTCATGAGGTCCACCCAAAATAAAATAATAAATATGCTATTTGGCTGGGCGCAGTGGCTCATGCCTCTAATCCCAACACTTTGGGAGGCCAAAGCCGGTGGATCACCTGAGGTCAGGAGTTGGAGATCAGCCTGGCCAAAATGGTGAAACTCTGTCTCTACTAAAAATACAAAAATCAGTCAAGTGTGATGGTGCGGTGGTGCAGGCCTGTAGTCCCAACTACTTGGAAGGCTGAGGCAGGAGAATCACTTGAACTTGGGAGGAGGAAGTTGCAGTGAGCCGAGATCACACGACTGCACTCCAGCCTGAGTGACAAAGGAGTGAGACTCCGTCTCAAAAAATAAGATAAATACACTATTTATGGAATTAAAAGCTGCTTTTAACAAGGTTTATGAGACAAATCCAGACCAGCGTAATATCTTGATCTTATGAAAAAATGAACAGTTTACTACTTTTAAATATTGATGTCACAGTTAATCCTAGAATCATCACTTAATTGACATACTTCATGGATTTAAGTTCAGAGTGTCAATTTTTTTTCTTTGAGATGGAGTCTTGCTCTCTCACCCAGGCTGGAGTGCAGTGGCACAATCTCAGCTCATTGCAAACTCCACCTCCCAGGTTCAAGTGATTCTTGTACCTCAGCCTCCCAAGTAGCTGGGTTTATAAGTACGTATCACCACACCCAGCTAATTTTTGTATTTTTAGTAGAGACAGGGTTTCATTTTGTCAGGCTGGTCTCGAACTCCTGACCTCAGGTGATCCACTGGCTTTGGCCTCCCAAAGTGCTGGGATTACAGGCATGAGCCACCACGCCCGGCCAATGTTTTTATCGTTTACAAAATTTAGGTTAATACGAAAATTTAGTATTCTCTTTGCTTAATTAGGTGCTCACACTTGATATGAAGCTTTGTGTACTATAAAAAAGTAGGCCGGGTACTGTGGCTCACCCCTGTAATCCCACTACTTTGGGAGGTTGAGCCGGGCTGATCACTTGAGGTCAGAGTTCAAGACCAGCCTGACCAGTATGATGAAACCCCATCTCTACTAAAAATACAAAAATTAGCCAGGTGTGGTGATGCACACCTATAGCCCCAGCTGCTCAGAAGCCTGAGGCAGGAGAATCACTTGAACCCGGGAGGCAGAGGTTGCAACGAGCCGAGACTGCACCACTATACTCCAGCCTGAGTGACAGAACGAGACTCCGCCTAAAACAAAAAGGTAGCAGAAAAGTCATACAAATGAAGAATAAGGCTCCACAATAAACCTATTATTAGACAGGTAATCTAACCCTCTAGAGGATTCACTTCGTAGCTTTCCAGTTTCATAGTGTACTCTATACTAATAATGCATATTTTTTCAGGAAAACAGATTTAAGTGTTCTTATCATCTCAAATAAACTGCTAAGCATATTGCACAAATATGTTTGTCTTTTTTTTTTTTTTTTGAGACGAAGTCTTACTCTGTCACCCAGGCTGGAGTGCAGTGGTGCAATCTTGGCTCACTGCAACCTCCACCTCCCAGGTTCAAGCTATTCTTCTGCCTCAGCCTCCCATGCAGATGGGATTACAGGCATGCATCACCACACCTGGCTAATTTTTGTATTTTTTTAGTAAAGATGGGGTTTCACCATGTTGGCCAGGCTGGTCTTGAACTCCTGGCCTCAAATGATCTGCCCACCTTGGCCTCCAAAGGGCTGGGATTACAGACGTGAGCCACTACACCCGGTCCATGTGTATTGTCTGTTTAGTTAACAATGAGATGCCTGAAGAAATAAAAATCAACTACTTTTACTAAAATATATCCATAGCATGGAAGAACTACACAAAGAAATCTTTACCACATTCAAGAAGTATTCACAAAATAAAGTATATACAATTTAAAATTTAGCTGCTCAAAAAAGATGTCATCATATAGACAGTAGGGCAAAGTACTAACATAAAAAACTTAGTTCTACGATTACAGTGAATTTGACACCAACCAATAAATGTGTTTATAATCGTAACACAGTCCTTACTAACAATGTAATCAAGGATTTTTTTTTTTTTTTGAGACGGAGTTTTGCTCATTACCCAGGCTGGAGTGCAATGGCGCGATCTCAGCTCACCGCAACCTCCACCTCCTGGGTTCAAGTGATTCTCCTGCCTCAGTCTCCCGATTTTTTTATTTTTAGTAGAGACAGGGTTTCTCCATGTTGGTCAGGCTGGTCTCGAACTCCTAACCTCAGGTGATCTGTCTGCCTTGGCCTCCCAAAGTGCTGAGATTACAGGAGTGAGCCCCTGTGCCTGGCCAAGGATTTCTAATTGTATTCTGATAGTAAAAGTTGTTAAGTCATCAAGAATTTAACTGAGAAACTGTTCTAGAAATCCAAATTTGACATCTCAAGTCAGAGAAAAGGAAATGTATACACACAAAAGAAGTGTTACTTATGGGAACATAAATAATTAAAAGTTAGCTACTTTCCCAGATGTGATAGGAGAAAAAGAATGAATTGACTATATGATCTTTTGGAAAGAAAAGCCTAAGTTTACCTTTGGATATACATAGGGTAATTCAAACAAAAAGTGGAGCCTAACTTCCTTATCACACAGAACTGTCTTTTTCCCCTTAGAACACTTACTTTTATAAATCAATGGTTTGCCAGGCTTATTAATTTTTTAGTAGTATTTATGTACATATAAGTACATTTTCAAAATTCTGAAAACAGTATTAAGGAAAAACAGGAACCATTTCACTTAGGTCTTACCTAGTATAGTGAATCAACTTCACAGTGCAATGAATATTAGTAACATCATCAACATGAATACAAAAGCAAGACTACAAACTGATTATTTTCTTTTGGAGATGTTTTATGATCAATTCCAAACATACAGTACAGGGAAGGTGAAATGAGTAAGAAAAAAATCATATTTAAGTCCCCGTTAACACTAAGCCATATTATTCAAAATGTGTTTCAAAATACTCAGCCAGATCACCAAATCTCAGTCACTACCTTAGTATAAATATTCACTAAGAAAATAGTCAAGCAACAGAAATCCATTGTGAGACACCATCTAGAGAGAACAGCTACACTGCTATATATAATTTATTAACTTAGTAGTTTAGTCTCTCAATATTTAGCAAGTTTAAAAATTACCATTACCATTGGTTTATAGTGCCATTAATATAAATCCATAATTTCAAAGTCAACATTCCTTTCACTGTGAACTAAGACTTCTTAAAAGATAGTTGTGGGTTGGGGAACAGTAATGACTGTAGCTGGTGGGCACTGTTCAAAGCCAAAAAGACTGACAAGCTTGGAAAGGCATACACTATATATACGCACACTCTCAGTATACTACTGTTCCCCTTATTTTTGCTGTACATTCTTGTCTCAAAAGATGGTATAAATTATTCCCTTAAATTTGAAAAAACAAGATGAATACATTTTCATCTTCATTTCAAAATTATCCTTTTAAATAAAAAAGTTCCTCATGTTTGTTAAATCTGTTCAAAAGTTGGATTTAAATACTTTCTTCACAACATGTACAATGTTTTCACTCTTAGTGCCTCATTACAATCAGTTTGGCAATAAGACCTCCAGTGCTTTATCAAAAATGGCATTCAATAGATTATAAGATTGTTAAATCTGCATTCTTACCACAATGAATTATAACAAAGTCCAAAAAAATGTATGACTATTCATCAACACCCTTGGAACCTATGAATTATTGCAAATAATCTCACACGTGCATGTAATTCAAACATAAACTTCGTGGGAGAGGGGGTGTAAAATAAATACTACAGTATTTCTTCAATTCTATTTAATGCTGCCTAGCTGGTTAAATCAAAGATTAATATTACTAACAGGAGGAGTCAAACTATTTTAAGGACTGTTTTCTAAGTAGAACAATTTTGCGAAACAAAGATAAGCAAGAGCCTATGCAAATACATTTTCTTGTAGTGTAATGTAATTGCTAATATGAGGTATAATCTGTAAGCAATTAATACAAATATAAATAGGCATAAGCCACCACTAACTCAGTCTGGTGAAAAGCTTCTCAGCTAAAGTAGTTTGAGGATAAGGTTAAGGGAAATGAGAAGGGGTGGACAGGGCAGGTTTCCAGTGGGAACATAATTTATGTGCCTTACCGTTGTGATCATCCTGTACCAGTCCATTGTTGCAGAAAGGTAAATCCTTTCCAAGTATGTTACACTTTATGTAGCACAGCAAAATTATTTAAGTATTACTAATGCTTCATTTGCATTTGTATTTAGATATACACATAATTATATATGCATATCAAAAACTATAAACAATTTTAAAACACTATCATCTCAATTGGGGAAAGTTAACAGGTAAGACAAAACTATGTACTACAGAATTTTTTAGGATATCTAAACTCAAGGTAAAACCAATGGAAAACATTTCTACCTCTTTAGTAAATGGCTTGTGTGAAACCTCAAGCTCTCCCTCATTTTTTTTACAGATGGGTTTGTCTGATGAGGATTGTGATCCAATGATTGTTTAGCAGCAATTTTACCAAACTGTAAATTCTTTTATTAACAGGCATTATAAACAGATAATACTAATCTTATTTAAAAACCATGAGTGCCACACTGGTGAATATACAGCTTATGAATAACTTAAAAAGTATTTCCCATTTTAAAAGGCAAACCCAGCATACAAAAACCTATACTAAACAAAGAAGCTATAATATGGATACATGATTGATGTGTCTAAAATGATATATACAGTACATAATTAATGTTAATTATATGATCAGTACATTTTTCCATATGATTCCTTTCATGCTTCACTTTCCCCAGAAACTGAATTCTGTACTTCCTCTTCTAAAATTGGTACAATCAGGTTATCCTTGGACATCAAATTGTATTTCATCACAAATTTAGTAAACCGATGACACAAAAATGTTTCATTCTGTAGAGAGGAAGACAAAAATGTTATTTTAATTCACTATCCCAAACTAAAAGACTAGAAATAACATCAATATATTACTGTTATGCTGATAAGAATGTATCAAGATAATTAGTGAAATATACTTACTTCATATTCATCAAATATCTGCCGATGATGAAAATAAGCATGTGAAAATATTCTGTAAATCCTACGACATACTGATCCTAGTTTCGCTACAGATGATTCCTTTATGCTAACCCTAGAAGTAGAAAAGAAACCATAGATTCTTAGAACTGGATAGAATCTTAGGAACAATATAGATCAGTTTTCTCAGCTTACAAGTGTAGACATTGACACCTAGGGAAAATAAGTGACTACTCCAAGGTCACACTGCAAGTAAATGCCTGGAGCCCCTGCTCCTCAGTTCTGGGCCAGTGTTCTTTCTACCTAATCACAGGGCCTAAGTTAAATTCAGCATTATAGTTTTGAAACTTTGTAAAAGTTTAATGCAGTTAGAATAAATCCCTGACATTTCAAAATTTACTAAAACATCTACTTCCAACATTAATACGTTGTCCACTAGAGGCGATTGAAAACTCCTGAAAGGAATTATTGTTTTATTTTACAGAACTAGGTTATTCTTTCCTTTTTTTTTTTTTTTTTTTTTTTTTTTTTTTTTTTTTTTTTTAGAAATTAAGGCCGGGTGTGGTGGCTCATGCCTGTAATCCCAGGACTTTCAGAGGCCGAGGCAGGTGGATCACCTGAGGTCAGGAGTTCGAAACCAGCCTGGCCAACATGGTGAAACCCCGTCTCTACTAGAAAATACAAAAATTAGCCAGGCGTGGTGGCAGGCACCTGTAATCCCAGCAACTCATGAGGCTGAGGCAGGAGAATCACTTGAGCCTGGGAGGCAGAGGTTACAGTGAGCTGAGATTGCACCACTGCACTCCAGCCTGGTTAAGCAAGACTCCATATATAAAAAGAAAAAAAGAGAGAGAGAAATTAAAATTGTTCTTTTAAAACTGAAATTGTCTGCATATTTCTGATATCCTTTTTTAAAATATGTATACATAGAATATTAAGGCCAAAAGTCAGTATTTTTCTTAACATATTTTATATGAGCTCTTTGAAGCTAATCATATTTGGCGGGGGGAATCTCCAAATCTATCCACCTGGTAACAAATACCTTAATAAAATAAAAGGCAGTCACAAACTTCACCGATAATATATTACATGTACAGACTTCTCAGATCTTAAAAATCAATGAGCAAGGATAAGGAATCCTTCAAAAACAAATAGTTCAACTTAGGAAAGTCTGCTCTCTTTTTTTTTTTTTTTGAGACAGAGTTTCGCTCTTGTTGCCCAGGCTGGAGTGCGATGGTGCGATCTCGGCTCACCACAACCTCCGCCTTCTGGGTTCAAGCGATTCTCCTGCCTCAGCCTCCCAAGTAGCTGGGATTATAGGCACTCATCACCACGCCCAATCATTTTGTATTTTTAGTAGAGAAGGGGTTTCTACACGTTGGTCAGGCTGGTCTTGAACTCCTGATCTCAGGTGATCCGCCCGCCTCAGCCTCCCAAAGTGCTGGGATTACACACATGAGCCACTGTGCCCAGCCGGAATGTCTGCTCTTTAGGCATACTACATAAAGGGAGGTCGAGTCTAACTATCATAGAGATTCAAGTGAGCAAGTATATACATATCCCAACTCTAAAGCATGAGAGGGAGAGCTCTGCAGAATGACATATATGAACAAGTACTAGCCTTAGACTGAACTGGCCTCGAGCTTTGACAGCCAAGTCCTGCTGTTTAACCACAGTCCTAATTTCAAAACTCGAATAAACAAGCCAAAATATAACAGCTAAAAAAAAAAATACAGAAACGCATTAACGAGCAACCTAATTTTACTTTTAAAATACCAATTTATTTTATTATTATTATACTTTAAGTTTTAGGGTACATGTGCACAACGTGCAGGTTTCTTACATATGTATACATGTGCCATGTTGGTGTGCTGTACCCATTAACTCATCATTTAGCATTAGGTATATCTCCTAATACTATCCCTCCCCCCTCCCCCGTAAAATACCAATCTTATAAATTAAAATGTTTAACACTATGTTTAAATTTCAGTTACCTGCTGGGAAAATATTTATTGCTATTCAGAAGACATGCAGCACCATCAAGTGTGTGTCTAGTATAGTCTATAGCAGGACACTACAAAAGAAAGAATATAGAAATGCATCAACAAAGAGCTCTCTCTTAGGTTAGATATATTAATTATATAGGTATACCTTATTCCAAAGACATGAGCATGTTCTAAGAAAAAAGTTCCTTACAATTTCCGAATGCTTGTAAAATATAATGTTATATTAATAAGTAAGGTTTATTATCCCCTTGAACCAGATCACAATTCTAGATGATACATAAACCAGTCTCCCATTTTTATTCCCAACATTGTACTTACAAGAAAACAACAATTACAGATAAGAAGAATCCTGATTTATCTCTGGTATCTCCAGGGATGCCTTCTTATATCCTAAACAATATTCCTTATTATGTCCCTAGCACTCTATTCAGTCAATCTAGCAGCCCTCTAAAGAACTTTCTCCCAAATCACCTTTGAATTTTAACATGAAATATCAAAGTTTCCTTATATTTTAACAAATCTGACTTATTCTGTTCCATTCATCAGAAACAATGAAAAAAAGAAACAATGAAACACTGCCTCATGGCAACTCAGTAAATTTATTAAAGGAAAAATAAAACTGCAAAGTAATTGTCCTCATCCAATCCTCCTGAGGGCAGATAGGGAGCAACAGCAAGGGGAAAGCAGTCTAGAAACAAACCAGAGAGTCAACCAGAAGGAAAAAACAACTAGAGGAAGGAGTAACAATGACTCTAGCTCAAAGACTCTACCCAGTAATTAGGTTATTTTTCAAGTTTGAGACTGAAGCTGTCACTTAGAAATACAGTTTAGTAACTACTAAATATGGCTTAGTGCCGTGGCACTAAAAAATTATCTAACAAAAAAGAAGTATTTTTCTAACAATATATCCATAGGAATTTCTGATTAGTGCAGTCATTGCCAAAAACAGTACCATGAGCAATATTTATTGAAAAAAACTACCTTTCTCCAGATATATGACCACAGATGAGTTGGTCAAAAGCAAATATCCCAAGTAACTGTATTTCTCATATTTGTCATTTGGGTATACCATGGGACAGTTTTACAACCTTTAAACCAGAATCATCAACAGAAATACAGCAGACCCTTGAACAACACAGGTTTGAACTGCATAAATCCACTTATGCTCAGATTTTCCCAGCGACAGCAAGACCAACCCCACTTCTTTCTCTTTCTCCTCAGCCTACTCAACGACATGAACACAACAAGGAAGACCTTTATAATGAATGGCAAATATATTTTCTCTTCCTTATGATTTTCTTTAAAAAAAAGAAAGAAGGTCTCAATATGTTGACCAGGCTGGTCTCGAACTCCTGGCCTCAAGCGATCCTCCCATCTCAGCCTCCCAAAGTGCTGGGTTTACAGGCATGAGCCATCATGCCCAGCCCCTTATGATTTTCTGAATAACATTTTCTTTTCTCTAGCTTACTTCATTGCAATACACTATATAATACACAGAACATACAAAATGTGTGTTAATTGACTGTTATCGGTAAGGCTTCCAGTCAACAGTAGGCTATTAGTACTTAAGTTTTGGGGGAGTCAAAAGTTATACTCAGATTTTCAGCTGCACAGAGGGTTGGGATCCCAATCCCGGAGTTGTTCAAGGGTCAACTGTACAATGCAAGACATATATTTAATTTTAAATTTTCTAGGCCCAATGTGGTGGCTCACACCTGTAATTCCAGCACTTTGAGAGGCCAAAGTGGGAAGATCACTTGAGTCCAGGAGTTCAAGACCAGCCTAGGCAACACAGGGAGATGCCCTATCTCTACAAAAAATTTGAAAAATTAGCCAGACATGGTGGCACTATGACTGTAGTCCCAGCTACCAAGAAGGCTGAGGCAGGAGGATTGCTTGAGCACAGGAGGTCAAGGGAGGTAAGCCAAGATCAGGCCACTTGCATTCCAGCCTGGATAACAGGGTAAGATTTCGTCTCAAAAAATTAATTAATTAACTTTCTAAGAGATACATTAAAAAGGTAACGTGAGGCCGGGCGCAGTGGCTCACGCCTATAATTCCAGCATTTTGGGAGGCCGAGGTGGGCGGATCATGAGGTCAGGAGATCAAGACCATCCTGGCTAACGCGGTGAAACCCCGTCTCTACTAAAAATACAAAAAATTAGCCAGGCGCCATGGCAGGCACCTGTAGTCCCAGCTACTCAGGAGGCTGAGGCAGGAGAATGGCAAGAACCCGGAAGGCCGAGCTTGCAGTGAGCCGAGATCGCGCCACTGCACTCCAGCCTGGGCAAGAATGTGAGACTCTGTCTCAAAAATAAAAATAAAAATGAATAAAAAATAAAAAACGAAAAGGTAACGTGAAAGAGGTGAAATTAATTTTAATATTGTAGTTTGACCCATTATATCCAAAATAATACCATTTCAGCAGGTAATTGATATAAAATTAATGGCCTACTTTTGGACTTTTAAGATATAATTGATACAACTAAAATTTACTCTTAAAAATTCAGTAGTTTCTAGTATATTCACAAAATTCTGCAACCATTACCACTAAATTTCAGAACATTTCAGCATCCCAAAAAGAAACCTTGAACCAATTAGCAGTCACTTCCCATTCTCTCCTTCCCCCAGCCCTAAGCAACAACTAACCTAATTTCTGTTTTACAGGATTTGCCTATTCTGGATATTTCATTAAAATGAAATAATATAATAAGTGGCATTTTGTGTCTGGCTTCTATTATGTTTTCAAGGCTTATCCATGGTGTAGTATGAATCAGTACTTCATTCCTTTTTTTAAAATTCAAAACTTTTTAGCCTTTAATGTTTTTAATATATACAAAATGCTGTACTGTATGTTTCTTCTCCCTTTAAGACTTCATTCCTTTTCATGGCTGAATATTATTCTATTGTATGCATACATAGTCAGCACTTTGCATCTGCAGATTCAATCAATCACAGATCAAAACTACATTTTAAAACCCCGTAACAATAAAAAATAATACAAATTAAGAAATACAGTATAACAACTATTTACATAGCATTTATATTGTATTCAGTATTGTATGTAATCTAGAGATGATTTAAAGTATATAGGAGGATGTGCATAGGTCATATGCAAATACTATGCCATTTTATATAAGAGACTTTGATATCTGTGGTTTTGGTATTCATGGGGGTCCTGGGACCAATCCTCTGAGGATACTGAGAGATGGCTGTAACACATTTTGCTTATTCATTCATCAGTTGATGGATATTTGGTTGTTTCCATTTTTCAGCTATCATAAATAATGTGACTGTGAATATTTATGTACAAGTCTTTGTGCAGATAAATGTTTTCATTTTGGGGGAACTACATATCAAGGAGTGGAATTCCTGGGTCATATGCAACTCTATGCTTACCATTTTAAGGAACTTCCAAACTGTTTTTCAAAATAGCTGAAGCATTTTACAATCCCATCATCAACGTTTAGGGGTTCCACTTCACATCCCAGTCAGCACTTGTTATTGTCTATCTTTTCTATTTTAGCCATTATAGTGGGTGTGAAAGTATATGCCATTTGGGGTTTTGGTGCTTTTTTCTTAACATTTTAAAAAATTGTAGTAAAATATACACAACACAAATTTTTCCATTTTGACCCTTTTTTTTTGAGACAGAGTTTCACTCTGTTGCCCAGGCTGGAGTGCAGTGGTGTGATCTCTACTCAGTGCAAGCTCCGTCTCCAGGGTTCACGCCATTCTCCTGCCTCAGCCTCTCAAGTAGCTGAGACTACAAGCACACGCCACAACGCCCGGGTAATTTTTTGTATTTTTAGTAGAGACGGGGTTTCACCGTGTTAGCCGGGATGGTCTTGATCTCCTGACCTCGTGATCCGCCCGCCTTGGCCGCCCCAAGTGCTGGGATTACAGGCGTGAGCCACCGCGCCCAGAGAGCTATTTTGACTATTTTAAATGTACAATTTAGTGGCATTAATTTACAATATTGTGCAACCATCATCACTGTTTCCAACTCTCAAACAGAAACTATTATGGCCAGGCATGGTGGCTCATGCCTATAATCCCAGCACACTGGGAGGCCAAGGCAGGTGGATCACTTGAGGCCAGGAGTTTTGAGACCAAACTGGTCAACATGGTGAAACTCCGTCTCTACTAAAAATACAAAAATTAGCCGGGCATGGTGGTGCACACCTGTTGTCCCAGCTACTCAGAAGGCTGAGGCAGAGAACTGCTTGAACCTGGGAGGTGGGGGCTACAGTGAGGCAAGATTGTGCCACTGCACTCCAGCCTGTGTGACAGAGCGAAACTCTTGTCTCTTAAAAAAAAAAAAAAAGAAAGAAACTCGGTTGGGCGCGGTGGCTCACATCTATAATCCCAGCACTTTAGGAGGCTGAGGTGGGCGGATCACATGAGCTCAGGAGTTCGAGGCCAGCCTGGCCAATAGGGTGAAACCGTGTCTCTACTAAAAATACAAAAATTAGTCAGGCGAGGTGGCACATGCCTGTAATCCCAGCTACTTGGGAAGCTGAGACAGGAGAATCACCTGAACCTGGGAAGCGGAGGTTGCAGTGAGCCGAGATCGTGCCACTGAACTCCAGCCTGGGCAACAGAGCAAGATTTTGTCTCAAAAAAAAAAAAAAAAAAAAGAAAAAAAAAGTCTATTACCCTTAAGCACTAACTTCCCATACCTCCCATCCTTTGGCAGCTTCTACCTACCTTCGAATGTCTGTATGAATTTATTTACTCTAGATAAGTGGAATGTTACAGTATCTGTCCTTTTGCATCTGACTTGTTTCACTCCACATAATACATACTGGATTTTAAAGGTTCATCTATGTTGTAGAATGTATCAGAACTTCATTCCCTTTCATGGTTTTATAATATTTCATTGTATGTCTATGCTACATTTTGTTTCTCCATTCTCACAGTGTTTTGTTTTTTCTAATCAAGCATGGTTGTGGAGGAGACAATGTTAATCAGCTTAACAATAACGCACAACCCTCGCACCAACTGTCTGTGGTTTTGAGATCTGCCTTAATAACTAATGTTGAGCATCTTTTCATGTGCTTACTGGCCATTTCTGAATCTTTTTTTGAGACATGGTCTCTCTCTGTCACATAGGCTGGAGTGTAGTAGTGTGATCTTTGCTTACTTCAACCTTGAGTCCATGGGCTCAGGTGATTCTCCCACCTCAGCCTCCCAAATAGCTGGGACTACATGTGCACACCCATCACACTCAGCTAATTTTTTGTATTTTTATTAGAGATGGGGTTTCACCATGTTGGCTAGGCTGGTCTTGAACTCCTGACCTCAGGTGACCCACCGGCCTCGGCCTCCCAAAATGCTGGGATTACAGGCGTTACTGTCTTCGAAATCCAGTATTTATTTTGTGTTTACAGCATATTTCAATTTTGACTACCCACATTTCAAGTGCTACATGGCTACATGTGGCTCATGGGTTACCATATCACTGTATCTTTAGACCTTTAACTGGTTTCTGAATTTTTAATTTGGATGACATTTTGCCTTGTTTTAGCTGCCTTCCCTTCACCTTCCCCCAGTTAATTCTCAGGTAACTATTCCTACTCTGTAACAGTTATAACAGCAAAAAGATGGCAAAATATAGCAGGTTACAAAATACTATTTAATGGTGTTTACAAATTTTTATATATTATGTTTTTCCAAATATATAATCATAATGCTATTGTAAGTGATCACAATCAGCATGTGACTGTGAGGGCTTGTAGACAGTATAATGTTTGTCACCTAGAAGCACTATTTGTATAATTTACTCTATATGCTGAATGCTTCTCTTTAATTCTCAAGGATACTGAATAAATGATTATTGGTGCTAAGTATTCTGCTTCTCCCACTTCAGAATCTTCCTAGTGATTTTAATCCATGAGAGCAATTTTCTTGGCTTAGTTTGTCAGTTCCTATAGTTTCCTGACTAAGCCGTTATTCAAAAAGAGTTCAGAAAGTGTCCTTTCAAATTGTTCCATTTGTATTTTTATAGTAACTCCATTCAATGTAACTACCACTTGGAAATCCTACTATCACCCTCCCTTGACAAACATGGCCAGTTCAACAGATCTGGACTTCAGCAAGCAATGCTGCAATTCTAAGACTCAATTTACAGGTCTTAATGCTAATGACTATCCTGTCATTTAATATTAATCAAGAAAGAAGTGGATACAAGAATAACAGTATATTTAAGAGTCATAACACATCACAAACTGGATATCACTTCCACTCTAAAGAAAGAAAAATACATCATTACTATTTGCCAAAACAAAACTAGCCTTGATTCAGCCTTCTTGATTCAGTTTCCTAACTGCAATAATCACATCATTCACTACGTTAAGCAGCCAACTTCAGTGAATTATCAATGAAACCACTATGTGGATTTTCCCAGATGTAGACAGATACAATCTTAATACTGCTTCAATTAATTAACACAAAAATGTAACATCCTGAATGAAACCAGTCTTCCAAATAAGTACTATTCTCTTAGGTATCAAATACTCCTTATTTTGGAGCGTTTGTCCTTTTTGAAACAAAAAACATCAGATACTGATTTTGCAACTAGGGCCTCACTTGTCTTCAAGCCTTAGAAGTCTATCAATATAACGACCACTTCAAGGTCTATGACTCTACGGAATTGGCCTAACCCAATATTCCCAATGAGTCAGTGTCAAGTAAAAAGTAATTATAACAGATTAAATGGAAATACAGATTAAGGGAAAAGCAATGCATAGTTTAAACAACCCAGATGTAAAGACCATTTTTGAGACAACTAAGGAAAAGTACACTGGGTATCAGATGATATGAAGAAATTTTTAAATAAGAAAAAGTAAAAAATTAATAAATAAGTAAGAAAAAGTACAGTAGGCCAGGCACAGTGGTTCACACCTGTAATCCCAGCACTTTGGGAGACTGAGGTGGGCCGATTACTTGAGGTCAGGAGTTTGAGACCAGGCTTGCCAATATAGCAAAACCCCATCTCTACTAAAAATATAAAAATTAGCCCGGCATGATAGCACATGCCTGTAATCTCAGCCACTTCGGAGGCTGATGTATGAGAATCTCCTGAATCCGGAGACAGAGGCTGCAGTGAACCGAGATCACACCACCGCACTCCAGCCTGGACAACAGAGTAAGAACCCATCTCAAAAAAAAAAAAAAGCAAAACAAAAAACTGCTACTGCCTATAGTCTTACCTTGGCAAAAACTAAATAAGGAGAAAAACAACATGAATATTTAAAAGCTCAAGTAACATTTCTACTTAAACTAGGCATCAGAGTAATTAATAGTTCTTCCTATCAAAAGAAATAATCTGAACAAAAGCCTAAATAGGTGTATCTCAATCATTACACAGTAGATAATCAGCACCATGTGACAGATGTTAATCTGTAATAGCCAGTGGATCATGAAGTGAGTTCCACCCCATGTAATTGCCCAATTATGAAAAATGATGCTTATCATAAGAAATCCTAAAATAGCACTGCAGTAACAACCTCACAACAAGCAACTCGAAATAGCAAAAAAAACAGTGAACTAAAAACCCTAAAAACTTATCTAACATTGTCTTGAGAGAGATTTAGGCTATAATAATTTCATTACTCTATTTCATAAATCCTCACCTCTTTTGGAGTTTTATGAGCTGCACAAAGAAAAATCCATTGTTCAGTTGCTGTCATTTGAGTGCAAGTATCTGGATGGCATTCGCTCTGTTAAAAGTAATTATATTTCTTAATATGTAAAATAATAGTGAAAAAGCTTATCATTTAGGTTACTATATTTCCTAATAAATTCTAGAAGAAAGTTAGAAATTTGGATACGTTTTTGTAAGCACATTAAGTTATAAAAACAGAGAAAGAAATCAGAACTTTCAATTATAACTTTGACTTAAAGAAAAATATTACCTGAAGTTTGACAGCAAGTCCATTTAGCTCAAGGCAGAACTGCCTGAAAATGCAAATACATAAATAAAAAGTCATATCTATTCTCCACAGCAATTTTTAGAATATTAGCTGCAAAAAGAGAAGCCCATCAGTATCATCCCTCCTCCCTCATTACCATTCTCAAAACCACCTAAACTGACAATGACACATTTTTTCTAAAGGCTTACAGATTAAAAATAGAAAACCAATAACCCTCATAACATTTAATACCAGAGTTAAGTGAGCTGATCATTCTCTTATATACTAGAAATTAGTACAATTTTTCAGGGAAGTAATTTGGAAATATTTACCAAGACTTTTACGAAGTGTATACTTTTTGACTAAGTCATTCTTCTAAGAATCTATTGTAATGAAATAATCAGATCTGCATGCAGATAAATGCATAAAGATGTTCACAGGAGCTATATATGCATATGAGAAAATTTCCAAATTGTAGAAAAATTCAGCAACTGGAGGGTAATAAAATGTTGGTACATAGAAACATACAAAGAAATTACAGCAGGGCGCAGTGGCTCAGGCCTGTAATCCCAACACCTTGTGAGGCCGAGGCAGGCGAATCACCTGAGGTCAGGAGTTCAAGACCATCCTGGCCAAAATGGTGAAACTCCATCTCCACAAAAATACAAAAATTAGCCGGGCATAATAGCGGGTGCCTGTAATCTCAGCTATTCGGGAGGCTGAGGAGGGAGAATTGTTTGAACCTGGGAGTCAGAGGTTGCAGTGAGCCGAGATCACACTACTGCACTCCAGCCTGGGCAACAGAGTAAGGCTCCATCTCAAAAAAAAAAAAAATTACATTACAATTGCACTGAGGCCATCAGTTTTAGACAGCTATTTGATAAAAAGACAATCTTCTATGTCACAAGATAGTTTTACAGCTGTCAAAACACTGAACGTGTTCCCTCCAAAAGCCCTACCTATTAATATTTAGTTCAATGTATCAAGTTAGATAAATCAATACTATGTTTCCCCATCAGAAAACCTGAATCATTTTGGTTCCCAAAACAATGCAAAGCTAACACCTACATAATCAGAAGACAAAAAAAAAAAATCCCCCCAAACAAGAAAAAAACCAGGATATATGTGAACAAATTTGGTAGGAAAAACTTCATTTACTTACTTACTGCACATTGTAACAGAAGAAAACAAAAAGGCAAGGGTCAAATTTTCAGTTGTTTGTAACTGCATTTCCTTTCCAGATGCCTAATAATGCTGTCCTTAGATTACAAAAATAACATTATTTCTAAATCACCGTATCACCCTCTACTGTCCCCCTATCAAGCAGGCTGCATGTTATGTGTTTTTTAGTTGTTTTCCACTAAGTGGTAATAAAGACTGGTTGTGGTAAGTTTCTTATCCAACCCTTTTACAGCCAAAAGCAAAATTAAGTTGATTCAGCAGTGCTGTGGGTATAATCTGTGGCAAATAATGCAAAACTTACAGCTTCAAGTTAATTTAATACAGGGCTAACATGTACACAGTTGTGCAGCTGAAGAGACCAACCAGAGCTGGAATCCAGCCTACATTCCAGTCACTACGCATGTATCCTGACATAAAGGATTATCTTTTCCTAATCATTAAGACTCAATATGAGCTAGTGGGAGATTTGACTGAAGTCATGACCCAATCCAAATTAACATCATTATATAATCAACTGCATTAACTAAAAATGGCAAGTATACAGCCTCAAATCAATAACGGATGTATGCAAAAAAAAAAAAAAAAAACTTCCTGGTCAACTAATAAAATGTACACAATACAATAAAGAGATAAAAGAATATATACATGATAGTTAATATACAACCCAGACCAAAAAGTGGCTAGTAGAAAAAAATAACAAAAGTAAAAATAGCACCAGAACAAATGAAATACTTGTGAGAAATATTTCATGTAATGTTTTATATAATGTTTCATAGAATAAGTTAAATAGAGAGGTAAATGTTTTCTTAGACCTGAAAAAAAAAAAAAACCCTTGTAACACTAATATCAGCCCTTACTTGTTAGGAATCATGCTTATAATGGAAAAAACGGCCAAGCATGGTGGCACACGCCTGTAATCCCAGCACTTTGGGAGGCCAAGGCGGGCAGATTGTGAGGTTAGGAGATCAAGACCATCCTGACCAACATGGTGAAACCTCATCTTTACTAAAAATACAAAAATTAGCTGGGCATGGTGGCGTGCGCCTGTAGTCCCAGCTACTTGGGAGGCTGAGGCAGGAGAATCGCTTGAACCTGTGTGGCAGAGGTTGCAATGAGCTGAGATCACACCACTGCACTCCAGCCTGGTGACAAAGCAAGACTCAAGACTCTTGTCTCAAGAAAAAAAACTTAAGAAAGCAGTTATTTTCAAGGCTAATAAAAATAAAGCAAAGGATGTACTACACTAAAGTGTTCTCTGTCTTGGGTTGTAAAAATGGGAAAATATCTACAGCTTCATACTTTCAATTATTGTGCATTCAGATATATTAAAAAGTTAGAAAACAGTCGAGTAATTTGTCTAAAAACCGGCAAAGGGTACAAAGAAGTCTTAGCATCCTGAAATTGCTGAACTGTTATGACACGACATAATGTCTTAGCCACATCTAAAGAAGCATGCAGCATCAAAAAGTAAATATTTTTAAAAAGTGCCTTGTCTACAAGTTGAGGCACAAAACACAGGAAACATGGTCTAATTTATTCAGGAAAAGTCGTATTTCTACTCTACTTATCTAAAAATCAACTTACAAATAATAAGCCCCAATGAACACATACTGCATTCTCTATATTTATTAATAATCTGTCAACTCATCCCAACTCCCATTTGCACTGGAAAATTTATAATTTCAAGAAACACCTAGTAACTTCAGAATATATCTACTTCTAATGTTATCTCCACCTATCCACTAGTTATCAATTTTTTCACTCAAAGGGCATTATAAAAAGCACCAAAACTCCTTACTTCAGGATTACAATTAATCTCTATTTACCAAAGAGAAGACTGGAAGTTTGCAATAATTTACAGGTAACTTATCAGATACCAAGCCTAGACTAGGAACTACAAGTAATCCTCTACAAAAACATAAAGTGGCCAAGTGCAGTGGCTCTTGCCTGTATAATCCCAGCACTTTGGCAGGCCGAGATGGGAGGATCACTTGAGCCCAGGATTTCAGGACCAGCTTGGGCAACACAGTGAGACTCCACCTCTACAGAAACAAAGGAAAAAAAAAAAAAGACAAGTTGGGCACGGTGGCTCACGCCTGTAATCCCAGCACTTTGGGAGGCTGAGGAGGGCAGATCATGAGGTCAGGAGTTCAAGACCAGCCTGGCCAACATAGTGAAACCCCGTCTCTACTAAAAATACAAAAATTAGCTGGGCATGGCTGCACCTGTAGTCCCAGCTACTTGGGAGGCTGAGGCAGAAGAATCACTTGAACTCGGGAGGCAGAGACTGTGGTGAGCCGGGATCACACCACGGTACTCCAGCCTAGGCAACAGAGCAAGACTCTGTCTCAAAAAAAAAAAGACAAAAGATGACACAAAGTTATGCATAAATGGGGAAATGGAAATACTGTATTAGTGGTTAAGAGATACAATTAAGGAAAACCATGAAATAAGAATAAAACCCAGGCTGGCATGGTGGTAATCCCAGCACTGTGGGAGGCCAAGGTGCGTGGATTGCTTAAGCCCCGGAGTTTTGAGACCAGCCTAGGCAACATGGTGAAACCCTGTCTCTACAGAAAATACAAAAAACTAGCCAGGCTTAGTGGCATGCACTAGTAGTCCCAGCTACTCAGGAGGCTGAGGTGGGAGGATTGCTTCAGCATGGGAGACAGAGGCTGCAATGCACCAAGATTGCACCACTGCACTCCAGACTAGACAAGAGATCAAGACCCTGTTTCAAAAAAAAAAAAAGGCGAGGATAATAAGGCCCAAATGAATAAATGTAGAAAGGGTGGCTCAATACTCTGGGAGGACAAAGTAGGAAGATTGCTTGAATCCAGGAGTTTGAGACTAGCCTGGGCAACATAATCAGATCCTGTCTCTACAAAAAATTAAAAAATTAGTGAGGCATGCTGGCACACACCTGTAGTCCCAGCTACTCTGGAAGCTGAAGTGGGAGGATCACTTGAGCCTGGGAGGTAGAGGCACAGTAAGCAGTGATTGCACCACTACACTCCAACATGGGAAAGAGAGTGAGACCCCATTTCAAAAAAAAAAAAAAAAGAAAAGAAAAGTAGAGAGGTGCAGAGGCAGGTCCAAATTATCAACTCTGAAACCACCTTTCAAAATGAGTGACTGTGCAGCATAATTTGATCTGGAAACAACCAGTGAAGAAAGCTGAGAACCTTGTGACACTGAAAATGCCAAAGCTTTAAAATTTGGCTTCTTAGTCTGCAGTTACATAGTAAATTTTACAATTCATAATTATCATTAATATGAAAGCTGGTTTTGTGAGAGGTACTATTAGTATTTTGATATAACAGAAGGACCTACCTTAAATGTTCATACTTCCACACACCTTCATCTTGGCCTTCAGGTGGTTCAAGAATTTTGTCAATATTGGAGCAATCTGCTCTTATGTTCTGTTGAATATACTAAAAACAAAGAAGTTCTTATAGTTAATTAAATTACATCACCTGGTAAATCTTATGTTAAGTACATATAATTTGTTAATATATAACTGCTCTTGTGGTTCAACTTGGGTTATACACTAAATAGGAAACCAAGTATAGAATCATAATCAGTAACTCAGAAAAAAGTAGGTTACCCTTATTTATCCTTCAATTCAACTTCATTTGGATAGAATCTACTACATAAATGCAGATATTGTATTTGTCAGGACTGGAACTTGGATCAAAATTGCAAACCATAATTTCTTCTTTTTTTTTTTTTTTTGACACAGGGTCTCACTGCATCACCCAGGCTGGAGTACAGTGGCACAATCTCAGATCACTGCAATATGCACCTCCTGGGCTCAAGCAATCCTCCCACCTCAGCCTCCTGAGGAGCTGGGACTACAGGCACACGCTATCACACCGGGCTAACTTTTCCATTATTTTGTAGATACAGGATTTCACCATAGGCAATGTAAATATAACTATGGTACATATTGTGATTTGGTTTATATAAAGTGTCTAGAGTAAGAAAATCTACTGAGACAGGAAATAGATTTGTACGGGTGTAGGGCTTGAGGGCAGAGAGGAAGGCAGAGGAGACTGAAGATGGCTGCTAATGGGGATGAGGTTTCCTTTAAGGAAGGATAAAAATGTTCTCAAAGGCTGGGCGTGGGGGCTCATGCCTGTAATCCCAGCACTTTGGGAGGCCGAGGTGGGCAGATCACGAGGTCAGGAAATCGAGACCATCCTGGCTAATATAGTGAAACCCCATCTCTACTAAAAATACAAAAAATTAGCCGGGCGTGGTGGCACACACCTGTAGTCCCAGCTACTCTGGAGGCTGAGGCAAGAGAATCGCTTGAACCCGGGAGGCAGAGGTTGCAGTGAACCGAGATCATGCCACTGCACTCCAGCCTGGGCGACAGAACGAGACTCTATCTCAAAAACAAAACAACAACAAAAAAGTTATAATATTAGACTGTAGTGATGGCTGTGCAACCCTGTGAATATAATCACTCTAACTATATAGGGATTTGTATGGTATGTTCATTAGATCCAATAAAAGTTGTTTTAAATGCCTAACAGACAAAACTAAGTTTAAAAAAAAAAGGCAAGGAAGGGTCACTTTCAATTTTTAAAATGTAATAACATAAAAATTTAAAGTTCAGATCTCTGTAATGCTTTATGCAATCTTTTTGATATTCCGAAGTCTAAATAGGTTAGAGTAGATTAGAAGGGTGGTTACAAAAACTTACTAACTATAAGGCCTTCTTGAGCCAATCAATTTTGCCTACTTCAGACAATCTTTCTTGAATATCACTTGCTTACTCAAAAACTTTTTTTCCCAAACAAAAGGTCTCACATATTTAGTACTGAACCAGCCTACTGCAGAGCGTAGAAACCAAAAGAAAAACCATTGCTCCAATACAGCATGTCCAACTGTCCAGATGATGGTGACATTTTCAGCTTGATATGGTGACATGATAGTGACCTTGATACAATATTAAATATGCATGCCATCTCTCATAAAATTCCTTCTAGACCCAGCTTGGTTATTTTCCAATGTCTCCTCTTAGAGTTTTACCTGATTTTATTACTCAGTTTTCATCTGAATCCACTGGGGAATGGGACGATTTTGCTTTTGTTTCTTGGCCAGGAATCACTTGATTCTAAAAGTATTAAAGTCTTGTGGGAAGGCACGGCAAAGAACAGAGTCACGCGCACATACCATGATGACAGGGAAAGGGATCAAATACTTTTTTTTTTTTTTTTTAGGAGTTTTATTCTTGTTGCCCAGGCTGGAGTGCAATGGCTCGGTCTTGGCTCACTGTGACCTCTGCCTCCCGGGTTCAAGCGATTCTCCTGCCTCAGCCTCCCGAGTACTGGGAATACAAGCACCCGCCACCACGCCCGGCTAATTTTTGTATTTTTTGTAGAGATGGGGTTTCACCATGTTAGTAAGGCTGGTCTCAAACTCCTGACCTCAGCTGATCCACCCGCCTCGGCCTCCCGAAGTGCTGGGATTACAGGCATGAGCCACTGTACCCGGCCTCAAACACTTTTTTTTTTTTTTTTTTTTTTTTTTTTTTTTTTTGAGACGGAGCCTCGCTCTGTCGCCCAGGCTGGAGTGCAGTGGCGCAATCTCGGCTCACTGCAAGCTCCGCCTCCCGGGTTCACGCCATTCTCCTGCCTCAGCCTCTCCCAGTAGCTGGGACTACAGGCGCCCGCCACCACGCCCGGCTAATTTTTTTTTTTTGTATTTTTAGTAGAGACGGGGTTTCACCATGGTCTCGATCTCCTGACCTCATGATCCACCCGCCTCAGCCTCCCAAAGTGCTGGGATTACAAGCGTGAGCCACCGCGCCCGGCCATCAAACACTTTTTAATGACTCTTTAATTACTATTGAAACCACTCTCCCTGATTTTTTTTTATCTCATCATAATGTTTCTAAGTTTTGATTCTCTCTCTCCTTGAGGAGATACAGCTAAATTGTATACCTTCTCCAAAGGCCACCTCAAATTCCACATCACAATTCTGTCCAAATCTCTCATTCCCCCAATACACTCAAGCACTCCCTGATTATTTGAATCCTCACAGAACTCCATTCGATTTCCCGCCACATTTGTAATTTGTATATATTAGCAATCTGTCTATTCAGTTTTGTCTTTCCTGTTCCCACTACACCTTCTATGGATAGAGCTTTGTTTTTGTTTTTGAGATAGAGTCTCACTCTGTCGCCCAGGCTGCAGTGTAGTGGCGCAATCTCAGCTCACTACAACCTCTGCCTTCCGGGTTCAAGTGATCCTGTTGCCTCAGCCTTCCGAGTAGCTGGGATTATAGGCATGTGCCACCATGCCCAGCTAATTTTTGTATTTTTAGTAGAGACGGGGTTTTACCATGTTGGTCAGGCTGGTCTTGAAGTCCTGACCTCAAGTGATCCACCTGCCTCAGCTTCCCAAAGTGCTGGGATTACAGGCGTGAGCCACTACACCCAGTCTTCTATGGCTAGAACTCTTAGCAGCATTTATTTCACACTTAATAGCACAACTTACTAGCACTTACTTTCATGTGTCTCCTTCATATAGTGAGTCCCTGAACACAGAGACTTTTATTTATTTATTTTTTTAGATAGAGTTTCGTTCTGTCGCCCAGGCTAGAGTGCAGTGGCACTATCGCAGCTCACTGCAACCTCTGCCTCCTGGGTTCAAGCAATTCTCCTGCTTCAGCCTCCCAAGTAGCTGGGATTACATGCAAGCGCCCACAACACCTGGTTAATTCAAGACTGCCTAGGCTAATTCAAGACTGCTTAAGCTAGTTTTGAACTCCTGGGCTCAAGCAATTCTCCCACCTCAGCCTCCCAAAGTACTGGAATTACAGGCATGAACCACTGGGCCCAGCCCAATTTTAATTATTTAACTGTATATTTAGAAACTGACTTTACTTATATAATTACTAAATTTTGTTATTAAGTGGAGTTACAAGCTGTCAATCTTGAAGAAATCTAGAATCCTTTTATTGATACCAATTTATATAAAGCAAAAAAGAAATCCTTAACTTAGAAATAAAAATGCCATTTTGGCCAGTCACAATGGCTCACCCCTGTAATCCCAGCACTTTGGGAGGCAGAGGCGGGCAGATCACCTGAGGTCAAGAGTTCAAGACCAGCCTGGCCAACATGGCGAAACACCGTCTCTACTAAAAATACAAAAACTGGCCGGGCATGGTAGCACACGCCTGTAATCTCAGCTACTGGGAGACTGAGGCGGGAGAATCACTTGAACCTGGGAGGTGGAGGTTGCTCTGAGCAGCAATCACACGCTACTGCACTCCAACCTGGGAGTGAGACTCTATCTCAAAAAAAAAGTCATTTTGTTTTCTATAATGAGTCCTCCACACTTTCATGCAATAGAGGCAACTATCATTTTTTAAAAATGAGCTAAGAAGACTGGACGAGGTGGCTCCCGCCTATAATCCTAGCACTTTGGGAGGCCGAGGCAGGTGGATCACGAGGTCAGGAGTTCGAGACCAGCCTGGCCAATAGGGTAAAACCCCATCTCTAATAAAAATACAAAAATTAGCCGGGCATGGTGGCGCATGGAGGCTGAGGCAGGAGAATCGCTTGAACCCGGGAAGCAGAGGTTGCAGTGAGCCGAGATCATGCCACTGCACTCCAGCCTGGGCAACAGAGCAAGACTCCGTCTCAAAAAAAAAGGTACTTGAAGAAATAATGCTGAAAAGTTTCCAAGTTTGTAAAAAGACATAAGCTTGCAAATTCAAGAAGCTGAGTAGGCTGAGAAAAAAAAGAGGAATAGGGAGTTACCGTTTAATACGTATAGAATTTCAGTTGGGGAAGATGAAAAAGTTCTGGACACGGATGGTGGTGATCGTTGCACAATGGGAATGTACTTAATGCCACAGAACTGTACACTTTAAAATAGCAAAAATGATAAATTTTATGTCTCATATATATTGCCACAATTTAAAAAAAGCTGAGTGCACATCAAACAAGATAAACCCAAAGAAATCTACAACCAGACACATCATAATCAAATGGCTAAAACCTAAAGATAAGTCCAGGTGTGGTAGCTCAGGTCTGTATCCCAGCACTTTGGAAGACCAAGGCAGGAGGATCACTCAAGCTCAGGAGTTAGAGACCAGCTTGGGCAACACAGTAAGACCTCATGTCTACAAAACATAAAAATTAGCCAGGCATGGTGGCGCGTGCCTGTAGTCCCAGCTACTTGAGAGGCTGAGTTAGAAGGATTGCTTGAGCCTAAGAAGTCCACTGTACACCAGCCTGGAATGACAGAGTGAGACCCTGTCTCAAAAAAAAAACAGAACAAAGAAAAAAACACCACTAAAGAAGCCAGAAGAATTTGAATGACAGATTCTTTCTCATCAGAAACCATGGAAGCAAAATGGCAAAACATTTTTAAAGTGCTGAAAAACTTAGGCTGAGGCAGGAGGACTGCTTGAGGCCAAGAGTTCAAGACCAGCCTAGGCAACATAGCGAGACCACGTCTCTACAAAAAAAAAAAAAGTCAGCCAGGGGTGGTGTGCTCCTGTAGTCATAGCTATTCAGAAAGCTGAGGTGAGAGGATCTCTTAAGCCAGGAGTTTATGGCTGCAGTAAGCTATGATCGTACCACTGCACTCCAGCCTGCCAACAGAGTGAGACTCTGTCTCAAAAAAAAAATAAAAATAGAGTCCAGGCATGGTGGCTCACACCTGTAATCCCAGCACTTTGGGAGGCCGAGGAGGGTGGATCACGAGGTCAGGAGTTCAAGACCAGCCTGGCCAAGAAGGTGAAACCCCGTCTCTACTAAAAATACAAAAATTAGCCGTGCACAGTGGCAGGCGCCTGTTATCCCAGCTACTAGGGAGGCTGACAGAGGAGAATCGCTTGAACCCAGGGGGTGGGTGTTGCAGTGAGCCAAGATCGCGCCACTGCACTCCAGCCTGGGAGACAGAGTGAGAATCCATCTCAAAAATAAATAAATAAAAATGAAAATAAGGCCGGAGGCCAGGCGGGGTGGTTCACGCCTGTAATCCCAGCAATTTGGGAGGCTGAGGCGGGCAGATCACGAGGTCAAGAGATCGAGACCATTCTGGCCAACATGGTGAAACCCCATCTGTACTAAATGTACAGAAATTAGCTGGGCGTGGTGGTGTGCACCTGTAATCCCAGCTACTCTGGAGGCTGAGGCAGGAGAATGGCTTGAATCTGGAGGCAGAGGTTGGAGTGAGACGAGATTGCGCCACAGCACTCCAGCCTGGGTGACAGAGCAAAACTCCATCTCAAAATAAATAAATAAAATAAGGCCGGGCACAGTGGCTCACACCTATAATCCCAGAACTTTGGGAGGCTGAGGTGGATGGATCACTTGAGGTCAGGAGTTCAAGACCAGCCTGGCCAATATGGCAAAACCCAGTCTCTACTAAAAATAGAAAAATGAGGCAGCTGTGGCAGCATGCACCTGTAGTCCCAGTACTAGGGAGGCTGAGGCAGGAGAATCGCCTGAACCCAGGAGATGGAGGTTGCAGTGAGCCAAGATCACACCACTGTACTCCAGTCTGGGTGATAGAGCGAGACTCCGTCTCAAAAAAATAAATAAATAAATAAAATAAAAATAAAAATGTGCTGAAAGAGTTGTCAAGCCAGAATTCTATATCCAACAAAAATATTACTTAGAAATGAAGATCAGCTGGGCGCGGTGGCTCATGTCTGTAATCCCAGTACTCTGTGAGGCTGAGGCGGGCAAGTCAAGAGTTCAAGACCAGCTTGGCCAACATGGTGAAACCCTGTCTGTACTAAAAACACAAAAATTAGCTGGGAGTGGTGGCACATGCCTGTAATCCCAGCTACTCGAGAGGGTGAGGCAGGAGAACTGCTTGAACTCAGGAGCCTGAGGCAGGAGAACTGTTTAAACTCAGTGAGCCGAGATCGCACCACTGCACCCCAGTCTGAGTGACAGAGCAAGACTCTGTCTCAAAAAAAAAAAAAAAAAAAAAAAAAATTGCTAAAGGAAGTTCTTCAGACAGAAAATAACACAAAGAAAATTGGGAGGCCAGGCGCGGTAACTCACGCCTGTAATCCCAGCACTTTGGGAAGCCGAGGCGGGCAGATCACAAGGTCAGGAGATGGAGACCATCCTGGCTAACACAGTGAAACCCTGTCTCTACTAAAAATACAAAAAAATCAGCCGGGCGTGATGGCGAGCGCCTGTAGTCCCAGCTATTCAGGAGGCTGAGGCAGGAGAATGGCCTGAACCCAGGAGGCGGAGCTTGCTGTGAGCAGAGATTGCGCCATTGCACTCCAGCCTGGAAGACAGGGCGAGACTCCATCTCAAAAAAAAAGAAAAAGAAAATTGGGAACATCAGGAGCAGGAGATATTGTAAATATCTGGGTATAATAGACCATTCTTCTCATGACTTCTTTAAAATATGTTTGACAGGTGAAAGCAAAAAGATTAACGATGGGGTTTTCAATGTATATTGATGTAATATATAGCAACTATAGTATAAAGGGGGAGGAAAAGGGGTGCATATGATAGCAAAGTTTCTACATTTCAAGTAAAGTGGTAGAATACTGATTTTTCAGTAAACTGCGCAGAGTACACATTTAGTAATCAAGTATATAAATATGTCAAAATTAGAATTAAAACAATACTAAAAATGTTCAACTCACCCTTAAAAAGACAGAAAAGGGGAAACGGAAACAAACAAAAAGCCCAGAAGGAACAAACTAAAAAGTAATAAAACGGTAGGTCTAAATCTAAATAACAGTAAACATTCAGTACATCAATGTTAAATGGTCTGAACATACCAATTAAAAGAGAAAGTCTGTCAAAATGAACTAAGAAATATGACTCAACCATATGCTGTCTACAAGAAACTTACTTCAAACATAATTATATAGGTATGTCAAATCATGAAAGAAGAAATACCATACAAATATAAATCAAAAGGAAGTTATCAGGAATGCAAAGGTGGTTCAACATTAAAAAAAAAAAACAACAATGCAATATACTACATTAATATACAAACGGAAAAAAGCACACAATCATACCAATGCAGAAAAGATATCTGACAAAATCCAACATATTTTCATGATAAAACCACTCAGAAAACTAGGTTTAAAAGGAAATTTCCCCAACATGATTAAGGGCATTCATGAAAAACTCACAGCTAACCTCAGACTCAATGGTGAAAAACTAAAAGCCTTTCCCTTAAAACCCAAATGAGACAAGGATGCTCACTTTCACCACCGCTATTCAACACTGTACTAAATTTCCAGCCAGAGCAACTAGACAAGATAAAGAAATAAAACGCATCTCATTTGGAAAGGAAGTGGTAAAACTATCTCTATCCACAAATGACATGATCCTATATATAGGAAATCCCAAAGAATCCACAAGAACGTTACTCTAAGTGAAAAATGATTCAGCAAAGTCGTAGAATACAAGATGAATACACAAAAATCAGTTCTGTTTCTATATACCTGTAAGAATCTAAAAAGGAAGAAAGCAATTCCACTTACAATAGCACCTAAAAACTTTTAAATATCTAGAAATAGATTTAAATAAGGAGATAAAATTTTTTGCAGACTGAAAACTACAAAACATTGCTGCAAGTAATTAAAGATGACCTAAATAAATGGAAAGACATCTTGTGTGCATGAGTAAGAAGGCTTAATATCATTAAGATGTCAATGCTACCTAAAGCAATCTAGAGATACGAGGCAATCTCTATCTAAATTCCAATTGACAGCCCCCTTTTTTTTGCAGATACGGAAAAGGTGATCCTCAAATTTATATGGAATTGCAAGGGTTTCTGAATAAACAAAAAAAAATCTTGAAAATAAAGTACAAATTTGGTCAGAGCATGGTGGCTCATGCCTGTAATCCCAGCCAAGGCAAGAGGATCACCTGAGCCCAAGAGTTCAAAACCAACCTGGGCAACATTGCAAAATTCTGTCTCTATTAAGAAAAATAAAATAAGGAACAAAGCTGGAGGATTCACACTTCTTGAGTTCAAAACTTACTACAAAGCTACAGTAATCAAACACTGTGTGATACTGGCATAAGGATAGACATACAGACAAATAGAAATAAATAAAGCACCCAGAAATAACGTGTCACATACACGGCCAAAAGATTTCGACAAGGCTGCTGAGACCATTCAATAAAGACAGGAAAGGCATTTAAACCATTTTTAAGTGTACAGTTCAGTGGCATTAATTATATTCCCAATGTTAAGCAACCAAAGAAAACCCTGGGCCTAACGGCTTCACTAGTAAACATTTAAAGAAAATACCAAACATTTAAAGAAAAATTAATGCCAGGCATGATGGCACACACCTGTAATCCCAGCACTTTGGGAAGCCGAGGTGGGTAGATCACAAGGTCTGGAGTTCAAGATCGGCCTGGCCAAG
Source organism: Symphalangus syndactylus (assembly GCF_028878055.3). Lineage (NCBI taxonomy): Eukaryota > Metazoa > Chordata > Mammalia > Primates > Hylobatidae > Symphalangus > Symphalangus syndactylus. Next base: position 101,696,068 of record NC_072430.2, on the reverse strand, counting down.
ATGGTGAAATCCCATCTCTAACTAAAACTACAAAAATTAACCAGGCGCAGTGGCGGGCGCCTGTAATCCCAGCTACTCAGGAGGCTGAGGCAGGAGAATCACTTGAACCCAGGTGGCAGAGGCTACAGTGAGTTGAGGTCGCGCCACTGCACTCCAGCCTGGTGACAGAGTGAGAATCTGTCTCAAAAAAATAAAAAAATAAAAAATAAGTAAGAAAAAGAAACACATGATCATCTCAATAGGTGCAGAAAAAGCATCTGACAAAATTTAATACCATTTTATGATCTAAAAAGCACTGAATGAACTACGAATAAAGGAAACAACTTCAATATAATAAAGACCATATATGAAAAATCCATAGTGAACATCATACTCAACAGTGAAAAACTAAAAGCTCTCCTCTAAGATCAGGAAGAAGACAAAGATGCCCTCTTTCACCACTTTTATTCAAAGTAGTACTGGAAGGTCTAGCCAGAGCAATCAGGCAAGAAAAAGAAAGAAAACAGGTCTAGATTGGAGAAGTAAAATTATCTGTTTGCAGATGACATGGTCTCATATGTAGAAAACCCTAATGATTTCACACCCAAAAAACCTGTGAGAATAAATGAACAAATTCAACAAACAGGACACTTCCCCCTATTTTTAAAGAAATAACCATCTGTACATTTTTCTTCAAAATTTAACCAATTTCTAGGCATAGAGCTAGATTTAGGTTTATATTCCTTTATCTTCCACAAGGCCTAACTCATTGCTAGCTATATAGTGAGAACCCAATAAATATTTGCTGATTGAACAGCATTTTTTCTTTTTCCTTTTTTTTTTTTTTTGAGATAGGGTCTCTGTCACCAGCCTGGAGTGCAGTGGCGCAATCACAGCTCACCATAAACTCTATCTTCCCACCTCAGCCTCCTAAGTAGCTAGGACTACAGGTGCACATCACCTAGCCTAACCTTTTTATTTTTTACAGAGACAGGGTCTCACTATATTGTCCAGGCTGGTTTCAAACTCCCAGCCTCAAAGTGATCCTCCCTCCTCGGCCTCCCAAAGTACTAAGATTACAGGTGTGAGCCACCACACCCAGATGGGTGGTTTTTAATGCTCAAATAATTCAACTATATGTCTCTTTTATTTTTTAAGATCTTCAAATAACATAACAAATCCAAATAGCTATCCACTTTTTTTTTTTTTTTTTTTTTTGAGATGGAGTCTTGCTCTGTGCCCCAGGCTGGAGTGCAGTGGTGCGATCTCGGCTCACTGCAAGCTCCGCCTCCCAGGTTCACATCATTCTCCTGCCTCAGCCTCCCAAGTAGGTGGGACTACAGGCACCCACCACCACGCCCGGCTAATTTTTTTGTATTTTTAGTAGAGATGGGGTTTCACCATGTTAGCCAGGACGGTCTCAATCTCCTGACCTTGTGATCTGCCCGCCCTAGCCTCCCAATGTGCTGGGATTACAGGCGTGAGCCACCGCACCCGGCCAGCTATCTACTTTTATTATCTGGCTATCAAAATGAAGCCAAACAGCCTCGATTTATGGTATATTTCCCCTTTAAAAATGTTATCAACAGCCAGGGCAACATGGTGAAACCCCATCTCTACAAAAAATTAGCCAGATGTGGCAGCGTGCGCCTATAGTCCCAGCTACTTGGGAGGCTGAGGTAGAACAATCACCTGAGCCCAGGAAGTTGAGGCTACATTTTGCCATGCCCGAGCCACTGCACTCCAGCCTGGGCAACAGAGTGAGACCCAGTCTCAAAAAAAAAAAAAAAAAAAAAAGAAAAGAAAAGAAAAAAAAAAAAGACAGGTGCAGTGACTCACACTTGCAATCCCAGCACCTTGGGAGGCCATGGTGGGTGGACTGCTTGAGCCCAGGAGTTCAAGGTGGGCAACATGGCAAAACCCTGTCTCTACTAAAAATTCAAAACAAAAAAAATTTAACCAATGCCTAATCCAATATACTAGTACGCTCCAATTTATATTATCTTTTCATTAGCCCCTTAATGAAATTGTATTTTGTTTTTTGTTTTTTTGGTTTTTTTTTTTGAGATAAAGTCTTGCTTTTGGCCAGGGTGGAGTGCAGTGGCATGATCTTGGCTCACTGCAACCTCCGCCTCTTGGGTTAAAACGATTCTCCTGCCTTAGCCCTCCCAAGTAGCTGGGACTACAGGCGCATGCCACCACATCTGGCTAATTTTTTATGTTTTTAGTAGAGACGAGGTTTCACCGTGTTAACCAGGATGGTCTTGATCTCCTGACCTAGTGATCCACCTGCCTCGGCTTCCCAAAGTGCTGGGATTACAGCTGTGAGCCACCACACCTGGGCTATTTTTATCTTTTTAAGAGACAAGATCTCACTCTGTCACCCAGGTTGAAGTACAGTGGCACAATCATAGCTCATTAGACCCTTGAAGTAGGATCAAGTGATCTCCCCGCCTCCGACTCCCTAGCTACTGGGACTACAGGTGTGCGCCACCATGCCTGGCTAATTTATCTTTTTGTAGAAACAGGGTCCTGTTATGTCACTCAGGCTGGTCTTGAACTCCTGGCCTCAAGTGATTGGCCTCCCAAAGTGCTGGCAGCCATGGTGCCCAGCTTAATAGGCCATCTTAAAATGAGGGTTGACTCCTTCCTTCCTTCCTTCCTTCCTTCCTTCCTTCCTTCCTTCCTTCCTTCCTTCCTTCCTTCCGTCCCTCCCTCCCTCCCTCCCTCCCTTCTTTCTTTCTTTCTTTCTTTCCCTCTCTGGCCCAGGCTACAATCTACTCGGCTTCCTGCTGCCCGCGCCGCGGACTGCCTGGGAGTGCCGGCGCGCGCCACCGCTGCCTGCCTTTTCTCCTTTGGATGCAGGCACGCGTTCGCCATCTTGGCCACGCTGGTCGCCAGCTCCTGACGCCGAGTGCTCTGCCCGCCTCAGCCTCCCGAGGTACTGGGACTACAGACGGAGTCTCGCTCACCCAGTGCTCGGTGTTGCCCGGGCTGGAGTGCGGTGGCGTGGTCTGGCCTCGCGGCAGCCTCTACCCCCCGGCCGCCTGCCTTGGCCTGCCAGGGTGCTGGGATTGCAGCCCCTGCCCGGCCGCCGCCCCATCTGGAAGGTGGGGAGCGCCTCTGCCCGGCCGCCCCGGCTGGGAGGTGAGGAGCACCTCTGCCTGGCCGCCCCGTCTGGGAAGTAAAATGAGGGTTGACTAAACTTTTAAATAGGCATTCCATTAATTCAGTGGAATCTTCTCTATGCTAAAAGATACAAGAATACTTAACTATGTCAAAGAGGTAAAATGCTTAGGTTATTGGAGTTGTAAAAGGAACTATTTTGTTTTGTTTTGTTTCGTGAAAGAGCACGCTTTATTGGGAAGCAGACTGCTGCACAGTGACCAACAGACGAAGGCCACCCAATGGGCACTTACACATCGTACTCCAAAAGACACAGGGTGAAAAGAAACTATTTTTATTACCTGTTGAACAGCTAGTGTACTGTCCATTTCATCAAAGGATTCATCAGGCCAATTATAGAAATCCTATAAAAATAAATTCACGGTTAAAGCACATACAAAATACTATCATGATTAACTTCAATTCTTAATAAAGATCCAAAGCTCACACTAGAGGGGAAGAAAAAACTTTTGCAATGTAATTATCAGTGAAATAAGGAAATAAATTTTATTCAACTTTTCTTTTTTACAGACAGGGTCTCACTCTGCAGCCCATGCTGGTGTGCAGTGGCACAATCATAACTCACTACAGCCTCAAACTCCTGGGTGTAAGCAATCATCCCACCTCAGCCTCTCACCTTAGCTGCCCTATTCTTAGGATTATAGTCCTGACCCACTGCACCTGGATGTTTAATGTTTTTTAAATGAACATTAAGATTTTATTTAATTGAACTATAAATTACGTTTTTTCCAATCACAAATTCCTCAAATACAGCTCCCATAAACCTTTAATGTATTACTTAATTGGGGAGATAAGTCTATCACTTTTTTATGATGGTTAAATCTCTCTCAAAAAGTTACAATGAAAAAAAAATCTCCAGACACCAAAAAGTAAATCAGATTTTTACCAAAAGAGAATAGCTAGCATTAGTAGCTAATTTACTGTTCCATAATTATTATTATTATTAATATTATTATTATTATTTTGAGACCGCTCTGTCACCAGACTGGAGTGTAGTGGTGCGATCTCAGCTCACTGCAACCTCCACCTCCTGGGTTCAAGTGATTCTCCTGCCTGAGCCTCCCAAGTAGCTGGGACTACAGGCGCGCACCACCACCCCCAGCTAATTTTTGTATTTTTTGTAGAGACAGGGTTTCACCATGTTGGCCAGGATGATCTTGATCTCTTGACCTTGTGATCCACCTACCTCAGACTCCCAAAGTGCTGGGATTACAGGCGTGAGCCACCATGCTCGACCCATAAGTATTATTTTAAAAAGAAATTATAAATTATTATTCTCATTCCAAATAGAGTTTTGAATTTCTAAATCAAAATACGGGCACCATTAAAAAGTAATCATCAGGCTGGGCATGGTGGCTTACACCAGTAACCCTAGCACTTTGGGAGGCCGAGGCAGAAGGATCACTTGAGGTCAGGAGTTCGAGACCAGCCTGGCCAACATGATGAAACCCCGTCTCTACTAAAAATACAAAAAATAGCCGGGCATGGTGGCGTACGCCTGTAATCCCAGCTACTCAGGAGGCTGAGGCAGGAGAATTGCTTGAACTCAGGAGGCGGAAGCTGTGGCGAATCAAGATCACACCACTGCACTCCAGCCTGGGTGACAGGGCAAGACTTCATCTCAAAAAAAAAAAAAAAAGTAATCACCCATGGGTACAAAAAAAATAGAAAACAATGAATAAGACCTAGTATTTGCTAGCACAACAGGGTGACTACAGTAAAAACCAATTTAATTGTACATTTAAAAAAAACTAAAAGAATCTAATTTTTTGCAACATAAAGGACAAATGTGTTGCGAGAAGTCAGGGACCCCAAACAGAGGGACCGGCTGAAGACATGGCAGAAGAAGGTGGAGTGTGAAGATTTCATGGACATTTATTAGTTCCCCAAATTAATACTTTTACAATTTCCTATACCTGTCTTTACTGCAGTCTCTAAATACAAATTGTGAAGATTTCATGGACACTTACCACTTCCCCAATCAATACCCTTGTGATTTCCTAGGCCTGTCTTTAATCTCTTAATCCTGTCAGCTGAGGAGGATGTATGTCACCTCAGGACCCTGTGATAATTGTGTTAACTGCACAAATTGTAGAGCATGTGTGTTTGAACAATATGAAATCTGGGCACCTTGAAAAAAGAACAGGATAACAGCAATTGTTCAGGGAATAAGAGAGAGAACCTTAAACTCTGACCACTGGTGAGCCAGGCAGAACAGAGCCATATTTCTCTTCTTTCAAAAGCAAATGGGAGAAATATCGCTGAATTCTTTTTCTCAGCAAGGAACATCCCTGGGAAAGAGAATACGTGCCTGGGGGTGGGTCTATAGACGGCCCCCTTGGGTGTGGCCGTCTTCTATGGTCGAAACTGTAGGAGTGAAATAAACCCCAGTCTCCCATAGTGCTCCCAGGCTTATTAGGAAGAGGAAATTCCCACCTAATAAATTTTGGTCAGACCGGTTGCTCTCAAAACACTGTCTCCTGATAAGATGTTATCAATGACAATGGTGCCTGAAACTTCATTAGCAATTTTAATTTTGCCCCAGTCCTGTGGTCCTGTGATCTCGCCCTGCCTCCATTTCCCTTGTGATATTCTATTACCTTGTGAAGTATGCGATCTTTGTGACCCACACCCTATCCGTACACTCCCTCCGCTTTTGAAAGTCCCTAATAAAAACTTGCCGGTTTTGCGGCTTGCGGGGCATCACGGAACCCACCAACATGTGATGTCTCCCTCGGACGCCCAGCTTTAAAATTTCTCTCTTTTGTACTCTGTCCCTTCATTTCTCAAATAGGCCGAGCTTAGGGAAAATAGAAAAGAACCTATGTGACTATCAGGGCAGGTTCCCCAATACAAATGCTTATGGTGATGGATACCCCATTTACCCCCATGATGTGATTATTACACACTGCATGCTTGTATCAAAATATCTCATGTAACCTATAAATATATACACCTACCATATACCCACAAAAATTTTAAAAAGAGAAGTAAACGTCCAAATAAACCAGCTTTCTATTAAAGGGAATATTTTTATTTCTTCTTTTTTTTTTTTTTTCCCAGAGACGAGGTCTCACTTTGTTGGCCAGGTTGGTCTCAAACTCCTGGTCACAATCAATCCTCCAGCCTCAGCCTCCCAAAGTGCTGGCATTACAAGCACGAGCCACCATGCCCAGCTTAAGGGGGATATTTTTATAGAGCATCTTGCCCTGGTTCTGGAACTCTCTGTAGATAATACAGTTAACAGACATTCCCCTAAGTGATTAAGAACCTTTCCATTTCACTGATTTTTCAGAAAAGTTTACCTATGTAACCTCAGTGGGTAGCACAATGCCTGACACATCTTTGGAGCTCAAATGTCTCTGAGGTAAAACTTGGTGGGGAGGGGGTAAGAGTAAACCAATAATCTATAAACCTGTATATAAACCTGTAAAAACAATCAACAAAGATTAAGTCTTCAAAACCTTGAGCAAAAAAAGCAAATTAGAAGTAAACACAGTGTATATAAGATGAATAAAAGTTTAGGCCGGGTGCGGTGGCTCATGCTCAGCACTTTGGGAGGCTGAGGCAGGCGGACCATGAGGTCAGCAGATCGAGACCATACTGGCTAACACAGTGAAACACCATCTCTACGAAAAAATACAAAAAATTAGCCAGGCGTGGTGGTGGGCGTGAACCCGGGAAGCAGAGTTTGCAGTGAGCCGAGAGCGCAGCACTGCACTCCAGCCTGGGAGACAGAGCGAGATTCCGTCTCAAAAAAAAAAAAAAAAAAGTTTAAGACCAAGGCATACTTATGGATATAATGCACATATAGTAAAAGTATACAGAAAAGAAAAGGAATGATAGGGTAGAAGACAGAGAATGTCTTCTGTAAGGATTCAACTATATTAGCAATGTCCTCGTTTGGACAGTAGGTAATGAGTATATCTTTTTAAGTGTCTTAAACATTTCATCATTTTTGAAATAGCTGGCCTATCTGGATGAAAATGAACTAATTTTATTAAGGGAAAATATCAAGAAATAAAACAATCTTCTAGAAATGGTTCCAGGATTCCTTTTCTTAGACATTATCTAACTATTAAAGAGCAATTTTAAAATTTTTCCTGTATGATCTAAAGTTTCTACCAATACTCTGTCTATTCTTTTCTTTTTAAAAAAACTAAGAAAGTTTACAGAATATTGTTTTTAAAATATTAGAAAACACATGTACAGTTGGCCCTCTATATCTGCAGGTTTCATCTGCAGATTCAACCAACCAGGAATTGAAAATATTCATTTCAGGGGAGAAAAAATATTCAGGAAATGTTATATTGTTGCTGACATGTACTATGTACCTAGTTAGGTCTTCAAGATAGTTGCATATGTACTAAACATGCACCAGCTTTTTTTTTGGTCATTATTCCCTAAATACAGTATAACAACTATTTACACAACACTTGCATTGTATTAGGTATTATTAAGTAATCTAGAGTTGATTTAAACTATATAACAGAATGTGCATAGGTTATATGCAAACACTGTGCCATTTTACGTAAGAAACTTAAGCATCCTCGGATTTTGGTATGGGGTGGGGGTACGGAGTTAACCTGGAGCCAAACCCCAGAGGACACCAATGATGACTATATATAGAAAAGATGTTGAGAATGAAATGTTTCACCTTATCATAACTGTGACATATTTTAGATGCCTATGAGAGACACCAAAAATTCAGCTTAATAAAGATTCTCATCTAATTCAACCAACATTTATTGAAAACCAACTACGAAGCCCAGCGTGGTGGCTTGCGCCTGTAATCCCAGCACTTTGGGAGGCTGAGGCGGGAAGATCACTTGAGGTCAGGAGTTCGGGACCAACCTGGCTAACACGCTGAAACCCCGTCTCTACTAAAAATACAAAAAAAATTGGCTGGGCGCAGTGGCTCACGCCTGTAATCCCAGCATTTTGGGAGGCCGAGACGGGCGGATCACAAGGTCAGGAGATCCAGACCATCCTGGCTAACACCGTGAAACCCCGTCTCTACTAAAAATACAAAAAAAATTAGCCAGACGTGGTGGTTAGCGCCTGTAGTCCCAGCTACTCTGGAGGCCGAGGCAGAAGAACGGCGTGAACCCAGGAGGCAGAACTTGCAGTGAGCCAAGATCATGCCACTGCACTCCAGGCTGGGCGACAGAGCGAGACTCGTCTCAAAAAATAAAATAAAATAAATAAAAATAAAAATAAAATTAGCCGGGCATGGTGGCGGGCACCTGCAATCCCAGCTACTCCGGAGGCTGAGGTAGGAGAAGCTCTTGAACCTGAGAGGCAGCGACTGCAGTGAGCTGAGATCGCGCCACTGCACTCCAGCCTGGGTACAGAACGAGACTCTGCCTCACAAAAAAAAAAAAAAAAAAAAAAAAAAAATACCTCCAGGTGCAATGGCTCACGCCCGTAATTCCAGCACTTTGGGAGGCCAAGGCGGGCGGATCACCTGAGGTCAGGAGTTCGAGACCAGCCTGGCTAACATGGTGAAACCCAGTTTCTGCAAAAAATTAGCCAGGCGTGGTGGCATGCGCCTGTAATCCCAGCTACCCGGGAGGCTGAGGCAGAAGAATCGCTTGAACTCGGGAGGCGGAGGTTGCAGTGAGCTGAGATCGCACCATTGCACTCCAGCTTGGGGGCAACAAGAGCGAAACTGTCTCAAAAAAAAAAAAAAAAAAAAAAAAAAAAAAAAAGAAAGAAAGAAAAAAGAAAACCAACTATGTGCCTATATTCCAGTCTAACCAACCTTTTTTTTTAATGTAGGAAAACACTCCACCTACTCTCCGACAGTTTTTTTGTTTGTTTCTTTGAGACCGAGTTTTGCTCTTGTTACCAGGCTGGAGTGCAATGGCGCGATTCCGGCTCACTGCAACCTCCGCCTCCCGGGTTCAAGCGATTCTCCTGCCTCAGCCTATCGAGTGGCTGGGATTACAGGCGCCTGCCACCACGCCCAGCTAATTTTTTGTATTTTTAGTAGAGACGGGGTTTCACCATGTTGGCCAGGCTGGTCTTGAACGCCTGACCTCAGGTGATCCGCCTGCCTCGACCTCCCAAAGTGCTGGGATTATAGGCGTAAGCCACCGTACCCAGCCCTCTATTATAGTTTTAAAATTTTTTCTCTTTTGACCCAATAGGGAAGGAGATATGGTTCTAAATATATCATTTTAGAACAGACCCATTTCACTAAAGGAAATTCATGTGATAAACAAGATAGGACAAACTACAGCGTAAGCAGTCTTTTTTATTTTTTATCCTTTTTCTCATATTTTATCTAACAACCTTGATCCATGACAATGTGAAAAAAAAAGACAATAAGCTTTCTTCTATGTGACTTACAGCAACATAGCAAGTATGTTACGATATTAAATATTTTATTTTCTAACCTTTCAAAATTAAGAACTTATGAATAAATGAGATGACTCAGAATATGAACACAACAGTCTACTTCTGAACATAAAAATGTAATCAGAAACAATGTTTCCACAGAATAAGATGTAAAGATATCTGAGAAAAGAGCATTTGGAAGTAAAGTGTGGAAACGGTAAAAAGCAAGCATATGTAACGGATAAATTTCCAGTAGTATGAAAACAAAACTGTCAGTAGGAGTCACTGACAGCTTAATGTGACTCCAAAATAAGACTTTAAAATTTTCTCTAAAATTCAGCATTAGAAGCAACTTGTTAAAGAGAAAAGGTCACCAGTGAATTAAGAATCAGGAGACTATGTATCCTTGGGCAAATCCAGTTAATTCTCTTGGGCTTCAGTTTCCTTATCTGTAACATGAATCTGGGGAGGTAATCAATACCTGTATGCCCCCTTCGAAAGGTGTTCTTTCCGTAATTCTGTATAAGAAATTAAAATCTATTCTCAGACATACAATCATAGCTCCACGATTGTTTTGTTTCCATTTTCATTTGCATCACTTTTTAACATTTTATAAACACATCTCTTCCGATTTCAGAGCATCTAGTCTATAGCAAGCCATTTCGGCTAGCAATTAATCAGTTCAAGTCCGGATGCCAATTTTATTTATTTTTAATGTGAGGCATCCCATCTTTTCCAAACCCTAAGAACCAATGCCTAATCAAGCACCAATTTACCACACATAATGCCCTACAAAATAGCTGACAAAATTATAATCAGTTCATTCTCTGACTATGCTTCACGCCTATTAGCAAGGAATGACATCTAACAAGTCACCACTTGGTGATGAAAACTTGCTGGACCAGAGAACAGCTCCAGGGAAAGCGGCAGGGAGAGGTGGTCAAAGGGAAACAAGGAGGAGAATATCGGCACCCGAATCCGGCTAGACAAGCTGGATGGCAGGAGACGGGCAGGTAGGTCCCAGGCCAGGTAGGAACTGGACGCCGGGTCGAGGTAGGCTGTGTTTACACCCCCTCCCACCTCAGCGGCCCCGACCTTCAGGAAACCCCGGGGGTCTCCACCGGGCTGGTCGCGCCCCTCCACCGCTAGTCAGCTGGGGCTCAGGGGCAAGGCGAGAAGCCGTTGCTGCTGACAGGGTCGCAGCCCAGGGCCTCGGCAGGCAGGAACCACCCGCAGCCCCCACCCGCCCCTCACGCCTACCCCTGGGTCGGAGCTCCGCAGGCCTCACGGCGGCCGCCACCGCCTCAGCCAAATTGAGGGACTGCAACTCCGGAAGAGCAGGCCGGGCACCAGTGCCCCAGCCCGCTCGCCTGCCGCCTCGGCCCAACCTCCCCGCAGTGGCGGCCAGCTTCCGGGCGCGGCACTGCTCGGCACCTAGTTGCCCGACAGGAAAGGTGCGGACATGGTACCTGCGCCTTGGTGCCCGGCCTGTTCCGCCTCAGCACTGCCGTCCCCTCCGCCATGACCATAGTGCCAGCGTCTAGGCGGCTGGAGTCGGTACCCGGATGTAGGGACGGCAGCCTGCGCGGGGGGCGGGGCAGAGCGGCGCTCTGCGTCTGGGAGGAGGAGCGGCAGCTGACGGAACAGCTGCAGCCTGCGCGGGGCAGGACGGGAGAACGGGGAGCTGTCTGGGTAGAAGCGGGCTAGGCGGAGGGAGAGGGCGAACGAGGAACAGCTGGACAGCGTCGGGTGGTTACTGGCAGGTACTGAGGCACCGGAAGGCGGGGGCCACGAGCCTCTTTGCGAGGGCTGCGGTGCGGTTTGAAAGGTCGTGATCGCGGCGACCGCTGCGGCAGTGTGGTATGGGCTCTCGTTAGTTACACGGGAAGAACGGACTTCGTACAGTGGCGACTGTTTCAGTAAACCCACGTGCAAGCAAATACTTAGAGAACCGTAATTCTGTCCCAGAAGCCACCTAAGGAATCAGGGTAGAAAACAGGCCAGCAGTCTGGGCAGATTCCATAGAACCTGCGTGAAATCGATCCAATCTGAAATCACTGGGGATTTGAGTGTCAGTGTTATTTACGCCATCCGGCGACTTCAAAGCCAAGGACTTTTTCAATGACAAGTTTGTTTACGTAGATAAACGACGCAGATGTCAATTATGTGAGATGAAGAGTGTACATCTGGTTTTGTGAGTTAGGCAGACAGATTTAGCTCGTGTTTTTCAACTCAGAAGCAGGAGGAGGAAATTAGTAGTCCTTGACAGGTGATGAGGGTTTTACGTCTTACAGGATTCCACATTTGCATTGTTGCAAAATTTTAAATGTTCTCTCTTAAGAAACCACAGCATTTTCGCAAACTTTTTTTCCTGCTTAGAAACCTTGAATCTTTTACCTGGGGTGAGGGAGGCCTTGGGATATCAGATGGGAAGACAGTTCAAAAAGTAAAAAACGCATACAGTAGCATGATTTCCAAAAGAAGAAAACATCAACTGTCCCTAGATAGAAGGTGTATTGAGAATGCTGAGGGAAGGGCCATGTAACAGCCTCCAGAAATGGAATTTGAGAGGAGAGGAGAGGAGAGGTTAAGCTGAGTGGGTCTCTAGCTGAGTAATTGTCAGTGACTTAGAACTAGGCATTGAAGGGTTTAACAACAGGAAGTTGGTTCTCTCTGGAAGATATATTGACTGGTAACTCTTCAAGAATAGGGACTTAATTTTGCCCTCCCGGCACCAGCGTCTACATATGAAAAGATTTATTCGTTCAACGGATACTCATTAAGCCCCACTATATGGTAGGCACTAAGGTACAAGTATGATAAGGCTCAGTCCTTCACTACAAATTGCCTTGACTCCAGCAACAGAGATGTGCAAATCACAAATTCTTATACAGGTTAAGTACCCCTTATCTTAAATGCTTGGGACCAAAACACTTTCAGATTTCTGATTATTTTGGATTTTAGAATATTTGCATATACATAATGAGATTTCTTGGGGATGGAACCTAAGTTTAAACGTGAAATGCATTTGTTTCCTATACACCTTACACACATAGCCTGAAATTACTTTTATACAATACTTTAAATAGGCCAGGAGCGGTGGCTCACACCTGTAATCCCAGCACTTTGGGAGGCTGAGGGGGGCAGATCACTTGAGGTCACGAGTTCGAGACCAGCCTGGCCAACATGGTGAAATCCCATCACTACTAAAAATACAAAAATTAGCCAGGCGTGGCGGCAGGCGCCTATAAAACTTCAAATAATTTTGTGCGTGAAACAAAGTTTTGATTGCGACCTGTCACAGAAGGTCAGGTATGGAATTTTCCACCTGTGGCATCATGTGGATGTTCAAAGTTTCAGATTTGGGAGCATTTCAGATTCTGGACTTTTCAGATTATGGATGCTCAACTTGTATTAAATACAGTGAGAGCCTAGGATAAGTGACACCTAAATGTTGCCTCCCTTAGAGAGATGGGTTGGGTCTGTGAGATAGCAGAGTCCCACGGAGGCCTCTTGGTCTATAGATAACTCACCTCACTTACTGCAAGGATTACCTTTACATTTCCCAGATTGTATGGTATTTCCCTGAGCTGTAAATAGTCACCTATAGTTGAATGGGATCATCTTCACTTTCTCTTAATTCCAGATTTGTTAAACTGTTTCAACCCATCTGAAACAAACAAAAAACGTGAATGAGTAGGTGTTAAATTTGGGAACAAAATGCACATTCATTGTTTTTGAAAAGTCCAATAAAGTTGCATTCTGATGTCAACCCTGGCCTTGTTCATAGGAAGGACCTTGTTCTTTAGGGATAGAATGTTTCTAGCTCATAACCTTCACATTTTCATTCCTCTGTCAGCCTGTAGATTACGTACCTCCAAACAAGACAAATTTTATAACTAGGGTTAATTTGTCCGGGGTAGGAGGAGAGAGAAAAGAAAAACAAAAAGCATAATCAGCAATAATAGTTACCTGAAATACTTGAATATTTCAGGTAAAGGAGGAGTGATCTGTTTAAAGGCAATATGCACCAATAGGAATAGCTCTGGAGTGGGATTCAGAAAATCTAGATTCTCTTGCCTGTTAACTGTTAAGACATTGAACAAGCTATCAAATAAATGTTTCTTCATGTCTAATGAAGATTGTGCATAGCAGTTCTTTCCCTCTGCCCCATAAAGTATGAAAGCAAGCATAAAATTAAATATGGAACCTTGAAGTTTTAGAAGAAAATATTTTATAAAGCCAAAGTATCATAAGTAATTTCAAATTATCCATGAGCTTCAAATCATTGACACATTAAAAAAATTATCCAATATGAAATTCACTTTGGGGAATTTTTAAATCCAAATAAAAGAGTTAATGCAGGCCAGGTGCAGTGGCTCAAGCCTGTAATCCCAGCACTTTGGGAGGCCGAGGTGGGTGGATCACGAGGTCAGGGGTTCAAGTCCAATATGGCCAACATGGTGAAACCCCCGTCTTTACTAAAAAAAAAATACAAAAATTAGCTGGGCACAGTGGTGTGCGCCTATAGTCCCAGCTACTCGGGAGGCTGAGGCAGGAGAATCACTTGAACCCGGGAAGCAGAGACTGCAGTCAGCCGAGATTGAGCCACTGCACTCCAGTCTGGGCAACAGAGTGAGACTCCATCTCAAAAAAAAAAAAAAAAGCGTTAATGCATATTATGTGCAAGACACTGGGCTAAGTGCTGAAAAACATGAAGATATATAAGACAAGCTTTCCTCAAAAAGCCTTGAAATTAATGGGAAAGCATCTTATGTAGATTACTACAGTACAAGGCTGAACGCCTGAAGTATTGAAGCAGCCCCTTTCACATGCTCTTTGCAAACAGACTCTGATCTTGCTCAGTGTTCTCCTCTCACGCTATGACCAGAGAAAAGTAAACCCATATCTAGCTGAGGGATAAATTCCTGTTGGCCTAAGCGTGAAAGGGCCAGGCTCTGTGGTTCATACCTGTAATTCCAGCACTTTGGGAGCCTGAGGTGAGAAGATTGCTTGAGCCCAGGAGTTCAAGACTGGCCTGGGCAACATAGTATGACCCCCCCACATACACCCCCATCTCTACAAAAAAATACAAAAATTAGCTGGGCATGGTGGCACACACCTATAGTCCCAGCTACTCAGGAGGCTGAGATGGGAGGATTGCTTGACGCTGGGAGTTCAAGGCTGCAGTGAGCCATGATTGCACCACTGCACTCCAGCCTGTGTGACAGAGTGAGATCCTGTCTCAAAAAAATAATAAAGTAAAATAAAACAAAGAAAAGAAATGTGAAACGATGTAATGAAGCACTTTGGAGAAAGATTTACTTGCTCTTCAGAAGATACCAAAAGAGATGCTCTCTTTTTTCTGCCAATGGACATCACCCAATATGGGCCTGCAGCATTCTGGCTTAAAGGAAGCCAGTCTAAAAGCAAAGTTGGCACACTGTGAATGATGTATGTAGTTGGAATGTGTCTTAAAGTGTGGATAGCATTTACGTGCAGAGCTACAGGAGATTTCATTACAAGCCAAGCAAAGTTGAAGCAGCAGGGAAGCATGGGAACGTATATTCACATGAACAAGTCAGTGCCTATGTATGGTTTCATACATCTTCAACGTATTATTTGAACATTATTCTCTGTTTTTTTTTTCTTCTTGAGACACAGTCTCACTCTATTGCCAGGTTGGAGTGCAGTGGCGTGATCTTGGCTCACTGCAACCTCCACCTCCTGGGTTCAAGCAATTCCCCTGCCTCAGCCTCCGGGGTAGCTGGGACTACAGGCGTGCACCATTATATTTTAGTAGAGATGGGGTTTCACCATGTTGGCCAGGATGGTCTCGATCTCCTGACCTCGAGATCCACCCACCTCGGCCTCCCAAGTGTTCGATTACAGGCATGAGCCACCACGCCTGGCTTTTTTTTTTTTTTTTTTTTAAGAGACTGTCTCACTTTGTTGCCCAGGCTGGTCTCAAACACCTGGCCTCAAAGGATCCTCCTGCCTTGGCCTCTCAAAATGCTGGTATTACAGGTGTGAGACACTGGGCTTCACCCTTTTTCTTCCCCCTTGAGACAGTGTCTTATGCTCTTGCCCAGGCTGGAGTGTAGTGGCATGATCACCACTCACTACAGCCTCGACCTCCTAGGCTCAAGTGATCCTCACTTCAGCCTCCTAAAGTGCTGGGATTACAGGTATGAGCCACTGTGCCCAGTCTGTCTTTATTTTCTTGATAACACTAATCTGTATCTAAAATCATGCTACTAATTTAGTTGTTTACTGTGTGCTTCCCCCATCTTATTCATCCCTGTATATCCAGTGCCTAGAACCGTGCCTAGCCCATACTCAAAAAATGCGTGACTTAAAAATACTATAATAAACTAGCCTTTTGAACTGACATTCAAGCCAGGTAAGTAAATAACCATTGATGTTTTTCCAAGTCATGTCTTCAGGCTAAATGAGACTGAAAGGGCATTTTGCAAGCAAAATTTTAAGTGTCTTAAAGACTTAGGCTTAATCTATGAGACAGTAGGGGAATTTCAAACAATTCATATATCTTTTAACAGGAAAATCCACAGATGGAGCCAAAATCAAAATCTTTTTTTTTTTTTAAAGAAAAACCCAAACTATAAAAAACCTACAGAAACCATGGAAGACACTTTAAGTTTTGAAGAAGACTTTTCAGAGTTTAACGTCATACCCAGAAGGCATAAAGAAAAACATTTAATAATTCAAATACACCAAAATGACTTTCTACAAGTGCAAGGCATAAACAAAATCAAAACCCAAATGACAAACTGGAGGGAAAAAAAACACAAAGAACTAGTTTCTTTAATAAACAGAAGTCATAAAAGATCAAGCACTCAGTCAAAAAATAGGCAGAAGATATGAAGTGAATAGGAATAACCAGTTAACAAGGGTAAGCAAGGTGGCTCATGCCTGTAATCTCAGCACTTTGAAAGGCTGAGGTGGGCAGATCACTTGAGTCCAAGAGTTCAAGACCACCCTGAGCAACATGGCAAAACCCTATCTCTACAAATATTAGCTGGGCGTGGTAGCATGCATCTGTAGTCCCGGCTGCTCGGTAGGCTGAGGTGAGAGGATCACCTGAGCCCAGGATGTCAAGGATGCAGTGAGCCTCTGATGGTGCCACTGCACTCTAGCCTGGGCGACAGACAAGAACCTGTCTCAAAAAAAAAAAAAAAAAAAAAGAGTCTTAAACACATACAATGCTCATCCTCATTCATCATGATAAAGAGTAAAATTATCAGATTGGCAAAATAAGAACTTTATAACATCCTGCATTACAGAGAGTAAGAAGAAAAAAAATACATTGCTAGTAGGACTGTTACTTCATGGACCTTTTGGCTGGGCACAGTGACTCACGTCTGTAGTCCCAGCACCTTGGATGCGAGTGGATCACCTGAGATCAGGAGTTTGAGACCAGCCTGGTCAACATGGTGAAACCTCATCTTTACTAAAAATACAAAAATTAGCCAGGCGTGGTGGTGAGCACCTGTAATCCCAGCTACTCAGGAGGCTGATATAGGAGAATCACTTGAACCTGGGAGGTGGAGGTTGCAGTGAGCCAAGATCGTGCCACTGCACTCCAGCCTGGGCACTAAGAGTGAAACTCTGTGTCAATAAATTAATAAATAAATAAATAAAACTGATGGGATTTCAACTTAGGACAACTTGGAGATCCATGTCTGTGTATGTGTACATGTATGATTAAAATTCACAGACCCTTTGACATAGCAGTTCTATAGGAATTTATCTTATAGATATGCTTGTTCAAATGTACATATTTAGTTACACATACATTTATTCATTGCAGAAGTGTTTCTAATAGAAAAAGGTTAGAATAACTTAAATATCTATCATTGCTGGGGGGGCATCCTGAAATAAATTACGGCTTATCCATATAATAGAACATTATACAGTTTTAAAGTGTCTTTATCTATAGATTAATCCCAGAGACCAATTGTTAATGTAAAAAAGCAAGGTGTCAAATGTTATGTATGGAATGTTATTTTTTAAAAAAGAAAAAATGAATATATATTTCATATACATAAGATATGTACATATATATGTACACATTTACATATATGTATATATACATAAAACACCTGAAAGGAAGAATACAAAAAGTTATACTAGTTACTTCCAAGGATAGGACTGGGTGGCTGGGGGACAAGGATAGAGAGCATTCTTTTCAGTGTATATAATTTTAAATTTTTACATGAACATATTATTTATTTTTAAATAAATAAAAGTTTAACAACAAAATAATAGGCTTGACTCAAAATGTTAAGAGGCAAAGCTAATGCCCTTGTTTTGCAGTTCATTCATAAGCTAAGAGGGGTTAGGTAATTTGTCAAATGTAACAGAACTAGTATGTAAGCAACACAGGACAAGAGCTAGGATTGATTGGGCTCTCTCATAGAGGTTGCTTGAGAGTAAAGGAAAATAAGCTGGGTGCGGTGGCTCATGCCTATAATCCCAGCACTTTGGGAGGCCGAGGCGGGTGGATCACTTGAGGTCAGGAGTTCAAGACCAGCCTGACCAACATGGTGAAACCCCATCTCTACTAAAAATACAAGAAAAATTAGCCAAGTGTGGTGGCACATGCCTGTAATCCCAGCTACTCAGGAGGCTGAGGCAGGAGAATCGCTTGAACCCGGGAGGCAGAGGTTGCAGTGAGTAGAGATTGTGCCATTGCACTCCAGCCTGGGCAACAAGAGCGAAACTCCTTCTGAAAAAAAAAAAAAAAAAAGGGAAGGGAAGGGATTGGATTTAAATACTCGTCACACAAATAAGTTAAAAGTTCAAAACTCCATTTTTGTGTGGGTGCAGTGAAAACAGTAATTAACTTGCTGGAGGGAGCATGACTTGGTATCACACGGAAGAACAAGCTGGCGGCTCATATAAGAACAAAGAACATACTCTCAGCCAGGTGAATAGGTACAGGGAGGACTTGCCTTATCAGATGTCAAACTTAAATATAAAGCTATTTACATTGAAAGCAATGTGATGGAATAGGGAGGTCAATGGAACAAATTATTAAACCCAGGAATAGGCATATTTAGAAATTTCATGTATGATAAAGGCAACATCTCTGATTTCTGGGCATAGAGAGAAGGGAGGTGGGGGGGTGGTGTGCGGGGAGAAGAATGGATAATCCAGTAAGTAAAGTTGTGACAACAAGCTACTCATTGATTAAAAAAATAAAGTAGACCTAGCTTCTCTGGAGGCTGAGGCAGGAAGATTGCTTGAGCTCAGGAAAGCAAGAACTGCCTGGAGAGCACAGTGAGACCCCATCTCTGAAAAAATAAAGTCAGATACATACACCATTCACTAAAAAATAAATTATGTACCTGTAATTCCAGCACCTTGGGAGGCCAAGGTGGGAGGATCATTTGACTCCAGGAGTTTGAGACCAGTCTCGGCAATATAGTGAAACTCAGTCGCTACAAAAAATACAAAAATTGGCCGGGTGCAGTCGCTCACACCAGTAATCTCAGCACTTTGGGAGGCCGAGGCAGGAAGATCACCTGAGGTCAGGAGTTCAAGACCAGCTTTGCCAACATGGTGAAACTCCACCTCTACTAAAAATACAAAAATCAGCCTGGCGCGGTGGCGGGTGCCTATAATCCCAGCTACTCAGGAGGCTGAGGCATAGAATCACTTGAACATGGGAGGCAGATGTTGCAGTGAGCCGAGATCGCACCACTGCACTCCAGCCTGGGCGACAGAGTGAGACTCCGTCTCAAAAAAAAAAAAAATACAAAAATTAGCAGGGCATGGTGACATGTATGTGTAGTCCCAGTTACTCAGGGGGCTGAGGTGGGAGGACCAATTGAACCTGAGAGGTCAAGGCTGCAGTGAGCCATGATAGCACCACTGCACTCCAGCCTGAGCACTAGAGGAAGACCCTGTCAAAAAACAAAAAATTACCCATGCATAGTGACATAGGCCTGTACTTCCAGCTACTCTGGAGGCTGAAGTGTGAGGATTGCATGAGCCCAGGAGTTCGAGGCTGCAGTGAGCTATAATCACACCACTGCTCTTCAGCCGGATAGACAGAATAAGGCTCTGTCTCAAAAAAAAGAAAAAAATCCCAGCACTCTGGGAGGCCGAGGCAGCAGATCACGAGGTCAGGAGATCGAGACCATCCTGGCTAACACGGTGAAACCCTGTCTCTACTAAAAATACAAAAAAATTAGCCGGGCGTGGTGGCGGGTGCCTGTAGTCCCAGCTACTCGGGAGGCTGAGGCAGGAGAATGGCATTAACCCGGGAGGCAGAGCCTGCAGTGAGCCAAGATCGTGCCACTGTGCTCCAGCCTGGGCAACAGAGTGAGACTCCGTCTCAAAAGAAAAAAAATTATTTCTTTAGCAATTCTGCTAGGCAGGCATCACAGTAGGACTGCTTCTGTGGTTCAAAAATTCTCTTATCCTTCTGATTTAGTAGGTTTGGATGAGGCCCTGAAATTTTAAGTTTACCAGGCAATTGCAAGGATGAACCAAGCTTTGTGAACTATTACCTTAGATATCAAAACTAATTTGCTGGGTCTTAGGAAAATAGCATTGGAGAATAATGGGAAAGCCATAGCCTTTGAACAGATTCCTTACTCTACAATATATTAGCCACATGTCCTTGGAACGATTTCTTATCTCTTGAGTCAAGGTTTCTCACTGGTAATACAGAAAAATCTGTACCCCCAAGGTTATAATGAGCAAAGCATATTATCTAGCTGTGCGTGAGCAGAGTATGAAATTGATAATCCACTTAGACAATATAAGAAATAACTTTTAGGCATAATTCCAGTATCTAAGTTTGACAAAAAGAAAGCTTTAGTATACCAAAGGCAGTAACACGTGCATAAATGTAAATATACATATAGTGGAAGTATCTACTACTTTACAGATGGGAAGATGATCAAAAGTGGAGATTATTCCATGCCATTTAAAACTTTAAATTTTAATTCTTCTCAATAAATATGGGACACAACCTTTAAAAGACATTATCAGACTAGTTTATGGATAATTAAACCTAGAAAATAAGTTTGACTACTAAGACACCTGGTAGCTGATAGTTGAGCTTAAGAGTTGGTAATCAATTCTAGCATAGGATTCTTCTTTTTTAAGACAGGGTCTCATTCTGTCACCCAGATTGCAGTGTGGTGGCACAATCTCGGCTCACCACAGCCTTAACCTCCCCACCTCAGCCCCTCGAGTAGCTTTTTGTATTTTTTGTAAAGACAGGGTTTTGCCATATTGCCCAGACTGTCTCGATCTCAAGAGATCTGCCCACCTCGGCCTCCCAAAGTGCTGGGATTACGAGCACAAGCCACCGCACCCAACCAAATTCTAGTGTAGCATTATTGGGTTTGAATCTTAAGTTTTCTCTCTAGCTGCTACAGCTATACCAAGCTATTTATCCTCTGCTTTGACTCAGTTTTGTTAAATTCAACACATGGTGTACTAGGAACTTAAGTGCCATACATCATTTGGTACTACCCATTCCCCATACCACAGTGGGTATCACCAGGATTAATTGAAATAATGTGTATTAAGTGCTTAGAATTAACAAAGTAGCAAAGGCTATAAAGGATCAAATTTTAAACAGTAACATCTGGAGATGGACTGTGTCTGAATCCTGGCTTTGCCACTTACCACTGAGCAACCTTGGTTATTACTTAACTAACCCTTCTATGCCTTAGCGTTTTTTTTTTTTTTTTTTTTTTAGACGGAGTCTCGCTCTGTCGCCCAGGCTGGAGTGCAGTGGTGCAATCTTGGCTCACTGCAAGCTCCACCTCCCGGGTTCATGCCATTCTCCTGCCTCAGCCTCTCTGAGTAGCTGGGACTACAGGCGCCCGCCACCACGCCCGGCTATTTTTTTTTTTTTTTTTTTTTTTGTAGAGACAGGGTTTCACCGCGGTCTCATCTCCTAACCTCGTGGTCCGCCCGCCTTGGCTTCCCAAAGCATGAGCCACCGCGCCCGGCCTTATGCCTTAGCTTTCTTACCTGCAGGGTGAGAACAGTACCTATCTCATAGGATTGTTGAAAGATTAAACCAATTAATATATGAAAAGCACCTTCAACAGTAGCCAGCACCTAGAAAATGCTCCTGTTAGCTATTCTATCACACAGTGCTCACCCCGGAGAGAAGGCACTCAGCCAATGTTAGCTATCATATATACACATACACATATATATGTATATACATATGTGTATATATCACATATATATGTATATACATGTGTATATCTCACATATATCATATATGTATACATATTATATATATTTTTTCAAAACAGAGTCTATGTCACCCAGGTTAGAGTGCAGTGGTGCAATCTTAGCTCACTACAACCTCCGCCTCCCAGGTTCAAGCCATTCTCCTGCCTCAGCCTTCCAAGTAGCTGCAATTACTTGCCTTAGATTTTTTTTTTTTTTTACCAAATTATGTAGTAGTGTTGTTTTTAAAAATGAAATGAGCCGGGCACGGTGGCTCACGCCTGTACTCCCAGCACTTTGGAAGGCCGAGGTGGGTGGATCATGTCAGGAGATCGAGACCATCCTAACATGGTGAAACCCTGTCTCTACTAAAAATACAAAAAATTAGCAGGGCGTGGTGGCAGGCGCCTATATAGCCCAGCTACTTGGGAGGCTGAGGCACAAGAATTGCTTGAACCTGGGAAGCAGAGATTGCAGTGAGCCAAGATCATGCCACTGCACTCCAGCCTGGGCAACAGAGAGAGACTCTGTCTCAAAAAAACAAAAAAAAATGTTCACTCCGGCATTAAATTTTCCTAAAATAAAACAAGACATAAAAAAACACTTGGAGGATACCAGAGCACCTCCAGTATTGCTAAGTGGCCTTAGGTACTTGGTCACTGGATGCTGGGCAGCTTCAGGTGAAGATGGTGGTCACTGAAGCTCAGGTAACCACAGAGAGCTTCTCAGCACCGTTCTTTTCAATGCAATACAAAACAAAGCTTAAAAGACGCAATGTATCTGGGAAGTTAATTGGGGTGAAACTATGGATTAAAGCTGAGCCAAGGGAAAAATGTACCACAGCTGAGCGGGCTGACCCTAGTGCACTCACTGCTTTGTCATTGCTGCTGGCCGCCAAGGACCATCACCCCTCAAGGACTATGTGATGCCTTTTTCACGTTGTCTTTCAGAAACTTGATAGGACATCATATGTCTGATATTAGATGCCAGTATCAGGTTAGAAACTACACTGAAGTCTTCCTGTTTCCCATCTCAACTACACTGAGGTCACACTGACTAGATGAGCATGTGGCTGTTTTCCAACCCTGACAAACTAGTGTCAAATAGAAAAGCATAAATATAACCCATCACCATTAAAAAAAAAAATAAGGCAATGTCCTATCTTTAATGTACAGAAGTTGATTTTCCAAAATATTGACCAACTCTTAAAGTTCTAAAAAAAAAAAAGCTGCCAGGTATGGTGGCTCACTCAGGCCTGTGATCCCAGCAGTCTGGGGGGCCAAGGCAGGCATATTGCTTGAGCCCAGAAGGTTCGAGACCAGCCCGCACAACATGGCAAAACCCCATCTCTACAAAAGATACAAAAATTAGCAGGGCATGGTGGTGCGTGCCTATAGTCCCAGTCACTCAAGGAGGCGGACGTGGGAGGATCACCTGTGCCTGGGAAGAAGGTGGAGGCTACAGTGAGCCATGACAGTGCCACTGCACTCCAACCTGGGTGACAAAGTTAAGACTCTTCTCCACAAAAAAAAAACAAAAAGAAAAAAAAGGAAAGTATAATTCTTCCCTCAATTTACATGGTACTTGTGTACCTGGGAATTCAGTATACATTAAACCATGCAAAAAATACTTTGAATTTATATAAATTGGATTAGGAATGAAGACCTATATCCACAAAGTATTGAACACCTTAAGACCTGTAACTCGTTAGCTTGTTATATTTGAAATCTGAATGTTGCAGTGGTGGCTCACGCTTGTAATCCCAGCACTTTGGGAGTCCGAGACCAGCCTGGGCAACATGGCAAAACCTGTCTCTACTAAAAATACAAAAATTAGCTGGGCGTGGTGGTGCACGCCTGTAATCCCAGGTACTCGGGAGGCTGAGGGAGGAGAATCACTTGAACCCAGGAGGCGGAGGTTGCAGTGAGCCAAGATCGAACCACTGCACTCCAGCCTGGGTGACAGAGTGAGAATCTGTCTCAGGAAAAAAAAAAGTAAATCCATGGCTTGGTATCAGTATCAATCATGTATTAATAAACCTAAATTCAGTGTGAAAATGCACCTACCTAGAAAATCTTGTTTCCCAAAATTCTCTGCGGGTTACTTGAAAAACAAAAAAAGCATAAACTAGAAAACCCTAAAATCATCTTAAAATAACTAAAGATTAACCACTCATTTACATATTTTTATTTGGAAATGTTTATATCAGTACAAGAAACAATTTTGGAAACACTGGATGTCATTAGTTATCATTAGTTTATTATAAAAGAGAAATATGGAAATTATTTACATGACGAAAGATTTCAGAACTTCAGTGGAATGGGCAGCTTCATGTTGATGCCATTTCAATAGTGACTTATTTCAGTCTACGTACTTTCCAAGAATGTCACCATCTCTAAATAGGAAATAATCCTGCAAGTGAAGAAACCATTAGTTAAGACAACTAATCACAAATATCTGACTTCTTTGTAGAATTATTAAGTTTACACACCTTGTCATCTAGAACTACTTTGGTGCCTCCATATTCTGGGAGAAGAACTTTATCTCCAACTTTCACGCTAACTGGTTGAATCTCTCCACCCTTAAAAAAGGAAGGATGTTTATTAGCAAAGATATCTAGTTCACCCAACATAAACAGTTAACTTTTAAATCACTACAACTAGTGAAACATGCTCACTCAAATCCAATTATATTAAAAATATACTTCGTGGCTAAGTGATATGATTCATACTAGAATTACAGATCTTCACTCAAAAATACCACTGTAGTTACACTTTGAAATAATACACAGTGGCTTAAACAAAACCTGACTCCAATGTAAAAGTTCAAGAAAATATTCTGGAAAAGCTAACTCTAGTTAACTAAAGCTAACTTTATAACTGTTAAATATTAACATATCAACTATATGAAATAAACCTGCAACAGTAGCCAGCACCCAGAAAATGCCATATACAAATGGTCATATTTTCCTTCTTTCAACATACAAAAATTTAATACTTTTTTGGATTTAGAACATACGCTTCTCTTGTGATTGTTTTGTTCCCTCCAAAGAACAGATTTGGGGAAAGGGACTGCAGCTAAGTGTCCACTCCCCAAAGTCTTCCTATTCCTAACTCCATGACAGCTCCTCAGTAGAGCTTTCCTCCTCAGAAGTAACTGAAACGATGCAGTTAACATTATTTGGCCCCAACGGCATTTACTGTGTATTTTGGCTGACATCTTTAGAAGGCCGAGGCCTAAACAATTAACTGAGGAACATCTAAAACAGAGGTGTGCAATCTTTTGGCTTCCCTGGGCCACACTGGAAGAATTGTGTTGGGCCACACATAAAATACGCTAACATTAGCAGTAGCTGATAAGCTTTAAAAAAATTGGAAAATACCAAGTTTTAAGAAAGTTTAGGGATTTGCATTAGGCGGCATTCAAAGCTGTCCTGGGCTCCAGATTGGAGAAGACTGACCAACCTGTTCCTCGGATAGGTATACCAACTAAGGCCCCAACTGGTTAAGATTAGGGCAATTTCAACGTGTTAGTTAAACGAACAGTCCAAGTTTCCTCTCAATTCTTAAATGCTCCTTCATTTTACCTTGAAGCACATCTTTTGTATTTATTTATTTATTTATTTTGTAGCCAGGAGGTCTCACTATGTTGCCCAGACTGGTTTTGAACCTGAGCTCAAACGATCCTCCTGCTTCAGCCTCCCAAAATGCAAGGATTACAGGTGTGAGCCACCACGCACAGCCTCTTTTGTCTTATTAAAAATTTAGGATGTAAGGCAAACACTGATCACACTAGGCTACCAAATTGCTATTGAGGGCTTTTTTTTTTTTTTTTGAGACGGAGTCTTGCCCTGTTGCCCATGCTGGAATGCAGGGGTGCGATCTCGGCTCCTTGCAACCTCCGCCTCCAGGGTTCAAATGATTCTCCTGCCTCAGCCTCCCCAGTAGCTGGGATTACAGGCGCACGCCACCACACCCGGCTAATTTTTGTATCTTTAGTAGAGACGGGGTTTCACCATGTTGGTCAGGCTGGTCTTTAACTCCTGACCTTGTGATCCACACACCTCAGCCTCCCAAAGTGCTGAGATTACAGGCGAGAGCCACCGCGCCCAGCCTATTGAGGACAATTTTTAATACTCTGAAACTATCACATAAAATAAGCAACTTTATATTAGTCATTTCCTTTTAAGAAACAGATTAGAACCAAAGCAATTAATGATCTTAAAAACGACATAAACTCTACTTAATAGGCGACTTTTAATACTCCAGAATTACTTCTTTTCCCTCCACTGCACACTATAAAAAAATAGTTCCACTGCAGCCCCTATTTACCTTTCCTTTAGAACCCGATCCAACCGCGACTACTGTTGCTTGCAATACTTTTCCTTGAGATTTTTCTGGAAGCATAATGCCTCCTTTGGTTACAGTTTCAGCAGCACTCCTTTCAACCAATACTCGGTCAAAGAGTGGAAGAAACTTTCTAAACGCTTGTCCTGCCTGTAGGAAGAAAAATGTTTTGAAACAAAAACTAAATGTAATCACATTATCAACAGGCAACGCCACCGTGCTATACATCTCAACACGTTTTGGCTTTGAAAGTTAACACCAAACCTCAGCTTATTCGTTAAGGAAACGCATTTGAATGTGCTAACCAATATTCTAAGTTTAATTCCCGATTCCTTACGTCTGTTAGGGGTCGTTGTCGCTCCTCCGGTTAGCAACCAGACCAGCTTTAAGGTCAACCTTAGTTTATTCCAAGGTCAAATGTTTTCCTTCTTCAGGTTTTTCCAGAAATTTTCAGGAAAACCTGGGTCAAGCTCCCTGCCTGGCACCATGCTTTTTACCCAAGATATTACACATCCACAAAGGCCCTGCAGAAGCAGGTGGGACGCTGCGCGTGCGCCCGGGTTCCCGCCCCCCGCCTTACACACCGGCGGCACACGCGCGTGCAAAGAGCCCTGGGGGAGAAAAGGGTCGGGCGGGCCTTGCTGCTCCAAGGTGCCAGCGGGCGCTGGTCACTGAGTGGCCACCAATCCCTCCTGCCCAGCCCAACAAAAGAGGGGCGTCAGGGATCCCCGTACGCCTCAGACAGGCCCGGGCCTGCAGGCCTCGGGGCCACGCGGGACTCACCATGACTCCCTCCGCCTCAGACTCGTACTCCGCTCTAGTGTAGCGCCGCAAGGAGAGACTCGCGATCCGGCCCTGGCGACACGTGAAAAAACCACCCAGCGCGCAGGCGCCCTCGCCCCAACCCCCGCCGCTAGCCCCCCTCACCCCTCCCAGGGAGGGAGGGCGGTCGCCCCGACGCGCACCGCGATTCGCCCCAAGGGCCCTGCGCAGGACGCTGACGCGAAGACTCGGAGGCGGAAGAAAAGAGGAGCTGTTTCTAGGCTTTTCTAGGAGCCCAGCGGAGGTGAAAGAACTACCCCTTCGTCCCCTCCCGGAAATGACGCGATTTGACCCTTGAGCCGTAGGGAGCGCGGCATTTTCCGGAAAGTTCTGGAACCCAGCGCGGCCCGGGAACTAGCCTAAGCCGGCCGGAGAGGGCTGAGCGCGCTAGCAAACCCTGCGCGGGTAGGCAGGGGCGGGGCTCGCGCGCAGAGTGTGCAGATTGCAGGGCCCCGGCTGACGGGAAGCGGGTGGGAGCTGCCTGCACACGCGGTGCCGCGGGGCGGGGGTAGAGGCGGAGGGAGGGGACACGGGCTCATTGCGGTGTGCGCCCTGCACTCTGTCCCTCACTCGCCGCCGACGACCTGACTCGCCGCGCGCACGCCCTGCCGCCGCCCCGCAGGTACGCGGCCTTCCCGCGCCGCCTCCCCCCGGCGCCTGCGACCCCCGAGTGGGCCTTCCTCCTCTGCGGTCCTGCTGGAGGGTGCGGGCGGCGACAGCCTGGAGTTCCGCACCGCGCCGCAGGCCTAGGCCCGCGGGTCCAGGCCTCGCGGTCCATGCGGGTTCCATCACGTGCGACGCGGATCCTGGACCTCGGCTGGGCGCGGGAGGGACAACTCGTGGGGATTGAATTTGGGGGATTGTAACCACTTAGGCCCGCTGGTGCAACCTGCGCCTGGCCGACTTCAGGGAACCGGGGAGGGTGGTGTACGCGAGGGAACCGCTTTTTTCCCCCGCAGGCAGCTGGGATACCGCGCCTCCACTCTTGACCTTGCTGGGGGCGTTCGGAAAGAAGAACACGTGGGCTCGCGCCGAGTGGGCCGGGCCGCCGCCCCCAGCGTCGCGGCCTTGTTGGCTGCTCTGATACAGTAGCCTTGGGGGGATCCATGGAGACACTTTGCTGAGCGGCTTTTTGCATCGTCAGGAATACTTTTAACTTCCCTGGTCACTTGGGTTTGTAACTTGCCTCTCTCCGGCTGACTTGGTTTCTCAGGGGCCACAGTTGGAGTGGGTCTGCCCACAAGGCCGTTTTCGCGGTGAAAGATTAACTCGTTTTTGGCGGCAGGGATAGGTGGCCGTGGGGAAGCAGCTGCATGTGCTTTGTGCTAGTGCTGTAGGTCAGGCGCCGGGGCGGCCTCTTTAGCTTGCGCTAGTGGCTGATGTTCCGAAGCTGCGGCGCCTTCCGTCATTCAGGCGTAGTGGCTGGCGGAGGTCAGCCAGGCTCAACATCTCACGTTGCTTGCTCTGTTGCACAGGTGGGCATGTTTGTTCTGCAGCGCACCACGGGTGGGTAGTTCTGATGATCTATTTGCTTCCATCCCCAGAAATGCTTCGGTTACCCACAGTCTTTCGCCAGATGAGACCGGTGTCCAGGGTACTGGCTCCTCATCTCACTCGGGCTTATGCCAAAGATGTAAAATTTGGTGCAGATGCCCGAGCCTTAATGCTTCAAGGTGTAGACCTTTTAGCCGATGCTGTGGCCGTTACAATGGGGCCAAAGGTATCAGTATTTTTATTTTATTGTAATTACAGTATTATTAATAGCATTTTACTCACAAATAGTCGCACTGAACTATTCAACAGTACTTTCGTATCCATTTTTGAGAGAACTCAGTTTACATGTAAGAATTCTGAAGTATTGGTTAACCTTTTTTTCTTAGACATGATCTTAAAGCTTAAACTGCTTCAGCCAGATTTTCGAAACTATTTTGTTCAATGTGTGATGTAATCGGGTAGTAACTTATAGCTCAAGGTGGATTCTTAAATCGAGGTAGAATTTTGCTTGCCCAAGTTAAAATTTGGATCCTTTCCCAGTAGTTCATGCCAAGTGTAGAGAGAAGAGTTTAACTTATCTTCCATAATTCCTTAGATACGTGCTTGTGGGTGCTAAATTTTTGTTTGGTTTATTGTAGTAAAATGTACGCAACATAAAATTACCATTAAGTGTGCACTTTGGGGACATTTAATTACATTTATGTTGTGCAGTCATCACCACCATTCATCTCCAAAACTTTTTATATGGGAAAATTGTAACTTTGTACTCATTATACAGTAGCTTCCCGTTCTCTCCTCCACCCCAAGATGCTAGTTTTACGCATCGGTTTTCTGCTGTTCTCTTGTTCCAAAGCATATTTAAAATAAGTCTCATTTAATAGGGGTAATATTTTGAGGAGGCCTTTGAAGGTGGTGTGCAGTCAAACGGTGCTTCATTTCAGTTTGAAGACAGTTCAGATATCAAGTGATCCAAAAACTGCATAAAAATACAGCATTCGCACACCTCACAAATAGAAAGTAGCAGCTTTAGTTCAAATCCGAAGGATGGCCAATAACTTTGTGCCATGGTTGAAGTTTTATGTTGAGTGAACCTGGAAGAGCACATTACTTGCCTTGATGGTTAATATTTTAGTTAAACGAATTTTAAAACAAGTCACATTACTTTAAAAGATAACAGGCACTAACTAAAACTTAAGTATAAGTGATAGGAAGATTGTTTTATTATCTTGTGTTCTTGTTCATTTTATAAGATGACAAATTTTAGTCCCTAGGATTTTAATCTCCTAAATTACCTAGTTCAAAATTATGCTCTTGGCAGAGAATCAAGTCATTTTGTCTGTAGACAAAGAATGTCGATAAACTTGCCCTTGAGACTCATGCTGCAAGACTGATAAAAATGACACAACTTATGTTAAGACTTTGAAGTAGTTGCTTTATTATGAAGACTGCTCATTTTTTAAAATGTAAATCGTCCTTAGGGTGTGTGTGATCCTGTTACATTTTTTTCTTCTAGGGAAGAACAGTGATTATTGAGCAGAGTTGGGGAAGTCCCAAAGTAACAAAAGATGGTGTGACTGTTGCGAAGTCAATTGACTTAAAGGATAAATATAAAAACATTGGAGCTAAACTTGTTCAAGATGTTGCCAATAACACAAATGAAGAGGCTGGGGATGGCACTACCACTGCTACTGTACTGGCACGCTCTATAGCCAAGGAAGGCTTCGAGAAGATTAGCAAAGGTGCTAATCCAGTGGAAATCAGGAGAGGTAGGAATGTCTGTTGTCACTACGGTGTTCTGAACTTCAGTGTGCTTTAAGGCATTGATTCCTTGGACCTAAGGAAAGTGTTACTTGAGGAAATTAATCCTTCTCTCATTCCTCCTCTTGGCCTGGAGAAATCTTAAACTGGGTTTTCCTTTAGCAAGCTTGGCTGTATGGTGGGTAGGTACTGTTAGGTAATTTTGATATTTTATTTAGTTGGTTTCTTTTGTTTTTAGAGACAGGGTCTTGCTCTGTAGCCCAGGCTGGACTGCACTGGAACTTCTGGGCTCAAGCAATCCTCCTGCCTCAGCCTCCAAGTAGCTGGGACTGCTACAGGCACTCACCACCATTCCTGGCTAATTTTTAGTTTAGTTTTGTAGAAAGTAAGACTGAATACACTGGATCATTCAGAATGTCAGAAAGTAATGTTTTCCTCAGTTTATTTTTTCTTAATAGCACACACCATGTTATTGGTTTGTGTTTTGTTAGTGCTTGTAACTGGAGTGCAACTTAATTAACAATTTGCTCCTCAGCATGAGGTTCATGACAGTATAGACTTAAATTCTAGTCCCATGTTTGTCATTTATTAGCTGTGTGCTAATATTAGCAGAATTGCTGTGTATATCTAGGGTATGTTAGGGTTCAAACCAGGAACCCTCTTGTGAGTGAAGGTGGGGGAGCTATTGGTAATTTTTTGTCAGAATTGGCATACTAATGTATTACTACATTACTAATGTATCATTACCTCATCTATTTCAATGTTTATGGGCCAAGCGAATACACTTCACTAAAAGCATTTTTACTGTAAATCACTAACAAGTATTAATTAAGGTTATGAAGAGGACTTACCAACATCTTGCATTGGATTTTTTTTGAAGTAACATTTCTCAAACGAGAGCTAGCACTATTCCCAATTGAGCAAAATGGGACTGTTAAGACTGATGTAAAACAAAAATATTTTGTTAGTTCATAATACATACTAAATTGAGGGGATTTCAGATAATTGACACCTGCAGAGGCATAGTCACAACAGATTACTGTCATTTAAGAACTGTACTTCTTGTTGAAAATAAGGGAGTGTTAACCATTTTGGTCCTTTTTTGCATCATCTAATGGACATGAGAAGTGTCGGGGACCCTATTGGAAACAGCATGATTGGGTTAGGAATAATTTGCATAGGATGAGTTCAGTGGTGAGATTCTTGAAACTACACATCTACCTTGTTTTAGTCCTATTTTCAAAATTTTGGCATTGTGAGATTTTATTTACTGTGTGAACCTAAAGTTACTGTTTAAGTACATGCCACGCAACTCTGTGTTATTAAGAAGCACTGTCTCAGAAGCTATGTGTAAATTTAATATTAAGGCACTAAAGACCAAGCATAGGTACATACCTGTAGTCCCAGCTACATGGGAAGCTGAGGTGGGAGGATTGCTTGAGCCCAGGAGTTCAAGACCACCTTGGGCAACATAGTGAGACCTTGTCTACAAAAATAAAAGAAGCTGAGCATGGTGGCTTGATCCTGTGGTTTCAGCTACTCCCTTGAGCCCAGGATGTCAGGGCTGCAGTGAGCCATGATCTGTGCTACTGTACTCCAGCCCGGGCGACGGAACAAGACCCTGTCTCAAAAAAAAAAAAAAAAACTTTTTTAAGTTAAGGCATTAAAATATTTGTCACAAATCTCAAGATTTCTACTTGACATAGAAGCCATGAGAGAAATAAACATTGTAATGACATATATCGTTGAACTAGGTGTGATGTTAGCTGTTGATGCTGTAATTGCTGAACTTAAAAAGCAGTCTAAACCTGTGACCACCCCTGAAGAAATTGCACAGGTAAGGACTTAACACGTTATATGTTTTTTAAAGAAAATTTAATGGCATGTGTGATTTTTTTTTTTTCCTTGATCACACCAATGTCAGAATAACAATACTACCCAATCATCAATATTACAATCATTGTTTCTTACTGCTAAAACCTTTGAAAAGAATTATGACCATAATGGTTGTCATTTAGTTCTGCATGTGGTTGTCATTTTAGTTCTACATGGCTGTAAAATGCATTCGTATGATTGTGAAAATGTTCTTAGCCATTGTCAAAGGTGCATAAGTTTTGTCAGTTTGTAATGAAGTCAGCATTTTTAAACTTTTTGTTACAAGAATAGTTTTATATATCATATTCTTCAAAACAATGTAGTCAAATGATGAATCGGAAAAGAGCAAAGAACCAGTACTTCATGAAAACTACCATAACGTAAATTCCCCTTCTCTCCCCTGGATGGAAATATCAATTTGGAAGTTACTAGGAAAAGGTAAGGGAACTGACTGAGGGCACTAGCCTTACCTTTTAATTTCGAAGAGTAACTTGATTATTTCAGGTTGCTACGATTTCTGCAAATGGAGACAAAGAAATTGGCAATATCATCTCTGATGCAATGAAAAAGGTTGGAAGAAAGGGTGTCATCACAGTAAAGGCAAGTGTGTTTATTTTTAAAGATAATTTTAGTTATCTGATGATCAAAAGTTTGAATTATCTGATGATCAAAACTGAATTTTCCAAACAGAAAAATTCTGTGTTTTAAAAACAGCTTTTTTATTCCTTCATATGTAGTCTCAGCACATGTATAAAGTACTTACTGTGTTTTATGTGAATTAGCCTTTGCTCCATGAAATGAATCCATCCTAACTTAAATGATTATTCACATAAGCACTTTTGGG
The DNA here is from genome assembly GCF_028878055.3 of Symphalangus syndactylus. NCBI lineage: Eukaryota > Metazoa > Chordata > Mammalia > Primates > Hylobatidae > Symphalangus > Symphalangus syndactylus. The sequence goes on along the minus strand of NC_072430.2, from coordinate 101,663,191 downwards.
ATTTTTTTGCAGAAGTGCAATTGGATGTCCTGGGCTTTTTCATACTCTACATCTCTTATGGCTACGATGTTTTTATTAATTTGGCCTGTAATTCCATGTTTTGTGTTCAATGAAATCTATATACCTAATTCTTTGACTTTTCATAGGATGGAAAAACACTGAATGATGAATTAGAAATTATTGAAGGCATGAAGTTTGATCGAGGCTATATTTCTCCATACTTTATTAATACATCAAAAGGTAAGAACAAATCAATAACTGAATTATTATTTTTAGACAGAGTCTCATTCTCTGTTGCCCAGGCTGGAGTGCAGTGGCATGATGCGGTGGCGCATTGCTCACTGCAACCTCCGCCTCCCAGGTTGAAGTGATTCTCTTGCCTCAGTCTCCCAAGTAGCTGGGATTACAGTCACACGCCACCATGCCAGGCTGATTTTTGTATTTTTAGTAGAGATGGGGTTTCACCATGTTGGCCAGGCTGGTCTCTTAACTCCTGACCTTAGGTGATCCATCCACCTTGGCCTCCCAAAGTGCTGGGATTACAGGTGTGAGGCACTGTGCCTGGCCAATTTTTGAATTTTTAATAGAGACAAGGTTTAGCCATGTTGGCCAAGCTGGTTTTGAATTCCTGGCCTCAAGTCATCTGCCTGCTTTGGCCTCCTGAAATTTTTAAAATATACTTTCCTAATGTGTGTCAAACTATAGGTATTAGTTGGTGTCATCCTCTAAAAAATAAATGTATATATTCCAAAAGTTAATGCATATGAGAAATGAAGGAGGAAAACAAACTCACTGGTCAATTTTAAAGTGTATTGGAACCTTGGTTTAGCTTTTCATCTAAATGTATTGCAGTCATTTTTTGTATATTTTTGAAATCTTCATTATTTTTACAGGTCAGAAATGTGAATTCCAGGATGCCTATGTTCTGTTGAGTGAAAAGAAAATTTCTAGTGTCCAGTCCATTGTACCTGCTCTTGAAATTGCCAATGCTCACCGTAAGCCTTTGGTCATAATCGCTGAAGATGTTGATGGAGAAGCTCTAAGTACACTCGTCTTGAATAGGTAATAGGCAGTGGTATTTGATTATTTATATTTCTGGGTGAAAGACAGAATTATTTGTATTGCTGTTTGCAGTCTCCATCATGTGTACCTCCACATTTGATCCAGTTGGGTTTGTATCTAGAATTGTAATTGTGTAAATCGGGTGTGCTCTATGTATCCTTATGGTTGTGTTTTTGAAAGGGACCCCAAAGTCTTTACTATTTTGATTAGCTTTCTCATAGAATAGACTAATTTAGCATATGGGTACCTCTCTGTATTTTGCAAGTGTTTTGAAGGCACGTGACTGAATCTTGTAATTTTTTTTTTTTTTTTTTTTTTTTTTTTTTGAGACAGAGTCTTACTCCCTGGCCCAGGCTGGAGTGCAGTGGCATAATCTTGGCTCACTACAATCTCCATCTCCTGGATTCAAGCATTTCTGCCTCAGCCTCCCAAGCAGCTGGGACTACAGGTGTGCGCCACCACACCTGACTAATTTTTGTATTTTCAGTAGAGATGGGGTTTCACCATATTGGCCAAGCTGGTCTCAAACTCCTGACCTCGTGATCCGCCCGCCTCATCCTCCGAAAGTGCTGGGATTACAGGTGTGAGCCACCGCGCTCGGCCTTGTAATTTTTTTTTTTTTTTTTTTTTTTTTTTGGAGACAGTCTCTGTCACCAAGGCCGGAGTGCAGTAGTGCAGTGGCTCAATCTTGGCTCAAGCCTCCTGGGTTCAAGTGTCAGTCTTGTTTTTTTTTTTTTTTTTTTTTTTTTTTTTAAAGGTTTTTCTGTTTAAAAATATGTATATTTTCAGAATATTATTTTGCATAGAAAAGGGAAGTAAACAACTAACTTCCAGATAACTCAGAGCCAGGCATGGTGGCTCACAGCTATAATCCCAGCACTTGGGGAGGCACAGGTGGGTGGATCACCTGAGATCAGGAGTTCGAGACCAGCCTGGCCAACATAGTAAAACCCCGTCTCTACTAAAAATATAAAAATTAGCAGAGCATGGTAGCGTGCGCCTGTAATCCCAGCTACTCAGAGGCTGAGGCAGGAGTATCACATGAATCCGGGAGGCGGAAGTTGCAGTGATCCGAGATTGTGCCACTGCACCCCAGCCTGGGCAACAAAACGAGACTCTGTCTCTAAATAAATAACTCAGATGTAAGTGTATTTCACCATTGAATATTTTTATTTATTTTGAGAGATAGACTCTGTCACCCAGGTTGGGCTGCGGCAGCACGATCATAGCTCACTGCAGCCTTGAACTCTTGGGGTCAAGCAATCCTCCTGCCTCAGCTTCCCAAGTAGCTGGGACTACACACTTGCACAAGCACACTTGGCTGATCTTTTAATTTTTTTGTAGAGACGAGGTCTCAATATGTTGCCTAGGCTAGTCTTAAACTGTTGGTGCTAGTCTTAAACTGTTGGTGAATCTTAAGTGATTCTCCCACCTCAGCCTCCCAAAGTGCTGGGATTACAGGCATGAGCCACTACACTTGGCTGTGATCAAGTATTTAGTCTGTTGTTAAATGTTTACTAAATAGTCTGAAGTAGAGAAAATAGCACCCAATCTAAAATAAGGTGGGGTCTAATCACTTATTTAAATCTACACTTTAAGCTATAGTTTACTATTAGTTTAAACTTTAAGACAGGTAATGTTCATGCTGCAGACAGTCTAAGGGCATTATTAACATGTTTGTTCTTATCTGAGAATTGAAGTATGTCAGAAGCAAGACTTTTCTTTCCATTTCGTTATAGTAGAAATGCATACATTAACAGGTATGTTTTAGATATTACACGTTTTGATCTGACCCAAAAGCTCTAATAAGCTTCCTTACCCTGAAATGTTTTTCTTAGCTTGGATTTGTTTTTTTGGAGGGATTAAGAAAAGACTTGGCTGGCCAGAAAAGACTTGCCTGGGCGCGGTGACTCATGCCTGTAATCCCAGCACTTTGGGAGGCCGAGGCAGGTGGATCACGAGGTCAGGAGATCGAGACCATCCTGGCTAATACGGTGAAACTCCGTCTCTACTAAAAATACAAAAAAATTAGCTGGGCGTGGTGGCGGGCTGAGGCAGGAGAATGGCATAAACCCGGGAGGCAGAGGTTGCAGTGAGCCGAGATCTCGCCACTGCACTCTAGCCTGGGCGACGAGCAAGACTCTGTCTCAACAACAAAAAAAAGAGACTTGAAGACTTGAGGCCAGAAAAAAACAAGCCTACAGAATTTTCATTAAGCCATTTTACTGCTAGTTGAAAAGTGGGATATCCAGTTTACATAGCATATAGCATATTCCTCTGATTTTTGTTTGGGTCCTTAATAAAATAGACCAGCTGTCTTGAAGTTTGAACATTCCTTCTGTTTCACAATCTGCTCTCAAATGGACATTTGATTGCACATTACAAGTATTCATTTACCTGGTAAAAATTTCAGGTGAGCTTAACAATACTGTCAGCTTTTTGTATAACATTTATAAAAGAAGTGAATTCAGAACAGTGCTCATTCAAAACTCAGCATTAATATATGGAGTAGATGTTTATTAAATGACCCTCAGATGTAATATTTAGTAATTATTGTTTTTCTACCATTCATAATAGTTATCACTGTATCCTATAACTTACTGTGATGTGATTTTTGCTGCTCGGCCTCCTGAGTAGCAGGGATTACAGGTGCCCACTACCACATTTGGCTGATTTTTGTTATTTTTAGTAGAGACAGGGTTTCACCATCTTGGCCAGGCTGGTCTTGAACTCCTGACCTCGTGATCCACCTGCCTCGGCCTTGCAAAATGCTGGGATTACAGGCCTGAGTCACAATGCCCGGCCAGGCCAACAGTTTATTAAGAAGGTAAACAGATATGGACAAGTATAATTAATAGAAAATAGCCTTAACTGTCTCAGATATTTCCTGTCTTAATTTGATCAAAAATTGCTAGGAAGCAAAAAAAAAAAAGAAAGCAAAACCAAACCAGATTACTTAGGGAGTCCTAAGTAATCTAGTAACAGCTTGAGGGGAATTAAACAGATAGGCATTTTTATTTCATTTAAATCTTACTATCAACTATTCTTAACAGGCTAAAGGTTGGTCTTCAGGTTGTGGCAGTCAAGGCTCCAGGGTTTGGTGACAATAGAAAGAACCAGCTTAAAGATATGGCTATTGCTACTGGTGGTGCAGTAAGTAAAATAAATGTGATAATTGTTTGCTGAATGTTTATACTTGTCTGGAATTTATAGATAGTTTAACATTTTTCACAATTAGATACCACAGGTGTCTGTTTCTTTTGGCTCTTTGGAAGGTAGGGGTTGGATTAAATTCCCTTTAATTTGCCACGAGTCTGGCCTAAGAATGAGCTTATTGACTGTTCTATATTGACTAAATCTTATTGACTGAATAAGGGGTTTCCTTTTTGTTTTTTTTGGGTTTTTTTTTGGAGACAGGTTGTCTTGATCTGTCTTGACTATCTTGATCTATATTGACTGTTCTTATTGACTATATCTGTGGGGTTTCCTTTTTTTTGAGACAGGGTGTCTTGATGTGTCACCCAGGCTGGAATGCAGTGGCGCAATCTTGGCTTACTGCAACCTCCACCTCCTGGGTTCAAGCAATCCTCCCGTCTCAGCCTCCCAAGTAGCTGGGACTACAGGTGCAGTACCATGTCCAGCTAATTTTTTTACTTTTAGTAGTGATGGGTCTCACTATATTGCCTAGGCTTCTGAAACTCCTGGACTCAAGCAATATGCCTGCCTCCGCCTCCCAAAGTCCTGGGGTTACAGGCATGAGCTACCGAGCTCAGTTTTGAGGTAGCTCAGTTTTGAAAGGTAGAAGTGTATGCTACAAGTGATGTAGGACTTGAGAGTCAAGGCCTATGGTCTTATCCTGGCTCTACCAGTAAGTGTGACCTTGGATGTTTTTTTCCTCAAGTAAGGCTGATAATAATTACCAGAGTTGTGAGAATTAAGTTGGAAATGCAGTGAAAGACTATACTCAAGTCTTGTTCTGGACTAACAGTGATCTTAAAATCTCTCAAAGAAATAAAGTATTTCGATGATTCTCTTGCATGGTATATTAATAAACTTGGTATAATGGCATAAACCGTAACCTACAACGGATTTATGTTTAACTCTTTTTGTAGGTATTTGGAGAAGAGGGGTTGACTCTGAATCTTGAAGACGTTCAGCCTCATGACTTAGGAAAAGTTGGAGAGGTCATTGTGACCAAAGATGATGCCATGCTCTTAAAAGGAAAAGGTGACAAGGCTCAAATTGAAAAACGTATTCAAGAAATCATTGAGCAGTTAGATGTCACAACTAGTGAATATGAAAAGGAAAAACTGAATGAACGGCTTGCAAAACTTTCAGATGGAGTAGCTGTGCTGAAGGTAAGATTCATTATTATGAATAAGTTTCTTGGGTTCTGAGTCCAAGAATGATTTTGCTTCTATAGTATTCCCCAGTAGTACCATGGAACTAAACAAGTATTTGAGGAATTAACTTCATAGTGGAATTTTGTTTTGTTTTGAGCTCTCCGTCACCCAGGCTGGGATGCAGTGGTGTGATCTCGGGGCACTGCAACCTCCGCCTCCTGGGTTCAAGCGAATCTTCTGCCTCCGCCTCCCAAGTAGCTGGGATTACAGGCACTTGCCACCATGCCTGGCTAATTTTGTATTTTTAGTGGAGACAGGGCTTCACCATGTTGGCCAGGCTGGTCTCAAACTCCTGACCTCAAGGGATCCACTCACCTCAGCCTCCCAAAGTGCTAGGATTACAGGTGTGAGCCACCACACCCACCCCAGGATTGCTTAAGTAAACTGCTTTTAAATGACTTGGCAATTAGCATCTTGAATGAAGAGGCCATACTAACTGGAATTCTTTTCATCTTTAGGTTGGTGGGACAAGTGATGTTGAAGTGAATGAAAAGAAAGACAGAGTTACAGATGCCCTTAATGCTACGAGAGCTGCTGTAGAAGAAGGCATTGTTTTGGGAGGGGGTTGTGCCCTGCTTCGATGCATTCCAGCCTTGGACTCACTGACTCCAGCTAATGAAGATCAAAAAATTGGTAAAAAGTTACCTTTTAAATGAGTTTGTGGCCTGATTTTAGTTTTTCTGTTAGAATAATAATGTTGCAGTCCCCTAAATGGAATAGCACATCCATTTCCTGAATAACAGAAGTAGAATAGTGCTAATGTCAGAGCTAAACATGCATCACATCTTTTTCAGAGGAAATGATTTGATCTGTAGTAGGATTGGGATTTCCCTACATCAATATCCTCACAAATTATAAATGTGTTACAATATTTACAAATCAAAGTATTAAAATTTTGCTGAAATTTCTCTGTAGGTATAGAAATTATTAAAAGAACACTCAAAATTCCAGCAATGACCATTGCTAAGAATGCAGGTGTTGAAGGATCTTTGATAGTTGAGAAAATTATGCAAAGTTCCTCAGAAGTTGGTTATGATGCTATGGTTGGAGATTTTGTGAATATGGTGGAAAAAGGAATTATTGACCCAACAAAGGTAAATGGTTGAACACTTTCTAAAAATTCTTTTGTTGTTCATTTTGTTAATGTATCCCCACATCCCAAATCTTTGATTTTGTCACCAGAAAAATAGTCTAATAGCAGTAGCAACAGCAATAGCACTTGTGCCCATCAACAATTCTCATGTACATTTCCAGCACCTAGATATTTAATACTCCACTAAAAGGAAGCAGGATCCCTTGAGTAGCAGTTGAGTTCATGCCTGCAGGCAGGAAAAAATCAGGATGGATCTGGAACACCCTGTTCCTGCCTGGCAGTGAGAATACTTTACAAGATACCCAAAACAGGGTTGTGTTTTGTTTTTAAGACAGTCGCTCTGTCGCCCAGGCTGGAGTGCAGGCAGTGACAACCTCCACCTCCTGGGTTCAAGCGATTCTCCTGCCTCAGCCTCCCGAGTAGCTGGGATTACAGGCATGCACCACCATGCCTGGCTAATTTTTGTATTTTTAGTAGAGACGGAGGTCTCACCATGTTGGCCAGGCTGGTTTCGAACTCCTAACCTCAAGTCATCTACCTGCCTCAGCCTCCCAAAGTGCTGGGATTACAGGTGTGAGCCAGCACGCCCAGAGAGAAATTTTCAGTAAGTCTTGCTCATATTTTACTAAGGGAAAACTAATGTTTAATTAAATTTTTTTCTAGGTTGTGAGAACTGCTTTATTGGATGCTGCTGGTGTGGCCTCTCTGTTAACTACAGCAGAAGTTGTAGTCACAGAAATTCCTAAAGAAGAGAAGGACCCTGGAATGGGTGCAATGGGTGGAATGGGAGGTGGTATGGGAGGTGGCATGTTCTAACTCCTAGACTAGTGCTTTACCTTTATTAATGAACTGTGACAGGAAGCCCAAGGCAGTGTTCCTCACCAATAACTTCAGAGAAGTCAGTTGGAGAAAATGAAGAAAAAGGCTGGCTGAAAATCACTATAACCATCAGTTACTGGTTTCAGTTGACAAAATACATAATGGTTTACTGCTGTCATTGTCCATGCCTACAGATAATTTATTTTGTATTTTTGAATAAAAAACATTTGTACATTCCTGATACTGGGTACAAGAGCCATGTACCAATGTACTGCTTTCAACTTAAATCACTGAGGCATTTTTACTACTATTCTGTTAAAATCAGGATTTTAGTGCTTGCCACCACCAGATGAGAAGTTAAGCAGCCTTTCTGTGGAGAGTGAGAATAATTGTGTACAAAGTAGAGAAATATCCAATTATGTGACAACCTTTGTGTAATAAAAATTTGTTTAAAGTTAATAATTGTGTTAGCCTTTCCATGATTAGAACATACTGAAAATTGAAAGCCAGTTGAAGGGGCAGGCTGGCGTGTGTGTAAAGCATTATCCTACCTATGGTGTTTTCGTGTTTCTCTTTGTTGCAGACTGAACTACATTATTCCATTGATAATGGGGAAAGACAGTTTCTATTTTCCCCAGTGCAAGGATGTAATCTCTCTTGGAGCTGTAAAATCTGGGAGGTTAGAAGGTTAACTCCAGCTCCTCAGCGTGGCCTTTGGGCTGCTGCTGCAAACGAGGCATTGAGGCAAATATTTCTGCTGTCCTTACCTTGGACAGAAGTAGAGGGGAAAAATAAAGTCCATCATCACATGAAAAGTCAGTCACTTGAAATCCTGTACCTAGAATACCTTTGGTTTTGCTAATTTGGTTGTGTTTGGGGTACAAAAAAAAAGGATCTATTTGATAGCACAACGGGGTGACTATAGTCAATAATAATTGTATATTTAAAAATAAAAGAATGGGCCGGGCGCGGTGGCTCACGCCTGTAATCCCAGCACTTTGGGAGGCCGAGGCGGGCGGATCACGAGGTCAGGAGATCGAGACTATCCTGGCTAACACGGTGAAACCCCATCTCTACTAAAAATACAAAAAATTAGCCGGGCGAGGTGGCAGGCGCCTGTAGTCCCAGCTACGCCGGAGGCTGAGGCAGGAGAATGGCGTGAACCCCGGGGGGCGGAGCCTGCAGTGAGCGGAGATCGCGCCACTGCACTCCAGCCTGAGTGAAAGAGCGAGACTCCGTCTCAAATAAAAAATGTAATTGGATTGTAACAAAGGATAAATGGTTGAGGGGCTAATACCCCATTCTCCATGATATGATTATTCACACTGCATGCATACATCAAGACGTCTCGTACTCCAGAAATAAATACACCTGCTATGTACCCAAAGAAATTTAAAAAAGGAGGATTGGTCAGCAAATGAGAGGGGATTAAATAAAAGGCATGTTAACTGAAGAAATCTTGTCTAGAATGTAGTTTGGGCTGTAAAAGTGGCAAGCAAGCAAACTCGAGTAAAAGAAATCTAGAGATAATTTACATCTTCAGAGGCCGGCCGGGTGCGGGGGCTCCCGCCTGTAATCCCAGCACTTTGGGAGGCCGAGGTGGGCGAATCGCGAGGTCAGGAGATCTAGACTCCTGGCTAACACGGTGAAACCCCGTCTCTACTAAAAAATACAAAAAATTAGCTGGGCCTGGTGGCGGCCGCCTGTAGTCCCAGCTGAGGCTGAGGCATGAGAATGGCGTGAACTCAGGATGCGGAGCTTGCAGTGAGCCGAGATCACGCCACTGCACTCCAACCTGGGCGACAGAGCGAGACTCCAGCTCAAAAAAAAAAAAAAAAAAAAAAAAAAGCGAGAAAACACCAATTGGCGGATGACGCCGGTGCAGCGAGGGGGCCCGGAGGCCCTGGGTTGGAGAACCGTGGTGGCTTCCGCGGAGGTTTCGGCAGTGGCATCCGGGGCCGGGGTCGCGGCCGCGGACGGGGTCGGGGCCGAGGCCGCGGAGCTCGCGGAGGCAAGGCCGAGGATAAGGAGTGGATGCCCGTCACCAAGTTGGGCCGCTTGGTCAAGGACATGAAGATCAAGTCCCTGGAGGAGATCTATCTCTTCTCCCTGCCCATTAAGGAATCAGAGATCATTGACTTTTTCCTGGGGGCCTCTCTCAAGGATGAGGTTTTGAAGATTATGCCAGTGCAGAAGCAGACCCGTGCCGGCCAGCGCACCAGGTTCAAGGCATTTGTTGCTATCGGGGACTACAATGGCCACGTCGGTCTGGGTGTTAAGTGCTCCAAGGAGGTGGCCACCGCCATCCGTGGGGCCATCATCCTGGCCAAGTTCTCCATTGTCCCCGTGCGCAGAGGCTACTGGGGGAACAAGATCGGCAAGCCCCACACCGTCCCTTGCAAGGTGACAGGCTGCTGTGGCTCTGTGCTGGTGTGCCTCATCCCTGCACCCAGGGGCACTGGCATCGTCTCCGCACCTGTGCCTAAGAAGCTGCTCATGATGGCTGGTATCGATGACTGCTACACCTCAGCCAGGGGCTGCACTGCCACCCTGGGCAACTTCACCAAGGCCACCTTTGATGCCATTTCTAAGACCTACAGCTACCTGACCCCCGACCTCTGGAAGGAGACTGTATTTACCAAGTCTCCCTATCAGGAATTCACTGACCACCTCCTCGTCAAGACCCACACCAGAGTCTCCGTGCAGCGGACCCAGGCTCCAGCTGTGGCTACAACAGGGTTTTTATACAAGAAAAATAAAGTGAATTAAGGGTGAAAAAAAAAAAAAAGACCAACTAGTTTATTAGAAGAACAAGTAAGGAGTAAGAAACACCTGGACTTAGTTCGTATTAGAGCAGGGAGAGTGACAAGAGACTCTAGAGATTAACAGGAGAGGAAAAATAAACCAAGTGTTGCTATGCGTTAGACATCAGGATAGGTAATTTTAACCCTCAATGTTAGGTTTGGGACTATTAAACCTATGCTACATTTATATAAACTGAGACTCTGAAAGTCTAACTGCCAACCGGGCCCAGTGGCTCATGCTTGTAATCCCAGCACTTTGGGAGGCTGAGGCAGACAGATCACTTGAGGTCAGAAGTTCAAGACCAGCCCGACCAACATGGTGAAACCCCGACTCTACTAAAAATACAAAAAATTAGCTGGGCATGATGACAGGCACCTGTAATCCCAGCTACTTGGGAGGCTGAGGCAGGAGAATCGCTTGAACCCAGGAGGCAGAGGTTGCAGTGAGCCGAGATCGCACCACTGCACTCCAGCCTGGGCGACAGAATCTCAAAAAAATAAAACAAAACAAAACAAAACAAAAAACAGTGATAGTAAGGACATAGGACTTAGGAATTCAGGTTTTTGGTCTAGTTCTGGTTTCACCAGTAAGTGTGACCTTGGGTGCTTCTCAAGCTAAGAAAGGAAAACGGAATTTCCCAATTCCTCTGGCTGCAGCTTCAGGTTTCTTGCAACAATTGCCTAGATCCTGCTTAGCTTGTTCTTAGGTTGAGATCTTAAGTGTTTAAATAAAAAACTGGTTCAAATTTGGGTCTACCACTTAACAGCTCTGAGACTGTGGAAGTTACTTAGACTTTTTGAGATGGAGTCTCACTGTCACCCACGCTGGAGCGCAGTGGTGCGATCTCGTGATCCTCAGCCACCCAAAGTGCTGGGATTACAGGTGTGAGCCACCACCCCTGGCCCAGTCTGATTTTCAAACAGTTAAATGCGGACCGTCAATGTTGGAGTAAGAAAAGTACAGTGTAGTTTGTCACACGGAAAATACTCAGTCTGAATAGTTTGAATTTAGTAACCTTAAATGAAATCTTTGACTTTGTCACTAAAAAAATGGTCTAATAGTAGTAGTAGCAACAGTAGCACTTGTGCCCATCAATAATTCTTTTTTTTTCTTTTTCTTTTTTTTGAGACAGAGTCTCCCTCTGTCGCCCAGGCTGTAGTGCAGTGGCACAATCTCAGCTCACTGCAAGCTCCACCTCCCGGGTTCACGCCATTCTCCTGCCTCAGCCTCCCAAGTAGCTGGGACTACAGGTGCCTGCCACCACACCTGGCTAATTTTTTTGTATTTTTAGTAGAGACGGGGTTTTACCGTGTTAGCCAGGATGGTCTCAATCTCCTGTCCTTGTGATCTGCCCGCCTCAGCCTCCCAAAGTGCTGGGATTACAGACGTGAGCCACCGCGCCCGGCCCATATATTTAATTTTCTCAGCAAGGCCATTTTTACTTTCTGCAGAAAGGGTACACTCGCCAGCAGTTTTGCCACGAGAGTACACCGAACAAAAGAGACGGGGTCATTTATAACCTGGTGCATCCACCCTACTGCTGTGTCCGGTTTCCATTCACTGGAATGGGACCTCACATTCTCTATTTGTCCCGATTGGCTAGCAGCTTAGAACTTTTCAAAAGAGGCAAAGACAGAGAACACAGGCAGGAGGAAGTAATTTGCGGGATGCTGAGAAAGGTTAAAAAAAACACCTCCAAATAAGGAAGAGGAACAGGCTATGACCTAATGCTTGCTTGGACCAGTATAAGCATGCCAGGGCAAATATTTAGGCTAAATTGTGGGTGCTAAGAACACAAAGTACATTGATTTCTTTTTTTTTTTTTTTTTTTTGAGACGGAGTCTCGCTCTGTCGCCCAGGCTGGAGTGCAGTGGCGCAATCTCGGCTCACTACAAGTTCCGCCTCCCGGGTTCACGCCATTCTCCTGCCTCAGCCTCTCCGAGTAGCTGGGACTACAGGCGCCTGCCACCACGCCCGGCTAATTTTTTGTATTTTTTAGTAGAGACGGGGTTTCACCGTGGTCTCGATCTCCTGACCTCGTGATCCACCCGCCTCAGCCTCCCAAAGTGCTGGGATTACAAGCGTGAGCCACCGCGCCCGGCTATTGATTTCTTTATTATGGCTAGCAGATATTTAAGAATGTTAGCACAGGTCTTTGAATAAATTTTGCTTCTAGAAGAAGTTGCTATTTCTTCTTAATTAGACAGGTAGGAAAGTCTCTTTGAAGAGGAACCTCTACTTCACTTTTTGTTTTGTTTTGTTTTGTTTTGAGACGGAGTCTCTGTTACCCAGGCTGGAGTGCAACGGCTTGATCTCAGCTCACTGCAACCTCTGCCTCCCCAGTTCAAGTGATTCTCCTGCTTCAGCCTCCAGAATAGCTGGGACTACAGGCACCCGCCACCATGTCCAGCTAATTTTTGTATGTTTAGTAGAGACGAGGTTTCACCATGTTGGCCAGGCTGGTCTTGAACTCCTGACCTCAAGTGATCCACCCGCCTCGGCCTCCCAAAGTGTTGGGATTACAGACGTGAGCCACCACACCCGGCTTTTTGCAATCATCTGAGGTCAAGAGTTCGAGACCAGCCTGACCAATATGGCGAAACCCCATCTCTACTACAAATACAAAAATTAGCAGGGTGTGGTGGCTTGCGCCTGTAGTCCCAGCTACTCAGGAGGCTGAGGCAGGAGAATTGCTTGAACCTGTGGGGGTAGAGGTTGCAGTGAGCCGAGATAGCACCACTGCACTCCAGCCTGGGTGACAGAGTGAGACTCTGGCCCCCCCACCACCAAAAAAGAAGAGCCTGCCCAAGGGGTTTACTGGGCAAAGTTAGTACGTTTTGAGTATCAATAACAAATCATTATGGTTACTTAGAACAAAGCAAAGTGTTCATAATGATACTTAAAAGAGGAAAGTGAATATATAGAAAAAGTTCTAACATAAACTGGTGAACATTATGTTTCTAATAAGCAGGAGTGTTGCTAGGCGCGGTGGCTCACAGCTGTAATCCCAGCACTTTGGGAGGTCAAGGCAGGCAGATCACCTGAGGTTGGGAGTCGAGATCAGCCTGACCAACATGGAGAAACCCCCGTCTCTACTAAAAATACAAAATTAGCAGGGCATGGTGGTGCATGCCTGTAATCCCAGCTACTCGGGAGGCTGAGGCAGGAGAATCGCTTGAACCTGGGAGGCAGAGGTTGCAGTGAGCCAAGATCATGCCTTTGCACTCCAGCCTGGGCAACAAGAGCGAAACTCTGTCTAAAAAAAATAAATAAAATAAGCAGGAGTGCTGACATACATGTCTGCTGACAAAGCATAGATTATATTCTTGTTTCTATATGTGTAAACAGGAAGGAGTGAAATAAAACTGGTAAGAATCATGGCCAGGTGCAGTGGCTCACGCCTGTAATCCCAGCACTTTGGGAGGCCAACGTGAGTAGATCACCTGAGGTCAGGAGTTCAGGACCAGCCTGGCCAACATGGTGAAACCCCATCTCTACTAAAAATATAAAAATTAGCAGGGCATGGTGGTGCGTGCCTGTAGTCCCAGCTACTCAGGAGGCTGAGGCAGGAGAATTGCTTGAACCCAGGGGGCGGAGGTTATCCAAATTCTCCAGAAATATTGAACTTTCCAGGGAACTAAATTTTTGAGAGGAACTCATGAATATTAATAAATTCATGAGATAGACATAACTTTCTATATAATTTTCAGCATTTTGTCTTGTAAATAGTTTCCATTTATGAAACTTATATCTACGTTAATAGACAAATCAGGTCAATATACCATAAATAACAAGAGTTAGGTACCTAACAACTTAAAAGAGTACTTCATTTCCGGGAAAGGTATCAATTCTCTAAACATTAACATCTCTGAAACACAAAGGACATAAGAACATCATAATCTAACAAGTAAAGCTTTGTTATAAAAAACAAACAAAAAAGGAACTTATCCTAAGGGTAAAGGCTCAGCATCACACTGACCTGTGCAACCAAGCAGGTTACACATTAACAGTAACCCAGATCCTGCAACTGTAGTTGGATTAAGATGGTGCCTCTTCTTGAGTCTAGTTAATATCCTGAATGACCAGAAAGGTATAAAAACGACCCTAGAAAGGCAACATTAATTCTCCTCCTAGGGTCTGGTGGAGTCTCCCCATCTTGCATCCCCCTGTCTGCAAGCCATCTACCTCTGCCCACCTGGGAATGAGGGGTGAGGAGGACTTGGGGGCTGGGTGGACTCCTGTCAGTTGGTGAAGCCCTGTGGCAGGAAGGTCTATGTCGACATAGAGCATACCTTTCTTCAGCCACTGACTGCATGTGAATGACAATGAAATAGCTGGAGTCAACTGCCATCAGAAGCTATCAGTGATGAAGGGACTGAGCTACACAGACTAGGTAGGATCTGTATCGGATACGGTCACGACTCTTAGTGGGAACTGGGCAAGACAGAGAAGTTTGTGGTCTTGTTGCTGACTTACCGAAATATCTTGGGCTCTGCTTTTCAACTAGTTCCTCTGCTGGAATCAAAGGTTGGGAGTAGGAGACAATATCCCATGCTGACAAGGGCTTGCCCTTTATCTTGGGCACCTCATTGCTTTCAGCCTGTGCCCTTTCTCCACCTTTGCCCTCCCAGTGGTTGATATGTGGGAAGCCCATCTCAATTTGTCTCGAACCAACAATGAGGGTCTAGTCTCTGCCATGACAGTGGGATCTGAGGCCTTTCCTTAGCCAGTCTGGTGCCTGCCCCACACTGTACCAGACACTGAACTCCTGGACCCCCTCCTCCTTCCCTTTGTTACCCCTTTCCTCCAGCTCACTTAGCCCGGTGCTGTATCCAGCACCAAAAAAAACCTAAGTGTTTGTCCTCTGCTGGGTTTGGGGACACAAGGAAGCCTTGGGGTCTGGAAAAAGGCTGCTCTTATCTAGAGTTTACCCACAGGCCAGGGGGCTGCCATTCTCTTCACAGATACCCCTGCAAGAGGAATTTCTTTTGGGGCACGGAAGTGAGGACTTCATTTCAACAGAGGCTAGTGATGGTGGGGGCATGGACTTTTTTTTTTTTTTTTTTTTTGAGACACTCTGTTGCCCAGGCTGCAGTGCAGTGGTGCAATCTTGGCTCCCTGCAACCTTGACCTCGTGGGATCAAGCAATCCTCCCACCTCAGCCTCCTGAGTAGCTGGGACCAAAGACATGCACCACTCTGCCTGGCAAATGACTTTTTGTAACATGTTAGGAGTTAATGTTGCAAAGTTTACCTCTTCACTTTCTGAAGACACGTGAATATAGGACCAATGTATTTGTGACAAGCAAATGCACTAATAGAGAAGGGCCATCTGCCCCTGCCCCAGCTCAGATAGAGGTGCTGAGCCCATCACAGTTATTACATGTCTTAAGTTTTATTCAGTTATAGCTCTTTTCCCTTTGCTGATGATTGAATTTACAAAAGAAAGTAGGCAGCTCAGAAGGCCCTGGAAGTGAGGAGGAGGGGCAAGGATCACCGTTGACTAGTTAGGGAGGATGAGGGTTGTTTTTTGCCAAAAGCCTAAGTAGAGTAATCTGGATTATCTGGCACCCTCCTGGATGGAACCCTAGAGTTCCTCCTGTGTGAAAGGGTCCCTGGATTTTCCCCAGCCCCCACCCGTCTCTACCTTCAGCCATGTTGATAGCAGAGAAGGTAAGAACTTACAACCTGTTTCTCACTGGAGAGCGAAACTGGTCATCTGGCTTATGTTCATAGTACATTATCTTTACTATGTGTCAGGATATCACACTTAAAAAAGGCCACACACAAAAAATGTAAAATACTTTAACAAGCTTGTATTATAATATTAATATTATTGAGAGTATCTGCTTTCTGGGCTGATGTGATTCATTCATTATTCCAGTCTGGCTTTAGTCCTTTGTAATTTGTAGTAATTATGCTTTTCTTTCTTTCTTTTTTTTTTTTTTGAGACGGAGTCTTGCTCTGTCACCCAGGCTGGAGTGCAGTGGCACCATCTCAGCTCACTGCAACCTCCGCCTCCCGGGTTCAAGCGATTCTCCTGCCTCAGCCTCCTGAGTAGCTAGGATTACAGGCCCCCACCACCATGCCTGGCTATTTTTGTATTTTTAGTAGAGATGGGGTTTCACCATGTTGGCCAGATTGGTCTCAAGCTCATGACCTCAGGTGATCCACCTGCTGCAGCCTCCCAAAGTGCTGGGATTATGGGCGTGAGCCACCGTGTCTGCCCACGCTTTTCTTAATACAAAAAGAGAAAGTATAAAAATAAAAACTTGAGGCCGGGTGCTGTGGCTCACACCTGTAATCCCAGCACTTTGGGAGGCTGAGATGGGCGGATCACAAGGTCAGGAGTTCAAGACCCGCCTGACCAACGTGGTGAAACCCCATCTCTACTAAAAACACAAAAAAATTAGCTGGGCATGGTGGCGGGCACCTGTAATCCCAGCTACTGGTGAGGCAGGAGAATCGCTTGAACCCGCGAGGCGGAGGTCGCAGTGAGCCGAGATTGCGCCACTGCACTCCTGCCTGGGCGACAGAGTGACTCTGCCTCAAAAAAAAAAAAAAAAAAAAATTTACTCTCACTAGCCCTTTCTCAGGAAGCCACTAGTGGATTTGCCCCAGCATTTTGAGAGAGCACATCAAAATAAGAGGAAGCCAAAAATTCAGGAAATAGCAGGTCCCAAAAAGGAGAGAGGGGAAGGGAAGTCCCAGGATGATTGCAAGAAAGCCCTGCAATTATAGCTGTGCAACATCCTGGAGGGCAACCAGTTCAGATTGGGGCAGAAGGGCGGCTGCAAGTAGCCACTGATACCAGACTAAAAGTGAATTCAACACTAGATGTCTGTTATCTCACATAACCAGAAGTGCAAAGTTGGCAACTACAGGGATGGTTCATTCACCCTTAATGATGTTAGAATTCTGAGTTGGCATCTCTGAATTATCTTGGCTCTTCCTCATAGCGAAAAGATGGCAGACGTAGCTACAAACTTCATGTTCTCAAATCAGGTAAAAATAAGGAGAATTTCTCTTCGAAGGATCCTCCCACAAAGAGAAAAATCTTATCTAACAGCCCCATCCCATCAGTCTTCCCCTCAGACTCCACTGGCCAGATGCCATTTTCAAAAAGTTTATAAACATGGTATTGTTTTTCCCCTTATTATATGTAAAGCATAGATGCCAAGTTTCAAGTCTACAATGCCTCTAAGAGTTCTACTTTATCTACTGTTCACTGCAAATCCTGCCCTTAGGTCAAAACAAGCTTGATGTTGCTTTGTAACACATACCACAAATCCTACCCCTTAGTTGCCTAAGGTATATAAGCCCTGGGACCATGATGATCCACCAGGGGATCCACCATCTTATCTTGCAGCCACCCTGAAACATGGCTTCTGCTCCTGTGTGTAGGTCCCTATTAAATGTTTCTTTCTGAGAAACTGGATTTGTCCACCTTTCTTCCTTCCGCCCCTCAGTTTCCTCAGCTTTTGTGGCTAGGTTTGCATAGACCTGCCCACTACAGAATCAGAAGTCATGGCCTCAAGACTGTTGGGCTAGATAAAGCAAACGAGAGCACAGATATTAGAGCCAGAATGTGTGCGGTTTTCATCCTGTCTTTACCAGTCACTGTGACCTTAGGAAAGTTACTTAACCTCTCTTTATAAAACTTTTTGTATGTAAAATGAGGATAATAGTGTCTACCTCAAAAAGTTATGATGATTAAATGTTTACAAAGCATTTTAAACTGCCTGGCATCTAGTGCTACGTAAGTGTGCAAAACAAAATAATTTTGTTAAATGCCTAAAAACTTGAGCCTTGAAAACTGAGGTGGTCAATTCCATGAAATTCCAGAGGTCTATATATCAGGATCTCATGAACTCTTTCTCTTATAAACAGGGGAGGAAAAATAAAAGGAGAATATCATAAAATTGCCCTCAGAAAAACTCCTGACCAGGTCTATCTCCTTGGAGGGTCTGAGCTTAGAATGCTGTTACGCAGAATCAGATGAACTCGATATATAAACTCTGACACTCTAAACTTGGCCTTAAGTACCTGCAAAGACCCAGGATCCATTTGTTAACACTCAGATGATCACTGTGTTTGTTGTATAAAGGGAACATTGGAGTTAACTATTAGAACACTACTAGAACCATTTTTGTTTGTCTCTTTTTCGAGATACAGTCTCATTCTGTTGCCCGGGCTGAGGCGCAGTGGCATGATCACGGGTCGCTGCAGCCTAGACCTCCTAGGCTCAAGCTATCCTCCTGCCTCAGCCTCCGGAGTAGCGGAGACTATAGGCACATACCACCACACCTGGATAATTTCAGTACTAATTTCTAGAATTTGAGAGAAACAGGCAACTGAGTTTAGCCCCAAGTTTACAACTTCCTTAAAATTTAGCATAAACCAATGAGCATCCTCACAAAGGGGAAATCAACATTGAGTTTTTGTATTTTTTTGTAGAGACGGGGCTTCGTCTTATTGCCAGTCTGGTCTCAAATTCCTGGGCTCAAGCAATCCACCCACTTCAGCCTCCTAAAGTGCTGGGAATACAGGTGTGAGCCACTGTACCTGGCTGGCATTTGTAAAAGGAGTGATAAAGTATGGGTTCCTATTTCCATCAAAAGAGAATACAGGCATGACATGGTGGCTATGGCCTGCCAATTCCAACACTTTGGGAGGCTGAGGCAGGAGGAGCGCTCGAGCCCAGAAGTTTGAGACCAGCCTGGGCAACAAAGGGAGCCCTGTCTCTAAAAATAAATAAATAAATAAATAAATAAATTTTTAAAAAAGAGAATGCAGTATATGGAGAGAATAAAATGTCTGAGTCTTATTTTTAAAAAGCTTTAAATGACTTTGCCATTTTAAAAAAACTTTGTGGCCAGGTGCAGTAGCTCACGCCTGTAATCCCAACACTCTGGGAGGCCAAGGCCGGCAGATCATTTAAGGTCAGGAGTTCAAGACCAGCCTGGGAAACATGGTGAAACCCTATCTCCACTAAAAAATACAAAAATTAGCCGGATGTGGTGGTGTGCGCCAGTAGTCTCCAGCTACTTGAGAGGCTGAGGCAGGAGAATCGCTTGAACCTGGGAGGTGGAGGTTGCAATGAGCCAAGATCGTGCCACTGCACTCCAGCCTGGACAACAGAGTGAGACTCTGTCTCAAAAAAACAAAAAACAAAACAAAACAACAAAAAAAAAGGTTTTTTTTGTTTGTTTTTTTGAGACGGAATCTTGCTGTGTCGCCAGGCTGGAATACAGTGATGTGATGTCCGCTCACTGCAACCTCCGCCTCCTGGGTTCAAGTGATTCTCCTGCCTCAGCCTCCCGAGTAGCTGGGACTACAGGCGCACGCCACCACACCCAGCTAATTTTTGTGTTTTTAGTAGAGACAGGGTTTCACCATGTTGGCCAGGATGGTCTCAATCTCTTGACCTCGTGATCCGCCTGCCTCAGCCTCCCAAAGTGCTGGGATTACAGGCGTGAGCCAGCATGCCCGGCCAAAAAAAAAAAAAACTTTGTTATTTAAAAAGCTACACTGGCCAGGGACAGTGGCTCACGCCTGTAATGCCAGCACTTACGAAGGCTGAGGCAGGCAGATCACCTGAGGTTGGGAGTTCGAGGCCAGCCTCATCAACACAGAGAAACCCCGTTTCTACTAAAAATACAAAATTAGACAGGTGTGGTGGTGCATGCCTGTAATCCAAGCTACTCAGGAGGCTGAGGCAGGAGAATTGCTTGAATGTGGGAGGCAGAGGATGCGGTGAGCTGAGATCGCGTCATTGCACTCCAGCCTGGGCAACAAAAGCGAAATTCCGTCTCAAGAAAAAAATAAATAAATAAAGGTATATAACTATATGCAAACTACTTATGCTCTTGGCAAATACCTCATCTGTAAGTGGAAAGATACTGCTTACCTTGTGTGAAAGCACAACCTGGCTCCTCATGAGTAGAGGCTGGTATGAATCCTTCATCACTCTATACCCAGTGTCTGAGAAAAAGCAGGTGCTCAAAACAGATTTATTAAACAAATCAATATATATACATATATATATACTTATGTAGAGAACTAATTACTGAGGTCCCTTGTTGATCTGAGGAAACAAAGTTAATAGCACTATCACTGGAAGTTTAATGCCAGAGGGTTGTTGGTACGTAGTGAAAGGAGGACAGGAGATCAATGACTGGTTAAAAGAAAACTGAATTTTGCTTATATTTGTTAAAGTCTGTTTCTTCATAGAAATAGATATTTTAGATATCTTCATAGATATTTTTAAGACATGAAATGCTGTAACACTTTACTATGTCTATGCAAATACACATTTAAACAATATAGGAAGATTTCAATAACCAAACTAACTGTACAAAAAATAAACAAATTAACTTTATTACATTGCTACTTCAACTTCAGTCCTTACATTGATTTGTTTTTTAAAAAATATCAGTTTGAAACACATTACTGAAAGTGAGTATACACAATAAATAGAAAATAGGGATGCATAGTGCTGGAGACATTCAACCAACTTATCTTCATCTGTTGCCTACTGTTGTAGACAAAATTTGACACACAATTAGCATTATTGAAAGAGCAGCCAAACTACCTCGGAGAAAGTGGCAAACTACTGGAAAAGTAGCTTAAAGCTCTGGACCACTCACCAAAAAAAAAAAAAGAAGAAAATATACTGTTTATCTGGGAGCTAGCCTCATTATGGCACTGAATTTATCTACTAGTCATAAGAACAATTTTTAAAATATCAAAAGTCCCAGGGAACCTTCACTAACAGTCTTTGTTTTTGTTTTTGGAGACAGAGTCTCCCTCTGTTGCCCAGGCTGCAGTGCGGCAGGGCGATCTTGGCTCACTGCAACCTCCGCCTCCCGGGTTCAAGCGATTCTTATGCCTCAGTCTCCCAAGTAACTGGGATTACAGGTGTGTGCCACCATGCCCAGCTAATTTTTTTATTTTTAATAGAGATGGGGTTTCGCCACGTTGGCCAGGCTGGTCTCGAACTACTGACCTCAACTGATCTGCCCACCTCAGCTTCCCAAAGTGCTGGGATTACAGGTGTGAGCCACTGCGCCCAGCCCAAAGTTTTTACTTTAAATATATGATTACTCAAATATCCTAAGCCATATGGCAGGCCCTATAACAATAAGTTACAAATAGTCTGAATTTAATAACTTAAGTGTGATATGGTTAATATAATACATACTGTGTGAATATCTTAACTAACCTCTTTCAGGTAAGGTGATAATTAAAAGGTTTAAATTTATAGTTTCAACTTCTGCTCAGAAGAATCATGCCAGTATTCTAGCAATGGTGATGACATCCCATTATTGTAATGCAGAACATGATAATGTCCATATTATTTTGAATTATACTTGATTGAAGAAATAATTCTACGTACAAGTGAGTCTATATTCTATGTGCAAATTTTCAGTGGTGCAGGTTTATAACCAAAGCTGCGTTTAACAAATGCTTTCTGGCTTCTGAAAACATGTCATGAAAATACTTCCTAAAAGTGAACAAACTAAAGTCAGAAGCAGGTGGCACCAAGTTCTTTTTTGCCTTTATGTGTGATGGACTTCATGAAGCATTAACTCCCGAGGTATATTTGTTTCTGGACCATACAGCTTACATGCTCTTCTTTCAAAGGCAGCTACCATCTGCTTCACAACTTCATCAAAAAACAATGTGGCAAGCTGAGAATGTAGAAGTGATCGAAATTCAAAAGAAATCTGTAGGAAAATATTGAAAATTATTTTAGAAAAAATTATTTTTTGCTTTATTTTTGGTTTTCCTGGAGAGGGACTCTCGCTTTGTTGCTCAGGCTGGAGTGCAGTGGCACAATCGCAGCTCACTGCAGCCTCAATTTCCTGGGCTCAAGCAATCCTCCTACCTCTGTCTCCCAAGTAGTTGATATTACAGGCACATGCCACCACACATGGCTAATTTGTGTGTGTGTGTGTGTGTGTGTGTGTGTGTGTATGTGTGTATATATACATATATATATATATATATATATATATATTTTTTTTTTTTTTGGTAGAGAAGGGGTTTTGCCATGTTGCCCAGGCTGATCTCAAACTCCTGGGCTAATGCAATTCTGCCCACTTCAGCATCCCAAAGTGTTGGGATTATGGGCATAAGCCACTGTACCTGGCCAGAAAGATTTTTTTTAAACTAAATCTCCACTTAGGACAGTGGTGTTCACACTATGAACTGGGTATCTAAGGTAGAATTGTGTGGATGTATGTAGGTGGGATTTTTAGCACCCCTCGAAAGAGGGAATCTTCTTTTACTGCAACAAGCACAATTGCTGGCACAATAAGCTTACATAAACAAGGCCAATGAAATCTCATTTCAAGGGAAAAAGTCTGTTTCTTAGTAAGAGAAGACTGGAAAAAACCTTTGCTGAATACATTAATCACTATGCCTTCTTATTAATGTGCCCCTTTTAGATCCATCCTATCCCACAAAAGGAAATAAGGAAGGAAAGTGATCCTTCTCATAGGTATCACTGAGAAGCACCAGCAGGAAGAGGAGGCTGGAAGTGTGCATGCACATGTGTGCCCAACCCACAGGGCAGATGGTGTAAGTGGTTTAATCTTTCTTTTTGATACAGAGCCTTGCTCTGTCACCCAGGCTAGATGGAGTGCAATAGCCCAATCTTGGCTCAACTGCAACCTCCACCTTCCAGGTTCAAGCGATTCTCCTGACTCAGCTTCCAGAGTAGCTGGGACCACAGGCGCCTGCCACCACGTCCAGTTACTTTTTGTATTTTTAGTAGAGATGGGGTTTCACCATGTTGGCCAGGCTGGTCTCAAACTCCTGACCTCAGGTAATCCACCCACCTAGGCCTTGCAAAGTGTTGGGATTACAGGCATGAGCCACTGCGCCCGGCCACGTGGTTCAATCTTAACGTAGCCAATGATTTGGACAAGCTTGTCCAATCCACCTTATTTTGTAGTTGTTGTTTTGTTTTGTTTTAGGCTTTGAACAGCCTGAAGCCATGGGTTTTAGTTTCTGTCTCTAGTGGTAAGTGGAAAAGAGGGATGAGGAAGAGGCTTTACTGGCCCAACCAGAAACAGAAACTAAGAACCCATGACTGTATTCTCTCCCTTGGATACCCTTTTAGAACTTTATTTATACCCTCTCATTGTTCCATATAGAATTCAAGACAACTGGTTTGAGAACTGTGTTTTAGGGACCAAATATCCTCTAAATATTAAAATGTTTACCTTTCATTATGAAATAATTTCATTTTTGTAAAAAAAAAAAAACTACAAAATAATACAAAGAATTCCCATGTACCCATTACTCATATTTCCCTATTTTAATGTCTTCAATAACCATACTGCAATTCTCAAAATCAGGAAATTAACAGAGGGAGTTACTACTACTAGATAACAATGCTATTATCAAATTTATATAGATCTTATTCAAATTTTCCCAATTGTCCTTTTTTTTTTTTTTTTGAGACAGTGTCTCACTCTGTCACCCAGGTTGGAGTGCAGTGGTACGATCTCAGATCACTGCAACGTCTGCTTCCTGGGTTCAAGTGATTCTCCTGCTTCAGCCTCTCAAGTACCTAGGACTACAGGCACGCACCACCACACCCGGCTAATTTTTGTATTTTTAGTAGAGATAGGGTTTCACCATGTTGGCCAGGCTGGTCTCAAACTCCTGACCTCAAGTGATCTGCCCGCCTCGGCCTCCCAAAGTGCTAGGATTACAGGTGTGAGCCACTGTGCTTGGCCCCAATTGTCCTATTAATGTCTATAATGCTGTAATGAAAATTACTCAACAGCTGAGAACAGCACACGATAATTTAGTCAAAATTGCCACCATTTCTTAAAATTCAATGCCCGAGTTGCATGTACAGAGAACAACTCCCATATTACCTGTTGGCAAAGAAAAAGCCACAAATTGCTTTAAGTTTTCTATAACTACGATTATATGAAAAAGAAAGTTACTAGGCCGGGTGCGGTGGCTCATGCCTGTAATCCCAGCACTTTGGGAGGCCGAGGTAGGCAGATGTCCTGAGACCAGGATTTCGAGACCAGCATGGGAAAGATGGCAAAACCCCATCCCTACATAAAATAAAAAAATAAGCCTGTGTGGTGGTGCATTCCTGTAGTCCCAGCTACTTGGGAGGCTGAGGTGGGAGGATCACTTGAGCCAGGGAAGCAGAGGTTGCAGTGAGTCAATATCACAGCACTGCACTCCAACCTGGGTGACAGAGTAGGGCCCCATCTCAAAAATAAAAAATAAAAAAGTTACAAGACTCTAGATTTAAAAAAATGAAAAAAATCTAGTATCTTATTTCTGCATCTTTTATTTTTAAATTTTTTGAGACAGTTCTCACTCTGTTGCCCAGGATGGAGTGCAGTGATGTGATCATAGTTCACTGCAAGCTCGAACCCTTGGACTCAAGTCATCTGCTCGTTAGCCTTCTCAGCAGCTAGGACTACTGGTGGGCACCACTACACAAGGATAATTTTATTTTTATTTGTTTTGAGACAGTTTTGCTCTTGTTGCCCAGGCTGGAGTGCAATGGCACGATCTCGGCTCACTGCAACCTCTGACTCCCAGGTTCAAGCGATTCTCCTGTCTCAGCCTCCCGAGTAGCTGGGATTACAGGCACATGCCACCACACTCAGCTAATTTTTGTATTTTTACTAAAGACGGGGTTTCATGATATTGGTCAGGCTGGTCTCGAACTCCTGACCTCAGGTGATCCGCCCGCCTCAGCCTCCCAAAGTGCTAGGATTACAGGCGTGAGGCCACCCCACCCAGCCGGTAATTTTATTTTTAGTAGAGACAAAGTCTTGCTATGTTCCCCAGGCTGGTCTCAAACTCCTGGTCTCAAGTGATCCACCTGCCTCAGCCTCCCAAAGTGCTGGGGTTCCAGGCATGGGCTACTGCACCCAGCCTGTTTCTGCATCTTATATGCAATGTCTTCTTTCATTTGGTGTTGATTTAAAACTATTATTAAGTTCAAAACTGTTATTAAGCTGGCATGTGTCTTATAATCTACAGATTTGTAAAAAACAGAGAATGAAGGAATATTCAAGGTTGCAAGAAATAGAATAAAAAAGAAATGTTCATTAGTTTTTATGCAAAAAAGGTATTCAATATAACTATGGCCTCTGTGTTCTAAAAAATGATTACTTTTTACCAATTTTACCTCATAAGTGGAACAAATCAAGGGCTTTATGAGACTTACTGAAAAATCCAAGGTACAAGTTCTTGGGTAGCCAGGAAGACCTGGGCTAAAACGCCAAATAGTCTCCAAATGATTGAAAAGTCTCCCATCAGTACAAGATGCCTAGAACAAACAGAAAACATAAAACCACAGTTAAATACCTTTGCTACTGGACATAATCTAAGAATCTACTATGATTGAGGCTGATTTCTTTCATAAGTAATAATTTTTGTAGGTCAGACCACAGGAGATAAAGATATCTAATTTTTAGCTTGGTACTAGGAAGTAATGTCTTGCCAATATTAGCCTTTTTTTTTTTTCCTGCAGGGATCCCCAAGATTGCCAGTTGTTTTCTCTTCCATTGCTAACACCTGCTTTGCTACTTAGCTTTCCTTCCTCCAGCAGCAAAACAGGGAGCTTCTTGGAAGCTTATTTCCAGCTCTGCCACATGTAAGTGACCATGAACAAGTTAAATCCCCATACCCTATTTCCTTAATCTGTAAAATAATACCTACTTTATATCATGAGATTGCTGAAATGTTAATAAGGTACCTGGTACATATTTATCTCCTACTCAAAGACTGTTCTCTTATTAATCACGTATAGTCTTTCCTTCACTCTTTGCTCCTTATTCCTAGAGGCCTCTATCTAGTTTTCCTAAATGTGTAGTCCTGGCCCTTAGCCCTGATCCATTTCTTTCTGATTTTTTCAATGCACATGTATATTTTATATTCAGTATGCACACAATCACAATACTTAACCATACTATGTGCAGTGCATCTTGGTAGTTCCTATTTTGTATCATTAAAAAAATACTTATTGTGGCTGGATATGGTGGCTCATACCTGTAATCCCATCACTTTGGGAGGTTAGGGGATCACTTGAACCCAGGAGTTCGAGGCTGCAGTAAGCTATGATTATGCCACTGCACTCCAGCCTGGGCAACAGAACGAGATTCCCTGTTTCTTCGAAAAAAATTTAAAAATTAGCCAGGTGTAGTAATGCATGCCAGTAGTCCCAAGTACCCAGGAGGCTGAGGTGAGGGGACTGCTTGAGCCCAGGAGACTGAGGCAGCAGTGAGCTATAATTACGCCACTGAACTCCAGCCTGGGTGACAGAGCGAGACACTGTCTAAAAAATAAAAATAAAATAAAATAAAAAAAATTTATTGAGATCCATGAAAGAGATGCCATCTGCAATGTGAAAATGGTAACCAGAACCATAGTTACTAGTTCATCGTTAGGACTGATTATGCTCGTTATGACCCTGAGAGATGCTCAGCTTTTTATTTTTATTTTCATTTTTTCCCACCTCAGCCTCCCAAGTAGCTGGGACCACAGGCGTGTGACACCATGCCCAGCTAATTATTTTATTTTTTGTAGAGCTGTGTTCTCCCTGTGTTGCCCAGGCTGGTAATGAACTCCTGGGCTCAAGCGAACCTCCTGCCTTGGCCTCCCAAAGTGCTGGGATTACAGCAGGTGTGAACCACCTCATCCGCACAAATAATCTAGAGCATTCCTGAAGTGCACAAGTAATTTTTAAGAGCATCAAGAGTCTATAATAAAATCTTGTTATTTCAGTTGCCCAACTTTAGGATAATACATTCTGCCCTTCTTTACAATCATTTAAGAAGCTTACAGGAAATTTAACACTAAAGGATAAACAGGTTTTGGGAGTACTCACTGTAACATAGCACCTTCCTCTGACTTTTTTTTTTTTTTTTTTTTTGAGACGGAGTCTCACTCTGTCACCCAGGCTGGAGTGCAGTGGCGCGATCTCGGCTCACTGCAAGCTCCGCCTCCCGGGTCCACGCCATTCTCCTACCTCAGCCTCCCAAATAGCTGGGACTACAGGTGCCCACCACCACGCCCGGCTAATTCTTTTTTGTATTTTTACTAGAGACGGGGTTTCACCATGTTAGCCAGGATAGTCTCGATCTCCTGACCTCGTGATCCCTCCACCTTGGCTTCCCAAAGTGTTGGGATTACAGGTGTAAGCCACCACACCCGGCCTCCTCTGACTACTTTTATACAAAATCTGGCAGTATTTCACTCACTCCAATTATCTAGCCCAAGGATGCATGGATTTTTACTGTTATGTTTTGACACGAACAGTTTGCCAAAGACCTCATTTCTAAGAGCAGAGATACTGAACAGGAGAAGCTGTCATAATGATGACCTACTACTGACTGTTCTGAGTGAACTGATTTAGACCATTATATAAAGTAATCCATACAAAATGTTTGTATCATGAAGCAGGCAGTAAAAGTCATTGAACTGTTGCCTCTCTGAAAATGTTCAAGGGCTTCTGGCCATTAAAGATTAGTGTAGACTAGAATTACTGACATATGAAGTGACAGGCATGTTTTGGTCAGCTAATAATTCACAGAACTGTCACATGGCTTCTGCTCTTCCCTTATAATAATTTTTACTGTATTGGGTAAAAAAAAAATAATAATTTTTACTGTGTTGTCTATTGGGTATTAAAATCCAGAACCTGGCCGAGCATGGTGGCTCATGCCTGTAATATCAGCACTTTGGGAGGCCAAGGCGGGCATATCACCTGAGGTCGGGAGTTCGAGACCAGCCTGACCAACAGGGAGAAACCCCATCTCTACTAAAAATACAAAATTAGCTGGGCGTGGTGGCACATGCCTGTAATCCCAGCTACTCGGGAGGCTGAGGCAGGAGAATCGCTTGAACCCAGGAGGCAGAGGTTGTGCTGAGCTGAGATTGCGCCATTGCACTCCAGCCTGGACAACAAGAGCGAAACTCCATCTTAATCAATCAAATCCAGAACCCGGGCAACAAGAGTGAAACTCCATCTTAATCAATCAATCAAATCCAGAACCTGGGCAACAAGAGCGAAACTCCATCTAAATAAATAAATAAATAAAATCCAGAACTCAGGCCAGGCGTGGTGGCTCATTCCTGTAATCCCAGTATTTTGGGATGCCGGGGCGGGCAGATCACCTGAGGTCAGGAGTTCAAGACCAGCCTGACCAACATGGAGAAACCCTGTTTCTACTAAAAATACAAAAATTAGCTCGGTGTAGTGGCACGTGCCTATAATCCCAGCTACTCAGGAGGCTGAGGCAGGAGAATCACTTGAACCCAGGAGGCGGAAGATGCAGTGAGCCAGGATCATGCCATTGCACTCCAGCCTGGGCAACAAGAGTGAAACTCAGTCTCCAAAAAAAAAAAAAAAAAAAAAAATCTGGAAACTGAACCCAGGAACAACTGAAAGTTGAGCATATATTCTCAAATACGTCTTTAAAAAACAAACTAGCATTATTATGTGAGGCAACTTATAATGAAAAAATAGGCGGAAGGAGAGTGGGAAAAAAAAAAGAAAAAATAGTTTTGGAGTCAGACACATGCAAGTGTGAATTTGCCCAAGGTTCTTAATCTCCTTAAGCTTCATAAAATTGAGATAGCTATGATCATCTAATGCCGGTTATTATGAAGATTACTTTTTTTCTAATACAGTTTATCCCTCCCTTAGCAGTGCTTAAAGTTACTCTAAGATTATTACGAATGTCTCTGAATCTGCAATAATCCAAAAATACAGGTAGTGAAAGCTTCATAAGTAAGGAGCCCTCATGACTCCCATCATCATAGTATTGCTGTTGAGGATACAGAGATGAAAAAGACAGGGGCTCCTTCCCTCAAGTACCACAGTCTTGTCAAGGAGAAATCCTGTTGAAGAAATATATTACAGAGTGATAAGAGAAAGCATGAAGAAAGCACAGGAGAATCACCAAGGTAGTGCTACTGATCAATATGAAAGGAAAGAGAGAAAATGACCCCAGATGGTCAGAATTTGAAGGAATATCAAGAAGGTAAGTGCATTACAGATAGAAGAATAAGCAATATGCAAAGGCACACGGCTGTGGAATAGTGCTGTACTGTGCATTCATGGAACTTTTAAGACATATGGTATTAGCTGAACATTAAGTATAGTATTACGTGGGAGGAGGGAGCAGGGAAGTAAATGGGTCAAAATGCAATGATAAAGAGATTTACTTTATCCTGTGTGGTTTTGTTTTTGTTTTGTGTTTGTTTGTTTGTTTTGAGATGGAATTTCACTCATTGTCCAGGCTGGAGTGCAATGGCGCGATCTCGGCTCACTGCAACCTCTGCCTCCTGGGTTCAAGTGATTCTTCTGCCTCAGCCTCCCGAGTAGCTGGGATTATAGGTACTCACCACCATGCCTGGCTAAGTTTTCTATTTTTAGTAGAGATGGGGTTTCACCGTGTTGGTCAGGCTGGTCTCAAACTCCTGACCTAAGGTGATCCAGCCATCTCGGCCTCAGCCTCCCGAAGTGCTGGGATTACAGGTGTTAGCCACCATATCCAGCCTGTTTGTTTGTTTCTTAGAGATGGAGTCTTACTTGCTATGTTGCCCAGGCTGGAATGCAGTAGCTATTCACAGGCATGATCACTGTACATTACAACCTCAAACTCCCAGGCTCAAGCAATCCTTCTGCTTCAGCCTCCTGAGTAGCTGGGATTACAGGTGCATGCTACCAAACCTATCTTATCCTGTAGGTTTTAAGAAGGCAGGAAAGAGAGGCTGGGCCTGGTGGCTCATGGCTGTAATCCCAGCACTTTGGGAGGCCAAGGTAGACAGATCACCTGAGGTCAGGAGTTCAAGACCAGTGTGGCCAATATGGAGAAACCCCGTCTCTACTAAAAATACAAAAAAATTAGCCAAGCGTGGTGGCACACGCCTATAATCCCAGCTACTTGGGAGGCTGGGGCAGGAGAATCACTTGAATCCGGGAGGCAGAGGTTGCAGTGAGCTGTGCTCGTGCTACTGTACTGCAACCTGGACAACAGAGCAAGACTCCGTCTCAAAGGAAAAAAAAAAGGCGGCAGGGAAGAGAAGAAAGGTAGAGAGTGAGGAAGAAATGAGATTTATTTAGAGTTCTTTTAGTTAGAAGCAGCATAATATATATACTAAGATTTAAGTTGTGGATGGGCGCGGTGATTCACGCCTGTAATCCCAGCACTTTGGGAGGCTGAGGCGGGCAGACCATGAGGTCAGGAGATCGAGACCATCCTGGTTAACACGGTGAAACCGTGTCTCTACTAAAAATACAAAAAATTAGCCAGGCTTGGCAGTGGGAGCCTGTAGTCCCAGCTACTCGGGAGGCTGAGGCAGGAGAATGGTGTGAACCCAGGAGGCGGAGCTTGCAGTGAGCCGAGATGGCACCACTGGAAGTGCCACTGCACTCCAGCATGGGCAACAGAGTGAGACTCCATCTCAAAAAAAAAAAAAAAAAAAGATTTAAGTTCTAAGGGACTGAATGGTAAACTGAGCTCAGGAAATAGAAAAAAAAAATTAAGATTATAGAAATATTCACTGGTGTCAGACAGCTGGAGTCTTGGCTCTGTGACCTTGGGCAAGTTTTCTATCTCTTCTAAGCCTCACTTTGCTCAACTCTAAAATAAATAATAACTCTTGAACCTCAAAGGGCTTTTGTGAAAATTTTAGTAATTCAAGTAAAGCAGTAAAATGGGCTCAATAAATGTTAGCTATTATGAGAGACAGTAGTTTAAAAACTCTAAAACAATGAGGTAAGCAGGTGAAAACATTTGTAATAATAGCAAAATCCTAGTCCACAGCATTTTAAGTGGAATTAAAGTTTTAAGAGTAAGAATAGGGCAGATAGGGTCTTAGCTTCACTGAACAGTGACAATGTTCTCTTTCTTTCTAGCTGCACCAGAAAGAGCACATCTGAGCGCTGCACCCCCTTCAATGCCTAACAAAGAGCTGACTAAGGTATTTGGCTCTGGTCACTTACCAAGAAATGATATCATATTAAATCCTGTGGGCAAAAAATAGCTCAGTTTTAAAAATCTTTGGCCACTCCAAAATGGGAATGCAAAAGAAATATGCATTATCCCATGGAATTCTGCCTTTTTGTTTTTAAGGTTGGTACCCTTTTCTACATGTGTGTCCTCCTCTGACAAGCATAAGATGATGAATATAATGTAAGAGTAGTTGGCATTTCAGTACCTGGTACTTGGCAGGATAATCTCAACAATGTTTATATATACTTTTTTTTTTTTTTTTTTTTTTTTTGAGACAGAGTTTCATTCTTGTTGCCCAGGCTGGAGTGCACTGGCACGATCTCAGCTCACTGCAACCTCTGCCTCCTGGGTTCAAGTGATTCTCCTGCCTCAGCCTCTTGAGTAGCTGAAATTACAGGTGCTTACCACCACGTCGGCTAATTTTTTTGTATTTTTAGTAGAGATGGGGTTTCACCATGTTGGCCAGGCTAGTCTCAAACTCCTGACCTCAGGTGACCCACCCACCTCAGCCTCCCAAAGTGCTGGGATTACGGGCGTGAGCCACTGCGCCCCCCAATATTTTTATATTTTTTCTTCTCATTTTTATTTAATTTTTTTTGAGACACGGACTCACTCTGTTGCCCAGGCTGAAGTGCAGTGGCACTATCTCAGCACCGCTGCAACCTCTGCCTCCAGGTTCAAGTGATTCTCCTGCCTCAGCCTCCTGAGTAGCTGGGATTACAGGCATGCACCACTACGCCCAGCTAATTTTTGTATTTTTAGTAGAGATGAGGTTTCACCATGTTGGTCAGGCTGGTCTTGAACTCCTGACCTCGTAATCCACCCGCCTTGGCCTCCCAAAGTGCTGGGATTAAAGGCGTGGGCCACAGCGCCATGCCTATATCTTTTCTACCTTTCTTTATCCTCTCACCACTTTAATTTTTTTCCTTCCTTCTTCCCCACCATTCCTTCTTTAATTTAAAAAACTATATATTTAGTAAACAAATTTACTCTTCCCCCAATAATAAAGTATTTAATTCGTATTTTAAAACAGTTGAAAAATTAAATTAAAACATTTCACACTTGGGTGGCGCAAGTGATCTATCCTGTGGGTCAGTCAGTAGTCCTCAATACAACGGAAAAAAAAAGGGAAAAGTTTCCCATTCCCATATTATATTCAAACTTCTATTTGGAAAGAATAATGCTAACACTGTATAAAGTAACACAGGAGATATAATAAATTTTTTACCCTCCTCCTGTTAGGTTAAATAAGTTTTTTTAGGCTATTACATTTTAACTCATTTGACAAAGTTAATATATGGAAGAATATTTAAAAACAACAAAAAACAAAACCGTTACCTTTACTAAATGAGGTTTCACCAAGGTTACTACTGATGTATAGCGCTCCAACACAGGTGGAAATCCAATTTCTAATCTTGTTTTACAATACCCAGATCTCTTTGATATAACATCTGATTTTTTGCACCAAGGAACAAAATGCTTGTAATCCTCCACTCCCGATACTACATCATACATTTCCTGCATTGAATATCTTTAAAAAATAAAAATAAAAAAGAGGTGTTAACTCCATCTAGTTATATAATATATGCATACTTTAAAGTGAACATGTATAAAACTTACTGTGTATGATAAATAAATCATTCAGCACATATGTTAAACCACATTCTGGAATCAATGATCTCAAAGCAACATAGAAAATAAAAGGTCTCCAAATAAATACATAGATGGTATGGCAGAGATCACAATTTGGCATCTCACAGGTTGAATCTGATATAAAGAGGTAATTTTTTTTTTTTTTTTTTTTTGAGACGGAGTCTCATTCTGTTACCCAGGCTAGAGTGCAGTGGTACGATCTCGGCTCACTGCAACCTCCGCCTCCCGGGTTCAAGCAATTCTCCTGCCTCAGCCTCCGGAGTAGTTGGGACTACAGGCACGTGCCACCACGGTCAGCTAATTTTTTGTACTTTTAATAGAGACGGGGTTTCACTGTGTTAGCCAGGACGGTCTTGATCTCCTGACCTGGTGATCCGCCCGCCTCGGCCTCCCAAAGTGCTGGGATTACAGGCATGAGCCACCGCGCCCGGCCTAAAGAGGTAGTTTTTAAACTTTTAGTAGCCAGCGTTTAAAAATTGAGAGTATGGCCAGGTGTGGTGGCCTGTAATCTCAGCACTTAGGGAAGCTGAGGTGGGTAGATCACCTGAGGTCAGGAGTTTGAGACCAGCCTGGCCGACATGGTAAAACCCCGTCTCTACTAAAAATACAAAAATTAGCCAGGTGTGGTGGCACATGCTTGTAATTCCAGCTACTTGGGAGGCTGAGACATGAGATTTGCTTGAACCCAGGAGACAGAGGTTGCAGTGAGCGAAGATCATGCCACAGCCTGGGCTACAGAGGGAGATCCTGTACACCACCATCTCTCTCTCTCTCTCTCTCTCTCTCTCTGTTGTGTCACCTTCAGACCAATGTGATTAACATTCTGAAGACTAAGTAATTACAGAGGTCAAAAGTTGGATGTAGCCTGGGTTTCTGAGTCACTACTTGGACTACAGTAGATGGCACACCCATCTGAACTCTACATGAGAAAAAAAAATAAACTCTTAGGTGTTATCTATATGGCTGTTAGCATCACCTTAACTAATACAGAGACTAGCTAGTAATAAAGGTGAACTTAGTGAACAATGCTGTTAAGTCTTTTACTACAGAAAAATAGGGAGAACAAAAGCAAATGAGTAAAATTAACGAAATGCACTTTCACAAAGCTTCACGGCCAGTTGGGAATTAAGAGCCATTTGTAGAAATTCCCCTATGGAGGGATGGTGTATTTCCAGTTTAGCAGAACTGTAGTGTCTTTACAGTACAACTGCTCTATTTACCCAATCTATTATTGGGGGAAGAGTAAATTTGTTTACTAAATATATAGTTTTTTGAATTAAAGAAGGAATGGTGGGGAAGAAGGAAGGAAAAAAATTAAAGTGGTGAGAGGATAGAGAAAGGTAAAGGTGAGAGGATAGAGAAAGGTGTGGCTCACACCTTTAATCCTAGCACTTTGGGAGGCCAAGGCAGGTGGATTACGAGGTCAGGAGTTCAAGACCAGCCTGACCAACATGGTGAAACCCCTTTACATCTGCTCTATTTACCCCTAGATCAGGGGCCACACGTGGCCCATCACCTGTTTTTGTAAACAAAGTTTTACTGGAATGTGGCCACACCCATTTATTTACATACTATCTATGTCTGCCTTTGGACTATAATGAAGGAGCTGAGCAGTCCCTATGGCCCACAAAACGTAATATAGTTACTATCTGTCCCTTTACAGAAAATTTTTACCAAAGGCTCTAGATGAGGAGCCTTAGTATGTATGTACTTATCTATGTATATCTATACATGAGGAAGCTATGTAAACATATAGCCCAATGTATCAGTAATGTTGCTAATATAGAAAAGAACAATGTACAAAAAATGTAGGTCATAAATAATTTTCTTTACATGTCAAAGATATAAGTCTATACTAAAGAGTTACCATATAATTATATTCATTCAACAAATATTTATAAAATAGCAATAGCTATGAAAAAGGCCAACCTAGGTCAGGAGCAGTGGCTCATGCCTGTAATCCCAGCACTTTGGGAGGCCAAGGCAGGTGGATCATGAGGTCAGGAGGTTGAGACCAGCCTGGCCAACATAGTGAAACCCTGTTTCTACTAAAAATACAAAAATTAGCCAGGCATGGTGGCATGCGCCTGCCAGTCAGGAGGCTGAGGCAGGAGAATCGCTTGAATCTGGGAGACGAAGGTTGCAGTGAGCCAAGATTGCACCACTGCACTCAAGTGTGAGACTCCATCTCAAAAGAAAGGAAAAAAAAAAAAGAAAAACGCCAACCTAGAAAAAAGAGAGCTTAGTCTGTAAGAAGATAATCCAGAGAGAAAGAGGCACGACACGATACCCCACGGAAAATTGTGAACATGCTCTTTTAGTAGAATTCTTATTATATACAAACCCTAAAATTCTTCTCTCTGAATATTCTTTCCTTTTGTTTATTAATGGTGCAGTGATTTTGAAGAAAGTTCGTGCACATATCTCCTTAGGCAAAATTGAGGTATGTAGTGGAAGAGTTCTGCTCATCAGTATACCACAGGAAGCTAAATATCTGAAAAGACAAAAATCACCTCATTTAGAGTGACGGTAAAAATTAAGAGGAAGCACAAATTATAGAGACTATAAAGTAATTATCACACTTTGGAAGGCTCTGCACAACTTCAGAATGTTCCTGAAAGAATACACACACACAGGCACAGAAAAAGCACAGCTTCTTAAACACTGTAAAAAAACAAAAAACAAAAAAACAAAAATAACAGCTTAGTTAGGTTAGAAGCTTCTGGCATAAAAGGTATCTCTCCCAGAAAGCTGGCTTTCACTCTGTAGTCACGTGTTACAACGTACTCTTACCATAAGCTTTGCTGGATACACAAATCTATTTTCTGATTTGTGTTGTCTACCCACGTTGTTTTCCCAGCTGGATCCACAGGTGTTTCTTAATTCTTGATCCACTCCAATGAGACTTAAAATTAGGTCTCAAATCTCT
Organism: Symphalangus syndactylus; assembly: GCF_028878055.3. NCBI lineage: Eukaryota > Metazoa > Chordata > Mammalia > Primates > Hylobatidae > Symphalangus > Symphalangus syndactylus. The sequence continues at coordinate 101,627,411 of NC_072430.2, read as the reverse complement.
TGGCAGAGATCTGGTAGGACCACCTACCAGATGGTCAGTACTGATGCCAAGCATGGTGGCTCAAACCTGTAATCCCAGTGCTTTGGGAGGCTGATGCTTGAGAATCCCTTGAGGCCAGGAGTTTGTGACCAGCCTGGGCAACATAGCGACCCTGTCTCTACACAAAAATTTAAAAATTAGCCAGCCATGGTGGCATGTGCCTGTAGTTCCCGTTACTCAGGAACCTGAGGCAGCAGGATTGCTTGAATACAGCACTTCGAGGTTGCAATGAGCTATGAACACACCACGGCACTGCAGCCTGGGTGACAGGGCGAGACTCTGTCTCAACAAAAGCAAAAACAAAACAAATAAAAACCAACTGTTGCTGCGTTCTTCTTTACCTCGCAGTCTCCATTTCAATGCATATAGGTAAAAATATGTCAACTGGAAAGTTATTGTTCGAGGTACTTCTATGTACAAATGTCTGCTATATGCTTGTTCACCTAAATATTTTCAACTTTCCTTAATAAGATTATTACAAAACTGGCTGGGTGAGGTGGCTCATGCCTGTAATCCCAGCACTTTGGGAGGCTGAGGCGGATGGATCATGAGGTCAAGAATTCAAGCCGGGCGCGGTGGCTCACGCTTGTAATCCCAGCACGTTGGGAGGCCGAGGCGGGCGGATCACGAGGTCAGGAGATCGAGACCACGGTGAAACCCCGTCTCTACTAAAAATACAAAAAAATTAGCCGGGCGTGGTGGCGGGCGCCTGTAGTCCCAGCTACTTGGAGAGGCTGAGGCAGGAGAATGGCGTGAACCCGGGAGGCGGAGCTTGCAGTGAGCCGAGATTGCGCCACTGCACTCCAGCCTGGGCGACAGAGCGAGACTCCGTCTCAAAAAAAAAAAAAAAAAAAAAAAGAATTCAAGATCAGCCTGGCTAACATGGTGAAACCCCGTCTCTACTAAAAATACAAAAAATTAGCTGAGTATGGTGGCAGGCACCTGTAGTCCCAGCTACTCGGGAGGCTGAGGCAGGAGAATCGCTTGAACCCGGGAGACGGAGGTTGCAGTAAGCCGAAATTGTGCAACCACACTCCAGCCTGGGCGACAGCGCAAGACTCCGTCTCAAAAAAAAAAAAAAAAAAGAGAAAAGAAAAAAGATTATTACATAACTATTTGTCTATTTGACACTACTAGTCATTGCTGGCCAGGATAATTCAATTTAAATTATCCACATATTTACTGAGCTCCTATTCTAAGTTAAGACTGTGCTAAGTACTAAGGATATAATGGTGAATAGAACAAACAGCCTTATGAATAGAACAAACATAAGCCTTATGATTGATTCAAAAAAGTGCTGAAGAAGAGATGCAGGGAAGAGGGAGGTGTAATTAGGACCTCCTTTAGACAGGGTGACCTAGGAATCCCTTAAAAGATTTTAGCTGAGACATACTGGACAAGTAGTTAGCCGTGCAAAGAGAGAAAAGAAGTATGTACTTACATAATAACAGCCTTATGAATAGAACAAACATTAAGCCTTATGATTGATTCAAAAAAGTGCTGAAGAAGAGATGCAGGGAAGAGGGAGGTGTAATTAGGATCTCCTTTAGACAGGGTGACCTAGGAATCCCTTAAAAGATTTTAGCTGAGACATAGTGGACAAGGAGTTAGCGGTGCAAAGAGAGAAAAGAAGTATGTACTTACATAATAACTGTGTGTGTGCATGTATATGTATATACAAATACACATAGGCATTAGTAGCATTTAATACCTCATTCCATTTATTTATATATGTGAATACATATACATATGTACATACATGTATATGTAAATGGAGTGGATCATGCCACTGCACTCCAGCCTGGGCGACAGTGACTCTCCGTCTCAAAAGAAGAAAAAAAAAAAAAGAAAAAGAAAATATGACCCCAAAGTATAAAACACAACCCCAATTAGAAAGAGACAAATTTGGGCTCTATAATATAATAAAGAACTTTAGAGCTGTTTATAAAAATTGAACATGCTTATTACAGAGAAAATGAAATAGAGGTCAGTGAATTTGCTTAAGGTAAATACTACATGACTATCTGTTAAAATGTAATGGAGGCCAGGTGCAGTGGCTCACGCCTGTAATCTCAGCACTTTGGGAGGCTGAGGCAGGCAGATCAACTGAGGTCAGGAGTTCGAGACCAGCCTGGCCAACATGGTGAAACCCTGCCTTTACTAAAAATACAAAAATTAGCCGGGTGTGGTGGCACGTGCCTGTAATCCCAGCTACTCGGGAGGTTGAGGCAGGGGAAATGCTTGAACCTGGGACGCAGAGGTTGCAGTGAGCCGAGACGGCGCCACTGCACTACAGCCTGGGCAACAGAGCAAGACTCCCCGTCTCAAAAAAAAAAAAAATGTAATTGAAAAGAAACATAAACGGTATATGGGTAAACTTATTAGAAACTTTTAAGATTTTTAAGATTCTTATGTATTCAGCTATAAATAACACTTTATGAGTGAAAATATAAAAAAGCAAGGTGGCTTTGTGAATTCTAAATTTTCTGGGACATCACAAGTAGTAGTTGATTTTAAAATAGTGGTAAGAGCATAATTCTATGTTTCGATACATACAATGTACAGTGATCACATCAGGGTAATTAACACATCCATCATCTCAAACATTCATCATTTATTTGGAACATTCAGTATACTCCTTCTACCTATTTGAAACTATATATTATTGCTAACTATAGTCATCCTACAGTGGTATAGAAGACGGGTCCCCAATGCCCAGGCCATGGACTGGTACCTGTCCGTGGCCTGTTAGGAACCAGGCTGCACAGCAGGAGGTGAGTATTACCGCCTGAGTTCCGCCTCCTGTCAGATCAGCAGTGGCATCAGATTCTCACAGGAGCCGGAACTCTATTGTGAACTGCACATGCGAGGAATCTAGGTTGTTTGCTCCTTATGAGAATCTAACTAATGCCTGATGATCTGAGGTGAAACAGTTTCATCCCGAAACTATCCCCCCCACCGCCACCCCCATTTCTGGAGAAACTGTCTTCCACAAAACTGGTCTCTGGTGCCAAAAAGGTTGGGAATCGCAGGTATAGACCATTAGAAACGTATTCCTCCTATCTAGCATTAATTTTGTATCCTTCAACAAATCTCCCTATCCCTTCCTTTCTCCCAGCTTTCCCAACCTTTAGTATTCTCTGTTCTAAGATCAACTTTTTTTTAAATTTATTTTTTATTTATTTTTTTGAGATGGAGTCTCGCTCTGTCGCCCAGGCTCAAGTGCAGTGGTGTGATCTAGGCTCACTGCAAGCTCTGCCTCCCGGGTTCACGCCAGTCTCCTGCCTCAGCCTCCCGAGTAGCTGGGACTACAGGCGCCTGCCACCACGCCCTGCTAATTTTTTTGTATTTTTAGTAGAGATGGGGTTTCACTGTGTAGCCAGGATGGTCTCGATCTCCTGACCTTGTGATCCGCCTGCCTCAGCCTCCCAAAGTGCTGGGATTACAGGTGTGAGCCACTGCGCCCAGCAAGATTAACTTTTTTTTTTTTTTTGAGATGGAGTCTCGCTCTGTCGCCAGGCTAGAGCGCAGCGGTGCTATCTCAGCTCACCGCAACCTCTGCCTTCTGGTTTAAGTGATTCTCCTGCCTCAGCCTCCCAAGTAGCTGGCACTACAGGCGCCCGCCACCACACCCAGCTAATTTTTGTATTTTTAGTAGAGATAGGGTTTCACCATGTTGGCCAGGATGGTCTCGATCTCTTGATCTTGTGATCTGCCCACCTTGGCCTCCCAAAGTGCTGGGATTACAAGGCGTAAGCCACTGTGCCTAGCCAAGATCAACTACTTTTAGCTTCCACATATGAGAGAGAACTCGTCATGTGTAACTTTCTGTTCCTGGCTTATTTCACTTAACATAATGTCCTCCAAGTCCATCCATGTTGCTGCAAATGACAGGATTTCATTCTTTTTTTATGGCTGAATAGTATTCCCATTGTGTATTAACACATACACCACATTTTCTTCATCCATTCTTCTATTTTATTGTTGTTGTTGTGTTTGAGTCAGGGTCTCACTCCATCACCCAGGCTGGAGGGCAGTGGCATAGTCATGACACACCGCAGCCTCCACTGCCTGGGCTCAGGTGATTCTCCCACCCCAGGTCGCAATTAGCTGGCACCACAGGCATGTGCCACCAAGCCCTGCCAATTTTTTACTTATTTGTAGAAACGAGATCTTGCTATGTTGCCCAGGCTGGTCTCAAACTCCTGATTTCAAGTGATCCTCCTGCCTCAGCCTCCCAAAGTGTTGGGATTACAGGCGTGAGTCACTGTGTTCGGCCTTGTTTATTTTTTGAGACAGGGTCTGGTTCTGTTGCCCAGGAATGAGTGCAGTGGCCCAAACAAGGCTCACTGCAGCCTCAACCTCCTGGGTTCAAGTGATCCTCCCATCTCAGCCTCCTGAGCAGCTGGAACCACAAGCTTGCACTACCACACAGCCAGCTAATTTTTCTATATATGTGTATGTGTATACACACACACACTTTTTTTTTCTTTTTTTTTGGTAGAGACAAGGTTTTGCCATGTTGTCCATGCTGGTTTCATGAGCTCAGGCAATCCTCTCACCTCAGCCTCCCAAAGTGTTGGAATTACAGGCATAAGCCACTGCACCCAGTCCCATTCAGCTGCTGTTGGACACCTACGTTGATTCTGTATCTTAACTACTGTGAACAGTGCTGAAACCTTTACTTGAAAAAAGATGAGACCTTTGCTTCTAAAGAGGTGAATTGGGTATCTGGTTGACTTTTTACTATATATAAAGGTTCATGTATTTACTGGGAGGCAATACATGAACCTTTGTACCAGGTTCATGTATTGCCTCCCAGCCTACCCAAAAAAAATACCCTTACACAATCTGATTACAATCCTAAGGAAAACACCTGTGTTTAAAGCAAACTAACAGGACATTTTCTGATCAATTTGCATGCTATAGTTACAGTGCCCTGGACAGCACATCTATTTTCATGCACTGCCAGGAATACTATGTCTTAAACTACGATATGAAGAGACACACATTCATATATACAGTTAAACCATGAAATGAATACTGGACCACTGGACCACATGGAGAACTGCTTTTTTGTCACTCGCCTTCCAGTACTACTCTCTCATATACTTAAGTATAATAAAGGTCAGAATCTGATGCTTAACATCGGAAATGAACTCAAACTGCCGCCCTCATTATCGTAAACAGTATTTATCTTGGAACTGAAGCCTCAATTTGATCACTAAAGCAACTGTATTTTTCTCAAAAGTAAATGTTATTTGCAAGACAACATTTTATAAGAGTAATACAAACAGATCTCAAGTATGATGGCGTTATTCTGCTTGAAACTACTTTTTGAGGTTATTTCCTAAAGCAGGAGTAATTTTATGATTTTGTCTCATCCAACATTTGTCTAAAGGGATTTGGATTTGGTAAGGTTGTTGGTGTTTTTAAAAATTCTTCATTTAATCCTTTTTTTAAAAAAAATTCCCTTGTTTCCAGTAGGGTTGGATCTTCATTTAATCTAAATGTCTTGGGGCTCAACCAGATTTGTGTTTTCTCTCCCCACCTCATATTTTGTACACCTGAATTCATTTTAAACACACTAACTTTAATTTTCAAGAATATTACAATGTTATTAGTAAAAGGAAACTAAGTCGTACAAGTATGGTATCCATGTCCCGACCTCCATCTCCACCCCCACCTACCAAAAAATAAACCAACCAGGAAAATCGAAAGCAGACTATGCTTCAAGGTTACAGGATCTGTAAGTTGGAGCAAAGTGAAAAAATCCAGGTCCCTTATGTTGGCTACATTTAGTTTTGTAAACACCAAACGGCGAGGGCAAAGCACTCTTTCAGAAATTGGGAAAAACCATCTGACCATCTGGCAGGTAGAAGGAACCGGAGAAAGGGGCTCACCGCCAAACACAAATTCCCATACAGCCAGCAGCCGGCAACCCTTCCGCGCAAAGTTAAAACTTTCCAACAGCACTAGCAACAAGCCATAGGGGAGGAGACCGGAAGAGCCCCAAGGCACCAATGGCCAAATTGCTTCCAAAGTCGCTTCGCCGATGATTCACCGCCTCTCACGAGGGAAACGAGCCACGAACACAGCCTTGGGCCCAAGGTGATGCGCGCCGCTCTTGAGTCCCTCATATGCCAAACGCAAAAAAGCCTTCTCCTCTAAAGACACGGAAATGCACCGAGTCCGGCTCTGCCTCACCCCCAAATCCTTCCGGTCCCCCAACTCGGCAGCCAAAATCGAAAACTACTCTCGTCCCAGCGCCCCCGCTGTTGATTACCTGCCATTCCGCACGGGCGCCTGCGCCCCGGCCGCTGTCGCCGACTTCGGACGGCATCCCGAGACTACCCTTCTCAAGGCCGTGTGACCAGTCCGAGCTGCCATGGTAGACTCTCCGAAGCCGGTCGTCACCTCCCGGACCAGCCCTTCAGCACCGCCCTCCTCTGGTCGGGCCCGCAGCCCGGCTCCGGTCTCTTCCAGCCAATGGACTGGCCCCCTGCGCAGCCTGACACGCCCCTTCTTCCCTTCCGGGTTGCAAGTCGCTGACACACGCGGACTGTAAACGTTCCCGTCAGCCTGTCGGCCAATCGGAGGAGCGCGGGCCCGCCAGGACACACCCTTCTCTCCTGACCGACCAATCGCTTTTCCCGTGCGCTCGCGCAATTTGCGTAATACTCAGTGACTGCTCAGTCCACGCCCCGCGCAGGAACTGTTCCTGGATTAACCAACCGCCTGGTTCTCCTGGGGTCCGCTTCCGGGAGGCCAGTCACGTGAGCCCCGCCCGGGGGCTGCGGGAAGCCCCAGGGTTTGAGTGTTAATTATGTAACTGTCCAAACCCGTGAGTGCGGAGTCAGACAGGCCACCACTCCTGGCTGCAAAGCCTGGCTGTCAGCGTCCTGCTTGTTAATGATTGTCTAATAGAATGCCTGCCTTGCCTACCTTACGGGGTAATTGTGAGGGCAACATAAGGTCCTGTCATTAGGAAAGACTCAGTTATCCAGGAGCAGTTCCGTCTGCCTTCTTCCTGCGTGTCCCACATTTTAATTGGTGTTCTCGTATGGTTTGGGTTTTCCTTATTCCATACTAATCAGACGACTTCGCTTTGATTTACTTGTTTCGGTGATCAAGTCATCAAGTCCAGACTTCTTGTTCCCTCAGTTTGTTCTCAGGTCTTTACTTAAGGTTTGTGCGCCAATAGTTTTCCTGCAAACTGTAAAGTGAGGATGACAACACTACCTATTTAATATAGTTTGGGAACAGTAAATGAGATTGTTGATTAAATGTAGTCAGATATTTGCGTGGCATCTACTAGATGCTGGAGAAGTGAGCAAAAGTTTTCACTGTCACAGAGCTTATCCTAGTGGGGAAAAGAAACCAATTAGTATATAGTACAGTGGCTGCTTGTTATATGTCCCGTAGACTAAACAGGAAAGCAGGGTAAGGAGATGAAGAGGGAGGAATATGGTAGGGTGCTGTTTTATATAGGGTGGTTAGGAGGGGCTCTGAGAGGACGACACTGAACAAAGGCCTAAAATGAAGTGAACTCTGATTACTTGGGAGAAAATGACTTTCAGGTGTATGGAACAGCAAGTGCAGAGGCCCCAGGCAGGAACAATCTTGGCGTACTTTAGGAAGAGCAAGGAGTTTGGAGCACAGTAAGAGGAGGAAAGTGGTAGGAAATAAGGTCAGAGAGGTAGGCAGAGCTTAGTGCCACGGAAGCCATAGTACGCTACTAATTTTTTATTGTATTCTAAGCGTGAAGGAAAGCCACTAGAGTTTGAGTGCAGAATAGTTACTTGATCTGATTTACATTTAAAGCAATATTCCAGCTGTTGTGTCTATGATTATTTTCTCCTCTTGCTTGGTTCATTGCAGTCACCCCTTACTAGATACTTTGTGGAGTAAATTGAAATCATCAGCTACAAGGTTTGTCAAACATTTTGCAGTACAACACATGATGTACTTGTAGATTGAGGTGGTTCTGTAGCTGCATGGACAATTCTGTATCAACTACTTTTAAATACACAATCCTTGTGTGTCCGGAATTGGTGGGTTCTTGGTCTTGCTGACTTCAAGAATGAAGCCACGGATCCTCACCGTGAGTGTTACAGTTTTTAAAGATGGTGTGTCCCAAGTTCGTTCCTTCTGATGTTCAGACATGTTTCTTCCTTCTAGTGGGTTCGTAGTCTCAGTGACTTCAGGAGTGAAGCTGCAGACCTCTGCGGCATTACAGCTCTTAAAGGCAGCGCATCTGGAGTTGCTTGTCCCTCCCGGTGGGTTCGCGGTCTCGCAGGCTTCAGGAGTGAAGCTGCAGACCTTCGCGGTGACCGTTACAGGTTTTAAAGGCGGCACAGACCCAATGAGTGAGCAGCAGCAAGATTTATTGAGAAGAGCAAAAGAACAAAGCTTCCACAAAGTGGAAGGTGACCCCAGAGAGTTGCCACTGCTGGTTCAGGCAGCCTGCTTTTATTCCGTTATCGGACCCCACCCACATCCTGCTGATTGGTCCATTTTACAGAGAGCTGATTGGTCCGTTTTCACAGGGTGCTGAGTGGTGCATTTACAAACCTTGACCTAGACACAGAGTGCTGATTGGTCATTTACAATCCTTTAGCTAGACACAAAGTGCTGATTGGTGCGTTTACAAACCTTTAGCTAGACAGAAAAGTTCTCCAAGTCCCCACCCATCCCAGAAGCCCAGCAGGCTTCACCTCTCACTGGCACTCCCCAGGGTCTCTGCAGCACCCAGCCTAGGCATTCTGGCAGCCCAGAGGGAGCTCGTCCCCGGATCAAGCCCAGAAGGTGCTGGCTGGCTGCGCCAAGTGTGGGCCCGCCGACCCCATGCCCACCCAGAACCCACGCCAGCCCGTGAGTGCCACGCACAGCCCTGGCTCCCACCCGCGCCTCTCCCTCCACACCTCCTGGCGAGCAGAGGGAGCTGGCTCCTGCCTTGGCTAGCCCCAGGGAGGGGCCCTCATAGCGCAGTGGCAGGCTGAAGGGCTCCTCGACTGTGGCCAGAGCAGATGCCGAGGATGAGGAGGCGCCAAGAGCAAGCAAGGGCTGCCAGCACGTTGTCACCTCTCACTTGCTCTTCTTTAAATCTTAAATATTTCCAGTATTCCAATAAGGTCTTCTTTAAAGCACATTTTCAGGCCAGGGACAGTAGCTCATGCCTGAAATCCCAACACTTTGGGATGCTGAGTCAGGAGGGTCACTTGAGGCCAGGAGTTTGAGACCAGCCTTGGCAACATGGTGAGACCCCATCTCCACAAAAATAAATTTAAAAATTAGCTGGGCATGGTGGTACACGCCTGTAGTCCCAGCTACTGGGGAGGCTGAGGCAAGAGGATCACTGGATCCCAGAAGTTTGAGATTGCAATGAGCTGTGATCATTCCACTGCATTCCAGCCTGGGTGACACAGAGAGACCCTGACTCAAACCAAAAAGAAAAGAACATGTTAAATGACACCAAGGGGACACTATCTGCCAACTCCAGAATGTGGAAAATTCTATAAGACAAGTTGCCCAGTTTCTTCAGTGAGTAAATATCAAGTAAAAAACGAAGGGAAGGGGGAGACAGTTGTAGATTTAAAAGATGTAAAAGGCTTTATTTTGATTTTCTTTTGTGCAAACTAAATATAAAAAAATGTATATGAGACTAAGAAATTTGAAAGCTGGATACTAGATGATTTTAAGAAATTTTTGGCTGGGTGCGGTGGCTCACGCTTGTAATCCCAACACTTTGGGAGGCGGAGGCGAGTGGATCAAGAGGTCAGGAGTTCGAGACCAGCCTGACCAACATGGAGAAACCCCGTCTCTACTAAAAATACAAAACTTAGCCAGGTGTGGTGGTGCATGCCTGTAATCCCAGCTACTTCGGAGGCTGAGGCAGGAGAACCGCTTGAACCCAGGAGGTGGAGGTTGCGGTGAGCTGAGATCGCACCATTGCACTCCAATCTGGGTAAGGAGAGCAAAACTCAGTCTCAAAAAAAAAAAAAAAAGCCTTGATTACATTGTTAGTAAGGACTGTGTTACGATTATAAACACATTTACTGGTTGATGTCAAATTCACTGTAATCATAGAACTAATCTTTTTACATGGGTACTTTGCCCTACTGTCTATATGATGACTTTTTTTTTTTTTTTTTTTGAGACCGAGTCTCACTCTTGTTGCCCAGGCTGAAGTGCAATGGTGCAATCTCGGCTCACCGCAACCTCCACCTCCCTAATTCAAGCAATTCTCCTGCCTCAGCCTCCCGAGTAGCTGGGATTACAGGCATGCACAACCATGCCTGGCTAATTTTGTATTTTTAGTAGAGATGGGGTTTCTCCATGTTGAGGCTGGTCTCGAACTCCTGACCTCAGGTGATCCACCTGCCTCGGCCTCCCAAAGTGCTAGGATTACAGGCGTGAGCCACCGCGCCCAGCGACGACATCTTTTTTGAGCAACTAAATTTTCAATTGTATATACTTTATTTTGTGAATACTTCTTGAATGTGCTAAAGGTTGAGCTCTATGGTAGACAGGCTGGGCACGGTGGCTCAGACCTGTAATCCCACACTTTAGGAGGCCAAGGCAGGTGGATCACGAGGTCAGGAGTTCAAGACCAGCCTGGCTAACATGGTAAGACCCCGTCTCTACTAAAAATACAAAAATTAGCTGGGGGTGGTGGCACGTGTCTGTAATCCCAGCTACTCAGGAGGCTGAGGCAGGAGGATTGCTTGAACCCGGAAGGCAGAGGTTGCAGTGAGCTGGGATTGTGCACTGCAGCTTGGGTGACAGAGCAAGACCTTGTCTCAAAAAAAAAAAAAATTATTAAGGCTGGGTGCAGTTGGCTCATGCCTGTAATCCCAGCACTTTGGGAGACCGAGATGTTGAGGATCACTTGAATTCAGGAGTTGGAGTCTGCAGTGAGCTAGGATAGCACCACTGCACTCTAGCCTGGGCGACAGAATGAGACACTGTCTCTAAAAAAAAAAAAAAAAAAATTAAAAGTTTTTCATTTTTTAGGCTGGGCGCGGTGGCTCATACCTGTAATCCCAGCACTTTGGGAGGCTGAGGTGGGCAGATCATGAGGTCAGGAGATGGAGACCATCCTGGCTAACATAGTGAAACCCTGTCTCTACTAAAAATACAAAAAAAAAAAAAAAAATTAGCTGGGCGTGGTGGCAGGCGCCTGTAGGTAGTCCCAGCTACTCAGGAGGCTGAGGCAGGAGAATGGCATGAACCTGGGAGGCGGAGCTTGCAGTGCGGAGCTTGCAGTGGGCTGAGATGGTGCCACTGCACTCCAGCCTGGGCGAGAATGTGAGACTCTTGTCTTAAAAAAAAAAAAGTTTTAAATTTTTGAAAAATTGTAAGTGTAGTTACCTTATTTAAATGAATCTTTATCTCAGATATTCATACATTAGTATTTACAGATGAAATATGATGTCTGTGCTTTGCTTTAAAATAACCCAAAAGGGGTTGGGGGAATAGAGTGGATGAAACAAAATTAAGCTTATATTGATAATCAATGAACTGAATGATGGGTACATGGGGAGTTCTTCATAGTCATATCTAATTTTTGTGGATGTTTGAAATCTTCCATAATAAAACATTTTATCTGTACCTTTTTATTTCTGCCTCTATGTGTTTTTTCCAAATGAAATCCTCCTGATGGATTTCCACTTAGAATCACACTGTTTATTATAGATTTTGCTCACTCTTCGGAACCCTATAGACTGAACAGAACCAGAAAGCCTTCGATAGAGATGGCAATGATTTCTAGTAGTAACAGCATTGTTTTCTTTTTTTCTGTTATTTTTATAAAAATATGGAACATTTCACAAATTTGCGTGTCATCCTTGCAGAGGGGCCATGCTAATCTTCTCTGTATTGTTCCAATTTTAGTATATGTGCTGCTGAGGCGAGCACAGTAACAGCACTTTTAGTCACTCCTCCAATCAAAACAAATACAGGATGAATTTTAACCACAGAACAAGATCTTTACCTAAACATCATATATATTTTTTTCCTGAAATAAAGTTAGTTTTAAAAGTTAACATAATCGTATTACTGGCACCTTTTCTGTCTACCTTTTTTTTTTTTTTTTGAGATGGAGTTTTGCTCTTGTTGCCCAGGCTGGAGTGCAATGGCGCGATCTCAGCTGACCACAACCTCTACCTCCCAGGTTCAAGTGATTCTCCTACCTCAGCCTCCCGAGTAGCTGGGATTACAGGCATGCGCCACCATGCCCAGCTAATTTTGTATTTTTAATAGAGACAGGGTTTCTCTATGTTGGTCAGGCTGGTCTCAAACTCCCAACCTCAGGTGATCCGCCCACCTCGGCCTCCCAAAGTACTGGGATTACAGGCGTAAGCCACTGCGCCTGGCTTCGCTACCATATTTAATGGGTGTGGTGGCTCACACCTGTAATGCCAGCACTTTGGAAGACCTAGGAGGGAGAATCACTTTAGGCCAGGAGTTCAAGACCAGCCTGGGCAATTAGTGAGATTCCATTTCAAAAACAAAACAAAAATAGAGACTGTCTGTGGGAAATGTTTGGTTTAAACACCATCTTCCTTGTTAAAGAGCAACTTCCTTGAACACCTCTTGGAACTGAGTTACAAGAGATTAGCCCTATTACATATGTTAGTTTCTGATAAATAGGGGAATAGCAAAGGACATTAACTAGGCATTTTGCCCTTACTGACTGGTGATGCTTGTTAGGGAGCATCAGGAAAACAGAAATTATACCAGTTAAACAAAAAATATAGGGATATTGTTAAAAAGGGTTTGTGGAATTAAGTTGACTCCCCCAAAAAAGGAAAGGTTGGACATGGTGGCTCATGCCTGTAATCCTAGCACTTTGGGAGGCTGAGTCAGGTGGATCACTTGAGCCCAGGAGTTCGAGACCAGCGTGGGCAACATTGTGAGACCTCATCTCTACAAATACAAAAATTAGCAAGGCGTGGTGGTGTGCACCTGTAGTCCCAGCTACTTGGGAGGCTGAGGTAGGAGCATCACTTGAACCCAGGAGGCAGAGGTTGCAGTGAGTCAACATCACACCACTGCACTCCAGCCTGGGTCACAGAGTGAGACCCTGTCTCAAAACAACAAAAACAATACAAAAACAAGGCCGGGTGCAGTGGCTCATGCTAGTAATCCCAGCACTTGGGAGGCTGAGGTGGGTGGATCACAAGGTCAGGAGTTCAAGACCAGCCTGGCCGAGATGGTGAAATCCCGTCTCTACTAAAAATACAAAAATTAGCTGGGCCTGGTGGCGGGCGCCTGTAATCCCAGCTAGTCGGGAGGCTGAGGCAGGGAATTGCTAACCCGGTAGGCGGAGGTTGCAGTGAGCCGAGATTGCGCCACTGTATTCCAGCCTGGGTGACAAAGCAAGACTCCCTGTCTCAAAAAAAATAAAAAATAAAAAATAAATAAATAAAAAAAAACCCCACAATACAAAAACATAAAAGGGAATACTGAGATAAGAAAACAGTTAACTGCAAGAAGTAGGTATCACCTTGTGTCCCCAACACCATTCCTGGGTACAATGATTTGCTAAAAGGACTCACAGGACTCAGCATATATTTATACTCACAGCTATGACTTATGACAGGAAAAGTATAGAAAGCAAATTAGCAAGGATAAAGGTCCATGTTAGGAATCTGGAGGAAGCCGTGAGCAAACTTTCAAGGGTCCTCTCCCAGTGAAGTCATGGAGTCACACAGGAAATGCTTAATTAGTCCAGCAAGGAGTTGTGACAACACATGTGAAATATTGCCAACCACATTAGCTCCTTAGAAACTCAAGGCTCAAGGTTTTTATGGGGGCCTGCTCACATAAGCATCCTCTCTGCCTGGTATGCACCCAAATTCCAGACTCCAAAATGGTGTTCGGCAGGAACCATATGGTTTATGCAAACAATACACTGTGCATAGGCACAGTGGGATACACTAATCAGTTCTGTGAATGATGGGAACCCTTCTGAAAACCCAGTTACCAAATGCCAGCCAAGGACAAACCTATAAGGAGGTCTTTCAAAGGACAGCAGGCAGGCCTAACACTTTTCTGCACATACCTCTAGGGGTAGGGGAACAAAAGGAAGAAGTTGGGAGTTATCATTAGAAACTTGGTGGCAGATTCTCACAATGCTGGAACCCAGATCTTTGAGGGGAGGACATTGCTTGGCTGATGCTAGTGTCTAGGAAGCATAGAAGAGACACACCCTCTATCCCCAAGCACCACAAAGCTGGTACTCAGATTTCTGCGGAGGAAGCACTGGCTGGTATTGGTGCATCTGGGAGGGTGTGATGAAGCCTTGTTTTAATTAAATCCTTCAGTACACATTTACTAAGACCTTAGGCAACTGAGCTTTAGGGATATTAAGTAACTTGCACAAACTAGAAAGCAGAGCCAGCAAGCAAATCCACATTTTCTGAATCTGAGTCAGGATGCTTTTATAATTTATATGACTTCTTGAAAAATGTAGCAGCAACCTTGTAATACTATATTAGAATTATTTTTTAAAAACAATTCAATTCAAGCTGGGCACGGTGGCTCAAGCCTGTAATCCCAGCACTTTGGGAGGCCGAGACAGGCGGATCACCAGGTCAGGAGATCGAGACCATCCTGGCTAACACGGTGAAACCCCATCTCTATTAAAAATACAAAAAATTAGCTGGGCATGGTGGCACGCGCCTGTAGTCCCAGCTACTTGGAGGCTGAGGCAGGAGAATCGCTTGAACCTGGGAGGCAGAGGTTGCAGTGAGCCGAGATCATGCCACTGCACTCCAGCCTGGCGACAGAGCAAGACTCCATTTCGAGAAAAAAAAAAAAAATCAATTCAGGCCAGGTGTGGTGGCTCACACCTGTAATCCCAGCACTTTGGGACGCTGAGGCAGGCAGATCACCTGAGGTCAGGAGTTCGAGAACAGCCTGGCCAACATGGTGAAATCCCATCTCTACTAAAAATACAAAAATTAGCCAGGCTTGGTGGCGGCCGCCTATAATCCCAGCTACTCAGGAGGCTGAGGCAGGAGAATCACTTGGACGGGAGGCGGAGGTTGCAGTGAGCCGAGATCGTGCCACTGCACTCTAGCCTGGGTGACACAGCAAGACTCCATCTCGAGGAAAAAAAAAATTCAATTCAGGCCAGGTGTGGTGGCTCACACCTGTAATCTGAGCACTTTGGGAGGCTGAGGCAGGCAGATCACCTGAGGTCAGGAGTTTGAGAACAGTCTAGCCAACATGGTGAAACCCCATCTCTACTAAAAATACAAAAATTAGCCAGGCTTGGTGGCGGGCGCCTGTAATCTCAGCTACTCAGGAGGCTGAGGCAGGAGAATCGCTTGAACCCGGGAGGCAGAGGTTGCAGTGAGCCGAGATCGTGCCACTGCACTCCAGCCTGGGTGACACAGCAAGACTCCACCTCAAAGAAAATAATAATAAAATAAAAAAATTCAATTCAAGTAAGCCAAAACTAGAAACTTCAGCAGAAGAAAATAAGATAATTACCTAGGCAGGGCCACAAAGAATGACAACATACTTAGCTTTCCAGATACAGAAATTCTTTTTTTTTTTTTTTTTTGGAGACGTCACTGAGGCTCTGTCACCCAGGCTGGAGTGCAGTGGCGCGATCTCGGCTCACTGCAAGCTCTGCTTACCGGGTTCACACCATTCTCGTGCCTCAGCCTCTGGAGTAGCTGGGACTACAGGCGCCCGCCACCACACCCGGCTATTTTTTTGTATTTTTTTAGTAGAGACAGGGTTTCACCGTGTTAGCCAGGATGGTCTCAATCTCCTGACCTCGTGATCCGCACACCTTGGCCTCCCAAAGTGCTTGGATTCAGAAATTCTTATTTCAGGGAATTCAGAGTAGATCAAGGAAACAGATTCTTCCTGTTTATATAACCAGCCTCCCAGCCAATCCTAGAATTCCTCTTTTGCAGCTTCCTGCCACATACTATGGCACTTAGCCACAAAGAACTGCTTTGAGGTCCCCTACAGACACTATGGTGTCTGTTGCCTACATTGTCCTCTTTTTCTAGAGGGTCCTGTGTCCTGTTCTCACCCCCATCTCCTCCATCATTTTTACCTCATCTATAAGACTGATCTGGTGTTACCCTATCGAGGAAATCTCACTGTAGGAGTAGATTAGAGGTTACAAGGAGTTAAGTGAAAAGGGGAAAATGGGATTATTGCTTAATGATCCCAGAGTTTCGGTTGGGGTGATAAAAAAAAAAAAGTTTGGATAGAGGTAGTGGTGATAGTCGTATTAACAGTTTGAATGTAATTAATGCCACTGAACTGTACATTTAAAATATTTAAAATGCATATTTAATATTATATATTTATATTATATATTATATAATATAAATACATATATTTATAATATATAATTATATATAATAAATATATTTATAATTATATATTTATATTATAAATATAAACATATAATATAAATATATGTAATATAAAATGCATACATATATATAATATAAAATGCACCATAGTGTCTGTAGGGGACCTCAAAGCAGTTCTTTGTGGCTAAAATGCATATTTTATATTATATATATTTATATTATATATATATTTTATATATATATATATAATATATATTATACCCATGGGCTATAGCTGGTGTGGCAGCCAGCTATAGCCCATGGGTTAGAGATTGCTGTCGCATTACAGATTATGGCCTGGGTGTTTACTTACCTCTTTCTGCACTCACCTGAGGATTCCTGAGACCACATATGTTAATGATAATCTAATAGCCAGATATCCCCACTTGTTATTCTTGCCATCTAAATTAAAAGCCCCTCCAATAATCATTCTCCCGTTTATCTTCATTACTATACAGCTCACTGCTTCCTTTCCACTAACTTTTTTCTCTCAAACCTTTCCTTTGTGCCTTCTGGAACCCCTAATCTGTGATTCATAAACTTCCCAAATCCTCAAAATACATCTTTTGTTATAAGCATTTTTTCCCTCTGATTTCTCCTTTTATATTTCAGTTGGGGCATTAATTGATATTTTTCAAAATTACCTGCGTGATCAGATTCTATTCTCTACGAATTTTATTTCAGGAGAGTGGAGGGGATCGCGTGTCTTACAGGGTTCAGAACAATTTCCTTGGCTGAGTCGTGGCACCCTGTGAAGCTGCCCTGTGTTTCCTCTCTCATACGAGGCTGCTTATTCTTTCTCAACCATAGGCACATTTTCACACTGGGGTGAGTAGCGGGGGTGACAGGTCACACATGCTGTTGAATATTTGGATATGTTGCTTTCTTCTGACCATAGAACACTGGAGACCTGTCTGCCTTCTCCCAGAATTCAAACATAGCTGAGAAAAAAGGCTTTGAGATGTCACACTTCTCAAAGTTGGCCATCTGTAGAGAATTATCAGCACTTGGGCTCCACTTCAAACCTACTCAATCAATCTCTGGAGTTTGGGCCCACAACCTATAATTTTAAGAAGCTCCTCAGGGGATGCCCTTAGAGTTTGAGAATCACTGCGTTAGTGGGGGGGAAAGGAGGTTCAAACACACACACACACACACACACACACACACAGTGCATGCTGCACGCTTCCTCCAACCCCACTTGCACACTTAGAGGCTCCTGGAGAGGCATAGCCATTGATAAACTGCCATAAAGAAAACAGTACATTCAAAATTATTTTCAATTAATCACCATTCCAAGAAAGAAAGGGGTGTTTGGCCAGGCGCAGTGGCCCATGTCTGTAATCCCAGTGGATCACGAGGTCAGGAGATCGAGACCATCCCGGCCAACACGGTGAAAAGTCATCTCCACTAAAAATACAAAAATCAGCTGGGTGTGGTGGTGCGCGCCTATAGTCCCAGCTACTCAGGAGGCTGAGGCAAGAGAATCGCTTGAACCTGGGAGGCAGAGGTTGCAGTGAGCCAAGGTCGTGCTACTGCACTCCAGCCTGGGTGACAGAGTGAAACTCCATCTCAAAAAAATAAAAAAAGGGGGTGTTTCATAACCCTTGCTACCCAAGTACTTCAAGGCCAAGAGAACAGGACTAATGTCTCCTTCACTCTTCACTACTTCTCTCGGATCATAATTTACCCACCTTACCAAAACTTTTTTTTTTTTTGAGACAGAGTCTCGCTCTGTCGCCCAGGCTGGAGTGTAGTGGCACAATCTCAGCTCACTGCAAGCTCCACCTCCGAGGTTCACGCCATTCTCCTGCCTCAGCCTCCTGAGTAGCTGGTACTACAGGCGCCTGCCACCACAGCCGGCTAATTTTTTGTATTTTTAGCAAAGACGGGGTTTCACCGTGTTAGCCAGGATGGTCTCGATCTCCTGACCTTGTGATCTGCCCTCCTTGTATTCCCAGAGTGCTGGGATTACAGGCGTGAGCCACCACTCCCAGCTTTTTTTTTTTTTTTTTTTTTTCCCCAGAGGGAGTTTCACCCTTGTCACGCAGGCTGGAGTGCAATGGCCTGATCTCAGCTCACTGCAACCTCTGCCTCCTGTGTTCAAGTGATTCTCCCGCCTCAGCCTCCCCAGTAGCTGGGATTACAGGTGCCCGCCACCATGTCCAGCTAATTTTTTTATTTTTAGTAGAAACGGGGTTTAGCCATGTAGGCCAGGCTGGTCTCAAACTCCTGACCTCAAGTGATCTGCCTGCCTCGGCCTCCCAAAGTGCTCGGATTACAGGTGTGAGCCACCGCACCTGGCTGCAAAATTCTTTTTTTAAAAAACTTCTTTTTGTTTGTTTTTAAGAGAGATGGGGGTCTCACAATGTTGCCCAGGCTGGTCTCAAACTCCTAGGCTCAAGTGATCCTCCTGCCTTGGCCCTCCAATGTGCTGGGATTACGGGCATGAGCCACCATGCTTGGCTAGATTCTTGCAAACTTCCTGCATGCAGATCTTCCTCTCAGAGTTGGCTTCAAAGGCAACCCAACCTGTGACAACTAGGATCCAAGAGTTCTCCGAGCAGGTTAAAAAAATGTGATTTTTAGATCTGGATTACCTGCTATCTAGCCAGCAACGAGGACTCTCTCACTGGTGGTAGGTGAAACATTAGTAGCTTCTACTAAGATACTGGAGAAAGAAAATGAAAGGTTGAGAGTGATTAATCCCCAGTGTAGGTTAAATGTGAAAGCTGAAGGGCATCCTTGGCAGTATATAAAGAGTCTCATCTCTGGCTGCCAGAGAGTAGAAAAAGCTGAGGGTCAGGACAAGGACTTAACATATATATATTTGATTCCTTTAAAAATAATTTGCTGGGCATAGTAGCTCACACCTGTAATCCCAGGACTTTGGGAGACTGATGCAGGTGGATTGCTTGAGCCCAGGAGTTCAAGACCAACCTGGGCAACATAATGAGACGCTGTCCCTAATTCAAATATTGTTTAAATTTTTTATTTTTAATTTAATTAATTAATTAATTAATTTATTTATTTTGAGACTGAGTCTTGCTCTGTCGCCCAGGCTGGAGTGCAGTGGCGTGCTCCCGGCTCACTGCAACCTCCACCTCCCAGGTTCAAGCAATTCTTGTACCTCAATCTCTCGAATAGCTGGGATTACAGGCACCTGCCACCACGCCTGGCTAATTTTTGTATTTTTAGTAGAGACATGGTTTCACCATGTTGGCCAGGCTAGTCTTGAACTCCTGACCTCAAGTCATCCGCCCACCTTGGCCTCCCAAAGTGCTGGGATTACAGGTGGGAGCCACGGCGCCTGACCTGATTTTTATTTTATTTTATTATTTTATTTTTTTGAGATGGAGTTTTGCTCTTGTTGCCCAGGCTGGAGTGCAATGCTGCCATCTTGGCTCACTGCACCCTCTGCCTCCCAGGTTTAAGCAATTCTCCTGCCTCAGCCTCCCGAGTAGCTGGGATTACAGGCATGTGCCACCATACCCGGCTAATTTAGTATTTTTAGTAGAGATGGGGTTTCTCCATGTTGGTCAGGCTGGTCTTGAACTCCCAGCCTCAGGCGATCCACCCACCTCGGCCTCCCAAAGTGCTGGGATTACAGGCGTCAGCCACCGCTCCAGGACTGATTTTTATTTTGAGACAAAGTCTCATTATGTTGCCCAGGTTGGTCTCGAACTCCTGGTCTCAAGCAATCCCTGCACCTCAGCCTCCCAAACTGTTGGGATTATAGATGTGAGCCACCACACCCCACCTAGGAATTAGTATTAAGAGTAGCATGGCCCTAGGCTGGGCGCAATGGCTCATGCCTGTAATCCTAGCACTTTGGGAGGCCGAGGTGGTTGAATCACGAAGAAAGGAGTTCAAGACCAGCCTGGCCAATATGGTGAAACCCCGTCTCTACTAAAAATACAGAAATTAGCTGGGAGTGGTGGCATGCACCTGTTAGTCCCGGCTACTTGGGAGGCCGAGCCAGGAGAATCACTTGAACCCATGAGGCAGAGGTTGCAGCGAGCCAAGGTCGTGCCACTGCACTCTAACCTGGGGAACAGAGCAAGACTCCGTCTCAAAAAAAAAAACAGAAAGAAAAAGAATCACTATTACTGCTTTTTCCGTTTGCCTCTGACTTCTCTGATACAGCTCAGCTTGGTACTGTCATTGATGTGGCTATCTTTTACAGACCTTAGGTGAAAGCGGCAGATGCAGTGACAGAGAGGAGCTCCATGATAGCAATGGGATGATGAGGTCCCATCACTACTTGCCCTCCTTAAGTAGTGTCAGTTTGGACCCTGTTTCCTACTTTGGTGATGCTTAACTGTCAGCAGCAAGGTGGGCACAATTATCACAATTAGCATGTCAGAATGGTTGACCTGCAGAAATATATGATTCATACAACTGGGTATCCTTAGAGGCAAGATTGATGGGCAGCCTACAAGGGTACTGCTCAATCTGTGCAACCAAGAGAAATAAAAGATGAATCATCAGGAGGCTGAAGGCACTTGTCCCAATTAAAAAATTAAAGTGATCTTCAGCTAGTTTCCAGACCTGAGGTAGTTTTCAGACCTAGAAATTTGAGTTCAGGTCATCTAATTGAAGGAGAAGCTAGGTCCCCAGGAAGGACTGTGTAACACCACACCACAGTATTTGTTTTGTTTTCCTTTTTTTGTTATTGTTAGTATTTGTTAATGATCCCTTAATACTTCTCCAAAGGGACCTATCATTTGCTCTGTTAACTATACACTGGGAAAAGTGAAATAACCAAATATTTTAAGACCTGTGGGACACAAGGTCCAAATCAACATTGTTATCCAAAGTGTCATAATATCCTATTAGAGTGGGTGTATGTAGGGGCCAGGTCACACATGAAGTTCTGACCCAGGTTTGGCTCATAGTGGCAAGGACCCACCACATCTTATTTCCCAAGTTCTCGAAGTTGGTTAAGGGGCTCCTGCCTGTAATCCCAGCACTTTGAGAGGCCCAGGTGGGAAGATCGCTTGAGGCTAGGTGTTCGAGATTAGCCTGGGCAATATAGCAAGACCCTGTCTCTACAAAAAATGTAAAAAGTACGCAGGTGAGATGGCTCACGCCTGTAATCCCAGCACTTTGGGAGGCCAATGTGGGTGGGTCACTTGAGGCCAGGAGTTCAAGACCAGCTTGGCCAATATGGCAAAGCCCTGTCTCTACTGAAAATAAAAAATTAGCTGGGTGTAGTGGCACACATCTGTGGTCCCAGCTACTAGGGAGGCAGAGGTTACAGTGAGCTGAGATTACGCCACTGCACTCCAGCTTGGGTGAAAGAGTAAGACTCTGTCTCAAAAAAAAAAAAATTAAAAAGTAGCTGGGCATGGTGGTGTGCACCTGTAATCTTAGCTACTCAGGAGGCTGAGTTGGGAGGATCACCAGAGCCCAGGAGTTTGAGGCTGGAGTGAGCCACTGCACTACAGCTGGGGCAACAGAGCAAGACCCCATTTCTAAAAACAAAGCAAAACTAAACTAAACTAAAGTGGGCCTGTGGGATAAGAACTATCACATTGGGATTTATTAGGGAAACTGGCTCCTGCAATTTTGGAGACTAAGTCCCTTGACAGGCCATCTGCAAACTGGAGGCCCTGAGATGCTGGTAGCTCGGTCCAAGTCCCAAGGTTTAGAATCAGCGAACACAATGATGTAACTCAGTCCAAGGACAAAGGCCTGAGAACCAGGAGGAAGGGGTGGGGATAGCGTGCTGCTGGTGTAAATCCAGGATTCCAAAGGCTGAGCAGCTTGGGGTTGTTGTCCAAAAACAACAATAGAGGAAGACTGGATGTAGCCAGCCTTCGCACATAAACTGACATTTTCACCTTTTCTCTGCTTCTGTTCTTCCTGGGGTCCCCAGCAGACTGGATGTTACCTGGCCACACAGAGGGCGGATCTTCCCCACCTAGCCCACTTGTACTCACACGCTAATCTCTGGAAACACCCATACAGACACACCACAAAATAGCTTTACCAGGTTTCTAGGTATTCCTTAATCCAGTCAAGTTGACGCTTAAAATTAACCATCACTTTTTTTTTTTTTTTTTGAGACGGAGTCTCGCTCTATTGCTCAGGCTGGAGTGCAGTGGCATGATCTCCACTCACTGCAACCTCCGCCTCCTGGGTTCAAGCGATTCTCTTGCCTCAGCCTCCTGAGTAGCTGGGATTATAGGCACATGCCACCATGCCCGGCTAATTTTTGTATTTTTAGTAGAGACAGGGTTTCACCGTGTTGGTCAGGCTAGTTTTGAACTCCTGACCTTGTGATCCACCTGCCTCAGCCTCCCGAAGTGCTGGAATTACAGGCATGAGCCACCACGCCTGGCCAAAAATTTTAATTTATCAAATTTATTCTTTTACGGATGCTAATAAAAATCTGTGGTGGCTCATGCCTGTAATCCCAGCACTTTGGGAGTCCGAGGCAGGAGGACTGCTTGAGGCCAAGAGTTTGACACCAGCCTGGGGAATATAGTAAGATCTCATTCTACAAAAAATAAAAATTACCTGGGTATGGTGGCCCATGTTGGTGGTACTAGCTACTCTGGAGACTGAGGCAGGAGAGTCTCTTGAACCTTAAGGTCGAAGTTAGGGTCAGCTGTGATCGCACCACTGCCCTCCAGCTTGGGCAACAAACCAAGACTCTATGGTTTGTGTCACCTGATCCGAAGGAGGGAGGGAGTTTGGTGAGAGGGAAAGAGGGAGCAAGGCTGCAGGTCAGGAGTCACCAGGGACAGGTTATCTAAGCTCTCAGTCCAGTGCCATTGTCCATATATCTCCCACCTACCCCTAGCCTCGGGAAAATGGCTTCTCACTTTACCGAAAGTAGATATGGGGTCTTCCTGCAAGAGGAATATACCCATACCATTTCCCTCTCTTCAAACGACCATACTGACCCATGGTATGGTTAGTATTTGGGTTGCAGGTTTATCACATAGCGAGGTACTCCTTTCTTTGTGATGGCTCTAACCTTGATAACTACCTGTTTTCCTGGGCTGCTTCCAGGACCCATCTTTCTGAGCCTTTCTTTCTTTTTCATCGTCGAAGTCCAAGACCAGTGTGACAGTACAAGGTTATATTATAATTGATGCCTAGGAAAACAGACTGCCGTATTCTGATCTATTAAAATTCCTGATTTAGAATACCGTGTAGGATTTAAGAGAAACATCTAATGAATGTTAATAATGACGATGAGTGGTTTCCTAATAACCCATAAAGTAAAAGGCTTTCAAAGGGTGGCAAGATTCTCATTGTGCAACTCAGTAACGATTTGTGAGGCTCAACGAAATTCCTACCCGAAGTATTTGCAATTATTAAACAGAAAGAATGAAAAATGACCTTGAATTACAGGGCGAAAGATGAGACTCTTAAGACTGTCTTCGTAACTAAGCACTGTAAAGACTGAGACAGCTGCAAGGGAAAGTTTTCCTCGAGCTCTTCCGGTGAATTTTGGGAAAAGGGATTGAATGTCTGAGGTCTCTTCCAGCTCTGAAACCGCAGTGTTTCGTACAGTGTTCATTTTTTTTTTTTTTTTTTTTTTTTTTTATGGAAGGGGTCTCGGGGTCTTGCTCTGTCGCCCGGTCTGGAGGCTTAAGTACAGTGGCGCGACACGATTATGGCTCACGGCTGCCTCGAACTCCTGGGCTCAAGCGATGCTCCCGCCTCAGCCTCCAGAGTTGCTGGGACTCAGTGTCTGTTCTTTTTTTTTTTTTTTTTTTTTTTTGAGACGGAGTCTTTCTCTGTCCCCCAGGCTGGAGTGCAGTGGCGCGATCTCGGCTCACCACAACCTCCACCTCCTGGGTTCACGCCATTCTCCTGCCTCAGCCTCCCGAGTAGCTGGGACCACAGGCGCCCGCCAACACGCCCGGCTAATTTTTTGTATTTTTTAGTAGAGACGGGGTTTCACTGTGTTAGCCAGGATGGTCTCGATCTCCTGACCTCGTGATCCACCCGCCTCGGCCTCCCAAAGTGCTGGGATTACAGGCTTGAGCCACCGCGCCCGGCCCTCAGTGTCTGTTCTTAACTCCCCTCGTAGAATCGACTTTCCTCCAGGGCAAAGTTACTCACTTAAGGACCTTACGGCTCAGCTCGGGTATTTCCTGGATCACCACGCAGGCGGCTTCAGGGCCCAACCGTGTCTCCTCCCCCACCCACAATGCACCTCGCGGTTCCCTCTAGGTGGCAGCTCTGTCACGTGTCACCCGACGGAGCGCGCTCCCGTTTGGCGCACGCGCAGAGTGCAGACCTCAGCTATTTTTCTCCGTGACGGCGGCGACGAGCGGAAGTTCTTGGGAGCGCCAGTTCCGTCTGTGTGTTCGAGTGGACAAAATGGCGAAGATCGCCAAGACTCACGAAGGTAAGCGGTCTTTCCGGGCTTACGTGTTTTCTTCGTTGCTAGCCTAATAAAAGCCTTTCTTCCTAGGATTCTGCCTTTTCCTATGGTTTCTTTCGTAGGAGCCGAGCCCGCGTTTCGGGGCCAAGGGTCGTCTCCGCCGCGCCAGCGGCGCAGGCCACTGCCCCGCGTAATGGCGTCCTCCTCTTACACCCCCGACAGGCGCTTTGTTCAGTGTTTGGGACCTGCTACTTCAGAGTAGCTTCTCTTTGACCAGAGGGCCTCGTTTAAGCGGCTTCCTCGGTAGGATTCGTGGGCAAGGGATCGGGGAAGCGGGCGTGGGGACAGGGTCGCCTCTCGACACTGTCGTCCGCATAGTTCGTGCAGAAGAGGGTCAGAAAAGCACTGAAATACGGCAGCCGCTTTTCCGGCAGACTGAATCGAATTTGGTTAAACCTAGATTCCGTTACTCCTACCCTTGTGTGTCTTCAAGCGTCAGTTACTTTCTTATTTTTCTTGCACAAAACGATTTGGGGATAAAATCTGGTAGTTGTTTTCCCTCCCTTAGTCACTTTTAGTATAATATTGATCTTTTTCTTTGGAGACTGGTTATTGGAGGAGCAGATGGAAGAGGAAAAGATAAATTACTTTCATTAATGGCCGAAGCTTTCAAGCTAGTTGATCGTTTTATGGAATACAGAGTGTGCAAATTAGGAAAACGTTGGGAATAGACGAGTTCATTAGGAAGTATGCAGAGATGACAGAAAATGGGATCACTTTTCAGAAAAGACGAGGCATGAGAAGTTGGAACTGCATTCTTTGATTTCTGACTTGGAATCCGAGATGTTCACTGAGAACGAGACTTCTAAGTCACTTTTGTTTCATATATTCTTTCTGGGTATTTGGATCGGTATTAGTCTGTGAGAGGTAACAGACTGAGGCCATCCAAAATTTTACGGTCTGATAGGGGAAACAGATGTGTATGTCCTCATTCTCTCATGAGGCCAAATGCATGCTTAAGTAGAAGAACAAGCAGCATGTTCTGGGAACCTGGATAACCGAATGATTATGCTTAGGGTTATTTCACTGAGGAGGTTACATGTCCCTGTTTTAAAAGGATCAGTCAGTTTTAAATCGGGAAGGACATCTGAGCCTGAGAACATCTCGTAACAAGGTATTGAGTCGTGAAAGGTGTGTTTGAGTAGTAGTCCACTGTAGCAGGAACAGAGGGTGCAAGGAGAGAAGAAATAAATGAATCTGGAAAGGTTGGATTAGGACCAGAATATGAATGGCTTTGAATAGCTGGGTCACCCAGAGGACCTGAAGTCCAGCTTTCTGCTATTTATCAAACATGCTAATGAATTGGCAATGACTTTAATATTAGTATACTATTTTAGGTATTTAGGATTTAAATGCTCTCTTAGTATTCTTAGGCCTTATTATTTTGTCCTTAGACTATCTCAAATATAACCTTTTGCAAATTAAGTAGAAAATACAAAGATGTGCTGTTTTTGTTCATTCAGGAGGTTATTCATTTGGGGATATTGATAGTATAGCTTTGATACTTATTTATTGGTAACTTCAGTATAAGATGCCCTCAGACAGGAAAATCAAAATTCTGATCAGTTTTCCTGAATTTTTTAGAAATCCAGCTAAAAGCTTTGGTCTATTGCTATTCATTGGCCAAACTTGTTATTTTTGAGATTATTCTGTAAGTGTGAATTAAGTGATGCCATAAGAAAATAGCAGAACATTCAATACTTGAGCACTGTCTGTGCCCATCCCTATGGGATGTAAGTCAGGGGATGATAAATGTTTAGTAGAAATACACATAATACTGACATAGCTTGTTGCTTCCTTCCTAATGGAACTCTAGTTCTTCATGGTCCATCACTGTTTTCTCTTGTTAAGCCATTTTTGATAAACTGAAGCAGAATTAATGCTTTTTGGGGCAGTGCCACTATAGCACTCAGTATAAATGTTATGTTGCTTAGAATAGTCTATTGTGTTAAGATTTTCTCTTCTACTTAGCTCCAAGATTGAGATAAACTGATAACTATTTATTTATTTATTTTGCTGTCATATTCCTTTCAAAAATTTCTTTTTTTATTTTTTATTTTTATTTTTGAGATAAAGTCTTGTTCTGTTGCCCAGGCTGAAGTGCAGTGGTGCAATCTCGGCTTACAGCAACCTCTGCCTTTTAGGTTCAAGCGATTCTCCTGCTTCAGCCTCCCGAGTACTGGTATCACAGGCATGTGCCACCACACTCGACTAATTTTTGTATTTTTAGAGACAGGGTTTCGCCATGTTGGCCAGGCTGGTCTCAAACTCCTGACCACAAGTGATCCTCCCACCTTGGCCTCCCAAAGTGCTGGGATTACTGGCATGAGCCACCATGCCTGAACCCTTTCAAACATTTCTATTAGGATCAGGCCTCACATCCTCTTTAACCAATCTGATTATATTTTACCCTGGCCAATGTGGCTTATGCTTTCCAGGATGGAAATATAAAAAGAACTGGACTTACTCAAATCAGATAAAATCTTTTAGATCTTTCCGCATATTAAATTATGTCAGGTGTATGGTTATGAATATGCATAATCTTGCCATCCAGCAGTTCTTCAGATACTGCTGACTTTGGCAAACAAACAGGGAACACACATTCTTCTCTGTTTTGTAAGGGGAAAATGGTTTAACCAAAAATCCTATATATCAGCTTGTTTTGCCACTAATCCTTTGAATTAGATTTTTTTGAGACATCACAAAGCTGAAAAAGTTTTTTCCCTAATTCTTTGCTTGATAAATGGCTGGAATAGTTATAGTTTTGTTATTGTGTATCTTGCTGATATATATATTTTTTCCTGTGTTTATTTTTGAGAACGGGTCTTGCCCTGTTGCCCAGGTTGGAGTGCAGTGGCGTGATTATAGCTTACTTAACCTACAACTGCTGGGCTCAAGTGATCCTCCCATTTCAGCCTCCTGAGTAGCTACAACTACAGACGTGTGCCACCATGCCTAGCTAATTTTTACAATTTTTTTTTAGAGATGGGGTCTCACTATGTCACCCAGGCTGATCTCGAACTCCTGGGCTCAAGCAGTCCTCCTGCCTTGGCCTCCCACCGTGCTAGGATTACAGGTGTGAGCCACGATGCCTGGCCTTGAAATTTTTTTTAATAGAATTAATCATTTAGGAATCAATTTATCAGTATTGTTTGTAGTGTTCAGTAAAATGATTTATATTATAGTTAGTTGTCCTATTGGAGTTTTGTTTAATGAAAAAGTTGAGGGTTGGGATTCAGAATATACTTCCTGTTTTTTGTGATGTCTTTTAGAAGTCTTGTGTTTGGGAAATACTTGTTCACCAGTTACATCTGGCTAAAGGAGAGTAGATATCACTTAGGGACCAGACTGAAAGGTATAGGTGAGAGATTAACATCTGAGGGCAGTATCTCTGTAACATGTAGTGAGCAGTAATTAGAACACTGAAAATAATCCAGATGAAAAATGAAAAATAAAAATCAAGGAGGAAGAAGTGCTACAAGTTGGGTTTAGCAGGATCTAAGGCTTAGAAAGAAGAAAAGGGCTGGGCACGGTGTCTCACACCTATAATCCCAGCACTTCGGGAGGCTGAGGTGGGCAGATCACCCAAGGTCAGGAGTTCCAGACCAGCCTGGCCAACATGGTGAAACTCCCTCTCTACTAAAAGTACAAAAAAATTAACCGAGCATGGTGGTGTGCGCCTGTGATCCCAGCTCCTCAGGAGGCTGAGGCAGGAGAATCGCTTGAACCTAGGAGGCGGAGGTTGTAGTGAGCTGAGATCATGCCACTGCACTCCAGCCTGGGCGACTGAGTGAAACTCTGTCTGAAAAAAAAAAAAAAAAAAAAAAAAAAGAAGAAGAAAAAGCACAGGAGGGGAAATCAGAGGGACAGAATTGGTGGGGAGCAGCTAAATAGTTGTATCAGATGTGATCTTCTGCTATCAGTGATATGAATTGTTTTTCTCAAGAGTTTGATACATAGGTCTGAGTTTTAAAAATACAGGAGGCCAGGGGTTGCTCACTAATATAATCCTAGCATTTTGGAAAGTCAAGACAGGAGGATTGCTTGAGACTGCAAACATACAGAAAAGTAGAGAGCGGCTGGCGCTGTACTCGAGCCTGGGCAACAGAGCAGGACTCTGTCTCAAAAAAACAAAACAACAGGCCAGGCACGGTGTGTGAAGACAGGTTTTAATAACACTAGGGTAGGCTGGGCACGGTGGCTTATGCCTGTAATCCCAGCACTTTGGGAGGCCGATGTGGATGGATCACCAGAGGTCAGGAGTTTGAGACCAGCTTGACCAACATGGTGAAACCCCGTCTCTACTAAAAATACAAAAATTAGCTGGGCTTGGTGGTGCGTGCCTGTAATCCCACCTGCTTGGGAGGCTCAGGCAGGAGAATCTCTTGAACCAGGAGGTGGAGGTTGCAGTGAGCCGAGGTCGTGCCACTGCACTTCAGCCTGGGCAACAGAGTGAGACTTCGTCTCAAAACAAAATAACAAAAAAGTACCATGAGTAGTAAAATGAACCCCTCATATACTTATCACCTAGCTTCAACAGTTACAAGCTTAGGCCAACTTTGTTTAATTTGTACACTGGTCCTTTCTACTCTTCTCATTATTTTGAAGCAGATCTTAGACATACCACTTTATCCATAAATATTTCAGGGTGTATTTCTATGTAAGGACTTAAGATAATACCACGATTACACCTAAAATTAAAATAATAAAATATCTAGTCAGTGTTCTGTTTTACCCATTCTTTTAAACTTTGTTTTTCAGTTTCAGTCAGCTTCCAAGAAAACTGGTAACATTTTGATTGGTTGGTTTCTTTTATATCTTTTTCATTTCACAGTACATTGTGATTGAATGATTTATCTCTTTTTTTTTGAGACGGAGTTTTGCTCTTGTTGCCCAGGTTGGAGTGCAATGGCACGATCTCGGCTCACGGCAACCTCCGCCTCCCGGGTTCAAGCGATTCTCCTGCCTCAGCCCCCCGAGAAGCTGGGATTACAGGCATACACCACCACGCCTGGCTAATTTTGTATTTTTAGTAGAGATGAGGTTTCTCTATGTTAGTCAGGCTGGTCTCGAACTCCCAACCTCAGGTGATCCGCCCACCTCGGCCTCCCAAAGTGCTGGGATTATAGGCGTGAGCCACTGCGCCCGGCCTGAATGATTTATCTCTTAAATCTTTTTCAGTTCGTAGGTTCCTCCTGTCTCTTTCTTTTTCCTTGCACTTCATTTGTTGCAGAACCTTTCTCCTGTGGTTTCCCACAGTCTGGAGGAATTGGGGAAAGTGGCTGTCAAAACTGGTTGCCTCCTTCCCATTACTGCTGCAATCAAGATGTTAGGGGGCCCACAAGCAATGGAAGCACCCAGAAAATTATTGGCTCTAAGTATAAGCATAGTTCTGAAATCATACTTCAGGTTTAGGTTGTGCTAGTCATGGGAAGGAAATTTTTTTTTTTTTTTGAGACAGAGTCTTGCTGTGTTGTCCAGGCTGGAGTGCAATGGCATGATCTCAGCTCACTGCAACCTTTGCCCCCCGGGTTCAAGCGATTCTCTTGCCTCAGCCTCCTGAGTAGCTGGGACTACAGGCACCTGCTACCATGCTCGGCTGATTTTTTGTATTTTTAGTAGAGACAGTGTTTCGGCTTGTTGGCCAGGCTGATCTTGAACTCCTGACCTCAGGTGATTCACCCACCTCAGTCTACCAAAGTGCTGGGATTGTAGGCGTGAGCTACCATGCCCGGCCAGGAAGGAAATCTTTTTTTTTCTTCATTTTTTTTTCTTTTTGAGACGGAGTCTCACTCTGTCGACCAGACTGGAGTGCAGTGGCACGATCTCGGCTCACTCCAAGCTCCGCCTCCCGGGTTCATGCCATTCTCCTGCCTCTGCCTCCTGAGTAGCTGGGACTACAGGCGCCCACCACCATGCCTGGCTAATTTTTTTGTATTTTTAATAGAGACGGGGTTTCACCATGTTAGCCAGGATGGTCTCGAGCTCCTGACCTTGTGATCCGCCTGCCTTGGCCTCCCAAAGTGCTGGGATTACAGGCGTGAGCCACCGCGCCCGGCCCTGGGAAGGAAATCTTAAAAAGGATTTTTACATTCTGATTCTCCTCCCACCATAATTTTAGTGGCAATAAATATACTCTTCAGTTTTCTTTCTTTCTTTCTTTTTGAGACGGAGTTTCGCTCTTGTTGCCCAGGCTGGAGTGCAATGGCGTGATCTCGGCTCACTGCAAGCTCTGCCTCCTGGGTTCAAGCGATTCTCCTGCCTCAGCCTCCGGAGTAGCTGGGATTATAGGCATGCGCCACCACGCCCGGCTAATTTTGTATTTTTAGTAGAGACGGGGTTTCTCCATGTTGGTCAGGCTGGTCTTGAACTCCCGACCTCAGGTGATCTGCCTGCTTCGGCTTCCCAAAGTGCTGGGATTGCAGGTGTGAGCCACCATGCCCGGCCTACCCTTCATTTTTCTAACAAGCCTAACTGCTACCTGTTTTGTGTGACACACAGTTACACACATATCTTGAAAATAAGATGACCAGTTTAAGAAAAACCTCATTCTTGACAATATACCAACAAGGCTTTTCCATTAGCATGGCTCTTTGGTAAATACAAGTCTGATATACACTTCACTATTTGCTTTAATCTCTTGTCTAAGACATTTTTAAAAACTACTCTAGGATATGACAACTCAGGACTACCTGTAACTTCAGTTTTAGGATTCTAAATATACCGTCAAGATAGGGAATCACTTCTTCTTTTTAAGATTTCGGAATCAATAGCCAAGAGTCCTAGCGTATATCCCTACCCTACCCCCAGTGAGTGGGTTTTACTAAAGATGGGGGTAGGGGAGAGGTTGAGGCAGGGAACAGAAATGCGGCTTTCATCTAGAAAATCAGGTAGTTTAGGTAATCCATATCACCTATTTCTACCCCTGTACTCCTTTTTCTACTACCACATAATTGGAATTTTACTAACCTCACTTGTCGCAGCTTCTCTTTATCTTACTTGTTCCCTTAATCTCTCTCCTCCATTTCATCTCTCAGAATTCTTCTTTTTCTGTTACACGTTCTGCTCTCCTCTGCTCTTAAACTTGCAGAAGTAAACCCATCAAAAAGGCTTTCTAAGTTTCTTATAAAGGTAAACATTTATTTACTATAGGATCCAGCAATCCCATTTGTAGGTATAGATGTTTACCCAAGTGTTTTTTTGTTTTTGTTTTTGAGACAGAGTCTCGCTCTGTTGTCCAGGCTGGAGTGCAGTCGCACAATCTCGGCTCACTGCAAGCTCCACCTCCCGGGTTCAAGCGATACTTCTGCCTCAGCCTTCCGAGTAGCTGGGACTACAGACGTGTACCATCACACCGGTCTAATTTTTGTATTTTTAGTAGAGATGGGGTTTCGCCATATTGGCCAGACTGGTCTCGAACTCCTGACCTCAGGTGATCCATCCACATCGGCCTCCCAAAGTGCTGGGATTACAGGCATGAGCCACCGTGCCCGGCCTACCCTAGTGTTATTAAAACCTGTCTTCACACAAAAACCTCTAAACAAATGTTTACAGTAGCCTTACTTGTAATCACTGCAAACAGCTCGATGTACTTCAACTAGAGAATGGATAAACACACTGTAGTACAGTGGAATACTACCCAGTAATAAAAAGGCAGAAACTATTGATGTGCACAACAGTGTGGAAATTGGAATATTTAAGGGTTTAAATGGGTTAAAGAGTGCCAGCTTTTGGCAGTTTTGTGTGGCCAATAGGAGGTCCTAGTCTCTTCTTGCTCAGTCACTAGCAGGCAGTATCCCTTTTTTCTTTGTCTTCACATCTGAATGTATTGAACTATGAGTCCAAATTGGGAAGGGATTAAGGCTGGAACAGGATTTGTTCATGTTGGTCATAATTGAAGTTGGAAGAGATTATTAGCATAGACGTTTCTTTGCCTCAGGTCTTCATTGTTTTTGACCTCTGGTTACTCATTTTGGTATGTTCTTTCATTTTTTATTTTCATAGTTGCCAACTCCCCCCCCACTTTTTTTTTGAGGTGGAGTTTCACTGTGTTGTCCAGGCTGGAGTGCAGTGGCGTGATCTTGGCTCACTGCAACCTCTGCCTCCTGGACTCAAGCGATTCTCTTGTTGCCCAGGCCGGAGTGCAGTGCTGTGATCTCGGCTCACTGCAACCTCCACCTCCCAGGTTCAAGTGATTCTCATGCCTCAGCCTCCCAAGTAGCTGGGATTACAGGCGTGCCACCACCATGCCTAGCTAATTTTTGTATTTTTAGTGAAGACAGGGTTTCACCAT
Organism: Symphalangus syndactylus; assembly: GCF_028878055.3. NCBI lineage: Eukaryota > Metazoa > Chordata > Mammalia > Primates > Hylobatidae > Symphalangus > Symphalangus syndactylus. The sequence continues at coordinate 101,594,278 of NC_072430.2, read as the reverse complement.
GTTGGCCAGGCTGGCTTTGAACTCCTGATCTCAAGTGATTCAGCTGCCTTGACTTCCCAAAGTGCTGGGATTACAGGCATGAGCCACCGCGCTCAGCCAGTTGCCAAGCAGTTTTATGCATTGATCATTTGTTGTCAGAAATGATCTATTTGCACATTTTTAGTCAGTTTATATTTAAGAAATTATAGGAATAGTTACACACCAGGCTGTAACTTAGTGTTGGCTTTGAAAATACAGAGTTAGAGACAACATTGTCATTCCCAGAGATACAAAATTTGAAGTGGAATTTTACAAACCTTGGCTGGCATGGATAGGGGAGAGAAAAATTTGGAAAATTACTTTTAATTACTTCTACAGATTATCTATTTATTTATTTACTTACTTATTTAGAGACAAGGCCTGGCTCCAACACCCAGGCTAGAGTGCAGTGGTGTGATCTCAGCTCACTGCAACCTCCGCCTCCTGGGCTCAAGCTATCCTCTGACCTCAGCCTCCTGAGTATCTGGGACTACAGGTGTGCACCTGTAATGACAACTAATTTTTGTATTTTTGTCTAATTTTTGTAGAGACAGGGTTTCGTCATATTGCTTAGGCTGGCTTTGAACTTCTGAACTCAAGTGATCTGCCTGCCTGGGCATCCCAAAGTGCCCAGCCTCATTACCTTTTTATTAATTAATTAATTAATTTATTTATTTGAGATGAAGTCTTGCTCTGTCACCTAGGTTGGAGTGCAGTGGTGCGATCTCGGCTCACTGCATCCTCTGCCTCTGGGGTTGAAGCAGTTCTCTGACTCAGCCTCCTGAGTAGCTGGGATTCCAGGCACCTGCCACCGCACCTGGCTAATTTTTATATTTTTAGTAGAGACGGGGTTTCACCATCTTGGCCAGGCTGGTCCTGAACTCCTGACCTCGTGATCCACCCGCCTCGGCCTCCTAAAATGCTGGGATTACAGGTGTGAGCCACCATGCCCGGCCCAGATTACCTTTTATGAAATATTTTAACATACAGAAGAGAATAGGACAAAATATAATGAACACTAGCCCACTGCTCAGCTTTATCAGTTCTTCATTTTCTGCCGTATTTTTTCCCACCTTTTTATTTATTTATTTTGAAAATGAAACCTCAGACACAAAGTTACCTTATTTATGAATGTCATGGTAATAATTTGTTTGCTCATAAATATTTGGGTATATTATGTTTGGTATTTTGGCACATAGTTTATTAAGAAATTTCTGAGTTTTTAGTTCTCTGAATTGCATAATAAGCTGCTGAGTTTTATGGAATCTGATCTCTTAATTTTATGGATCACATGGTGGATGTGTAAATGTGCTGCAGTTTGCAGTGTGTTAACAAAGCCCGTTAGCTTTTTGGACTTTATATCCATAGTTTCCAAAAGACAGGAAACTGCCTGATTTGCATATAAACATTTAATTGTACTGCCTATAAGAAGTTCAGTAATAAACTCCCCTTAGGATTAATTAACTACAAACAGCTGCCTAGCCCCAGGAGATTTTGGGCTGGGTAATTTTGTTACTAAATTTTAATGAGAACTTAGTCATGATTTACATAGATTTCATACCAACACTATTTCAGTATTTTATGAACCTTTGTAATTGGAAAACTCTGATGCTAATCAGCAGGCACGTAAAATCAATAGGTAAAATTCAGTAGCTGAAATTAGTTCCTGAATAAATGTTATCCAAGTGAGGAACTAGTTGCTGAAACTTTAGGATGGAAAAGTTCTTTAGATGGAAAATAAGAGAGATGCCTGATAAGGGGGAAAAAGCAAGTTGCACAATATGTGTAGTGTGCAGTTTTTATAAAACAGCACCCCTTTCCTATTTTTTAGTTGTGTATGAGGTAGAGAAAAGTATAAAATGATGCTTTACATTGGAAAATTTGGTAGGGGTGGGCTGGGGTTGGAAATGGGAGGGGTGAAGGGCCAGGTAAAATAGTTTCCTAGGGTGTTTGTTAATGATGCAGAATCCTGGGCTTCACAGCCTGAGTTGGAGGTTCGGAGTTAGTGTATCCAAGACCTAGGAGTTCATCTTTGCAACAGGTGCACCAGGTCATTTCTTTGTAGGTGGTCCTTATACTATACTAATGCTGTAGAGGAGATTGCAGACTATTTGTCCTGATTCACCCATTTGTTTCTTACCTAAATCCTCATGGAAGTAGCATTTGTGGTCCTTTTACAAAAACCTATTTAGGTAAAAGTGATAAATGCATCTGTGGTTTAAAAAAGAGGCCTGAAGCTGGGCGTGGTGGTAGGCACCTGTAATCCCAACTATTTGGGAGGCTGAGGCAGGAGAATGGCTTGAACCTGGGAGGCAGAGGTTGCAGTGAGCCGAAATCGAGCCACTGCACTCCAGCCTGGGCAACAAGAGCAAAACTCTGCCTCAAAAAAAGAAAAGAAAAGAAAAGAAAATGCCCAAAGGGGGTGGGAGTGGCGCAAATGTAGATTAAATTTTTCAAAATATAAAACTACAAACAGAAACAAAAGTAGAGATCATAGTACAAAGAACCACTCATGTGAGGATATTTCTGGCTGCCTGGGCTGCTGTAATGGTTTGGGGACAAAGTAACATCTGTGCATGTAGTGGTGCTGTGTAACACAACACACTATAATAATTTTGAGATCTGATCACAACTGGGGCTGCTAAATTCAGCATTAAAACTATTCTATCATTTTGAGTTTCTTTCTTTCTGTTTCTTTGTTTCTGAGACAGTCTCTCTCTCATCCAGGCTGGAGTGCAGTGGCAGCAGTCGTGGCTCACTGCAGCCTTGACCTCCTGGGCTCAAACAGTCCTCCCACCTCAGCCCCTTAAGTGGCAGGGGACTATAGGTTTGCCACCATACCTGGCTAATTTTAGTATTTTTTGTAGAGATGGGGTTTTGCCATGTCGCCCAGGCTGGTTTTGAACTCCTGGACTCAAGTGATCTGCCCACCTCAGCCTTCCAAAGTGTTTGGATGACATGCGTGAGCTACCGTGTCTGGCCTCCAGTTTCTGAGACCTGCTCCTGTTCCTTTCTTACGTGGAAATGTGACCCAGCTGTGCCTTAGACTAGATAAGGACATTATGTTATCCTGCACATCTATCTTGAGGAACCATAGAGGGCCTTCTCCCTTAGCTGGGGGGTGGGAGGTTTTGCAAATACAGGATGCTATTTGAATCTTTATCTTTTGATTCATGCAGCTAGCAATTGAACTTTTTTATTTTTTATTTATTATCTATTTTTTGAGACGGAGTTTCACACTTGTCGCCCAGGCTAGAGTGCAATGGCGTAATCTCGGCTTACTGCAACCTCCGCCTTCCGGGTTCAAGCGATTCTCCTGCCTCAGCCTTCCGAGTAGCTGGGATTACAGGCGCCTGCCACCATGCCTGGCTAATTTTTGTATTTTTACTAGAGATGGGGTTTTACCACATTGGCCAGGCTGGTCTTGAACTCCTGACCTCAGGTGATCTGCCCGCCTCGGCCTCCTGAAGTGCTGGGATTGCAGGTGTGAGCCACTGCGCCGGCCTAATTTTTATTTATTTATTTATTTATTTGAGGTGAGTTTTGCTCTTTGCCCAGTCTAGAGTGCAGTGGCATGTGATCTCGGCTCACTGCAACCTTGGCCTCCTGGGTTCAAGCAGTTCTCCTGCCTCAGCCTCCAGAGTAGCTGGGACTACAGGCGTGCGCCATTACACCTGGCTAACTTTGTATTTTTACTGGAGAGGAGGTTTCACCATCTTGGCCAGGCTGGTCTCGAACGCCTGACTTCAGGTGATCTGCCCGCCTTGGCCTCCCAAAGTGCTGGGATTACAGGCGTGGACCACCACGCCCGGCCAGCAAGTAAGCTTTTGAAAAGTGCCTGGTGTCAAAGGGCTTAATTCAGCATGGGCTGGCAAGAATTTAAACAGCTATTTGTCAGGCCATAGAAATCTTTTGCAATCGAAACTATTTCTTTATACATCTATGTATTATTTAGATTATTAAAACAAAACATTACTTTGCAAAATTAACCTGGTGTCAGGAAAGACTAAATGGAAGACTAGTCTGTATTTAAAGAAGAGCAAAGAGAGTGACAACTAAATGCAGTGTATGGTGCTTGATTGGATCATGGGTTAAAAAAGAACATCTATAAAGGCTGTTACTAGGGCAACTGGGGAAATTTGAAGCTGGGTTATATGTTAGATGATATTTTGTCACGGTTTTTTTTTTTTTTTTTTGAGAGATAGAGTCTTGCTCTGTCACTCAGGTTGGAGTGCAATGGTGAGATCACGGCTCACTGCAACCTCCGCCTCCCGGGTTAAAGTGATTCTCCTGCCTCAGCTTCCCAAATACCTGGGACTACAGGTGCATGCCCCTATGCCTAGCTACTTTTTGTATTTTTTAGTAGAGATGGGGTTTTGCTATATGTTGGCCAGGCTGGTCTCGAACTCCTGACCTCAAGTGATCCGCCCACCTCGTCCTCCCAAAGTTTTGGGATTATAGGCGTGAGCCATGGCGCCCAGATCCGCCCACCTCATCCTCCCAAAGTGTTGGGATTGTAGGCGTGAGCCATGCGCCCAGCCTATCATGGTTTAATTTCTAGAGCGTGCTTATGCTGTTGTGATTACTAGTCTCTTACATGGTGCAATTATTGTACATTTTCTGTATGTAAGAGAGTATTTTGATAATTACCTAGTAAAGAAATGCATTGTGTTGGCAGTTCTTTTGGAAAGTGAAATTAAGACAGTCTGTATTATCTCTTTATAGATATTGAAGCACAGATTCGAGAAATTCAAGGCAAGAAGGCAGCTCTTGATGAAGCTCAAGGAGTGGGCCTCGATTCTACAGGTTATTATGACCAGGAAATTTATGGTGGAAGTGACAGCAGATTTGCTGGATACGTGACATCAATTGCTGCAACTGAACTTGAAGATGTAAGTTACAAATTATGTACAAGAGGCAGTTATTTTTTTGAGAGAGCAAGAAATATGAATAACTTTTATTTCAGCCATCTGGTTTAATCTGGAGAAACATTTTTGGGATCTTTTAGAGGATAAAACTACTGGAGGTATCCTCTCTAAGGTTCAGAAACTTCACTGGAAATACTTTGTTCTGAGAATTTATGGTAAAGACTAGTTTGTTTATCCAGTGAAGCACCTGCCAGCCATTACTGTTATAAAGTAAAGAGTAAAGTAAATCCCTACTGTTACTTATCAGCTCTATCTAGAGTAGCCTGTGTGAGAAGTGACTTAATTGTAAATAGCCATCTGTCCTTGTGATTTGATTACTGACTTGTACTTGATACTGTTTTTCTCCTCTTGGTATCTTAATGTGAATGGATTTTCTTTTCTTACCTTTTTTTTGGGGGTGGGGGTGGGGGGACAGTCTCGCCCTGTCATCCAGGCTTGAGTGCAGTGGACTGCAACCTCCGCCTCCCGGATTCAAGTGATTCTCCTGCCTCAGCCTCCCAAGTAGCTGGGATTACAGGCGCCTGCTACCATGCCTGGCTAATTTTTGTATTTTTAGTAGAGATGGGGTTTCGCCATGTTGGCCAGGCTGGTCTTGAACTCATGCCTTCAGGTGATCCACCTGCCTTGGCCTCCCAAAGTGCTGCGATTACAGGCTTGAGCCACTGCGCCCGGCCTGGAATTTTTCTTAGTACTGATATTGATGAGTTTTTCATGTCTGTTTGAATTCCTATGGAGGAGGACTGCCTTTCATTTTGAAATCTGTTCCCTCAAAGCATTTTTTATGTATTCCAGGTAGCTTGTATTTTATCAGACCATTCCAAACTCCAAATTTGGTGATTCAGTTACAGATAAACTTTATGTATATAGATTATCAAACTGGTTTTTCTTTTTTCCGTCTCACTCTGTTGCCCAGGCTGGAATGCAGTGGTGCAATCTCGGCTTACTGCATGCTCCGCCTCCAGGGTTCATAGCATTCTCCTGCCTCAGCCTCCCTAGTAGCTGGGACTACAGATGCCTGCTACCATGTCCAGCTAATTTTTTGTATTTTTAGTAGAGATGGGGTTTCACCGTATTAGCCAGGATGGTCTCGATCTCCTGAGCTCTTGATCCACCTGCCTCAGCCTCCCAGAGTGCTGGGATTACAGGCGTGAGCCACCGCACCCGGTTATTTTTTATTTTTTTTAATTTTTGGATAGGTGATGTGTATTTCTTTTTATCATTATACTTTAAATTCTAGGGTACATGTGCACAACGTGCAGGTTACATATGTATACATTTGCCATATTGGTGTGCTGCACCCATTAACTCGTCATTTACATTAGGTATATCTCCTAATGCTATCCCTCCCCCCTCCCCCCACCCCATGGCAGGCCCCGGTGTGTGATGGTCCCCATCCTGTGTCCAGGTGTTCTCATTGTTCAATTCCCACCTATGAGTGAGAACATGCGGTGCCAAACTGGTTATTTTTAAGAAATTCAAGTCACATTTTACTTTATAGTGGGCTCTCTCTTCCTCTTTTTTTTTTCTTGAGAGAAATTTAAAAGTCCCAAAAGGTGAAATTTCTAGAAGCCAGTCGTGGACTAGTTAGTGCTTTATTTGGGGGTCTCATACCCTAATTGTAAAAGAAAGTGATAGCTATATGTTTCAGAAGCTGAGGGGGAAATTGTCACTTTATCTTTAAATAAAATAAGTGAGGTGTTAAGATCTGGAGAATTACCCTGTGTTGCACTTTTATTTTTTATTTATTTTTATTACAGTAGACATGAGATCTCACTATGTATGTGGTTTTGTTTTTTGGAGACAAAGTCTTGCTCTGTTGCCCAGACTGAAGGCAGTGGCCAGATCATGCCTCACTGCAGCCTTCGCCTCCCGAGTTCAAGCAATTTTCCCACCTCAGCCTCCTGAGTAGCTGGGACTACATATGCACACCACCATGCCTGGCTAATTTTTGTATTTTTTTGGTAGAGACAGAGTTTCATCATGTTGCCCAGGCTGGTCTTGAACTCCTGGGCTCAATTAGTCCCTCTCCTTGGCCTCCCAAAGTGTTGAGATTACAGATGTGAGTCACCTTGCCCAACTGGGTCTCTGTCGCCTAGGCTAGTCTCAAAACTCCTACACTCAAGCCATTCTCCCACCTTGGCCTCCCAAACAGTTGTACTTTTTATACTAGAAAAGTAACAGTATAACATTGTTCTGTTTAAACATACTACTAGGGGCAAATACATTTAAAATTAAATATTTGTTTCTATGATTGTTAAATTGTGTTAAAAAACATGAGTTAAGAAAGTAGAAACTTCTAAAATAAGCTGTAGTTATCAAATTGAAAAAACTTTTTGTCTTCTGTGAAAAAATTAAATGCACAGGTTTTTCTAGTCCATACCTACTTTATCTTAATTGACATCTATAGAAAATATTCCTTGCTTAATCATTTTAAAAGTAAAGATAACTTTACCGAATTGAATAGGTTTTTGAGGTGAAAGAAAACCAATTGTTTCTCTAAGTTTTATGAAGGAGGACTTAGACATCACACTGTCAATAGATCTTTTGATTTCATGTTGAATCTTTGCATATTCTTTCTAATTTTTAAGTTCTAACATTTTGTTTATGGCTTTTTGGGGGGGGTTTTCATTGCAGGATGACGATGACTATTCATCATCTACAAGTTTGCTTGGTCAGAAGAAGCCAGGATATCATGCCCCTGTGGCATTGCTTAATGATATACCACAGTCAACAGAACAGGTGACCTTTCATTTTAAAAGCATAGTTTATTCAGCTAAAGAAAAGTGAATGTCTGAGTTCCCATAGAAACCTATAAATTTTAGGATACTTTAAGGATAATTATAAATAATAACTTATTTTGTAAAGGTGTAATCTTTTTTTTTTTTGACACAAGGTCTTGCTGCCTTGCTCAGGCTGATCCCAAACTCCTGGGCTCAAGCATTCCTCCTGTCTCAACCTCCCAAGTAGTTGAGATTATACACACAGGCCATCATGCCTGGCTGTAATCATTTAATGAAGCATTGAACTATGGAAATGTGGATATGTATATTACCTTGTTTCCATGTGCCTTATTTTTTTATATTAACATTTATCTGTGACACAGTACAGAATATTAGTAGGCATGTATTAAACATTTGTGCTTTACAGTGTTCTGATTTTTGTTTATGATACTCTGCTTTGTTATTTTAATAAAGTGGATATTAAGTGAGACATACCTCTTTTCAGTATGATCCATTTGCTGAGCACCGACCTCCGAAGATTGCAGACCGGGAAGATGAATACAAAAAGCATAGGCGGACCATGATAATTTCCCCAGAACGTCTTGATCCTTTTGCAGATGGTAATTCTTTCCCACTTTTCTATAAGTATTCAGAAATTTATTTGTATTAAGTTGTCTTTAGCCCTTTGATTTTTTTTGGCATGCTTCTGAATTTGCTTTTCTTTTTAAAAATCCCCCTTACTATAGATTTGTATAGATGTGGTTGAAGTCACAGATGCCATATTCTTCATCTTTATAATGCAAGTTTTCTTTCCAGGTAGAAGGACAAGAAAAAAATGAGCCAATGCCATAGAAACGCAAAGGGTTAAAGGTTTTACTTTTACTTTTGTTTTGGGTACGCTTTCTATACTTGGAACAAATGTGTTTTTCTGCTCAAAATACTTTCAAATTATTGAAAGTTTTCATTCCAAATCCTAGATTTTTAGGATTGTTACCCTTGAGAAACTGTTTCTCACACTAGAGCTCCCCGCATAGTGCTCTAAGTATAGCTTAGTAAAGGCACCTACTTTGCTCTAAGCATACTTAAAGTTAAAACAAAAGTATGTATACAAAGAATTTGATATTTTTAATAGTTGGAGTCTGTTTTGCTAATTTTAGTGTGCAAGTAAGCACAAGGGGCATAGTGAGCCTGATGGAAGCTTTCCTCAGGTGAGTGAGTTTCACAATCAAAATTAGGTGCCTGTTTCTTAAAATTAGATTCTGCTGCAGGTTTACATACTAGACTTTCAGCCTGCATGAATTAGTAGGGATATTCTTTTTTTACTTGCATAATTGTAATTGATTTAAACATGTATGCCAGAATTCACAGGCCCATACTAACTGTCCTTAATTTCTTTCCTACAGCAGTACTGCTATATGCCAGTCCTGTCTGCATTCTTAAGGGTGCAGTTCAACACATCCTCTCTAGATTATGGTGAAAAAGTATTCCAAAGGAAGTCTTATCAGAGCTAGTGTCAGAAAGAATGACACTACCAATTGGGCATGATCTTCAGCATAGGAAATGTCTTAGAATTTTATTATTTTTTCCTAAATTGTGATGCTATACTACTTGTATAGCTAGTTACCACATTTCTAAAGCATAGTGTGCCTCTGTGAATCTTGTTATATACTGTTTGGGCTTCTGTAAGATATTTTGAAGTTTGAAAAGCAAATACTGAAACTTTAACCAAGAGACTGACACATCTCTGTACACCACGTTGCTTCTGTGTGCATCATAATAACTGGTAGAAGTAATATATTTAAAGTAATATGTTTCCAGTTTTAATTTATGCTTTCTAAGAAATAAAAATATGTTTTCTGGGTCAACAAAACTAAAAGCACGAAGCCCTTTTTAGTAATGTGACATCAGAATAAGATTATAGGTATATTTTTAAAATCAGATTTTCTAAACTACAATTGTTTTAGAACACTGTATGAAGAACTTACCTAGTCATAGTTATTTGTAGTCAGGATTTTAACAGCTTGCAACAGGTAATGTTTTGAATATAAATATCTTTCCAAAGTGTTACTAATGGTAAAGAGATAATTTTCTAGGCTTCTATTCTGCTGCTTGAAGTCAGAACTGCTGATGGAGACAAAGGCACGAAAGTGTACGTATTCCGGATTAGCAACCCAGGAACCCATCACTTCTGAAGACTCTAAACTGTGCTGTCATTTTGTTTTTATATGCATTAAAATATTTGTTTTAAACTGCTGTAGATGTTTGTGTTCAAACAGGTTAAATTGATCAGCAAACTCAATAAAAAGTAAGATGTATAATTATTAAAGTTTTCCATCAAAAAATAATTTAAATGATTATGGAATAACATAATATATAGAGCAGGGCAGATAAATCAGTTGAACCTGATTATTTTTTATTTATTGTACTCTTTTCCTGTTGCTGTTCTTTTCTGCAGGAGGGAAGACCCCTGATCCTAAAATGAATGCTAGGACTTACATGGATGTAATGCGAGAACAACACTTGACTAAAGAAGAAGTATGTAAACCTGTCTCCTGTTTTAATGGTTGTGAATGAATGTAAATACAGTTGTGATTGAGAGACTGTTCGGTTTCTTTTTTGCTATTTGCTGCACAAATATTTTAATAGTATTAATAAAAATTAACTGAGAAAGAATCTTACCCCCAAATTATAGCACCTTCCAAATAAAATTTTTCATTTCTATATCCTTTTCTAGTCCTGGGCCCTTGGCTGTATATGTATGTATGTATGTGTCTCACAAGGGATTTTTTTTTTTTTTTTTTTTGGACACAGAGTCTCACTGTGTCATCCAGGCTTGAGTGCAGTGGCGTGATCTTGTCTCACTGCAGTCTTTGCTTCCCAGGTTCAAGTTATCCTCCCACTTCAGCCTCCCGAGTAGCTGGGAACAAAAGCGTGTGTCACCATGCCTAACTAATTTTTGTATTTTTAGTAGAGATGGGGTTTCACCATGTTGGCCAGGCTGGTCTCGAACTCCTGACCTCAGGTGATCTGCCTGCCTCAGCCTCCCAAAGTGCTGGGATTACAGGTGTGAGCCACTGTGCCTGGCCATTACAGGGGTGGTTTCTGTGCGGAGAAGGTTGATGGTGTGTATCTGAACCCAGTATGTTAGGGAAAAGTCACAGAGTTCAGTGTGAGATTCTGTAAGTTTCAGTTTGGATGTAAGTGGAGAATTTTGAATAATTCCTTTTGGCCTACAGAGATTATGCCATTTTGTCTAATAACTGCCTACTTTTTGTTTGTTTGTTTTGAGCAGAGTCTTGCTTTGTTGCCCAGGCTGAAGTGCAGTGATGCGATTTCAGCTTACTGCACCCTCTGCCTCCTGGGTCCAAGCGATTCTCCTGCCAGAGCCTCCTGAGTTTCTGGGATTGCAGGTGTGCGCCACCATGCCCGGCTAATTTTCGTATTTCTTTTTTTTTTTTTTTTTTTTTTTTTAAGTAGAGATGGGGTTTCATTATGTTGGCCAGGCTGGTCTCGAACTCCTGACCTCAGGTAATCTGCCCGCCTTAACCTCCCAAAGTGCTGGGGTTACAGGTGTGAGCCACCATACCCAGCCTCCTCCATTACTATTATGAATATATAATAGATTTTATATGTTGAATGAGTTAAATGGGATGGTAAAACCCCATTTTAACGGTACAGAGTGAATTAAATGTGCATCCATTATCACTATGCATATTTACATAATTTGTCAGTGTAAATAAAACAATTTTATTATTTTTATCTTTTACCATTTTTCTATCTTGTTCCATAGTCTTAATTGCTATTTATATGAGTTTTGAAGAAAACCGTATTTTTCAGTGGAAGCATTATGGTTCTCCATTGTTGACTAAAGATTTTCCTTCACCTCCAATATATAAACTACAGTGTGCTATGTTACAAATTCTGAACTTGCTTATCTTTTGTTTAGAAAGGCATTATGTAAAACGAAATAAAGACACACAGGCTATGGAACCAGCTAGCATAGAAAGGAGATCACAGTACCATAGAAAGGAGAATGAGCGAAGTATAAAATAGGATGTTAAGTGGAAATGATTGCGCTAATGGTAGAAAAATATATTGAAAGCATTTTAAAGGTAAATACTCATTGTTTTTTTCAGCGAGAAATTAGGCAACAGCTAGCAGAAAAAGCTAAAGCTGGAGAACTAAAAGTCGTCAATGGAGCAGCAGCGTCCCAGCCTCCATCAAAACGAAAACGGCGTTGGGATCAAACAGCTGATCAGACTCCTGGTGCCACTCCCAAAAAACTATCAAGTTGGGATCAGGCAGAGGTAATTTCTTTTTGTTTTTTGTTATTACTGTTAAAAAATTTTTTTCTGTTATGGACTGTATTAGTCTGCTTGGGTTGCCATAACAAGATACCACAGACTGGGTGCCTTAAACAACAGACATTGATTTTTTTTGCAGTTCTGGAGGCTTGAAATCCAAGATCAGAGTGCCAACAGGGTTGGTGTTTGTTGAGGGCTCTCTTGCTGTGTCCTCACGTGGCCTTTCTCTGTGCCAGCAAGGTCTGTTGTCCCTGCTCTTCCTATGAGGACATCAGTCTTATTAGATTAGGGCCCCACCCTCATGACCTCATTTGACCTTAATTTACCTCCCTAAAGGCCCAGTCTCCAAATACAGTCACAATGGGGGTTAGGACTTCAACATACAAATTTTGAGGGGCATGCAATTTAGTCCATATCATGGAATAAGGAAAGTTCTTTTTAGAATATTAAATACAGACATGTAGGTATGTTACATTGTGGAGGTTGGGTATGATATAGTGGTCTTCCTTATCTTCTAGACAGATAACTTAAGTCCCTCACTACAGGCAGCAAATAGTCAATGCTACTCCATTCCCTTGGCCAGTCTACTCTCCTACCTTTTTTTTTTTTTTTTAAAACATTTGTTTTGGAGGCTGAATGCGTTGGCTCATGCCTATAATCTCAGCATTTTGGGGGTCCAGGTGGGAAGATTGGTTGAGCTCAAGGAGTTTGAGACTAGCTTGGGCAACAGAGGGAGATCCTGTCTTTACAAAAAAAAAAATTAGCTGAGCATAGTGGTGCATGCCTGTAGTCCCAGCTACTGGGGTATGGGGGGGGTGGTGGGGGCCGAGGTGGGAGGATCCCTTGATCCCAGGAGGTAGAGGTTGTAGTGAGCTATGATCGTGCCACTGCATTCCAGCCTGGTGACAGAGTAAGACTCTGTCTCAAAAAAACAAAACGATGGAGACTGTAAAATCTTTCTTAGAAATGTATTTCCTAGTTCTGTAGAAATGGTTGTATTAGATGTTTTCTATCATTTAATAATATACTTGCGACTAAAAGATATAAGTGCTGCATAAAAGTAGCTAATTATGTTAGACTATCATATGTGCCTTTATTATGTTTGTCATTATCCTGAATAGAAAGGTCTTTAAAATTGATTTTTTAGAAAGCACTTGAAAATATTTAATCATTGCTAGAAAAATAAAGCGTCTGGATGCGGTGGCTCACGCCTGTAATCCCAGCATTTTGGGAGGCCAAGACAGGTGGATCTTGAGGTCAGGAGTTCAAGACCAGCCTGGCCAACATAGTGAAACCCCATCTCTACTAAAAATACAAAAAAATTAGCCGGGCATGGTGGCGTGTGCCTGTAGTCCCAGATACTCGGGAGGCTGAGACAGGAGAATCGCTTGAACCCGGGAGGCGGAGGTTGTAGTGAGCTGAGATTACGCCACTCTGCTCTAGCTTGGGCAACAGAGTGAGACTTTGTCTCAAAATAAATAAATAAATAATTAAAGCTACTCTTTTGCTTATGCACCATTTCCCTTCCCCTCTTGGAGACTCTCATCATGTACCATTAATTTTTTTCTCCATACTAGATTATCAGCAGCAGCAAACACGTTTTACCATGCTTTGTCTTAACAACAGCAACATAAAACCTGCAGAAAACATCTCTTAACCCTCATTCACATCCTCATTCAGCTACAATCTTGTTTCTATATCTTTTTAGAACAAAGTGCTTTGTTCTTTGTTTTTTTCTTGAGGTAGGGTCTCATTCTGTTGCCAAGGTTGGAGTGCAGGGGTGCAATAATAGCTCACTGCAGCCTCCACCTCCTGGGCTCAAATGATCCTCCCACCTCAACCCCCCCAAGTAGATGGGACTATAGACACGTACCACCATGCCTGGCTAGTTTTTTATTTTTTTGTAGAAACGGGTCTCACCATGTTGTCCAGGTTGGTCTCAAACTCCTGGGCTTAAGCAGTCCATCTGCCTCAGCCTTGCAAAGTGCTGGGATTACAGGCATGAGCTCCAAATGCCTTGAATGAGTCGTTTGTACTTGCTTTCTCTGCTTACATAGTTCTAGTCTTACGTAGTTTCTAGTCTTTACGTAGTTCTAGTCTACTCCACCTAAAATCTCTTGTCAAGGTCACTTGGCCCCTAATTGATAAATTTAAAAAGTGTATTTTCATTTCTCATATGACTTAGCATATCAAGAACATTTGACATTTCTTCATACCCTTTTCTCTCTCAGTCTCTGGGTTTTAGCCTTTCTTGCTTCCCCTCAAAATCTCAGTGGCTACTACTCCTTAGTCTTGTTTGCTGGATCCTCATTCTTCTTACCTCTGAACTTTGGGGTGTTACAGTAGTGCTGAGTCTTTTGGATTCTTTTCCATCTGTGCTCAATCCCTAGGATCTCATTCTTGTCTTTATATACCATTTGTATAAGATAGCTCCCAAACTTATAAATCTGTCCTCTGCTTCTGTTCCGCAGACTTGCGTATTTGTTCAGCCTGACATATTTATTTGGCTGTTCAATGGGCATTTCAAAATCAGTATTTCTAAAAGAAAATTATTGATTTTCTTCGCATACATCTCTTCTCAATCCTGCTCCCCTGGTCTTTCCTGTGTCTGTTTGGCTCAAGCAAAACATTTAGGGCTGGACGCAGTGGCTCATGCCTGTAATCCCAGCACTTTGGGAGGCCAAAGTGGGTGGATCATTTGAGGTCAGGAGTTCAAGACCAGCTTGGCCAACATGGTGAAACCCCAACTCTAGTTAAAATACAAAAATTAGCCCGGCATGTTGGCAGGCGCCTGTAATCCCAGCTACTTGGGAGGCTGAGGCAGGAGAATCACTTGAACCCAGGAGGTGGAGGTTGCAGCGAGCGGAGATTGCGCCACTGCACTTCAGTCTTGTGACAGAGTGAGACTCTCTCAAAAACAAAAACAAGAACAACAATAACAAAAAAACATTTAGGGAGTCATCCTATATTCCTTATTCTCTTACCCCATATCTTACCCATATACATTTTCTTGGCATCACCTTTAAATATATTAAGGAGCTAGCCACTTATCATGATCTCTGCCTCTACCATCCTAGTCTAAATCACTATTAGCTCTAGCCTAGACTGCTATAGATTTAACTTATAAACCAAGAAAAAACCTATCAGATCATGCAGTGTTTCCCCAAACCCAGAATTGGGATATACAAAACCTAATACCTAATTTCTAAACAATTTAGTTTAAGGTGAGGACTTCTCATTTGCTTGGTTATATGTAGGAGGGATTTGGTTCTGCTCAGTATAAGTAACTACTAGCTATATTTTTAATTTTGATTTTAATTTTTGAGACAGAGTCTTGTTCTGTCACCCATGGGTAGCTGGAGTGCATTGGTGCAATCTCAGCTCATTGCAATCTCCGCCTCCCAGACTCAAGTGACTCTTGTGCCTCAGCCTCCCAAGTAGCTGGGATTACAGGCGTGTGCCATCACGCCCAGCTAATTTTTGTATTTTTAGTAGAGACAGGGTTTCTCCATGTTGGCCAGGCTGGTCTTGAACCCCTGGTCTCAAGTGATCCCCCCCACCTTGGCCTCCCAAAGTGCTGGGATTACAGTTATGAGCCACCATGTCCAGCCAAGTAACTAGTAGCTTTAATTCTATGGATGACATTCAGTACTAAGTTTGAGAAAAAGAAAGAAGTTTGTCCTCCTGGTAATTGTTTAACTGTATGCACGTAACTAGACACAAGAGCTGATATCTTTCTTTCTTTTTTTTTTTGAGACAGAGTCTTGCTCTGTCACCCAGACTAGAGTGATGATTTCGGTCCCCTGCAACCTCCGCCTCCTGGGTTCAAGCGATTCTCCTGCCTCAGCCTCCCAAGTAGCTGGGATTATAGGTGCCTGCCACCACGCCTGGCTAATTTTTAGTGGAGACAGGGTTTCGCCATGTTGGCCAGGCTGGTCTCAAACTCCCGACCTCAGGTGACCCACCTGCCTCGGCCTCCCAAAGTGCTGGGATTATAGGTGTGAGCCACTGCAGCTAGCATGAGAGCTGATATGCTGATACCTTTCTTATAAAAACTACAGAGACTCGGCCAGGCACGGTGGCTCACGCCTATAATCCCAGCACTTTGGGAGGCCGAATGGGCAGATCACCTGAGGTCGAGAGGTTGAGACCATCCTGGCCAACATGGTGAAACCCCATCTCTACTAAAAATACAAAAAATTAGCCAGGCGTGGTGGCAGGCACCTGTAATCCTAGCTACTCAGGAGGCTGAGGCAGGAGAATCGCTTGAACCCGGGAGACATAGGTTGCAGGGAGCCGAGATTGAGCCATTGCACTCTGGCCCAGGTGACAGAGTGAGACTCTGTCTCAAATAAAAAATAAATAAATAAAAAAATCAGAGACTCAGACTTTTTTAAAAATTCTGTTCACTTAATACAACTGTATTCTAATCATAATTGTAGGAATTACAATAGATAATAGAATTTATTTCCCACCTTTCCTTATAATTCAGCAGGAGGGACAGATGCCAGAATGGAGATTTTAAACAATTTGTGTGCTTTATTTACCTAATCCAGAATCTTTCAACCCTGAGTAATAGTAAAATCTTTTTTTTTTTTTTTTTTTTTTTTTTGAGACAGAGTCTCACTTTCACCCAGGCTGGAGTGCAGTGGCGCGATCTTGGCTCATTGCAACCTCCACCTCCTGGGTTTAGGCAATTCTCATGCCTCACCCTCCTGAGTAGCTGGAATTACAGGTGTGCACCACCACACCCAGCTATTTTTATTTATTTTTATTTTTTATTTTTAGTAGAGATGGGCTTTTGCCATGTTGGCCAGGCTGGTCTCAACTCCTGGCCTCAATTGATCTGCCTGCCTGGCCTTCCAAAGCGCTGGGATTACAGGCATGAACCACCATGCCCGGCCCTGAGTAGTATGTTTTTAAGGGAAAAACTATTGAGTCTTAAGCTTGTTTAATGGTACCATGCAAATTTGCAAACATAAAGGTAGATAAAGTCCTTGTGTCTGTAAGAGCTCCCAACTTTCTCAACTATTTTTCTTCTTTTTTTGAGATGGGGTCTCGCTTTGTCACCCAGGCTGGAGTGCAGTGGTGCTATCTTGGCTCACTGCAAACTCCACCTCCTGGGTTCACGCCATTCTCCTGCCTCAGCCTCCTGAGTAGCTGGGACTACAGGCGCCTGCCACAATGCCTGGCTAACTTTTTTGTATTTTTAGTAGAAACGGGGTTTTACCATATTAGCCAGGATGGTCTCTATCTTCTGACCTTGTGATCCGCCCCCCTCTGCCTCCCAAAGTGCTGTGATTGCGGGCGTGAGCCACCGCGCCCGGCCAAGAGCTCCCAACTTTAAAACAAATATATAAAGTACATTACACATCCTATGGAATACTTAGAGGCAGTATATAAGTACAAATTTTGTTTTCTTTACACTCAACTCTATGCTGCTTTGATATGATACTGTCTTTATTGGTGGAGATTCTTTTGCTATTACATGCAGTCAGTTGTCCAACTATTACTCTCTGTTTGAACTGCTGTGGAACTCTTGATGTTACTTAAACCCACCTCTCAGCCTGGGCAGCATAGTAAGACTCTTATCTCTCCAAGAAATAAAAAATTAACTGGGTGTGGTGGTGTGCGCCTGTATGTAGTCTCAGCTACTCAGGAGGCTGACATGGGAGGATCGCTTGAGCCTGGTAGGTGGAGACTGCAGTGAGCCATGATTGTGCCACTGCACTCAACCTGGGCGACAGAGTGAGACCCTGTGTCAAAAAACAAATGAAAATCCACCTCTCATCTTTTTTTCATTAATCTTGCCAGCATCAGCTAGGGTAATATTATTTGGTACACATGTAACTGTACAAACAAACTGATCTCAAGATTGAAATCATGTGACAGTATCTGGTTATAATTACATAGGTGGGGCCTGGTGCGGTGGCTCACGCCTGTAATCCCAGCACTGTGGGAGGCTGAGGTGGGTGGATCACGAGGTCAGGAGTTCGAGACCAGCCTGACCAACGTGGAGAAACCCTGTTTCTACTAAAAATACAAAAATTAGCCAGGCGTGGTGGCAGGCACCTCTAATCCCAGCTACTCAGGAGGGTGAGGCAGGAGAATCACTTGAACCCGGGAGGCAGAGGTTGCTGTGAGCCAAGATCGCGCCATGGCACTCCAGCCTGGGTGACAGAGCGAGACTCTGTCTCAAAAAAAAAAAAAAAAAAATTTACATAGGTGATCCAAAGCATGCTTTTATTAATTAAACACACACAATTAAACAAAACATCAACAGGACTATTTTCTTAGAACATATGAATTCCTTCTTCCCTAAATACGTGTCTCTAAGCCCCACTTTGAGAAGTACTAATGTAATTAGAGCTGAAAGCCTTCGATTACAGATCTAGACAGAGAAACCTCAGTGATTTCCCCCAAAGTCACAGAGCTATTAATGGCATATCAAAGATTCATACTGATAATATTTTGTTTTTTTAAGCTGGGACTTTTGTCAGTGCTTCGGATTGAAACTTTACATTGTTTTTAATCATAAACATTTGCTAGAAAGTAGGTATCTTTTCCTATAAGTAGAGGTAGTGTCCTCTAACTTTTAATTATAGTGCATAGAACTAGAACATTTTTCGTTTAAAGTTTTTTATTTTATGGAAATTTTCTAATTATTTCTATGTGGGTGTGTGAAATAAAAGTTTTTTGCTTTTTTAAGACCCCTGGACATACTCCTTCCTTAAGATGGGATGAGACACCAGGTCGTGCAAAGGGAAGTGAGACTCCTGGAGCAACCCCAGGCTCAAAAATATGGGATCCTACACCTAGCCACACACCAGCGGGAGCTGCTACTCCTGGACGAGGCGATACACCAGGCCATGCGACACCAGGCCATGGAGGCGCAACTTCTAGTGCTCGTAAAAACAGATGGGATGAAACCCCCAAAACAGAGAGAGGTACTTTTAGTGGAGTATGGGTGTGTGGGTGAAATGTTGAGTGGTATGTTTACAGACTGAAATGTGTTCTGTTTATTCCTGGGTGGACATGTATAAATAACCAGCTGCTTTTGGGGGACAGATTAAGAATAGAACAGATCATATGCCTAATTTTGTTCACTTCTTGAAGAGGTTTAAGATTTAAGGAAGAACCTTAGGTAAAAGAAAAGTTAGTAGGCCGTAACCTTTGATTTTGTGTGTTTCTTTAGAGATAGGGTCTTGCTCACTGTAGCCTTGACATCCTAGGCTCAAGCGATCTTCCCACCTCAGCCTTCTGAGTAGCTGAGACTATAGGGGCATGCCACCATGCCTGGCTAATTTTTTTTTTTTTTTTTTTTTTGAGTTGGAGTTTTGCTCTTGTTGCCCAGGCTGGAATGCAATGGTGCGATCTCGGCTCACTGCAATCTCCGCCTCCTGGATTCAGGCAATTCTCCTGCCTCAGCCTTCCTGAGTAGCTGGGATTACAGGCATGCGCCACCAAGCCCGGCTAATTTTGTATTTTTAGTAGAGACGGGATTTCTCTGTGCTGGTCAGGCGGGTCTCGAACTCCCAACCTCAGATGATCTGCCCCCCTCGGCCTTCTGAAATGCTGGGATTACAGGCGTGAGCCACCGCTCCTGGCCCCTGGCTAATTTTTAAATTTTTTGTAGAGTCAATGTCTTGCCTCATTGCCCAGCCTGATCTTGAACTCCTGGTTTCAAGTGATCTCCTGCCAAAGTGTTGGAATTGCAGGCATGAACCACTGTGCCTAGCTTACCCTTTGTTTTTCATTATGGAAAAATGTACATAACATCAAATTTACTTTTTTTGTTGTTGTTGTTGAGACAGAGTCTTGCTCTGTCACCCAAGCTAGAGTGCAGTGGTGCGCTCTCGGCTGACTGCAACCTCTGCCTCCCGGGTTCAAGCGATTCTTTTGCTTCAGCCCCCTGAGTAGCTGGGATTACAAGCGCCCACCACCACACCTGGCTACTTTTTGTATTTTTAGTAGAGACGGAGTTTCATCATGTTGGTCAGGCTGGTCTCAAGCAGCTTTAAATGGGTCACCATTTTAGGAATATTCTATTTTAGAACTTGATAGTTTTGAGTATAACTGTTAGAGAATAAAGAATATTATTTTAACAGTGATTAAAATTGTGGTTTTACTCACTCTTTCTTTTTAAAGATACTCCTGGGCATGGAAGTGGATGGGCTGAGACTCCTCGAACAGATCGAGGTGGAGATTCTATTGGTGAAACACCGACTCCTGGAGCCAGTAAAAGAAAATCACGGTGGGATGAGACACCAGCTAGTCAGATGGGTGGAAGCACTCCAGTTCTGACCCCTGGAAAGACACCAATTGGCACACCAGCCATGAACATGGCTACCCCTACTCCAGGTAGAACTCTCTCATTGGAAATAATTGTTTTTTTCTCCATAAATTATTTAATTTTTTTTCCTTTGTGGTATTCTGTGTGCTATTAATGTCAACTTCTAGCAAGAATAAGGAGATATACAAATTTAAGTCTTGGTTTGCATTTCTAATATAAAAGCAAATAAATAATAGGGTTGATCTTAACTCTCTTTTATCTCAATGTATGTAATAATACAGTCTTGTACTATAGCTTATATAAAAATTTGCTTTTCTTGGTAGGTCACATAATGAGTATGACTCCTGAACAGCTTCAGGCTTGGCGGTGGGAAAGAGAAATTGATGAGAGAAATCGCCCACTTTCTGATGAGGAATTAGATGCTATGTTCCCAGAAGGATATAAGGTAGTACATCAAATTTGAATGAGGTGGTATTTAGGATATACATTTATTTTAAATAGTGAAAAAATTGATGAAGCTTGCATTGGCTTTGCCCAAATTTACTATTGTCATTCCATTCTCTTAGCTATTTCCAGGTATATTTCAGTTCCAAATAGAGATGAAAAGAAATGAACAACATGAAACTTTTATTACTTTTTGAAAGACATCTCAAAGACTTGTGTACAGGTGTATTGGTTATTCTTTGAGAGCTGCTGGCGCTTCAGTTTTCTAGCAGTCCCAGGAATAAGCTCATTTAGATTGTGGTTATTTTACTTGGTGCTTCACCAAGATTTTATGTACTTAAGTTTATGGATTGTCAGTGGACACAAAGAATATTCTTTTTTTTTTTTTTTTTTTTTTTTAAGATGGAGTCTCACTCTGTCGCCCAGGCTGGAGTGCAGTGGCGTGATTTCGGCTCATTGCAACCTCCGCCTCCCAGGTTCAAGCGATTCTCTTGCCTGAGTCTCCCAGGTAGCTGGGATTACAGGCGTCCACCACCACACCTGGCTGACCTTTGTATTTCTAGTAGAAAGAGGGTTTTGCCATGTTGGCCAGGCTGATCTTGAACTCCTGACCTCAAGTGATCCGTCCCTCTCAGCCTCCCAAAGTGCTGGGATTACAGGCGTGAGTTACTGTGCCTGGCCTTGTTTTTACCATATCAACCTAAAATTTATTTTGAACTATAAAATTTTCTAGGTACCTGGTACTCAGGGAGTATTTGTTAGTCTGAAGATAGTCTGTGGTCATATAGCTGACATCATAATCGGGGGAACCAGATAACTTTGTAAGTCATCTGATGGCCTTTACAGAGCTTTTTCTGTTAATGACTATTGATTTTTAACAGTTCATGAGTATGTTTTTTGTTGTTTTGTTTTAGAGACAGGGTCTCACTGTGTTGCCTGTACTGGAGAGCAGTGGCGCTGACATAGCTCACTGCAGCCTTGAACTCCTGGGCTCAAGTGACCCTCCTGCATCAGCCTCCTGAGTAGCTGGGGCTACAGGCATGCACTACCATACCTGGCTAATTCTTTTATTTTTTGTAGATACGGAGTCTCACTGTGTTGCCAGGCTAGTCTCAAACTCCTAGGCTCAAAGTATCCTCCCACACTGGCCTCCCAGACTGCTGGGGATTATAGGCATGAGCCACTGTGTCTAGCCTTGTTTTGTTTTTGATCCCCTGTTATTTGTGTTAGAGTATTTGTTTCACGTTTGCATGAAGTTTTGCCTTAAAGCTTTTTGTAGCCTCCACATAATGCAGTGGGTATAGATACAACTTAGTGTTGACTGCCTGCGTGTCTTTCTCAGTCGCAGTCATTGATTTCCTTAGTGTCACTAGGAGGAAAAGTCTACCTTAGTGAATCCTACTAATAAGCAACATCCTTACTAGTGAAAATAAAAATATAGTAGACCTTTAAATCCTTAATGGCAAGTGATGCCTGTGGACTTGACATTGATTTCCCTAGGCCTCACATCTTTAGAGTATCCACTTTATCCAAAATGCTTAGTGGTCTGTGCTGGTGCAGACATTAAGTAGCAACAAAAAATATCTGTACAAAGTACAGATAGCATCAGTATAAATTTAACATAATTTAATCTTTAATAGACACAACAATTTTGGGCTCACTGGAGAAGACGTGTATAGGTTTATTGACCTCCCCAGGAAGTTGCATTTTTTTTCTTTTACTATATATTATATGAAATAGAGATGGGGTCTTGCCATGTTGCCCAGGCTGGTCTCAAACTCCTGGGCTCAAGCGTTCCTCCCATCTCAGCCTCCCATAATTCTGGGATTACAGGTGTAAGACACTGCACCTGGCCTGTCCAGAAGTTGTTGTTTTTTTTTTTTTTTTTTTGAAGTCTGTTACCAGCTTTAAAAAAAAAACAAAAAAAACATTCTTTGTGATTCTCAGCCTGCATTTTTTGAAATTTTACTCGTTTTGCAAAAGGTTTGATCAGGTGATGTGTATTTTATAGGGCTTTGGCAAACATTTTGGTTTTAGTTTTTATGCATTTAACTAATTTTTGAAGAGTTTTACACTTAAAAGATTTTATAGTGCAAGAATTTATATGATATTTTAATACCAAAATATAATTTTTTATGTGATATGCCCCATATGAGCTTATTTCCATTTTATATAAATCTTATGAAACATTATTTGCTCGACTAGAGCATTTTTTGGAATTGCTGACTCAGATTTTATAATTTTCAAATTTTTAATAATTTGACATTTTGACCCACAACATGTTTGAATGTGATTAGTATTTTCTAAGCTCTTCTCTTGTATTTCCTCAGTTCCCTACACCACTGATATAATCAGTTAGTGGATGAGAAGTATATATTTTAAGTTTCTAATTAAGACAGAAAAGCAAGATAGATGTTGTCTCCAAGCAAATAAAAACCTTATTAGCTAATAAACTAAAATATTTTAAGTGCAAATATTGTTCGTTACGCTGTTTTTTAAGTTAAGAAAATCTTAAACTGTCTTATAACTTTATTAGGTACTTCCTCCTCCAGCTGGTTATGTTCCTATTCGAACTCCAGCTCGAAAGCTGACAGCTACTCCAACACCTTTGGGTGGTATGACTGGTTTCCACATGCAAACTGAAGATCGAACTATGAAAAGTGTTAATGACCAGCCATCTGGAAATCTTCCATTTTTAAAACCTGATGATATTCAGTACTTTGATAAACTATTGGTAAGTGATACTAGCAGAAATAAACTATTACATTGTGTTCCAGAATTATAAATCATAATATTTCAACTTCCCTTAATATTTTTTTCTTTTTACTATAGGTTGATGTTGATGAATCAACACTTAGTCCAGAAGAGCAAAAAGAGAGAAAAATAATGAAGCTGCTTTTAAAAATTAAGAATGGAACACCACCAATGAGAAAGGTAAGTCCCAGTTTGTTAAATTGTCATGTTTGTTGCTTATTTATTTAATTAAAAAAAAATTTGTAGTTTTTGTAGAGACAGGGTTTTGCCATGTTGCCCAGGCTGGTCTCAAGTGATCCTCCTGCTTTGGCCTACCTCCCAAAGTGCTGGGATTACAGGTGTGAGGCACTGCACCTGGCCATGTTTATATTTTTAAAAATGTTTTTAATTTTTTCACCAGGAAATGTAGACCACAAAATAGTAGTGAACTATTGGTATAGCCTGCTGTGGAGTGTGGTCTTTCCTTTACTCTCTCAAATAGCCCAAATTGGTAAAGGTTATTTAGAAAGCCTTCCCCGTAAAAAATTAACTTTTGGTAGTGTTATATTTTTGTGCTTAGGAATTTATAATTACTGTCTTCATCTTTATCAAGGACATAGCATGAGGGGAAAAAATTTATGTAGTGTGAAGGATTTAACTTTTTTGCTTGTTTTTATTATTAATATTATATATATGTTTTTGAGACAGGGTCTTGCTCTCTTGCCCAGGCTGGAGTGCAGTGGTGCAGTCTTGGCTCACTGCAACCTGCGCCTCTTGGGTTCAAGCAATTCTCCTGCCTCAGCCTCCCAAGTAGCTGGGACTACAGGTGTGCACCACCACGCCCTGCTAATTTCTGTATTTTTAGTAGAGATGAGGTTTCACCATGTTGGCCAAGCTGGTCTTGAACTCTTGGCCTCAAATGATTAACCTGCCTCGGTTTCCCAACGTGCTGGGATTACAGGCATGAACCACCATGTCCAGCCGTTTGTTTTTATTATTTAAATACTCCTGGGCTCAAGAGATCCTCCTGCCTCAGTCTCCGAAAGCGTTGGGATTACAAGTGTGAGCCACCGTGCCCAGCTGGAGTTAGCACAGAATTCTTTGGTTAAAAAAGCTAATAAAGATGCTGAAAAATGAGATTCTCCTTTTTGTTCTCAAGGCCTTTAAAATATGCTTAAAGCTTGAAGAGAATTAGTGAAATTATGTGAGGGATTATGTTAACACTATATGTGCCTTGGAAGATACTTTAGGGGAAATGAAGACATTTAGTACATACCTCTGTGGTTCTTTTGTTCTATTAAATTACTCTTTTGAATTAACATAAAATTTCTGTCACAGGAATTGAAATTCCAGAGTAATTTGGATGGAAATGAACTCATGCTGTCTATGTAAAATGTGTGTAAAAGTAAACACTAAAATATTAAATTATGGAAAATCTTCTTTGAGTAATTTGCTCATTCAAAATGTTTGATTATAAAGAAACCACACCTATTACTCTGCTCTTTTTCCCAGGCTGCATTGCGTCAGATTACTGATAAAGCTCGTGAATTTGGAGCTGGTCCTTTGTTTAATCAGATTCTTCCTCTACTGATGTCTCCTACACTTGAGGATCAAGAGCGTCATTTACTTGTGAAAGTTATTGATAGGATACTGTACAAACTTGATGACTTAGTTCGTCCATATGTGCATAAGGTTTGTTCTCCTTATAATGTTTCTGATAGTTTAAAGTTTTAACTTTTTCAGTTAATGTTAAATTTACATATTCTCCTAGACCTTTTTCTTTGCACAAGTACACACCATACATGTACAAATACAGTTTTATACAGATGTACAGATGTTAGTTTTTGTCATCTTTGCCATAAGAGGTTCATATTATTTAATTTTTTCATTTGCTTTTATTGAAATTAGATTAGGATGAGAACATATGAGAACTAACACTAGTTAGTATTAAGAACCAGTTTTTTCACCAATGGTAATTATGGTACAGTATGTTCACAGGGTGTATAAGTTATTTCTTTAAAAAATATTGAATATTAGTGTGTCACTAATAGCTCTCTTAAATTTTCATCTCTGTCTGGAGTTTGAACTTGTATAATTAAAATTCTTAAACAGTTTGTCCCTTGATTAACAAAAGTCCTGATAATTCTAAATTTCTTATGTATGTTTAATTCTGTACATGAGTATTTCATCAGTAATTGATGTGAAAGTGTAGCTTCTTCTCTTTTTTCTCTTTTTCAGATCCTCGTGGTCATTGAACCGCTATTGATTGATGAAGATTACTATGCTAGAGTGGAAGGCCGAGAGATCATTTCTAATTTGGCAAAGGTATTTACATTTAATTTCTAGAGAAGAAAATTTATATCTGTTTAGGGAATTATTTGATTATGGAAGGAAATGGTTGAAGATTAATATTACCAACTCATGACTGTCCTTTCTTTTACTTTTTAGGCTGCTGGTCTGGCTACTATGATCTCTACCATGAGACCTGATATAGATAACATGGATGAGTATGTCCGTAACACAACAGCTAGAGCTTTTGCTGTTGTAGCCTCTGCCCTGGGCATTCCTTCTTTATTGCCCTTCTTAAAAGCTGTGTGCAAAAGCAAGAAGTCCTGGCAAGCGAGACACACTGGTATTAAGATTGTACAACAGATAGCTATTCTTATGGGCTGTGCCATCTTGCCACATCTTAGAAGTTTAGTTGAAATCATTGAGCATGGTAAGTTCTAATGTAACTTTGTCTTTTTTTTTTTTTTTTTCTTTAGGAGACAGGGTCTTACTATGTTGCCCAGACTGGACTCAAACTTTTGGCCTCAAGTGATCCTCCTGCTCAGCCTCCTGAGTAGTTGGGACTTGAGGTACAGACACAGCCTGTCCATGTTTAATAGGACAGCTGCCCTAAAATTTGGGCTACTGATTTGGGGAGATAAATGGAAAGGCATAGCTATACAAACTATAGATTTTACGATGGGTTTGTAATATCTGCTGACAAGCTACGGTTCGTATTTTGTTTTTACCTAATTTTGTTTAATGTGAACGTATTCTGCAGTTTGGCTAAATAGTTGATATATTGCGAGACTCTGGATGATACTGTGTAACTTAGGTAATGTTGGGGCATAGTTAAAACCTGTGTTTGGTTTTGTAGGTCTTGTGGATGAGCAGCAGAAAGTTCGGACCATCAGTGCTTTGGCCATTGCTGCCTTGGCTGAAGCAGCAACTCCTTATGGTATCGAATCTTTTGATTCTGTGTTAAAGCCTTTATGGAAGGGTATCCGCCAACACAGAGGAAAGGTAAATCCACCAATTACCTTTTGATTTATCTTCATTAAAGTTAAGGCGACATAAATCTAAATTACTAAAGTACATATATTTTTTATTTAAACATAGGGTTTGGCTGCTTTCTTGAAGGCTATTGGGTATCTTATTCCTCTTATGGATGCAGAATATGCCAACTACTATACTAGAGAAGTGATGTTAATCCTTATTCGAGAATTCCAATCTCCTGATGAGGAAATGAAGAAAATTGTGCTGAAGGTAATTATTCCAGATTTGTTAATGTAAACTGGATTTGTTTCATGGTTCTAAGAGAATTTTAAAGTGTTTTTAAAAAACAACAAAAAAAAACTATGTTACACGAGTACTGTTTGATTTGTTTTTAAATTTTATTTTTTAAAATCACGTAACTAGCAATGAGTATTCTCGTCATTTCAGGTCAGTTGATTTATTATTACTATTTCTTAACCTTTTAGGTGGTAAAACAGTGTTGTGGGACAGATGGTGTAGAAGCAAACTACATTAAAACAGAGATTCTTCCTCCCTTTTTTAAACACTTCTGGCAGCACAGGATGGCTTTGGATAGAAGAAATTACCGACAGGTAAGCTTTTATTGTAAAAGAATATTCTCAAAAGTCCTTTTGACTCATTCTTTAGTCAACTTGAATGCATGTTATGTATTAGTTTTTGCCTTGATTATCTCACAGTTTATATGTGCTTGATTATGAAAGGAGATGGATTTTAGCCAGTTAACTTCCATTTTGATTTTGGATTCAAGGATTAATACTTAACTGTGAATTGATGTTTTTGTCTGGTAAATTCAGTGCTTTATCTGGCTAGATGAAACATGGACACAGTTTTACCTTGAATCATGTTAACTTATACTCATTTTTCGATGTTTGGTCACTTTTCTCTTCAACTTTAATAAGTAGCAGTGAATCATTCTTACCATGTTTATTAGCTAAATAAGTAGTATATTTAGAATATTTGGTTTTCATGATGTTGCTTTATTTCCTTGGAAAAGCAGTCTAAAAGGTTTTTTGTTTTTCTGTTCTTTTTAGTTAGTTGATACTACTGTGGAGTTGGCAAACAAAGTAGGCGCAGCAGAAATTATATCCAGGATTGTGGATGATCTGAAAGATGAAGCTGAACAGTACAGAAAAATGGTGATGGAGACAATTGAGAAAATTATGGGCAATTTGGGAGCAGCAGATATTGATCATAAACTTGAAGAACAACTGATTGATGGTATTCTTTATGCTTTCCAAGAACAGACTACAGAGGTAATGAAAACTATTATGGCACATTGCTACTGACTTTAATATTTGTAGAAAAGCATATTAGTTGTCAAGCAAATTTTTCTAGAATGCAATTGAATTTGAAGTAATTTTTAAAATGCTCAGTGGGTTACCAAAAAATATTCTACCTCAAGTTCTAAGATTTGATGTAAAAAAACAACAGATGTTTGGATGGTTAGAAAAGGTTGACTATTAGTATATTTCAACTGTGCAGTCATAAACCAAATGAATATGTCTTTTTTTAAAATTTATTTTTTAGGACTCAGTAATGTTGAATGGCTTTGGCACAGTGGTTAATGCTCTTGGCAAACGAGTCAAACCATACTTGCCTCAGATCTGTGGTACAGTTTTGTGGCGTTTAAATAACAAATCTGCAAAAGTTAGGCAACAGGCAGCTGACTTGATTTCTCGAACTGCTGTTGTCATGAAGACTTGTCAAGAGGTAAACTTTTGTGTCAAATTCTTACTTCTTCCCCAAATAGTTTAATGTAAATAGTAACATTTTAACATTATTTGTTTTATTATAGGAAAAGTTGATGGGACACTTGGGTGTTGTATTGTATGAGTATTTGGGTGAAGAGTACCCTGAAGTATTGGGCAGCATTCTTGGAGCACTGAAGGCCATTGTAAATGTCATAGGTATGGAATTTGCTGGTTACATAAGACTTTTTCTTGTTTTAACTTTTTCTTTCTTTTTTTTTTTGTAAGTAAAATCTTACTTAGGAGTTGG
This sequence comes from Symphalangus syndactylus, assembly GCF_028878055.3. NCBI lineage: Eukaryota > Metazoa > Chordata > Mammalia > Primates > Hylobatidae > Symphalangus > Symphalangus syndactylus. Next base: position 101,565,537 of record NC_072430.2, on the reverse strand, counting down.
GAGGTTTTTGTTACTTTTTTAAAAGCACTTCAAGATTGTAGTTAAGTCGGGGGATGTCACAAAAGTCTTGTTTCCTAAAACCCATTTATATTTTACTTTAAAGAGAAAAAAAGGGTAAGTTTAGGACCTACATAAGAGGTGGGAGTAGTCACAGCTCAAAAAGCTTTGAAGTCATGGAATACAGGACCCTAGTAGAAATAGTGTGTCAGGTGAAATATATTCTGCCATGGTCTGCTGCGGGGTGAAAAGGCAATCCTAAAGTTTTAATTTAGTTTTAGAACAATATGTATATATTTAAACCTTGAATTAGCGATTATGACAGGTTTTTTGCTTGTCATCAGTTTCAAGGAATATAATCAGAAAAGTGAACTGATCAAATTATTGTCTTTATTTAATACCCAAGTTTTAAATACTGTCCATTCAGTTTTCTAACCCATAACACAGCTATATTACAAATGGTCTTGGATATGGAGAGCAAAGTTTTTATTCTGTTAGGGCAGTATGACAAAACAAATGGTTTCTTGTATTTAATCTTTTTTTTAAATTGATTATAACTGTTGCCAAATGTAACTCCTGCAGCGTTTAGAGGCTCTGATAACCTAGCAGAAGTCAAAATAGCTGACTGTGAGAGAGCCACTGTTTGTTTTTCCTCATTTTGTAAGAGGTATTTATGTGATACACATTTTTAAACTATTGTATTTGCATATAATCTCCAATGCAACCCGGTCCTCTATACTTGAAGATAGCTACTTGCCAGAAATTATTTACATGGCCACTTGTAGGGCTCTGGTTTGCAGGGAGTTTTAAACCATATTGTTTGTCAGAGAGGCATGGGAAGAGCAATGGAGAGAGAATCAGAGCAAGTGATTCTAGTTAGAGCAAGAGCCCCTGCCAGCTGCCTCCTTTTTTCTCTCTTCGTAGGTGTAAATACCATCCAAGTATGCCCTGCATTGCAGGGAGACTGGAGATCTGTTTGTTTTGCAGTTAAAGGGTAAGGGGGCCCTTTCTGGAAATTTTTGCTTTATTTACATGTTTACCTCTGGCTTATATTGTTGTGTACGGCCGGAACATAAGCTGTCCCCATATTTAAATGTCAGTGCACAAATACATTTCAGAACCAAACAAAACTTTTTTGTTATTGAGTATCCATCATCCTTTAAATCACTTCACTGATTTCTTTCATTTCTATACATAATCAAAAATTGTTAATAAAAGTTAAAAACGATTCTGAGTCTGGTCAGAATCTGGGGCTTTCTCTTTGCCTAGGCAGCTGTAAGTTTATGCATAGTCATATATGACATTGCTAAGTAAAAGGAAAGTGAACAAAAGTTGCAATTCAAATGTTGATAGTTTATTGACTTCTATTAAATAGGTATGCATAAGATGACTCCACCAATTAAAGATCTGCTGCCTAGACTCACCCCCATCTTAAAGAACAGACACGAAAAAGTACAAGAGAATTGTATTGATCTTGTTGGTCGTATTGCTGACAGGTAAGCAGATTACTCACACGTTTTTATAAGCAGTATCAATTTTCAAATTTGGCCACTTTGTATTCAATTAGCAAAATTTCCTTAATGTCCCTAATATAAGTGTATAAGATTAGGCTATCCAATATTAATATTTTCAGTCAAATTTCAGTTTGGATGGTAATGGGGGTGGCAATGTAATTTTAGGACTAAACCTGTAAGACTAACTCTTCAGCCTTTCTGAAGAGTAGTAAGTTTTATTTAATACTTAAAATGAGTTAATCATGTTTTTAGAACTAAATTTGCAAATTTATCCTTAAAACTTTTCTTAATGTCACAATAATTAATATGTGTATTTTTTAAATTAGGGGAGCTGAATATGTATCTGCAAGAGAGTGGATGAGGATTTGCTTTGAGCTTTTAGAGCTCTTAAAAGCCCACAAAAAGGCTATTCGTAGAGCCACAGTCAACACATTTGGTTATATTGCAAAGGCCATTGGGTGAGTGTTATTTACTTCCATTGAAAAAAAATTACTTTATAATAAATCCATTGTGGTATTGGAAAATACTTCCATGTAGAAATCTCTTTTGAGGCATGGTCTGAATAATGCAGTTGAGAAAGCTCTTCATTTAACCACTGACCTTCTGATTATTGGAATGTATTGTTAAATTCATTTTTTTTTTTTTTTTTGAGACGGAGTCTTGCTCTGTCACCCAGGCTAGAATGCAGTGATTCGATCTCGGCTCACTGCAACCACTGCCTCCCGGGTGCAGGCGATTCTCCTGCCTCAGCCTTCCCAGTAGCTGGGACTATAGGCATGCACCATCACACCCAGGTAATTTTTGTATTTTTTAGTAGAGATGAGGTTTCACCATGTGGGTCAGGCTGTTCTTGAACTCCTGGTCTCAAGTGAGCCACCTATCTTGACCTCCAAAAGTGCTGAGATTACAGGCGTGAGCCACCGCGCCCAGCCTGTAGTCTTAAATTCTTAATTAAAATAGATGGAAGGGTTTAAGTTTTACTTTAATTACACTTTAGGTGTTTTCAGGGAGGGAAACAGTACCATTTTCAGAAAAATTTAAAATGTGTGCTGGTCTAGGATATTGCTTAAACTATTAAGGCAAGTTTTTAGTCTCACAGCATCGTTTAAGTCTCATATTAATGCTTTATATGTTTTAAAAATCTTATGGATTGTTTGAGCCCAGGAGTTCAAGGTTACAGTGAGCTGTGATTGTGCCACTGCACTCCAACCTGGGCACCTGGGCGACAGGGCGAGACCCTGTCTCTAAAAAAAGCAACAAAAATGCTATTCTAACATTACTCCACGGATTTAACTGAATTATAGCTGCTTTGTGAGATAATCTATGGTGGTTTGCGTCCACTCCGTCACAAATAAAATAGGAAAAAACAGTCATTGTAGAAAACGAGACACCACATGTCCATGTGGCTTAAGAAAATGTTTTCAAGGAATATGACATGTGAATGTCTGATTAATTAGGTAGAATTAGCCAGACAACACCCCCTCCCCTAACACACACTCATTCTTCTCCTATTTTGGTAGCATAATACTTATTTCAGTGGTGATGGAGTCAAGACATTTGCAAGAATAGCTGTTGTGCAAGCTTTTAGCCCCAATGTCCCTCTAAGTTTATGTCAAAGAAGAGGCAAATAGATGCAGCAAATTGTGTGGGAGGAAAGATAAAAGGAAAAGAGATTTTATATGGTTTATAATGGGAGACTACAATTCGGATATTCCCCTCACCACTCCTACCTAGTTCTAGTGCCCATTTTGACAACTCAGAGAATTACTCACTTTAAACATTTAGTTAAATTTCTTTATATTTCAGAAAGTTTAAAAACTGAAAATTACATTCGAAAATTAATTTGAGTTAACTGGAAATTTTTAAAATTTGTACAGCTATGACCTCTGATCTTCTCAAGAGTTAACTTTTTTAAACTGACTTTTTAATTTATATGAAATTTTTATATAGAAACAACAATGCCAGTGACTTGAAAGTATTGCATTTTATAAAATTACTGAGTTCCCCATAATTATTAATACTTAAAAGTTTTCATGCATTTTTTTCTTCCATAAATTTTTGACTTATAATGTAACAGTTTGTTGATCCATTTGTTTTTTTCAGCCCTCATGATGTATTGGCTACACTTCTAAACAACCTCAAAGTTCAAGAAAGGCAGAACAGAGTTTGTACCACTGTAGCAATAGCTATTGTTGCAGAAACATGTTCACCCTTCACAGTACTCCCTGCCTTAATGAATGAATACAGAGTTCCTGAACTGAATGTTCAAAATGGAGTGTTAAAATCGCTTTCCTTCTTGTTTGAATATATTGGTGAAATGGGAAAAGACTACATTTATGCTGTAACACCGTTACTTGAAGATGCTTTAATGGATAGGTAAGTGACTTGAACTAAATACAAGAAAATAATTATAACTCTTCCTTCATTTTAGAACATCCTGAAATAGTTATTAGATGACTTTTTACTGTAACATAGTTAAAGAAAAAAATTCTAGCCTGGAGTCTTAGGACATTGTAAATATGACTTACTATTTTAAAATAATGTGCACGCTGTAGTGATTCCCCAGACTTTCTTTCAAGTTCCCCCACCCCCTTTAAATCTCTTTTCATATCTATTGAACTAAATAAATTTCGAAAAGGATTGATTGATAATCTTTTGTTTTCAAAATTGGTCAAATATAGTTAGAGGACATGATGAGCAGAAGCTAATGGGCAGAGACCTGATCTTTTTAGCTTTTTGTTGCAGGTAAAGGAAGGTTTCTCTTAAGCCTTTGAATTACTGAACGATAGCCTGCCAGAGCTACACTCTTCCTATTGCAGGTCCCTGGTGTTTTAGATGGTGACCACCAGTATAGTACTGTTCGAGTTATTTGACAGATTGCTAATACCTTTTACCATCTAGACTGACATACAGCCTTAAACACAGAAGTAACTGAAGAAAGTGTAAAGGAAAGTGCAAGTGTAGTAAGGGAAAGAACTGTTTCACTGGCTCTTTATTTTTCAGGAGAGATAAGTTACTCAAATCAGAGCCCATTCAAATACTTTTGTGTACAGATTAAAGTTATTCATTAATAACCTTCTGAAAGGGAGACTTAACTGGACTCGACAAGTTACCAGAACGTATATATGCAAGACATGGAGACAAAGTAAGAATTGTGCTCTGTAAAATCCTGGCTGCCCAGGGCTAAAAAAAATGAGGGTAAATCACCCTTGCTCCGTATTCCTCAGTGAGAAGTGCCTGAGCACCATAGTGCAGTCATTAATGTATGTCACCTGCAGTTAAAAACTTTGTTCTGTGTACTAAGAAGTTGAGGGAGTAATTCCATTGAAAATTACTAAATGAAAAGAATACTTCAGTTGGAAATTTTATTAATGAGGAATACTGCTTCATTCTTATGCCGAATGACATTATTTAAATAAATAGGAAAAACAAGAATATTAGTAAATACAAATATTTTTCCCTTTTCTCTTTGATATGGTCTGTGTTACTATCTTTGGAGCAAAGTGTGGAAACTCATTTTTTTTTTAGACGGAGTTTCGCTGTGTCGCCCAGGCTGGAGTGCAGTGGCATGATCTCAGCTTATTGCAACCTCTGCCTCCCGGGTTCAAGTGATTCTCCTGCCTCAGCCTCCCAAGTAGCTGGGACTACAGGCGTGTGCCTCCATGCCTGGCTAATTTTTTGTATTTTTGGCAAAGATAGGGTTTCACCATGTTAGCCAGGATGGTCTCCATCTCCTAACCTCGTGATCCACCTGCCTTGGCCTCCCAAAGTGCTGGGATTACAGGCGTTAGCCACCGTGCCCGGCCTGGAAACTCATTTTCATACCCGTTGTAAATCCCATTGTGTTAGCCAGTGAGCTCATACTTGGTTGAATAATTGTGGAATGAATAACTCATTGATTTTTCATGAACATAAAATTCAGTTAACATAGGAGATGATAGTTATTTCTGTAGGTTTGAAAAAATTATTGATCTTTTGTTCCTCTCCCCAAATTGAGTTATTGAATGCAACTTAAATTTTACGTGAGAAGGGAATTTAATTTTAATTTAGTTACCTATTATATATCAGTATCTGAAGTACTAGTAAAGATTTAAGTTTATAATCAAGAGTTTAAAATGATTTGGGAGGCCAAGGTGGGAGGATCGCTTGACCCCAGGAGCTCAAGACCAGCTTGGGCAACATAGTGAGGCCTTCCCTATCTCTAACAATAAAAATAAAAAAAGAAAAATAATTTTTCTTTTTTTTTTTTTTTGAGACAGAGTTTCGCTCTTGTTGCCTAGGCTGGAGTGCAGTGGCACAATCTCGGCTTACTGCAACCTCTGCCGCCCCAGGTTCAAGTGATTCTCCCGCCTCAGCCTCCCAAGTAGCTGGGATTACAGACATGTGCCAAAACGCCCTACTAATTTTTGTATGTTTAGTAGAGACGGGGTTTCGCCACTTTGGCCAGGCTGGTCTTGACCTCCTGACCTCAGGTGATCCATCTGCCGCAGCCTCCCAAAGCGCTAGGATTACAGGCATGAGCCACCGTGTCCGGCCTGAAAAATAATTTTAAAAAAGAGAAAAAAGTTTAAAATAAGATATTACTGTTTATTATTCATATGTTAGAATCACATGCCTCGTCTTTGGTAGCATAATAAAGCCAAGACTTCACAGAGCCCTCCTGCTCATATTCCTTTTAAAAGTTAGTTAGAAGGCCAGGCGCAGTGGCTCACGCCTGTAATCCCAGTACTTTGGGAGGTTGAGGCGGGCAGATCACAAGGTCAGGAGATCGAGACCATCCTGGCCAACATGGTGAAACCCTGTCTCTACTAAAAATACAAAATTTAGCCAGGCGTGGTGGCACACGCCTGTAATTCCAGCTACTGAGGAGGCTGAGGCAGGAGAATTGCTTGAACCTGGGAGGCAGAGGTTGCAGTGAGCCAAGATCACACCACTGCACTCCAGTCTGGGCGACAGAGTAAGACTCCGTCTCAAAAAAAAAAAAAAAAAAAAAAAGTTAATTAGAAAATATGGCTTAATTGTTGAGCCATAGTGAAGCTTGAGTCATTAAAGCAAAAGTCTTCAAGTGGAAGCTATTCTAAAGGATATATTAGATACATGAAATGTTCGGATGACTTCACATCTATTCAGTGCACTGAATTAGTAATTTAGTTTCTAATGGGCCAGTGAATATTTCCTGTAAAACTAAGACCTTATTTTTAAGGATTTTTTCCCCTTTCTTATAAGACTGTATCTTAAAGGACTTTTTCCCCTTCCCTTATAGAGACCTTGTACACAGACAGACGGCTAGTGCAGTGGTACAGCACATGTCACTTGGGGTTTATGGATTTGGTTGTGAAGATTCGCTGAATCACTTGTTGAACTATGTATGGCCCAATGTGTTTGAGACATCTCCTCATGTAATTCAGGCAGTTATGGGAGCCCTAGAGGGCCTGAGAGTTGCTATTGGACCATGTAGAATGTTGCAATATTGTTTACAGGTAAGTTAAAGATTTTTTTTTTAATCGGTGATTTTTGTTTTTTTAATAATACTTTAAGTTCTGGGATACTTGTGCTGAACGTGCAGGTTTGTTACATAGGTATATATGTGCCATGGTGGTTTGCTGCACCTATCAACCCGTCATCTAGGTTTTAAGCCCTGCATGCATTAGGTATTTGTCCTAATGCTCTCCCTCCCCTTTCCCCCCACTCACTGTAAGTTGAAGATTTTTAAAAGATGACTTAGCAAGAAAAGTAGTGTACTGAATTAAGTTACTTTTCCTGATTATCAATAGGGTATATTGTGCCATATGGTAGAACAATTGCCTGGTGAGGGGTGAGTGAGTTTTGTCTCTTCCATTGCAGCTTTGTGTAATTACTAGGTTCCCCAGCCAACTCCCCAAGGGAAATAATTTTGAATCATATCTTTATGATTTGTTAATTTTGTTAAGGTTATGTATGTTCTTGAAAATTGAAATAATGTAACCGTTCAATTATTTTAGGGTCTGTTTCACCCAGCCCGGAAAGTCAGAGATGTATATTGGAAAATTTACAACTCCATCTACATTGGTTCCCAGGACGCTCTCATAGCACATTACCCAAGAATCTACAACGATGATAAGAACACCTATATTCGTTATGAACTTGACTATATCTTATAATTTTATTGTTTATTTTGTGTTTAATGCACAGCTACTTCACACCTTAAACTTGCTTTGATTTGGTGATGTAAACTTTTAAACATTGCAGATCAGTGTAGAACTGGTCATAGAGGAAGAGCTAGAAATCCAGTAGCATGATTTTTAAATAACCTGTCTTTGTTTTTGATGTTAAACAGTAAATGCCAGTAGTGACCAAGAACACAGTGATTACATACACTATACTGGAGGGATTTCATTTTTAATTCATCTTTATGAAGATTTAGAACTCATTCCTTGTGTTTAAAGGGAATGTTTAATTGAGAAATAAACATTTGTGTACAAAATGCTAATTTGTGTGTGTTTTTTGAACATGACTTGTAAAATGCGGAACTTTGATAAAGTATTGGTTTATGTGGAATAAGTGGCTTAATTTCATTTTCTGTCACCTGGTTTATAGAAAGTAGTTAGCCGAATAAAAACTATATAAAGTGATGGCATCTTTGTCAAAATTCCATTGTTGTGTTAATAATGACAGCAAGAAGAGTAGCTTCAGGGGGTGTTCCCCTTAAACTAGCACAACCATTCCATCATCGTAGAAAAGTAGCACTTTTGCTAAACTGTCTTGAATATTTTGTACTTACATAGCGCCTTTCATCTCTTGATTTCTCAAAATGCTTTATGAACACATTTAAAGGAAGTGGTTTAAGTCTTGTCCAACGCTTGACAGGTCTGCTGTGTTTAGCAAGTGAAGAATTTAACTTTACTTCAAAACTGCTTTCTGCCTATTAGGAGTGAGGATACCTAAGTAATGCTGATAGAACAGGACAATGTTGGGCTTTTCTCCATGCTATAAGCCACTACTCAGCAATGCATCAGTAAATACCTATTTAGCACCCACTGTATGCCAGCCACTGTGCTTATATGCAGGGGATGCAAAGGTGCATGAGACCTGCCCTCTACCTTTAAGAACAGTATAATGGAGAAGGGGAGACAAACCTTGTTACAGATTCCTTATGTACTGTGATAATATACAGTGACAGCAGCTAAAATGTCTAGGTTTGCTTAGCTTTGTATTCAGTAATAAGTTGATCTAAGAGTTCAGCATAAACTGAATGAAATGCCATTTAATGGTAGAGGAACCAAGCATTAAGGCAGTACTAGACTTAATTTTTTAAGCAAATATGTAAAGTACATTTTCAAACTTTTCTAATGTTATGGCCCCAAATTTGTTAGTTTTGGCCTTTTTACTACCTATACTATTTTTACTGTTTTGTTTTGTCTCCATGTGGTAGTACTTCTGTGAACTCTAAAGGGAAAATAAATTCTGCAAGCAGCATTAGTATATAACTACTACTGTAAGTAAAACTGCCTGTTGACACTTTAGGAGTTCCTGCCTCAGAAGCTTAGTTAAGAAACAGCTTGTGGCCGGGCGTGGTGGCTCATGCCTATAATCCCAGCACTTTGGGAGGCCGAGGCGGGCAGATCATGAGGTCAGGAGATCGAGACCATCCTGGCTAACGTGGTGAAATCCCGTCTACTAAAAATACAAAAAATTAGCCGGGCGTGGTGGCGGGCGCCTGTAGTCCCCAGCTACTAGGGAGGCTGAGGCAGGAGAATGGCATGAACCCGGGAGGCGGAGCTTGCGGTGAGCCGAGATCGCGCTGCTACACTCCAGCCTGGGCAACAGAGAGAGACTCCGTCTCAAAAAAAAAAAAAAAAAATTACTTTCAACAAATTGATACTGAGCATTAAGGGTTTCCAAGTTGGATTTGTAACTCCTCATCATTCCTTGTATGACAACTTTCTGAAAATATGTCACTAGTAAAATTAGACACTCCAAACTCATCTTTCTGTTGTTAGAAGTTTTCAGCAGTACTTCCATGCAACTTTAAGTCTCACTGCTCTCTATGGTTGATGTCAAATGACCTTCAGTAATGACTGAGAGTTGAATACAAATAGATTACAAAGCCAAAATTTGATGTTAAATGACTCAGGAAATTTTAGTTGTATTTTCAGTTCAAGTACTTAGTAGCCTACATTTGCTTGGCCTCTGGCTCTTTATGGAAAATAGGCTTTGTAGTGGCAGTGTGGAGCAAAGGAGACTGTTACACCTTAATTAACTTTTTTTACTGATGCAAATAATTTGAGGATAGAGAGGAGGGAAGTAGTGAAAGCTATGACCTAAAAAATTGGGACCAAATAGAGGCTCACAGATATTTGGATTATTTTATGTGCTTATTATTAAATAAGGAAAGCATTTTGTGATATGTGGAAGACGCTATGTGAAGTTTTACCTATCTTCTCAAAGACCTTTTGTATTTTCTTTTGGTGTTTCTTAAAGCCAAACTAAGAAAGAAATGTTCTTAAGGAGACAGGGTGGGTTTTTCTGTGGGCCTTTGTTGGTTTTTCTGTGGGCCATCGCCCTCTAATGGAATTGATCTCTGGCTGTTTGATTTTTTTCATATTGTATTTTTAAAATTTGTTGTACAGTGCCCTGTGAGCACCAAGTACCACTAGATGAATAAAACGTATTATATCTAAAGTCTTAGTAGACCAATTTTTAATCTTAGTTGACTCTATTGTTACCACACTGCACTCTGTTGTGGTTGTGCCATTTTTGCAAAATTGAGCTCTTTCGGTTGTTTTCGAAAAAAGGGAACTTAGTGTTGAAAAACCAGAGAACTTTTTCTTTAATAAACTAAAAAAGTTGGCAGCCACATAGGTTCAGTTTGGCTCTTTGGTTTCCAGTGGCTCTCAAATCCCCTAAGGTTAAAAGAAAACACTACAGCTACCCTGGGGTTTCTCAACCTTGGCATTATTGACATCTTGAATCAAATAAGTCGTCATTGTGGGGGTGCTGTCCTGTGCCTTGCAGAATGTTGAGCAGTGTTCCTGACCTCTACCCATGAGATGCCAGCAGCACACCCCCATCCCAGTGTTATAACCAAAAATGCCTCCAGACATTGTCTCATGTCCCTTGGAGAGCAAAATCTCCCTAGGGCGAGAACCACTGAGACCATTGTTTAAGCAGGACTTACATGTTTAATAAAATTAAAGCATGATATATAAAGCATTTGATTTTAGGCAGCAGTTGTCTAGGAAGTAACTAGAAATACAACTTAGCAAATACTTAAATGCCTACCTTGGGGTAAAGCTCCGCATAAGTCCTGGGGGAGAGTAAGCTGTGCAAATGTGTAAGATGACCCCGCACTGATCCTCAGAGCATCTTGTGACAGGAGCCAGGTGGGCAGCTCGGGCAGGAGTGCTGGAGGTGGCTTGGTGCTCCACTTGGGATGCTGGTCTTCAAGCGTTGGGTTCTCACCTGTGAGCTGGCGATAGATGGGTTATATGGTACGGCTGGAAGAGGAGGGCAGGCAGGGCACAGAAACCCCTTCGTCCCCTTTTAAAAAATTTGGATAGGAAGCCATGGAGGGAATTTAATGTGACTTGATAGAGAATTTAGGTTTGCAAGGCCGTCAAGATTTGTAGGCAGGAGGGAAGAAGTAAGTAAACCAGAGTGAGTGTAGTCAGTGACATCTCTAGTGTTCTTGCTAGAATAAGTTTTAAAATTTATTTTGTGGATTCTAAAAAGATTTTAAAAGGACATGCTTGGGCCTTGGACAGTTACTTTTTTATAGCCTGGCTGATTAATGAAGTTCTGGAAGGAAATTTTTAACATGTTAGCTGAGAGGCTGGCGAGGGGATTTAATCTAAATAGGTTTGTGCTAGGAAAAAACTTGTAAATAGAAGAAATTTTTTCTATAACTCTGCCCAAACTTTGAAAAAAGTTGAAAGACTTACAATGAGCAACTGTATATTTTCCACTTAAATTCAACAATTAAAATTTTGCTATTTTGCTTTTATATGTTTATTTTAAATAGTGAATTTCTTGAGACAATTTTCAAGCAGTATTGCTGAAGAGAAGTTTGGACTAGATAAAATAGAGGAGGAGGCTAATGAGCTAAACAAAGTGGGCAACTGCTTGAATGAATAAATGATGAGGCGGAGAAGGGTGGAAATCAATCACAGATAGAAGGGCTTTCCTGAAGAGGAGGAGCAACATCTTTCCCTGAGTCCATAAGGAAAAAGATACGGTGGGCTATAGGCTTGAAAAGTTCATCTATGGCATGTCAGAATTTCAAAACAGTTTTCTTGGTGCTTTAGAAACAAGTAGACATAGTGAGGAAAATGAGACTTGTGTAAAAAATTCATGCAAAAAGAAGCTGGTAAAGTTTAACACTCAGACACTCTGGTGTCTATAGTATGTATAATGTGTAATGTATAAACCGATGCTTTACATAGTTTTGATCACAGAAGCAGAATATAATTTATACATTTGGGAAGAAAAGCACTTAGCACCAAGATGATCACCAAGGAAGAACTGTTCACATGCCACATATCTAGGCCATTGTTACTCAAGCGTGGTCTGGAGATTGGCATCAATGTCACATGGGGATTTTAGAAACATGCTTGTAGGCTCCATCCGGAACCTGAATAAGAAGCTGCATCTTTGGGCTGGGCTTGGTGGCTTCGCCTGTAATCCCAGCACTTTGAGAGGGTGAGGCAGGTGGATGACCTGAGGTCGGGAGTTAAAGACCTGCCTGACCAACATGGAGAAACCCCATTTCTTCTAAAAATACAAAATTAGCCGGGTGTGGTGGTGCATGCCTGTAATCCCAGCTACTCGGGAGGCTAAGGCTGGAGAATTGCTTGAACCCGGGAGGCAGAGGTTGTGGTGAGCCGAGATCGCGCCATTGTGCTCCAGCCTGTGTAACGAATGAAACTCCATCTCAAAAAACAAACAAATGCATTTTTATAAGATACCCAAGTAATTCATATGCCATTAAAATTGAGAAGCACTAGACTAGGACACCACTCCATTCTCAATGTGGCAATAACAGTAAAAAAAGGATAGAAGTGCCTATTTGGGTGTGGAAGCAAGTGGGCCTTAGACACAGCCAAGAGGTTATCAAAACACTTCCAGGAAGGTACTTTGCTGGAACTTGGGTGAAATTAAAAGAGAGGGTGCAGGAAGCCTTTTTTATTTTAATAAAATCCATTGCTTTTTCCAATAAAGCAGGTCAGCGTAATGTAGTTAATAAGCCTCATAGGTGTATCTCCGTGTTGCTTCTGCTGCTTACTAGTTGACTGACATTGGTTGTTGGAGAGGCTTGGACTGGAAGAGGAGAGCTCACTGTCTTGACACTGGTATGAGGTCGCCTGGGGGAGCCAGGTAGCCTTTGGGAATCCTGGCTCTGCCCTTACTGTGCCCTGACAGAAGAGTGGAACAGGAATGCAACACAGTATAGGTTTAACAGTTGGCTCTGCAGTTAGTCCCGGATTTGTAACCTGGCTATGCCACTAACTGGTTATGTGACCTTGGGCAAGTTTTTTACCTATCTATCCTTCAGCTTCCTAATTTGTAGAATGGGGATAATAATAGTACCTACCTCAGTAAGTGGTGGTCCTTGTAAAGATTAGCTAAGATAATGTATATAAAGCAAAATGCCTGAGCACAGCACTTAATAAATGTCTAATGGCTGCTGCTGTTGATACGGTTATTTTGTTATTATTATAGAGATGGGATCTCACTATATTGCCCAGGCTTGTCTCAGACTCCTAGGTTCAAGCAAATCCTCCTACCTTGGCCTCCCAAAGTGCTGGGATTTGCAAGTGTGAGCCATTGCTCCTGGCCTGTTATCATGAGGGAAAAGACCTCTGTTACTGCTGACATTAGAAGGGATGGAGATTGGCAGGTGGCTTGAGGAGCAAGCACTTTGGAAATAACTCTTGAGGAAATAGAAGGCACTCATTAGGGATGTTTAGATTGTCTGGGAATCCCAAGGGATTGCAAGGTATTCTTTAGTATTGCTCAACAGTCCAGCTGGCTAGAGAACGTATTTGGTTGGACTGATCTGCAGGTGCAGCAGAAGGAAAGAGAGAATTAGGGGATTGTTGTGAGTTTGCTTGAAGACTTAAAAGCATAGATTTGGGCTGGGCATGGTGGCTTACACCTGTGTTCCCAGCACTTTGGGAAGCCAAGGTGGGTGGATCATTTGAGATTAGGAGTTTGAGACCAGCCTGACCAACATGGTGAAACCTCGTCTCTACTAAAAAGGCAAAAAAATTAGCTGGGCATGGTGGCGCACGCCTGTAGTCCCAGCTAATCGGGAGTCTGAGGCAAGAGAATCGCTTGAACTCGGGAGGCAGAGGCTGCAGTGAGCCAAGATCACGCCACTGCACTCCAGCCTGGGTGACAGAGCAAGACTCCATCTCAAAAAAAAAGTATAAATTTGCTCTTTAAATCTTCAAATCATTTTAGATGGAACTAGTGTCATTCAGTGGTTAGAAGCACCTGAGAAGCACATCCCTCAAGTTTTATTTCCCTGGGAATAGTGACATGATTCTACCCCGAATGCTAAACAAATGAGATATATAGTTCAATACATTTTCATTTTCTAATGGGGATTTTTACATTTTTTTCTTTAATTATTTGAGACAGTGTCTTGCTGTGTCACCCAGGCTGGGGCACAATGGCATAATCTAAGCTCACTGTAACCTCTGCTTCCTAGGTTCAAGCAATCCTCCCACCTCAGCCTCTAAAGTAGCTGGGACTACAGGCGCATGCCACCACACCAGGCTAAGTTTTGTATTTTTTGTAGAGATGGTGTTTTGCCATGTTGCCCAGGCTGGTCTTGAACTCCTGAGCTCAAGTGGGCTGCCCGCCTCGGCCTCCCAAAGTGCTGGGATTACAGGCATGAGCCACTATGCCTGGCCTACTTATTTATTTATAGAGCTGGGGTTTTGCTATGTTGCCCAGGCTGGTCTTGAACTCCTAGGCTTAAGTGATCCTCTTGCCTCAGTTTCCCAAAGTGCTAGGATTACAGGTGTGAGCCACTGTGCCCAGCCATATATTTTAATTGCATTGAGTAATCATGAACAAATGATCTACCTGGATTTTGAGTTCGTGAGATGATAACTTTAAGGAGGTTTGAGAAATGTTTCTCAGGGGCGTAAACACAGTATCTACAATTTAAATCACGAGGACTTCATTTATTTGGCAAATATTTACTAAGTGCCAGCTATCTACAAGGCATTTGCTAACTATTAATACTATAAACATAGTTGAAAAGGTCCTTCCCTGTAAGGTGCTGGAAAAACTTCCTTCACCTGGGAGCTTCCTTCACGTGGGAGGAGGGAAAGTGAGATTAGGTGGGAGCTTCAGGAGAAGGGTGTACTTTTTAGGGAAAAGTTAGAATTGCATAAATGGTATTGAAAGGGACAATGAAGATCCTTGGCAAAATAGTGGAACTGGGAAAGCTTGGGTTGTGTCTAAGAAAATAGGGTAGGGGGACAGCCCAAATGATGAGAAATAGTGGAAGATCAGATGTAGCCCCAAGAAATCAGGGCCAGTATCTGCTATGTCTGTTCAGATATGAACCTCTAGCACCCAGTACCGTACTTCCCTTCCTAGGCACCCAATATGTATTTATTGAACAAATGAATGGATGAGAGGTATTTTGGATTCAGATTACGGAATGTCTCTGTATTAGTCTGTTCTTACATTGCTATAAAGAAATACTTGAGACTAGGTAATTTATAAAAAAATAGGTTTAATTGGCTCATGGTTTTGCAGGCTGTGCAGGAAGCATGATGCTAGCATCTGTTTGGGTTCTGGGGAGGCCTCAGGAAACATAATCATGGCAGAAGGCAAAGGGGGAGGTGGAGCCAAGATGGCCGAATAGGAACAGCTCCGGTCTCCAGCTCCCAGCCCCAGCGACACAGAAGACAGGTGATTTCTGCATTTCTGCTTGAGGTACCGGTTTCATCTCACGAGGGAGTGCCTAACAGTGGGTGCAGGACAGTCGGTGAAGCGCACTGTGCGCGAGCCGAAGCAGGGCGAGGCATTGCCTCACTCGGGAAGCGCAAGGGGTCAGGGAGTTCCCTTTCCTAGTCAAAGAAAGGGGAAACAGACGGCACCTGGTCAGTCCCATCCTAATACTGCGCTTTTCCAACGGGCCTGGAAAACGGCACACTAGGAGATTGTGTCCCGCACCTGGCTCGGAGGGTCCTAAGCCCACGGAGTCTTGCTGATTGCTAGCACAGCAGTCTGAGATCAAGCTGCAAGGCGGCAGCGAGGCTGGGGGAGGGGCGCCCGCCATTGCCCAGGCTTGCTTAGGTAAACAAAGCAGCCAGGAAGCTCGAACTGGGTGGAGCCCACCACAGCTCAAAGAGGCCTGCCTGCCTCTGTAGGCTCCACGTCTGGGGGCAGGGCACAGACAAACAAAAACTCAGCAAGAACCTCCACAGACTTAAATGTCCCTGTCTGACTGACAGCTTTGAAAAGAGTAGTGGTTCTCCCAGCACGCAGCTGGAGATCTGAGAACGGACAGACTGCCTCCTAAAGTGGGTCCCTCACCCCTGAGCAGCCTAACTGGGAGGCACCCCCACAGTAGGGACAGATTGACACCTCATTCAACCGGGTACTCCTCTGAGACAAAACTTTCAGAGGAACTATCAGACAGCTGAATTTGTGGTCTCACGAAAATCTGCTGCTCTGCAGCCACCTCTGCTGACACCCAGCCAAACAGGGTCTGGAGTGGACCTCTAGTAAACTCCAACAGACCTGCAGCTGAGGGTCCTGTCTGGTAGAAGGAAAACTAACAAACAGAAAGGACATCCACACCAAAAACCCATCTGTACATCACCATCATCAAAGACAAAAAGTAGATAAAACCACAAAGATGGGGAAAAAACAGAGCACAAAAACTGGAAACTCTAAAAAACAGAGCACCTCTCCTCCTCCAAAGGAACGCAGTTCCTCACCAGCAACGGAACAAAGCTGGATGGAGGATGACCTTGATGAGTTGAGAGAAGAAGGCTTCAGACGATCAAACTACTCTGAGCTACGAGAGGAAATTCAAAACAATAGCAAAGAAGTTAAAAACTTTGAAAAAAAATTAGAAGAATGGATAACTAGAATAACCAATGGAGAGAAGGGCTTAAAGGAGCTGATGGAGCTGAAAGCCAACTTTCGAGAACTACGCGAAGATTGCAGAAGCCTCAGTAGCAGATGCGATCAACTGGAAGAAAGGGTATCGCTGATGGAAGATGAAATGAATGAAATGAAGAGAGAAGGGAAGTTTAGAGAAAAAAGAATAAAAAGAAATGAACAAAGCCTCCAAGAAGTTTGGGACTATGTGAAAAGACCAAACCTACGTCTGATTGGTGTACCTGAAAATGATGGGGAGAATGGAACCAAGTTGGAAAACACTCTGCAAGATATTATCCAGGAGAACTTCCCCAATCTAGCAAGGCAGGCCAGCATTCAGATTCAGGAAATACAGAGAACGCCACAAAGATACTCCTCGAGAAGAGCAACTCCAAGACACATAATTGTCAGATTCACCAAAGTTGAAATGAAGGAAAAAATGTTAAGGGCAGCCAGAGAGAAAGGTCGGGTTACCCACAAAGGGAAGCCCATCAGACTAACAGCTGATCTCTCAGCAGAAACTCTACAAGCCAGAAGAGAGTGGGGGCCGATATTCACCATTCTTAAAGAAAAGAATTTTCAACCCAGAATCTCCTATCCCGCCAAACTAAGCTTCATAAGTGAAGGAGAAATAAAATACTTTACAGACAAGCAAACGCTGAGTGATTTTGTCACCACCAGGCCTGCCCTAAAAGAGCTCCTGAAGGAAGCACTAAACATGGAAAGGAACAACCGGTACCAGCCACTGCAAAAACATGCCAAATTGTAAAGACCATCGAGGCTAGGAAGAAATTATAGCAACTAATGAGCAAAATAACCAGCTAACATCATAATGACAGGATCAGATTCACACATAACAATATTCACGTTAAATGTAAATGGGCTAAGTGCTCCAATCAAAAGACACAGACTGGCAAACTGGATAAGGAGTCAGGACCCATCAGTGTGCTGTATTCAGGAAACCCATCTCACGTGCAGAGACACACATAGACTCAAAATAAAGGGATGGAAGAAGATCTATCAAGCAAATGGAAAACAAAAAAAGGCAGGGGTTGCAATCCTAGTCTCTGATAAAATAGACTTTCAACCAACAAAGATCAAAAGAGACAAAGAAGGCCATTACATAATGGTAAAGGGATCAATTCAACAAGAAGAGCTAACTATCCTAAATATATATGCACCCAACACAGGAGCACCCAGATTCATAAAGCAAGTCCTCAATGACCTACAAAGGGACTTAAACTCCCACACAATAATAATGGGAGATTTTAACACCCCACTGTCAACATTACACAGATCAACGAGACAGAAAGTTAACAAGGATATCCAGGAATTGAACTCAGCTCTACATAAAGTGGACCTAATAGACATCTACAGAACTCTCCACCCCAAGTCAACAGAATATACATTTTTTTCAGCACCACACCACACCTATTCCAAAATTGACCACATAGTTGGAAGTAAAGCTCTCCTCAGCAAATGTAAAAGAACAGAAATTATAATAAACTGTCTCTCAGACCACAGTGCAATCAAACTAGAACTCAGGATTAAGAAACTCACTCAAAACCGCTCAACTATATGGAAACTGAACAACCTGCTCCTGAATGACTATTGGGTACATAATGAAATGAAGGCAGAAATAAAGATGTTCTTTGAAACCAACGAGAACAAAGACACAACATACCAGAATCTCTGGGACACGTTCAAAGCAGTGTGTAGAGGGAAATTTATAGCACTAAATGCCCACAAGAGAAAGCAGGAAAGATCCAAAATTGACACCCTAACATCACAATTAAAAGAACTAGAAAAGCAAGAGCAAACATATTCAAAAGCTAGCAGAAGGCTAGAAATAACTAAAATCAGAGCAGAACTGAAGGAAATAGAGACACAAAAAACCCTTCAAAAAATTAATGAATCCAGGAGCTGGTTTTTTGAAAAGATCAACAAAATTGATAGACCGCTAGCAAGACTAATAAAGAAGAAAATAGAGAAGAATCAAATAGATGCAATAAAAAACGATAAAGGGGATATCACCACCGATCCCGCAGAAATACAATCTACCATCAGAGAATACTACAAACACCTCTATGCAAATAAACTAGAAAATCTAGAAGAAATGGATAAATTCCTCGACAAATACACCCTCCCAAGACTAAACCAGGAAGAAGTTGAATCTCTGAATAGACCAATAAGAGGTTCTGAAATTGTGGCAATAATCAATAGCTTACCAACCAAAAAGAGTCCAGGACCTGATGGATTCACAGCTGAATTCTACCAGAGGTACAAGGAGGAACTGGTACCATTCCTTCTGAAACTATTCCAATCGATAGAAAAAGAGGGAATCCTCCCTAACACATTTTACGAAGCCAGCATCATCCTGATACCAAAGCCTGGCAGAGACATAACCAAAAAAGAGAATTTCAGACCAATATCCTTGATGAACATTGATGCAAAAATCCTCAATAAAATACTGGCAAACCGAATCCAGCAGCACATCAAAAAGCTTATCCACCATAATCAAGTGGGCTTCATCCCTGGGATGCAAGGCTGGTTCAACATACGCAAATCAATAAATGTAATCCAGCATATAAACAGAACCAAAGACAAAAACCACATGATTATCTCAATAGATGCAGAAAAGGCCTTTGACAAAATTCAACAACCCTTCATGCTAAAAACTCTCAATAAATTAGGTATTGATGGGACGTATCTCAAAATAATAAGAGCTATCTACGACAAACCCACAGCCAATATCATACTGAATGGGCAAAAACTGGAAGCATTCCCTCTGAAAACTGGCACAAGACAGGGATGCCCTCTCTCACCGCTCCTATTCAACATAGTGCTGGAAGTTCTGGCCAGAGCAATCAGGCAGGAGAAGGAAATAAAGGGTATTCAATTAGGAAAAGAGGAAGTCAAATTGTCCCTGTTTGCAGATGACATGATTGTATATCTAGAAAACCCCATTGTCTCAGCCCAAAATCTCCTTAAGCTGATTAGCAACTTCAGCAAAGTCTCAGGATACAAAATTAATGTACAAAAATCACAAGCATTCTTGTACACCAATAACAGACAAACAGAGAGCCAAATCATGAGTGAACTCCCATTCACAATTGCTTCAAAGAGAATAAAATACCTAGGAATCCAACTTACAAGGGATGTGAAGGACCTCTTCAAGGAGAACTACAAACCACTGCTCAATGAAATAAAAGAAGATACAAACAAATGGAAGAACATTCCATGCTCATGGGTTGGAAGAATCAATATCGTGAAAATGGCCATACTGCCCAGGTAATTTATAGATTCAATGCCATCCCCATCAAGCTACCGATGACTTTCTTCACAGAATTGGAAAAAACTACTTTAAAGTTCATATGGAACCAAAAAAGAGCCCACATCACCAAGTCAATCCTAAGCCAAAAGAACAAAGCTGGAGGCATCACGCTACCTGACTTTAAACTATACTACAAGGCTACAGTAATCAAAACAGCATGGTACTGGTACCACAACAGAGACATAGATCAATGGAACAGAACAGAGCCCTCAGAAATGATGCCGCTTATCTACAACTATCTGATCTTTGACAAACCTGACAAAAACAAGAAATGGGGAAAGGATTCCCTATTTAATAAATGGTGCTGGGAAAACTGGCTAGCCATATGTAGAAAGCTGAAACTGGATGCCTTCCTTACACCTTATACAAAAATTAATTCAAGATGGATTAACGACTTATATGTTAGACCTAAAACCATTAAAATCCTACAAGAAAACCTAGGCAATACCATTCAGGACATAGGCGTGGGCAAGGACTTCATGTCTAAAACACCAAAAGCAATGGCAACAAAAGCCAAAATTGACAAATGGGATCTCATTAAACTAAAGAGCTGCTGCACAGCAAAAGAAACTACCATCAGAGTGAACAGGCAACCTACACAATGGGAGAAAATTTTTGCAACCTACTCATCTGACAAAGGGCTAATATCCAGAATCTACAATGAACTCAAACAAATTTACAAGAAAAAAACAAACAACCCCATCAAAAAGTGGGCAAAGGACATGAACAGACACTTCTCAAAAGAAGACATTTATGCAGCCAAAAAACACATGAAGAAATGCTCATCATCACTGGCCATCAGAGAAATGCAAATCAAAACCACAGTGAGATACCATCTCACACCAGTTAGAATGGCCATCATTAAAAAATCAGGAAACAACAGGTGCTGGAGAGGATGTGGAGAAATAGGAACACTTTTACACTGTTGGTGGGACTGTAAACTAGTTCAACCATTGTGGAGGTCAGTGTGGCGATTCCTCAGGGATCTTGAACTAGAAATACCATTTGACCCAGCCATCCCATTACTGGGTATATACCCAAAGGACTATAAATCATGCTGCTATAAAGACACATGCACACGTATGTTTATTGTGGCACTATTCACAATAGCAAAGAGTTGGAACCAACCGAAATGTCCAACAACAATAGACTGGATTAAGAAAATGTGGCACATATACACCATGGAGTACTATGCAGCCATAAAAAATGATGAGTTCGTGTCCTTTGTAGGGACATGGATGAAAACGGAAAACATCATTCTCAGTAAACTATCACAAGGACGAAAAACCAAACACCGCATGTTCTCACTCATAGGTGGAAATTGAACAATGAGAACTCATGGATGCAGGAAGGGGAACATCACACTCCGGGGACTGTTGTGGGGTGGGGGGAGGGGGGAGGGACAGCATTTGGAGACACACCTAATGCTAAATGACGAGTTAATGGGTGCAGGAAATCAACATGGCACATGGATACATATGTAACAAACCTGCACATTGTGCACATGTACCCTAAAACCCTAAAGTATAATAAAAAAAAAAAAAAGAAGGCAAAGGGGGAGCAGGCACAGTCACATGGCCAGAGCAGGAGCAAGAGAGAGAGAGGAGGGAGGTGCCACACACTTTTAAACAACCAGATCTGGCAGAAACTCACTCACTATCATGAGAACAGCACCAAGAAGATGATGGGGCTAAACCATTCGGGAGAAATTCACCCCTATGATCCAATCACCTCTCACCAGGCTTTACCTCTAACACTGGGGATTACAGTTATACATGAGATCTGGGTGGGGGCACAGATCCAAACTATATCATCACTCTCTAAAGGCCATTCTTAAACTTTATCTTACAGGCAATGGGTAACCACTGACTATTCAACATTCACTTATTCCACAAGTATTTATTGAAGATTTTAAAGTAGGGAAATGGCATGAATTGAACCGTGCTTGCAGGAAGATCAATACCTCTAGTTCATTTCCTTGATCCAGATCATAGATATATAAAGAGCTTATCCAGCAAATGTTCTCAGAGCTGAATTAGTTCAAAGATGCTCAGACTAAGTCATGGTCCCCACGCAGCTGCTTTCCTCCCACCTCCTTAACTGTGATACTGTGGCCCCTGCTGGTGGCTGCCTCAAAGCTAGACAACCACTGCCCAAGAGCTGGGACAATTGTGGAAGGGAATGGTATCAAACTAGTTTCGTGTTCTTCGGATTACTTGCTTGTTTGATTCTTTCCTTAAAAGTTTACTTTAGAGGTCTAGAGGGTGTTAGTCAGAAAAATAGCTTTTTTATACCACAAAGGCATCTAGGATATTCCGTATTTTCCAGGGGAAAATGATTTATAGAAAATCTTCCAAATGACCCTGGCTAATTGGATTTGCAGACAAAGGGCAGGTGGACATTTTCCACATGAGGAGTTGGGACAGGTGAGCTGTTCGTGTTGTTTCTGGAGCCTGGAGCTGCAACACCCTGCCCAGCCACCCTAATAGATCATGTATACAAGTGACAAGGCAGGGAAATAAGCAGGCAGTGCTCTGAGAAGGGATGCATGACAGCTATTACTTAATATTGTCTTGGAGAAAAAAGAACAAGAAGGAAAATCCTTTTTGAATGCCGTGCTGTTTTCTTGTGTGCTGAAATTTACTTATTTATTTATTTCATTTTTTGAGACAATGTCTCACTCTTTTGCCCAGGCTAAAGTGCAGTGGCATGATCACAGCTCTCTGCAGCCCCAACCTCTCAGACTCAAGTGATTCTTGCACCTCAGCGTCCCAAGTAGCTGGGACTACAGGCATGTACCACGCCTGGGTATTTTTTAAATTATTATTTGTAGAGATGGTGGTCTCCCTATCTTGCCCAGGCTGGTATCAAACTCCTGGACTCAAGCTGTCCTTCCACCTTGGTCTCCCAAAGTGCTGGGATTATAGGTGTGAGCCACCATGCCCAGCCTAAAATTTTTGTCTTGATAGCTTTTTGTTTTTGTTTTGAGATAGGGTCTCGCTCTATCACCCAAACTGGAGTCCAGTGGTACAATCATGGCTCACTGCACCCTTCACCTCCGAAGCTCAAGTGATCCTCCCACCTCAGCCTCCCAAGTAGCTGAGACTACAGGTGCATGCCACCGCACCCAGCTAATTTTTGTATTTTTAGTAGAGACGGGGTTTCACCATGTTGCCCAGGCTGGTCTTGAGCTCCTGGGCTCAAGGGATCCGCCTGCATCAGCCTCCCAGTCTTGGGATTACAGGCATGAGCCACCATGCCCGGCTTATCTTGTTAGTTTTAACAGGAATCAATTAACTGGGGCTAGCAAAGAAGAAAATCATTCCTGATTTTGGTGAGATGTGTGCAAATAGACAATGTCTAAAAAAGAATGTCATCATGATTAGAACCTGTGTTCAAAGGAAAAATTATAAAACCTACATTCATTCAATAAGTAATTTAAGAACGCGCTTTACATCTGATTAGTGCTTTATAATTTCCAAATGCATTAGCATTCATTTGCTCACTTATTTCTCACAGCACCTTTAAGAAGTAGACGCTTCTTATGCCAACTGCACAGACGAGAAAATTAAGGCTCAGAGAGGTTAACTGATGGTGCGGTTATTTTAAGCATGGCTGGTCTGACTCCAAGCTGATGCTCTTGCCATTGATGCATGTATTCTCCATTATTTTCAGCTTTTTTTTTTTTTTTTTTTGAGACGGAGTCTCTGTCACCCAGGCTGGAGTGCAGTGGCACGATCTTGGCTCACTGAAAGCTCTGCCTCCAGGGTTCACGCCATTCTCCTGCCTTAGCCTCCCGAGTAGCTGGGCCTACAGGCGCCTGCTACCATGCCCTGCTAATTTCTTTTTGTATTTTCAGTAGAGACGGGGTTTCACCGTGTTAGCCAGGATGGTCTTGATCTCCTGACTTTCGTGATCTGCCCCCCTCAGCCTCCCAAAGTGCTGGGATTACAAGCATGAGCCACTGTGAGAGGTGACAGCATGCTGGCAGTCCTCACAGCCCTCGCTCGCTCTGGGCGCCTCCTCTGCCTGGGCTCCCACTTTGGTGGCACTTGAGGAGCCCTTCAGCCCACCGCTGCACTGTGGGAGCCCCTTTCTGGGCTGGCCAAGGCCGGAGCTGGCTCCCTCAGCTTGCAGGGAGGTGTGGAGGGAGAGGCGCGAGTGGGAACCGAGGCTGCACACGGCGCTTGCGGGCCAGCTGGAGTTCCGGGTGGGCGTGGGCTTGGCGGGCCCTGCACTCGGAGCAGCCGGCCGGCCCTGCCGGCCCCGGGCAATGAGAGGCTTTGCACCCGGGCCAGCAGCTGCGGAGGATGTACTGGGTCCCCCAGCAGTGCCAGCCCACCAGCGCTGTGCTCATTTCTCGCTGGGCCTTAGCTACCTTCCCACAGGGCAGGGCTCAGGACCTGCAGCCCGTCATGCCTGAGCCTCCCAACCCCTCCGTGGGCTCCTGTGCGATCCGAGCCTCCCCGATGAGAGCCACCCCCTGCTCCATGGCGCCCAGTCCCATCAACCACCCAAGGGCTGAGGAGTGCGGGTGCACCGCGCGGGACTGGCAGGCAGCTCCATCTGCAGCTCTGGTGCGGGATCCACTGGGTGAAGCCAGCTGGGCTCCTGAGTCTGGTGGGGACTTGGAGAACCTTTATGTGTAGCTCAGGGATTCTAAATACACCAGTCAGCACTCTGTATCTAGCTCAAGTTTTGTAAACACACCAATCAGCACCCTGTGTCTAGCTCAGGGTTTGTGAATGCACCAATCCACACTCTGTATCTAGCTACTCTGGTGGGGCCTTGGAGAACCTTTTGTAGACACTCTGTATCTAGTTAATCTAGTGGGGACGTGGAGAACCTCTGTGTCTAGCTCAGGGATTGTAAACACATCAATCAGCACCCTGTCAAAACAGACCACTCGGCTCTACCAATCAGCAGGATGTGGGTGGGGCCAGATAAGAGAATAAAAGCAGGCTGCCAGCCAGCAGTGGCAACCTGCTCAGGTCCCCTTCCACACTGTGGAAGCTTTGTTCTTTCGCTCTTTGCAATAAATCTTGCTACTGCTCACTCTTTGGGTCCACACTGCTTTTATGAGCTGTAACACTCACCTCGAAGTTCTGCAGCTTCACTCCTGAAGCCAGCGAGACCACGAGCACACCGGGAGAAATAAACAACTCCAGATGCGCTGCTTTAAGAGCTGTAACACTCACCGCGAAGGTCTGCAGCTTCACTCCTGAGCCAGCGAGACCACGAACCCACCAGAGGGAAGAAACTCTGAACACATCCGAACATCAGAGGGAACAAACTCCAGACGCGCCACCTTATGAGCTGTAACACTCACCGCGAGTGTCCGCGGCTTCATACTTGAAGTCAGTGAGACCAAGAACCCACCAATTCTGGACACAACCCTGCCCAGGTATTTTCAGCTATTTTAACTATCAAAATTAGTTTTTAACACTGTTGTTCTGAACTAATGAGAGGTGTATGATTTTTTTGAGGGGTGTCATTTTCATACTAAAATCCATTAGGACTGATAAAGTCAAAGTCACCAGGAGACCAGGAGGATGGAAAACATTATTATACAGTATAGAAATAAATGAATATTTAATGTTTGGTAGAGAATGAATTACAGGGACATAAAAAAATGGAAAATTTTTGCCAAAACCCTGTTCAAAGGGAAAACGTATGGCTCATTGAAAGATGAGGCACTAAATGGAAATGAGATAAATAATGGAAAACTGTAAACAATTAATGTCTTGGCATGTGTGTGTACTCTGATAAAGACAAAACTTTCTTTTGTCACTTAGTTAACTGGTTTCATGAGGTGAAACAAGTTCAGCACTGAGGGGAAATAGTTTTTTTTATATTCTCCAATTTAAAACTTTTAATTAAAAAGTAAACTTTAATGTTGAAAATGCAAACTTGGGGAGGGCAGAAATATCACACACAAGGCTGTCACTTCACACTTGGAGGGTTGCACAGTGGCCAGGCAGAGGTGCTTCTCACTTCCCAGATGGTGGGCAGCCGGGCAGAGGAAATAGTTTTATGAGCAATCAATTTAGGTGTTTCCTGGAGGTAGAGTTTTCCAATCCCACAGATGATCACTGTTTACTCCCCGCTTGGTGTTTCGTTGTGTCATTTTGTGAACAGTAGTTCTGATTATGTACAAATTTCTGTTGGCTGTTTAGTGGTCCCCTTTCTCTTCAGGTTTTGAGACAGAGTCCTCAGTTAGATAGCGCGCACACACACGCACACACACACGTATGTATTTTGAGACAAGTTCTCGCTCTGTCCCTCAGGCTGGAGTGCAGTGGCGTGATCTCGGCTCACTGCAGCCTCAACCTCCTGGACTCGGTCGGGTGATCCTCCCACCTCAGCCTCCTGAGTAGGTGGGACTACAGGCACATACCACAGTGCCTGGGTAATTTTTGTGTTTTTTTAGAGATGGGGTTTGCCATGTTGGCCAGGCTGGTCTCGAACTCCTGGGCTCAAGTGATCCACCTACCTCAGCCACCTAAAGTGCTGGGATTACAGGCGTAAGCCACTGTGCACGGCCAGATAGCAAAATATTTGAACTTTGTGGATGTGGATAGAATGCATACAGAACATCCCTGGTGTGATTCCGTCCTGTGCGGCTGTTCTCTGGAGCACCGTTTGTTTATCTCCATCCTCCTTCTCTCCCACCTAAGTGCATGCTGCCACCTGATGGAAGATTCGATGGACATGGACATGAGCCCCCTGAGGCCCCAGAACTATCTTTTCGGTTGTGAACTAAAGGCTGACAAAGATTATCACTTTAAGGTGGATAATGATAAAAATGAGACCAGTTATCTTTAAAAATGGTCAGTTTAGGGGTTGGTGCAAAGGATGAATTGTACATTGTTGAAGCAGAGGCAATGAATTACGAAGGCAGTCCAATTAAAGTAACACTGGCAACTTTGAAAATGTCTGTGGTGGCTCACGCCTGTAATCCCAGCACTTTGGGAGGCCTAGCTGAGGCGGGCAGATCACAAGGTCAGGAGATTGAGACCATCCTGGCTAACACGGTGAAACCCTGTCTCTACTAAAAATACAAAAAAAATTAGCTGGGTATCGTGGCTGGCGCCTGTAGTCCCAGCTACTTGGGAGGCTGAGGCAGGAGGATGGTGTGAACCCAGGAGGTGGAGCTTGCAGTGAGCTGAGATTGCGCCACTGCACTCCATACTGCGCAACAGAATGAGACTCCATCTCAGAAAAAAAAAAAAGAAAAAAAAAGAAAATTCAAGGAAATGTCTGTACAGCCAACGGTTTCCCCTGGGGGCTTTGAAATAACATCGCCAGTGGTCTTAAGGTTCAAGTGTGATTTAAGGCCAGTGCATATTAGTGGACAGCACTTAGTAGCTGTGGAGGAAGATGCAAAGTCAGAAGATGAGGAGGATGTGAATCTCTTACATATATCAGGAAAGTGGTCTGAGGTGGTAGCAAGATTCCACAGAAAAAAGTAAAACTTGCTGCTGATGAAGAAGATGATGATGAAGATGATGAGGAAGCTGAAGAAAAAGTGCCAGTGAAGAAATCTATTCAAAATACTCTAGCCAAAAATGCACAAAAGTCAAATCAGAATGGAAAAGACTCAAAACCATCATCAACACCAAGATCAAAAGGACAAGAATCCTTCAAAAAACAGGAAAAAACTTCTAAAACACCTAAAAGGACCTAGTTCTGTAGAAGACATTTAAGCAAAAATGCAAGCAAGTATAGAAAAATGTGGTTCTCTTCCCAAAGTGGAAGCCAAGTTCATCAGTTATGTGAATAATTGCTTCTGGATGACTGAGCAGGAGGCTATTCAAGATCTCTAGCAGTGGAGGAAGTCTCTTTAAGAAAACAGTTTAAACAATTTGTTAAAAAATTTCCATCTTATTTCATTTCTGTAACAGTTGATATCTGGCTGTCGTTTTTATAATGCAGAGTGAGAACTTTCCCTGCCGTGTTTGATAAATGTTGTCCAGGTTCCATTGCCAAGAACGTGTTGTCCAAAATGCCTGTTTAGTTTTTAAAGATGGAACTCCACCCTTTGCTTGGTTTTAAGTATGTATGGAATGTTATGATAGGACATAGTAGTAGCGGTGGTCAGACGTGGAAATGGTGAGGAGACAAAAATATACATGTGAGATAAAACTCAGTATTTTAATAAAGTAAAAAAAAAAAAAAAAAGGAAAAAAAGAATGCATGCAGAACACAAGGCAACTGACAGCACTTTAGTGTGCCTTGGATCCCCCTCCGGGGCCCTTTTGCTTGCCTTTATCTTGGCCTCTGACCTGGCCATACACTGAGGCGATGGGAGATGAAGTGGCCCGGGGACCAGCAGTTGCCAGGCAGCGGAGTAGCAGCTGGGGTGCTCAGGGTATAATTCAGTCCCCTCTTGCTATTGCCAGAACTTGCCACCCTCTTCCAGGGGCCTCTGCCTTGGCACATGCAGTTGCCACTATCCAGAAAAGCCCTTTGCTTCCCCTTCAGCTGGCTGGTCCCTGCTAGTTCCTTGAGAATGGACTCCTTCGACTTCATTAGGACCCCCCTGGCGAAGGTGCTGCATTGACATGCTCCCCCAGCACCTGGGCACACACACTTCTCCCTCGCTTTACGACGTGGAAGTCATCTGTTCACTTGTCTTCCCCGATGATCTGTAAACAGTATGACGACGTGGAATGGACACACAACTCACCCTCATGCCCCCAGCACCCGTCTGCCGCTCCCTGTACATGTGCAGAGGTACTCAGAGAATGACAGCCGCCGCCTGAATTATTTCAGACAGGTTATTACTGCTGGGGGTTGTGCAAAAAATTCTAGGCAGCCAAGCAAGTAGGCATATTTTAAAGTATATAATTCATTGGTCTTCATTCACAAGGTGGGACAGTATTCTATTTCATCACCTGATAGAGCATTAAAACTGCTGTTCTGTGAAAACCTTTGTCCAAAATATTCTATTTCCTGTAACATTCTTAGCTTCTGACAGGGGGCAGCAGAGCCTAGGAAAACAAAGGCTGGCCCTGGTTAACTGGCGGCTTGCACCTCTTTGGAGCCAGACCTTTAATGATTTTCAGGAGAAACCAGCCTTTGGTATCTGACAAACCTCACTGTTGAATAAAGAGTTTAAGGTAAAGGCTGGCTTTTATTAACAACATTCTTTGAAGGCACCGCAAACAACTAACTGTTTTTATAAAAGGATAAAAAAAGACAAAAAATAAGGCAAATAACCATCTTTCTCATTTTATTACAGTCTTTAAATAAGATGGATGCTTATTTTTTGCCAGCAACTTGTAAAACGATGCTAGAGCGTGAAATATTTCCAGCTGGTGTTAGGGAGAATGTCGAGATTTACAAATTATGACCAGATGCTGGGGCTATTGTCCCCTCACCCCCATCATCCTGGAAAAAAAAAACAAAGACATAGTAAATAATAATAATTAAAAAAAAAAACCTTGGCCAGGCATGGTGGCTCACTCCTGTAATCGCAGCACTTTGGGAGGCTGAGGCAGGCAGATCATTTGAGGTCAGAAGTTCAAGAGCAGTCTACCCAACATGATGAAACCCCGTCTCTACTAAAAATACAAAAATTAGCCAGGTGTGGTGGCACGGGCCTGTAATCCCAGCTACAGGAGGCTGAGGCACAAGAATCACATCAACCCAGGGGGCAGAGGTTGCAGTGAGCCGTGAGTGAGACTCCATCTCAAACCAAACCAAACCAAAACAAAAAAACCAATGAAAGCAGTTGAGATAATAATGAAAGCAAATAGCCAGAACCGAAATCCTCCTTGCCCCACCCATTATGGCATGAAGCCTTGGGGGCCCAGGCTCATGCTTTCTGCCTCTTTCTATGTCCAGTGCCCAGCAGGCCTGTGTGTGGCAGCAGGTGCTCAGCACAGGCACATAGAATTGAAGGAACATCTCTGGCCTGTTCACATCTTAGTTCTCTAGGGGAGTTTCTAAGTCATATATGACACCCAATTGTCCCATACACTCCGTGGGGAATTTGCATTCAGAAACATGACCACCCTAGGCACGTACTATATCCCACATCTAACTTCAGGGACTCTGCTACTTTTCCATTCTTTAAAACTATGCAAAGGAGAGCAGGGGAAGGAAAAGACGGAGGAGTCCATATGGTTGCCCATGGGTTTACACAGGTAAGAGACACATAAATGGGCTGGATCTGATTGGCAGTAATTTGGCCCTCAGTCCACATGGTCACCTTGAAACCAGGAATACAGAAGAGGTCTGCAGGGTATCCTAAGGTTCTCTGATGTCTGTCCCTCCCTTAGTCTAGGAGTCCTAGTATAGTTCAGCAGGAATTCCCTCATGTTCTCCTTTCTAGCATTGCATAGCACATTACATGAAGCTTCCTATCTTCTTACTATGTTTGTGTTTAGATTTCTGCCTCCAATACTGTCAGGTTCTGTTTGTACTTCTCAGAGGAAGATTTTTTTTTTTTTTTGAGTCAGAGTTATGCTTTTGTCGCCCAGGCTGGAGTGAAATGGTGCCATCTCGGGTCACTGCAACCTCCACCTCCCAGGTTCAAGTGATTCTCCTGCCTCAGCCTCCCAAGTAGCTGGGATTACAGGCCTGTGCCACCATGCCTGGCTAATTTTTGTATTTTTAGTAGAGACAGGGTTTCACCATGTTGGTCAGCCCATATCAAACTCCTGACCTCCAGTGATCTGCCTGCCTTAGCCTCCCAAACTGCTGGGATTACGGGCGTGAACCACCACACCCAGCCCTCAGAGGTAGATTTTTATTTTTATTTTTTGAGATAGTGTCTTGCTCTGTCGCCCAGGGTGGAGTATACAGGCACAACGTGATCATGGCTCACTACAGACTTGACCACTTGGGCTCAAGTGATCCTTCCATCTCAGCCTCCTGAGTAGCTGGGACTACAGACACACACCACCACACCCAGCTAATTTTTAATTTTTTTTTGTAGAGACTAGGTTTCACTATGTTGCCCAGGCTGGTCTTAAACCTCTGAGCTCAACTGATCCTCCCTCCTCAGGCCCCCAAAGTACTGGGATTATAGGCATGAACCACCACGCTTGACCCAGAGGTAGATTTTAAAATGGGGTTCTTGGCAGTTAGTAAGAGCCTGGCCATTTCTTTCAACAATAACTCAGAGCCTCTTACATTGAATTCACCTTCCTCCCTACTCTCATTTATGGCTTCACATGATTCATTCTGCTTATAGAGACAGCAATTCTCTTAAGGGACAGGACAGGTATTAAGACACCTTTCCTGGTAGATGAATTAGTTGAGACTCAGAGCAGGGACATCCTGGGCCTGCGGGTCACCTAGAGTGTTAATGGCAGTACTGAGATGAGAATCCCCTTATCCAGGTGCTCCTGGAGCAACTTGAGGTGCTCATTCTTCAGTGAGGGTCTGGATTAGTGACAGGGTAGGGGAGATCCTGAAACATGGGGATCAAGGAAGAGCATGCATGCTTCAGCTTAGTGCAGTGCCTGACACAGTGTGGATTATGGGATGTCCCAGCTGTGAGAGTAGCCGAGGGAATGGAGGGGAAGCCGTTCACTAGAGGCAAGCATTTCCACAGCAAGGGATAATACCCAGCAGGGTGGGGATGAGGGAAATAGTCCTCAAAGGAGACAGGGCATCTGGGGCATCTGTGATTGGGCCAGGCTTTATCTGCTCTTTGTAGGCTTTGTTTTATTCAGTTGCCATGACAGCCTTGGAAATAATTATCATTATGCCCCTTTCTCCGATGGAACTACTGAGTCACAGGGAAGTCATGTAATTCCCAAGACACCTGCACTGAAGACCTTAGGTGTCATTCACATGGGGGAGCAACTCACATGAAGCATCGCATGAATGAAGTCTCCCGAAATTACGCAGCATCATACGGTTATTAGCAGGTAGAGTTCAGATCCACACCTTGGTTCTCTGGCTCCACAGCCTGAGTTCTTAGCACTACTTCATTCTGCATCTTCTGAGACTTTCTTTTTTTTTCTCTTGAGACAGGATCTCACTCTGTCACTTAGGCTGGAGTACAGTGGCACGATCTCAGCTCAGCACAACCTTAATTGCCTGGGCTCAGGTGATGCTATCACCTCAGCCTCCTGAGTGGCTGGGACTACAGATGTGTGCCATCATGCTCAGTTCATTTTTTGTGGTTTTTTTTTTTTTTTTGCAAAGACAGGGTTTTGCCATATTGCTGGGGCAGGTCTCGAACTCCTGGACTCAAGCTATCCACCCACCTCAGCCTGACAAAGTGATGGGATTACAGGTGTAAGCCACCGTGACTGGCTTCTGAGACTATTTTTTCTGGAACCCAACATTGCCCAGTAAGGCTCTGATTTATGTATGTCTCTACTCTAACAAGGGAGAACCTTGTACAGATTATAGAAAAATAAACTCTGGACTGGGGGTTAGAGTTCTGGGTCTGCCACTGACCTGTGTGACCTTGGCCAGTCACCTCCCCTCTGCCCAGCCATTTTCTGTTCTGTAACACAAAGAGAAGGATACCCTTCTCTCAGGTTTAGGGAGAGGACTCTGAGATTAATGAACATGAAAGTGCTTCATAAAGCTGAGAAGGTTTGGAGCCATGCAAGGGTCAGTACAAATCAAGGGAATGGATGGGGCCAGCAGGCAGCCATTTATTATTTGGGGATGATATGTATGCAGAGTATTGACTTTTTATGCCTCATTTACTTCTGAAAAAAAAAAAATGTAGAAGTGGTGGTGCCCGAGTCTGCAAGCAGAGGATGGAGCCTTTGTGTGTGCAGCGGGTGTTGCGGAGGCCCAGGGAGGAGGCCAGGAAGTGAAAAGCATGTGGCTCAGACTTGGGCCTTAAAGCTTCCAGCTTCCTCACAAGGAAGAAGAAAAAGGCGTGCTAGATGTTCTTGGGTGATAACGATGAGAAATAATAACCAGGTCTATGTTCCTTGGCTTCTTATATTTCTCTTCAGCAAATGTTTCTGTTCTTTAGGCAGCTGAACAGCAAAATCCCATTTCATTTGTTGAAATATGACAAAATTGGGCAGAATAAGAGGCTCACCATGCTGTAGTAAAAATGAGCTATAAAATGTAAATAAGTCTTAAGTGAATTGGCCTCAGGCATCTTCTGGGGTTAAATCAGAGGTGGAATTGTGTGAGCTTGGATCTTGCTTTTTCTTTCTCTACTTGAGTAAGAGCTTGTATTTCTCTGTTATGGTGGTCATGACTGCCTGTGAAAAGTGCTCCTGTTCACCACGCTAGTCTAGTCCTTAAGAAAGAGCAAGGAAAGTTCCTTTTTCACCCTTCATTTTCTCTGTAACCCATTGTTTTACAAAGAATCCGGCCTGGGTATCTAGAAAGGCACCCTGGAGAAGTTGACACCCATAAGATCTGTAGTCAGAGGGCTGTGAGGTTGTGAGGTGACTGTGAGTATCAGAGTGTGAATGAGAAAAGAAGGCTGGACACTTGTGAATCAGGTGGAGCTGCTATTCAGGACAGGAGTCAAAAGATTCGGAAAACTGATTTAGCCAGAAGGATCATAGAGAGAGAGAGTGTGAGAGTGTGTGTGTGTGTGTGTGAGAGAGAGAGAGAGAGAGAGAGACAGAAAATTTAATAACATACAGGTGTTATGGTCAGGCATGAACAATAAATACCTCTCACATCAAAAGTACTGAAGCACAGGCCAGGTGCAGTGGCTCACCCCTGTAATCCCAGCACTTTGGGAGGCTGAGGTGGGCGGATCACCTGAGGTCAGGAGTTTATAAACAGCCTGGCTAACTTGGTGAAACCCCGTCTCTACTAAAATTACAAAAATTAGCCAGGCATATTGGCGCATTCCTGTAATCCCAGCTACTGGGGAGGCCGAGGCAGGAGAATCGCTTGAACCCAGGAGGCAGAGGGTGCACTGAGCCAAGATTGCACCACTGCACTCCAGCCTGCACGACAGAGAGAGAACTCTGTCTCGGGGGGCAGGGGGAAGGTACTAAAGCAGTTGGGCATGGTGGCTCATGCCTGTAATCCCAGCACTTTGGGAGGCCAAGGCGGGTGGATCACTTGAAGTCAGGAGTTCCAGACCAGCCCGACCAACATGGTGAAACCCCATCTCTAATAAAAATACAAAATTGGCCAGGCATGGTAGCCTGCGCCTGTAATCTCAGTTAATCAAGAGGCTGAAGTAGGAGAATTGCTTCAACCTAGGAGGCAGAGGTTGCAGTGAGCCAAGATGATGCCATTGCACTCTAGCCTGGGTGACAGAGGGAGACTCTGTCTCAAAAAAGGAAAATACTGAAGCAGAGCAGAGAAGTACTATTATTTGTCCTGTGAAACTCTAAACAGATTAACAATATGGATCTGAATTAAAGGGGCAGCTTCTCAAACATTTACCTTAACTGAGAATCTTCACCCCAAATGACTAAGATTAGCAATAAACTCTCATGAAACCAAATTAATGAGATGATCTCTGGTTATTGAGAAAATAAAGTAGAATAAAGAGGAAAGTGGCTGGGCGCAGAGACCCCCGTTGCTACAAAAAAAATACAAAAATGAGCCGGGTGCTGTGGTGTGCACCTGTAGTCTCAGCTACTCTGGAGGGTGAGGTGGGAGGCTTGCCTGAACCTGGCTGGCAGTTATGAGCTACGATGGTGCCACAACACTCTAGCCTGGGTGACAATGCAAGACCCTGTCTCTCAGAAAAAAAAAAAAAAAAAAAAAAATTGGGAAAGTAACTTTTTTCTAAAAATGGCCAGTGGTTTTATATTCAATTTTTTGAGGCAATTTATTGACTCAGGAACTAGAAAATCTTCCAAGATTCTTTAATCCAACCCCCTTCGGATGAGTAAACTGTGACCCAGAGTGATTCAAAATCTTGCCCAAGGCCCATGGTGGGGAAGTAGTGGAGGGAGAGGCAGCACCCAGCTTCAGAGCCTTCCCTCCATACCCTGGATGAAAAGATCCCTGAGGCTTCCTCCTGAGGGCTGGACTTTCAAATGCAGGGGGCAGTGGCTCTGAGATAAAAGATGCTGCTTTTAATATGCTCTCATTAAAAAAGTTTGAATTTAACATCTGCTGTTAAATTCATCATGGTCTGTGTGACCCGCAATTAGAAAGTGAATGGTTCACAGATGCCATCAAAAAAGAAAGAAAAGAAATGGGGAAAAAGCAGTCTTGAATCAAGAGTGTAGCTCCTGGCTGGGTGCAGTGGTTCACATCTGTAATCCCAGCACTTTGGGAGGCTGAGGCAGGTGGATCACTAGAGGTCAGGAGTTTGAGACTAGCCTGACCAACATGGTGAAACCCAGTCTTTACTAAAAATACAAAATTAGCTGGGCTTGGTGGCACGTGCCTGTAATCTCAGCTATTTGGGAGGCTGAAGCAGGAGAATCACCTGAACCTGGGAGGCGCAGGTGCAGTGAGCCGAGGCATTGCACTCCAGCCTGGGCGACAGAGCAAGACTCTCTCTACAAAAAAAAAAAAAATGTGTTTGGCTATAAGTAACAGAAAACCCAATTTACAGAGACTTAAATATACAAAAGTGTCTAGTTCTTAAAATGAAGTCTGGAAGTAGGTGCTGATGGTGTTGTTACAGTACTAGTCAGAAAAGAACAGGGCAGGAGAGGGTCCCCCACCAACCAGGAATTTCAGGCGACCATTGGATGATGGATGGTCAGGTGGTTGTTAATTGTCTCTCTAAAATAATAATTGGTCTCAGCAAGTACCAGGAAAGGGCAATCTACCTATAGATAGGAAAAACTTGAAACTGGTGATCAGAGGTTTCCTGATAACGTGTCCGGAATTGGTGGCTTCTTGGTCTCACTAACTTCAAGAATGAAGCCGCGGACCCTCGCGGTGAGTGTTACAATTCTTAAAGGCGGTGTGTCCGGAGTTTGTTCCTTCTGATGTTCGGATGTGTTCGGAGTTTCTTCCTTCTGGTGGGTTCGTGGTCTCGCTGGCTCAGGAGTGAAGCTGCAGACCTTCGCGGTGAGTGTTACAGCTCTTGAGGCGGCGCGTCTGGAGTTGTTCGTTCCTCCTGGTGGGTTCGTGGTCTCACTGGCTTCAGGAGTAAAGCTGCGGACCTTCGCGGTGAGTGTTATAGCTCATAAAGGCAGTGTGAACCCAAAGAGTGAGCAGCAGCAAGATTTACTGCAAAGAGCGAAAGAACAAAGCTCCCACCACGTAGAAAGGCACCTGAGCGGGTTGCCATTGCTGGCTCAGGCAGCCTGCTTTTGTTCTCTTATCTGGCCCCACCCACATCCTGCTGATTGGTCTATTTTACAGAGAGCCGAGTGGTCTTTTTTGACGGGGTGCTGATTACAATCCCTGAGCTAGACACAAAGGTTCTCCAGGTCCCCACTAGATTAGCTAGATACAGAGTGTCCACACAAAGGTTCTCCAAGTCCCCACCAGAGTAGCTAGATACAGAGTGTCGATTGGTGCCCTCACAAACCCTGAGCTAGACATAGGGTGCTGATTGGTGTGTTTACAAACCTTGAGCTAGATACAGAGTGCTGACTGGTGTATTTAGAATCCCTTAGCTAGACATACAGGTTCTCCAAGTCCCCACCAGACTCAGGAGCCCAGCTGGCTTCACCCAGTGGATCTCGCACCTGGGCCGCAGGTGGAGCTGCCTGCCAGTCCCTAGCTGTGCGCCTGCACTCCTCAGCCCTTGGGTGGTCAATGGGACTGGGTGCCCTGGAGCAGGAGGCGGCGCTCGTCGGGGAGGCTTGGGCCGCACAGAAGCCCACGGAGTGGGGGAGGCTCAGGCATGGCGGGCTGCAGGTCCGGAGCCCTGCCCTGCGGGAAGGCAGCTAAGGCCCTGCGAGAAATCGAGGGCAGCGCCGGTGGGCCGGCACTGCTGGGGAACCCAGTACACCCTCTGCAGCCGCTGGCCCGGGTGCTTAGCTCCGAGTGCGGGGCCCGCCAAGCCCACGCCCACCCGGAACTCCAGCTGGCCCGCAAGCCTTGCGCGCAGCCCGGGTCTGGCTCATACCTCTCCCTCCACACCTCCCTGCAAGCTGAGGGAGCCGGCTCCGGCCTTGGCCAGCCCAGAAAGGGGCTCCCACAGTGCAGCGGTGGGCTGAAGGGCTTCTCCAGTGCCGCCAAAGTGGGAGCCCAGGCAGAGGAGGCGCCGAGAGCAAGCGAGGGCTGCGAGGGCTGCCAGCATGCTGTCACCTCTCAGTAAGATCTCAGGAGTTGGGCAAGTGAGCTCACACATGCACATTAAGGCAAAATGGTGGAGTTTAATGGTATGCGACCTCCTGGGGACATTGGTCCGGTAAGGGAGAATGCCTCCAGTGAGCATGCATACAATTCCAGTAAACACACTGGGCATGCTCACCTCACAAGTGCTGGCAGGCCACTGTGCATGCGGAAACCCACCCTGAGGAAGAATCCGGGGAAGAGACGCAGACCCCAGAAGTATGCCAACATATAAAACCCCAAGTCAAAAGGTCAAACCGCACACTTGGCTCTCTCAAGTCTCCCGCTTGGCCCACTTCCAAGTGTACTTTACTTCCTTTTGCTCCTGCTCTAAAGCTTTTTAATAAACTTTCACTCCCGCTCTAAAACTTGCCTCAGTGTCTTCTGCCTTATGCCCCTTGGTCAAATTCTTTCTTCTGAGGAGGCAAGAATTGAGGTTGCTGCAGACCTATGCAGATTTGTGAATGGTAACGTATTTTGGTGCCTTGTGACCCGGATAACTTCCACCGCTAACAGTGTTGGTTTGGTGGCTAATGACATTAGGACCAGCATCCTGGTAAATCTCTTGGCTTTTCCCCCATTGTTGAAGCATGCCTGAGTAGTAGTAGCCCACACACCCACAAACAAGGCAGGAAGAGAGGGGGAAGGGGAAGCCAGCTGTGTCAAACAATTTTTGTCAGTAAAGTTAAAGCTTTAACATCTGCTACACAGGGAGGAAAATAAATTCCAACTGGCCTCCTTTTTTGTTTTATCTTTCACTTAAGAATGGGGGTGGAAAGAGGGGTTGGAAGTTATAAGACAGTAACATGAGCCATGAAAAGACTGTGTGATCCACAATTAGAAAGTGAATGGTTCACAGATGCCACCAAAAAAGAAAGAAAAGAAGGTTCTACTATCATATTCACACCCCCGGACCACACCCCCAAGCAGATTTCTGCTTATGTCTCATTGGCTGGAACTGGGTCACTTGGCCACCTCCACTTTCAAAGGAAGGTGGAAAGGCACGGAAGGGTTATCATTGAACAGTTTAGACCAATTTTGATTCACCCAAGACCAGGCACACCACTGTTCTGAATCAAATTGGGGTTTAGTTCACAAGGTGAAAGTTAGAGGATGGTGGTGGATTTTGAGTAATCACTAGCAGTGCATATCATATAATGGAGCTTCGATTGAATACATTTATATGTGCAGTTTTTACGGTTAATTGCACGCACAGCATATTGAAAACGCAGAGCTTTTTACTTCAGTATTTCCTCTTGCTTCTTTACCTCTGCTTTGATAGCCTTACAGTTTCTGTACAATTTTGTTTGAAATGGCACTGGCATCTACTTTCTTAAAAGAAGCATTATTGAGACTAACCTTAGCTATTTGCCTCTAGGGTTCTGACATGTGCAGAGCTACGTTAGTTACTTGGTACACATATCTTCAAGAACAGTTGGAAGTAATTTTCAACCTAAGCATTTCACATTTCATGGATAGGTGAACTTTACAATAACTTTTAAAGCAACTATTCTAAAGCTCATGCATCTTTGATTGGGCACTACACTAATCCCGTCCATTTCATTGGTGCTGAAATATTTAAAAACTCTAAATAGGTACTTACCAGAGTTGTAAAAAAGATGTAAGAAATACACAAATAAAAAAAAGATCAAGTCTCTCTTGTGCCTTCTAAGTTCAGTGTATTTCTTACCCAACAGCCAAAGCGATCTCTCAAAATAAAAAGTAGACCACGTCATGCTCCTGTTCTCAGTCCTCCAATGGCTTCCAAACACATTGGATGAAATCTAATGTCCTTACATGGCTTTCCAGGCTGTACATGACCTGGTTCCTGCCCGGCTCACATCACATTTTCTACCTCCTTCTTATTCTGCTGTGGCCACGCTGGCTTTCCTTTTTGTCCCTCAAAAAAACTAGCCATGTTTCCACGAGAGACCTTTGCCCTTGCCTTTCTCTTGGCCTGGGATGTTCTACTGTCAGGTGTTTGCCTGGCTTCTCCACCTTTATTCACTTTCCAAGGGCCTTTTCCTGACAACTCTGTCTGAAGTGTCACTCTGCCCCATCCTTCTCTATCCCCGATCCTGCTCTATTTTAAAGTTTAACTTTTATTATTATTATTATTATTTATTGAATGTATTTTTTTGAGACAGGTCTCACTCTGTCTCATTGCACCCAGGCTGGAGTGCATTGGTGCGATCTCAGCTCACTGCAACCTCCGCCTCCCAGGTTCAAGCAATTCTCCTGCCTCAGCCTCCCAAGTAGCTGGGACCACAGGCATGCGCCACCACGCCCGGCTAATTCTTGTATTTTTAGCAGAGACAGGGGTCTCGCCATGTTGGCCAGGCTGGTCTCAAACTCCTGACCTCAGGTGATCCACCCACCTCGGCCTCCCAAAGTACTGGGATTAGGCGTGAGCCACCGTGCCTGGCCCCTGCTCTATTTTTCTACATGGCCCTTATTATGAGCTGACGTTATATTATCTATGGATTGGCTTACTTGTTTACTGTATGTTCCCTACTAGAATGTGAGCTCAACAAGGGTAGGAACTCTGTTTTGTTTACTTCTTTATCCTTGGTGCCTAGAATAGTGTCTGGTACCAGTAGGTATACAATAAATATTAATATTTGTTGAATAAATGAATGAAAATTGTAAAAAGTGGTTTCTACTATGATATTCACATATTCAGAAGATGAATACATGATTCAGAGTCAGTTAATTTCCTTCTTTCTCTTTCTTTCTTTCTTTCTTTCTTTCTTTCTGTCTGTCTGTCTGTCTGTCTGTCTTTTTCTTTCTTTTTATAGGATCTTGCTCTGTTGCCCAGGCTGGAATGTAGTGGTGCAATCACAGCACACTGCAGCCTAGAACTCCTGGGCTTGAGTGATTCCCCCACTTCACTCTCCCAAGTAGCTGGGACTACAGGTGCATGCCACCACATCTGGCTCCTTTTTGCATTTTTTTAGAGATGAGGTTTTGCCATGTTGTGGAGGCTGGTCTCAAACTTCTGGGCTGAAGCAATCCTTTCCACCTTGGCTTCCCAAAGTGCTGGGATTACAGGCATGAGCCATTGTGCCTGGCCTTTCTTTCTTTTTCTTTTCTTTTCTTTTTTTTTGAGACAGAGTCTTGCTCTGTCCCCCAGGCTGGAGTGCAATGGCTCACTGCAACCTCTGCCTCCTGAGTTCAAGCAATTCTCCTGCCTCAGCCTCCTGAGTAACCGAGATTACAGGCATGCACCACCATGCCTGGCTAATTTTTCTATTTTTATTAGAGACAGAGTTTCACCATGTTGGCCAGGCTGATCTCGAACTCCTAACCTCAAGTGACCCACCCCCCTCGGCCTCCGAAAGTGCTGGGATTACAGGCTTGAGCCACCATGCCCGGCCCTTTTCTTTCTTTTTCTTCTCTGGAGTACACTGGTATTTTTTTTTTTTAATTTGTAAGAATAGAACTTAATATAAATGCTCAATTAAATCAAACAATATTAAATTGAAATGTAGTTGTGGCTCCTTCTTGAACCATTCATTTAACAAATATTTATGAAGTGTCTCTGCCTTAAGGAAATGCCAAAGATTTTTCATATTTAATGTGTTACCTCTACATTATAGAGTTGGCTACTCTACGTTAACTATTAATAAAAGGGATTGGGAGAAAGGTTTCTAAACATTCCTGAAGACTCAACTTTTGGTCCTGTATTATAAACATGTTTTATTGATGACATAAATGAAGCTATAAGAGCCTATTTGACCAATTTAGTAAATGATAGAGAACCACTTTGCCTCAGTAATATTATAGGAATCAGAATCCTAAAATGCCTTGACCAGGCTGAAGTAATGAGATGCTCCATCAAAGGAAAAAAAATCAGTTGATAAGAGGACATGCTTGGAGAGGGGAGCTGAGGTTTAACAGCAGCATATGGGAAAAAGATTTAGGATGACAATCACTGTGATTCAATAGTGCTAAAATAAATTCAAACTAGCTAGGTGTGGCGGCTCACGCCTGTATTCCCAACACTTTGGGAAACTGAGGTGGGAGGATCACTTGAGCTCAGGTATTTGAGACCAGCCTGGGCAACATAGCAAGACCTTGTCTCTACAGAAAAGTTCAAAAATTAGCTGGGTATGGTGGCGCACAGCTGTAGTCCTAGTTATTTGGGAGGCTGTGGTGGGAGAATCATTTGTACCCAGGAATTCAGGGCTGCAGTGAGCTATGACTGCCTCATTGCACTCCAGCAGTGTCTCTGGATGACAGTGAGCCCGTCTCCTTTTTTTTTTCTTAAAAAAGCAACCTTAGGTGAGCTAATATAATAATATTAACAGATTATAATAATGTATATTGTCAAGTAAATCTGGACCAGGTAAGAAGAGATTTTATTCAAAAGGATTATTGCAAGGAGGAGAAAAAGACTCTTGCAGTAAGAGGGAGGGACTGTTGCAATAGGGAGAATGCATTGACTGTAAGATCTGCAAGCTTCCTACGGTTAGGCAAAAAGAGGTTTTCTTTTTTTTTTTTTAAGATGAAGTCTTGCTCTGTTGCCAGGCTGGAGTACAGTGGCTCCATCTTGGCTCACTGCAACCTCCGCCTCCCGGGGTCAAGCGATTCTCCTGCCTCAGCCTCCCGAGTAGCTGAGACTACTGGCGTGCGCCATCATGCCCAGCTAATTTTTGTATTTTGAGTAGAAACGGGGTTTCACCATGTTGGCCAGGATTGTCTCGATCTCTTGACTTTGTGGTCTGCCTGCCTCGGCTTCCCAAAGTGCTGGGATTACAGGTGTGAGCCACCGTGTCCGGCTGAGGTTTTCTTGTACAGAGAGGAGTAAACGCAAAGAGAACCAGGTATGGAGAAGTGGGATGAAAGGCGATGTGATGGGACAGTAGATGAGAGAATGTTTGACCCTGAGGCCAGTCTGTTCTCGGGAGGGGCTGTGTGCTGGCTTAGGCTGAGGCAGGACAGAGTTTAGGAGCCTGGGGGAAGGAGGGCAGCTGAACCAAGGTGTGCTGAACAAGCATTTTGTTCTGATTGATCAGTCTAGAGAAGCAGTAGGGTCTGGCCTTGTTAACAAGTTGGGGGGGCATCTATAGGCCTTATGTATGTCATATGGGAAAGGTGGTTCTTTTCAGGAAGCCATTCTCTACAACACAAAGTGTGGGGGGGATTTCTTAGCCTTTACTGTTTTCCAGGATAACACGGCTCAAGTAAAATTCAACATTTATACAATGTATAAATTATATAATGCGTAATATACAAATTATGTATATATACACACGTATACATACACACACACATACACACACACACACACACACACACGATAGGGAACCATTTGTCTCAGTAATACTATAGAATCAGAATCCTAAAATGTCTTGATCAGACTAAAGTAATGAGCTACCCCACCAAAGGCAAAAATGAGTTGATAAGAGGACATATTCAAAGAAGAGAGCTGATTATAAACATCATAGCCAATATAGTGACAACTGCCTTTTAGTATCAGGGAGGGGACAGCTTTACCTTGATCAGATAACCAGTGGCCTAGAAGGGCAAATATGACTCCACGCCCCAATACTCTTTGACCAGCACCTAAGTTTAAAGTTTTGAATATGAAAGCCTTAAATCAGGGCTAAGTCCAGCTCCCACCATTCCTCATGTCTTTATACTGGGCCACAATTGCATGTTTTATCTTTTTTTTTTTTTTGAGACAGAGTCTTGCTCTGTCACCCAGGCTGGAGCGCAGCGGCACCATCTTGGCTCACTGCAACCTCTGCCTACCGGGTTCAAGCGATTCTCCTGCCTCAGCCTCCCGAGTAGCTGGGACTACGGGTGTGTGCCACCATGCCTGGCTAATTTTTGTATTTTTATTTTTAGTAGAGAGAGCCTTTCACTAAGTTGGCTAGGATAGTCTCAAACTCCTAACCTCGTGATCCACCCGTCTCTGCCTCCCAAAGTGCTGGGATTACAGATGTGAGCCACCCCAGGGACCTCATGTTTATCTCTAGTTAGGGTCTAATCCCTGGAGGTATCTGAATTTGCAACCCCTTATCAAGACTACTGTAGGCCCACCCTTTGAGGAATGTGGACAAACTGGATCATATTCAGGAAAAAACAAGGCAGATGTCAAGGGACAAGAACAATGGCCACCATATGAGGAGCTGGAGATGTTAGTCTAGAGAAGGTGGGGCAGGAAGAGGGTGGGGATGGTGTATGTTGGGAGAGGCCATCAGAACTGTCTCCAAACATTACAAGTGCTGCCATGTGGCCGGGGAATTCAACTCGTTCTGTTTGGTCCCAAAAGTATTGTTTGGTAAACAAGTGGGAGGAAGTTACAAGGAAATAGGTCCTGTATCAGCATATCGAAGCACTTTCTAACTGCCTTCAGAAAGTGAGGCTGTCTCTGTCACGTCGATCTTGCTGCAGAACTTCATGGAGAGGCTGCTGGATGGGATCTAGCTATTGAATGGGTGTTTTGGATTAAGTAGCTTTGAAATTCCCTTCCTACTGCAAGACCCTCTGATTCTGTGAAATAAAGTAAAGCCCCATTATTCTGGCTCACTGATTTAGAATGAGTATAAATTCTATTAATGGGGTAGGATGAATTTTTCTTACAGAATATTTTTTGAAATTCGTTTTTATTTTATTTTTTATTAGAGATGGGGAAAGGGTCCCACTATGTTGCCCAGGCTGGTCTTGAACTCCTGGCCTCAAGAGATTCTCCTGCTTTGGCCTCTCAAAACACTGGAATTATAGGTGGTTTCCTTTTATATTCACATAATCATCTCCTAAGATGCTGATCATCTGCTGCCAAAGTTTCTGCCAGGTAACACTGGGGGACAGAGATTTTTTTTTTTTTTTTTTTTGAGATGGAGTCTCGCTTTGTCTCCCAGGCTGGCTGGAGTGCAGTGGCGTGATCTTGGCTCACTGCAACCTCTGCCTCCCAGGTTCAAGAGATTCTCCTGCAGCCTCCTGAGTAGCTGGGATTATAGGTGTGCACCACCACGCACGGCTAATTTTTGTATTTTTTGTAGAGAGGGGGTTTCTCCATATTGGGCAGGCTGGTCTCGAACTCCTGACCTCAGGTGATCCACGTACCTTGGCCTCCCAAAGTGCTGGGATTACAGGTGTGAGCCACCGTGCCTGGCCTAGAGTTTTGTTTTTATACCAAAGTAACAAAATATGCACTTCTTGAAAACCAGGCTCCATGCTTTATAGTTTTTTGTTTTTCTTTTTACTACTTAGAATCAGTAATATTTATATTATAGGTTAAAATGCTTCTTCAGGATTGGTTAAATAAATTGACACATATTTTTATACTAAAATATCACACAGTCATTAAAAATGATGCTATCGAAGACAATCTAAAGATGTGAGGAGTTGTTCAT
Organism: Symphalangus syndactylus; assembly: GCF_028878055.3. Classification (NCBI taxonomy): domain Eukaryota; kingdom Metazoa; phylum Chordata; class Mammalia; order Primates; family Hylobatidae; genus Symphalangus; species Symphalangus syndactylus. The sequence goes on along the minus strand of NC_072430.2, from coordinate 101,521,057 downwards.
GTTTTATAAATGAAACATAAACATGCTACAAAACAATATTTATGGTCTTATTTTTTAAAAAAGAAAGAAAACAGATTAATCACTCCTTTCTGAGTCTCATTTTCTTCTGTAAAATAAAGGTATTAGATTAATAATATTTAAGACTCCTTTTAATTGAAGAATTCTATGACCTAAAAAGAATACCTTATTTTTCCATTTGCCTTCCTATCTATCCTCTTTTCTACCTTCCCATTTTACAAATCTAGAAACTAAATAACAGTTCATTAATAATATACTTAATATTAAGTTTTAAATATTGTTTAATATTATTAAGTAATTAAAACATTAAATATTAAGTATATTAAATAATACTTACATATTAAATATATTAAATAATACTTAATATTGTATTAAATATTAAGTAATATTAAGTGTATTAAATATTAAGTAATATTTAAATATTTAAATATTACTTAATATTTAATACACTTAATATTACTTAATCTTAAAAATTCTGTTACATTATTAGTAGGTTTTATGATACATAGATATGATAGGTATTTGAGTATTTATTATGTAGTTAAAACTTTGCTAAATATTAAGAATCCTAAAGGCTGTGTGCAGTGGCTTATGCCTGTAATTCCAGCACTTTGGGAGGCTGAGTCTGGCAGATATCTTGAACCCAGGAGTTCGAGACCAACCTGGGCAACATGGTCAAACCCCATCTTTACAAAAAATACAAAAAATTGGCTGGGAATGGTGGTGCAAGCCTATAGTCTCAGCTACTTGGGAGGCTGAGGTGGGAGAATCACTTGAGCCTGGGAGGTTGAGGCTGCAGTGAGCCATGAAGGCACCACTGCACTCCAGCCTGGGTGACAGAGCAAGATCTGCACCTCTTTGATAAGGTCGTTATTCTCACTTATGAGGCCTCTACCTTCATGATGTAATCACCTCCACCTCTTAATACTATCATATTGCAATTAAATTTCAACATTTGAATTTTGGGGGGACACAGTCAGACCATAGCAGGGCCTTTGGGAAGTAGATTTTGACAAAGTCCTGATTCTATGAGTTCTTCATTTGTGTTTATATTATTTTATTTTATTTTATTTTTAGAGACAGTTCTGTTGCCCAGGCTGGAGTGCAGTGGCGGGAGCATAGCTCATTGCAGGCTTGAACTCCTGGGCTCAAGTGATCCTCCTGAGTTGGCCTCCCAAGGCACTGGGATTACAGGCATAAGCCACCATGCCTGGCCCGTATTTAAATTTATTATATACATTTTTAAAAATGCTTATAACTGAGTAAAAATATCAGCAGTCTTTGGAAAAATCAGCAAAAGGTTTAAAGAGAAATTTCACAGAGTAAGAAATCCATTTTATAAGCAAACATGAAGCTGCTTAACTAATGAGTAACTGAAGAAATGCAAATTGAAGCAATAAGCAGTAAGATCACATTTTTGCCTACCAGATTAGTAAAGATTTAAATGTTGAGGGTATGGGGAAATATACCTTCATACACTATTGCTAAAATTATAAATTGGTAAAAACTTTCTGGAGGGCAATATATGTTCATTAAAAAAATCTGTATGCCACTTATTCTAGGCACTCTGTTTCTAAGAATTTCTAAGGAAATAATTAGACAAAGGTACAAATATGTAACTACAAGTGTATTAACTGTAATAGTATGTATAATAGTGAAAAATAGTACAAAATAAGCATTAATTGGGATGAGAAAGCATATTTTAAAGACGCAGACAGTGCTAAATTCACCCATTAACTGCAAATTTTGATGATATTATCCATACAGGATTTGCTAAGCATTAAATAATTGGGACTAGAAAGGTCAGTGAGAAATGTCTCAACTGCTTTACCATGGTGAGTTGACTGTGTAATATGTACTTAATGGAAAGACAACTTGCCAAAATAGATAGCTGTCTCTCATACTGCCCTAGGGCCTGTTTTTAAATAAAGAACATTTTCAACCCACTTAGCAATGGTAAATGTAGTACAAAGCTTTCAGTTGTTTTGGAGGTAGGGGGAAGAAATCCTAAGCTGACTCAAATAACACAGAGACAGACTAGAATTTCAGTGAAAACCAGATGTTCTCATTGTGGTTGTCTTTTAATGGCTATCAACAGTCAAACCCTAACCCCACATCTTCAACATAGACAGTCCAAAGTGAGTCATCCACTCATGACTGGACAAATTACCTGGCTCCTTGTGCATGAGAAGTGCTAGCAGCTTTGGTTTGTGGAGTACTTTCTATGCGCTGGGCCCCATGCTGAAGTATTATACCTATCTTACCTCATTTAATTCCAAGAAACCTGTAGAATCAAATATTTTCCCCATTTCAAAAATGAAAAAAACAAATGAGACTATAAGAAGTTAAATGACTGAGTTAAGGTCATCCTGCAGGGATTCAGGCCTGTGTCTGACTCCACAGCCAGGCTCTTTTTTTTTTTTTGGAGGCAGGGTCTCACTCTGTCATCCAAGCTGGGGTGCAGTGGCGCGATCTCAGCTCACTGCAACCTCTGCCTCCCGGGCTGAAGGGATTTTCTTGCTTTATCCTCCCGAGTAGCTGGGATAGCAGGTGCCTGCCACCACACCTGGCCAATTTTTGTATTTTCTGTAGAGACAGGGTTTCACTATGTTGTCCAGCTGGTCTCGAACTCCTGACCTCAAGTGATCTGCCTGTCTCCGCCTCCCAAAGTGCTGGGATTACAGGCGTGAGCCACTGTGCCCAGACTTCCACAATTTGGCTTTTAACTTTCATGGTATACAGGACAGCAGAGCTGATATTTGACCAGTAAACACCAATGTGACCACAGTGATTTTCTAAATATTAGAATATTTCCACATTAACTGGTGCCTGGCTGCTGCCCTTAGCCTCTCTTCTGCCGCCCTCCTCTGGGATCCCTGGACAGCCTCTCACAGCCACTAGAGGGCCACACCTGGCCCAGCAGGGGCCCTTAGGGGCCCTTCTGGGGCTTGCTGTTTCCCTAATGTGAGGGTCATTAAGTTTCTGCATATCCCCCATGATATGGTTTGGATGTTCGTCCCCTCCAATTATGTTGAAACGTGATCCCCAATATTGGAAGTGGGGCCTGCTGGGAGGTGTTTGGGTCATGGGTGCTGATCTCTCATGAATGGCTTGGTGCCCTCTCCATGGTAATGAGTTCATGCAGGATCTGATTGTTAAAAAGAGTCTGGGACCTCCCTCCTCCCTCTCTTGCTCCCTCTCTTGACGTGGGACTCGCTTGCTCTCCTTTTGCCTTCCACCATGAGTAGAAGCTTCCTGAGGCCTCACCAGAAGCTGAGCAGATGTTGGTGCCATGCTTGTACAGCCTGCAGAAACATGAGCCAAATAAACCTCTTTTCTTTATGAATTACTCAGCCTCAGGTATTTCTTCATAGCAATGCAAAATGGACCAGCACACCCCCTGAGTAGAGAAGGTCTCTAGTGAGCCTAGGGCAGAGGAGAGATCACTTCTCCAAGTGACAGCTTTGTCATTTTTCATCTCTAGCTACTGTATTTCATACGTTAAAGTTTTCCTGCCATACCAGTTATAAGTCAATCCTGTGTTCACTTTTTGGTGCCACCCAGAATCCCACAAGAGAAGCCTGGCCTTTCTATGTTGCCTCATCATTCCTGGGGGCCTCACTTCCTCACATCCAGCTCAGTACTGTCAGCTCCAAGGCATAGCTAAACCTTGTGGCATTTGCAATTTGGGGGAATTTCATTTGATCTAAGACATAATTGACTGCCAGATGCACCATTATTTTATGGACCAGGAACGAAAATACTACTACTGAAACCATGACACAATGATAGTGATGTGTCTTATATGAATCATTCACACCAGCATCTTGTTGCTTTGAAATTCCTTTCATCTATTCTGAAGGGCTCAGCAATTTCCTCTGCCTTCAGTTGACAGGATGGGCAATCCTTGTGCACACTTCTCGGTAGCAAAATGCAATACAGATTCATCTTCTTGTGGATTATCTTCCTTTCTTAGGTTCTAGAAAGGCTGTGTTTGATTTTATTGCTTTGCTAAACATAGGTAAATGTGGTCATTCCTTCTAAGAGTTTTTATGTCTCTCATACCAAATCCACACTCGACTGTTGTTTTCATTCTCTGCTGTGCTATTTCTATTGAAACTTTTCCTATTGACATTGAATGCTAGTGTAATCATTTTGAAAACATTTCAAACAGGGATTAAAACACCTATATTATCAACAGTGCATATAACTCAATTGTGACAATATTGTCAGCAGCTGCAACCAAGTTCTCTTGAGCACAGGCAGAGACAAGCTTGTGATTACTGCCTGGCCAACAATGATTACGAGCTGTATCCTGATTTGGAAGATTTTTAAATTTGAAAATATGTGCATTTTAGAATGGAGTTAAATGCACTTTGTTTATCTGAGGTGAATCAATTGAATTTTGCAGATGCAAAAACTGAGACTCAGTGTAGTTAATCATTTTGTTTAGTCACAGACCTTGTAATTGATGGAGCTGGAAGCCAGCTCCAGGTCTGTCTGAATCTGAAACCCATGCTTCGTCCCATAAGAAGTTGATAATTCATGTAGGGAGAAAAGTCAAATATTTATGGACACTGTTGGTATTGGTGTCTCACCTTGTCCCTGTGGAAATATTAAGCAGTTCTGTGTTCTCATCTGCAGCTTCCATGGGCTTACCTCCTATCCTAATAGCTGAAACCTACAACCTTCTTCAGAGAACTGCCCTTGGGCTACAGAAGCAGCTTACCCTGGATACTCTCAAGAGTGAAAAGTACTCAGGAGTTTTCATGCCTTCAGGGCAGCCCAAGGTGATGGCTGAGGAGTGAAGGAGCAGGAAAGCCCAGCTCTTCTGCCTTGAGGCAGGACAAATTGTGTGGTGTAACTGACCCTCCAGGATCAGGCTGAGGCTAGGACTTCAGCCTGCCTTCTGGCTTCCTCCCTTTCCCTATTCTGCTTCCCCAACTCTCTTACTGCTTTTTCCTGGGAGCCCTTTCTTAACAAATCACTTGCACACATGTTCTCATCTATCAGCTTCTGAGAAACCTGACCCAAGACAATGAAGAAACTGGTGAATAAGGCAGCATTATGAATGGCACAGGAATGCCCATTGATGATGTTTGTTTTTGAGACAGAGTCTTGCTCTGTTTCCCAGGTTGGAGGGCGGTAGCATGATCACAGCTCACTGCAGCCTCGACATCCTAGGCGAAAGCGATCCTCCCACCTCAGCCTTTCAAGTAGCTGGGACTACAGTCATGTGCCACCATGGCTGGCTAATTAAAAACATATATTTTGTCAAGATGCTGGTCTTGAACTCCTGAGCTCAAGTGATCCTCCTGTCTCGGCCTCCCAAAGTGTTGGGATTACAGGTGTGAGCCACCATGCTCAGTCCCACTGACTATGTTGATTGAAGCACTTGCCTTCGTCACTTCCAGTCCTTGGGCAAGTCTTCTAATTCTGAGTCTCTGTTACAGTTTGACTGAGTAACTCGACTTCCACCTTCAAGTTCTAGGATCGGCTGGGTGCGGGGGCTCACTCCTGTAATCCCAGCACTTTGGGAGGCCGAGGCAGGTAGATCGCCTGAGGTCAGGGGTTCGAGACCAGCCTGGGAACATGGTGAAACCCTGTCTCTACTAAAAATACAAAATTGGCTGGGCGTGGTGGCGTGCACCTATAATCCCAGCTACTTGGGATGCTGAGGCAGGAGAATCGCTTGAACCCAGGAGGCAGAGATTGCAGTGAGCCGAGATCGCTCCATTGCACTCCAGCCTGGGCAATAGAGTGAGACTCTGTGTCAAAAAAAAAAAAAAATAAAGTAAAAAAGTTCTAAGGACCTTTAGCTCTTATTAAATCCTATCCCCTCTGGACCCCAGGTGAGACCCCTGTGGACTCCTGGTGCTAGTGATAATCTCTGCCATATTCAACATCAGTTGCTGGGCTGGAGGCTCTCTGAAACTGCTACTAGGAATCCTGTTTTCATTCTTGTCACTCTTCAGACTCAAATCTAGATTATTCTAGAGGTGGTGTCCCTTGGCTCTGCATTTGGGATTAGTAAAGTCTGGATTTTCCTTCTGTTTTCTTTTTATAAAAATTTTGATTGGAGTCATACAGTGTTGAAATGGGAAGAGTGCTGAAAGGTCATCTGGCCATCCAGAGAAAGGAAGAGACTTACTCAAGGTCAAAGAGTCAGCTGGGGAAATGTGCCTGGAAACCCAGTTCTGTTTCTTGTACTGCCATGCCCTTTGCTCTGCGGCTGATATATTTCTGAGTTAAGATACAGAACAAATCTGGTTTCAAGGAGGAAAATTCCCTCCATTCTGTGTGATAAATTCAAATCTCATTTATATTTAAGTTATTCTTCCTTACAATCCTCAAGACCCTCACACTTTTATTTCCACACAAAAACCAAATCCCTTCACCTCTTATCTGGGGTTCCTTAGAAACTTTCATTTATTTCTTGGGGAGGGGCAATAAACATCTCTGACTTAGGCAAGGCATTGTAGAGGAGCCGCATCAGAATTCTGTCTTCATCTTAGAATTTGATCCTTACTTGCTTGTACCACTAGAGGGAAAGAAGGAAATGGTGAGTCTTTGTGTCCTCCCCGCTCAAATCTCATCTTGAATTTAATCCCCAGGTACTGAGGGAGAGACCTAGTGGTGGGTGATTGGATCTTGGGGGTGGTTTACTCCATGCTGTTCTTGTGATAGTGAGTTCTCGTGAGATCTGATGGTTTTATAAGGGAGCTTTCTCTGCTCTCACTCTCTCTTGCCTGCTGCCATGCAAGAGGTGCCGGCTTCCCCTTCACCTTCTGCCATGATTGTAAGTTTCCTGAGCCACGTGGAACTGTGAGTCAATTAAACCTCTTTCCTTCATAAATTACCCAGTCTTGGGTATTTCTTTATAGCAGTGTGAAAACAGACTAATACATCCAGAAAGAATATTCACTGAAAAAAAACCACTCCAGGTTTGTACTGCTGTGGTGTTGCCCACAGAAACTTTTTCTGGGGAAATAGGCTAAATTTAAGAGACAGCTGATTTTAGACTTCTTTTCGTTTTGTTTTGAGATGGAGTCTTGCTCCGTCACCCAGGCTGGAGTGCTGTGGCATGATCTCAGCTCACTGCAACCTCTGCCTCCCGGGTTCAAGCGATTCTCCTGTCTCAGCCTCCCAAGTAGCTGGGACAACAGGTGCCCGGCGCCCATCACCACGTCCAGCTAACTTTTTTGTAGTTTTAGGAGAGACAGGGTTTCACCATGTTGGTCAGGCTGGTCTCGAACTCCTGACCTCAGGTGATCCACGTGCCTTGGCCTCCCAAAGTGCTGGGATTACAGGTGTGAGCCACTGTGCCTGGCCTTTTTTTTTTTTTTTTTTTTTTTTTTTGAGACAGTGTCTCGTGAGACAGTGTCTAGTGCTTGCCAGGCAGAGGTGAGATCATAGCTCACTGTAGCCTCAAACTCCTGGGCTCAAGTGAACCTCCCACCTCAGCCCCCTGAGTTGTTGGGATTACAGGCAGTTGCCACTAATGCCCATTTGTTTTGTTTTGTTTTTGTTTTTGTTTTTGTTTTTTGAGACAGAGTCTCACTGTGTCACCCAGACTGGAGTGCAGTGGTGTGATCTCGGCTCACTGCAATCTCTGCCTCCTGGGTTCAAGCAATTCTCCTGCCTCAGCCTCCCCAGTAGCTGAGATTACAGGTACCTGCCACGACACCTGGCTAATTTTTTTGTATTTTTAGTAGAGATGGGGTTTTGCCATGTTGGCCAGGCTGGTCTCAAACTCCTTACGTCCTGATCCGTCTGCCTCGGCCTCCCAAAGTGTTGGGATTACAGGCGTGAGCCACCGCGCCTGGCCCCGGTTTGTTTTTTAATGCATCATAATCCTGTATAGGAAGGGCATTTTTTCCAAACTTTACCAGCCTGAAGCAGAATTATGAGGGTTTTCATTTCTTTCTAAAAAAGAAATAACCTTTTCTAGGGTTATTTCTGGGGATCTTCTTATAGCCCCTCTACCCTCTGACCATGCTTTTGTGTTCTCAAGGCCCCCTGTTGCCTCCTTGTCTTCCTTGGGGGAAAATTTGGCACGGTGGAAAGAGCTGGACCAAGTGGAAGATGGACTGGGTATGCTCACTATTAAGGTCTTCAGGCAGCCCTGATCTTTGTGCCATGTTTGGGAACTGGGAAATCATGTCATGGCCTAAGTGACATTGCACGTTATTTAGCCTTCCTAAGTCTCAGTTGGTTTAACCACATTTCCTTTTCCCATCTCACTGTTGTCGTGCTGGACCCCTGTTGATTCCAATAGGGATGGCACTGTTTCCAAGAGGCCAAAGAAGAAACTTGGAGACAGGGAATGATATTTAGGGTTTACTGGGGGAATGTACCTACAGGGACTGTCCAGCGGTGGTGAGCTGGATGGAACACCTACTGTTTGTAAAAAGCATGCAGTTTACCTAGCATTTTTACTTTGCACCCTCCATCTAGCCCATAACAAAGGGCCTCAATCCCCTATAAAACCTGCATTCCGAGGGATGGGTCAGAGGTTCAGACATCCTTCATAGATAAGGAAAGAAACTCTGGATTGGCCACTCCCAGGTTCCTTAGTGTGGGACCCTGAACACACACTCTTCTGAGGCCACAGGTCATTCTCAGGGTATGCTTAAGTTACTGCTCTCGGATGCATCTACCATACAACTGTATAGGGGAGATCACATGAGACCATTTATAATAATGCGCATTCTTATAATGTGTCATCTTCACTTTGATCCTTGCCTTCTGCTGAGTGATATTGGTCTTAATGAGTAAATCAGTACCTGTAATGATAAATCAGTACCCTAAACTTCAATCACTCATATGCTACCTTCATGATTTTTACCATATCCTCATAGTACATATATTATTATCAATTTAACATTCATATTTCAATGATATGACAAGGTAAATATATTTATTATTTAATATTAATTTTATATTTTTATATTATATTTAATTATTTTTTTAAATATTATTACTTAAATATATTTATTATTTAAATGTAGAAATCACTAGCTAAATCCATGTAAATTATTTAAGCTATAATATCTGTGAAAACCCATGTTTGAGATGCTGGTTGCATTTCGTCCTAATACATATCACAAATACACGCATAACTTTGAAATGAAAAATGATCTGTCTACAATCATCTCAGTGAAACTCAATAAGATGTACACAATGCTTTGGGAAATCTTTGTTGCCTGTTGGCTTGCTAATGGTGCCTGGCAGTTCTCAGCTATGTACAAAGTGTAAGGTAAGCTCTTCACAGGAGGGTGAGAGGGTGTTGTCAATTTTTGACTCATGTGTAACAGTAATTCTTTCTGGGATTCAGTATACAGGTATTTACATGATGTCTATTAACTGGAATAGGCTGAGGGGATTATATGACACAATAGCATAGTACAGTAGCATAGAACTTGCTGTGGGTTAACACATAAAAGGTATAAGGAAAAGTTTAAGCTGGTACCTAGAAAGGTCTTCTGTTGGTTGGATGTGAGATGTAAGGTTATGACCTTAAAAGTGTATACTAGGGTACAGTTAGGTAGTAATAGGATCTGCCTAAATAGTAACATGCTGCTAGAGGGTGACAATCACACATGTGGCTGCTTTTACAGTCAGAGCTATGTTGTTATATTATAGTAGGATTGTATCGTAATTATTGCTGATTTGTTTAGTATTGTCTGAAGACTTTCTTTCAAGTGTACCACTAGTATTCAAAGGTATCCTGCAGACCCAAATGTTCAGAACTGCTGGCTTAATGCTTTAGGCCAGTTACAGTGCACAAAGTGCTTAAAGTAGAGGCCCATAAAGGTAATATTATTGGCAGAAGTTTCAGGAAAACTTGCAGGTCAACAAGACATCACTGTGAGAAAAAAATCTGGCTCAGTCATTGATAATGACAGTTAAGTCCTCACTTTGAACATTATGGGTAGGCAATTGGTACAACTACTGGGGAAAAGGCCCATTTTTACTGCCCTTGGCTTGCTGCAAAAGGAATTCCAGAATGCCTTTTCTGTCACTTGCCCTGAACTGGCACTTAATTATTTGAGGTTAAGTCTATTTTCTCTGCCTAAATCCATTATGTATACTCTAACCTACTTACTTTCTTATTGAATTGCTTTGATGAGTTATATTTTTTCTAGTCAATTATCCACTTAATCTGTGTCTTAGTCCTTTTGTGCTGCTATAACAGAATACCATAGACTGGGTGACTTACAAACAACAGAAATTTATTTCTCACAGTTCTGGAAGCTGGGAAGTCCAAGACCGAGGTGCTGGCAGATTCTGTGTGTGGCGAGAGCTTGCTTCTTGGTTCACAGATGACCATCTTTCTACTGTGTCCTCACAAGATGAATGGGTGAGGGAACTCTCTGAGGTTTCTTTTATAAACCCACTAATCGCATTTGTGAGGGTTCTACCCTCATGACCTAAACACCTCCTAAATGCCCCACTTCCAAATACCATTGCATTGGGGATTAGGTGTTTTTTTTTTTTGTTTGTTTGTTTGTTTGTTTTTTTGAGACGGAGTTTTGCTCTTGTTGCCCAGGCTGGAGTGCAATGGCGCGATCTTGGCTCATTGCAACCTCCGCCTCCCAGGTTCAAGCGATTCTCCTGCTTCAGCCTCCCAAGTAGCAGGGATTACAGGCGCCCGCCACTGCACCTGGCATAATTTTTGGTATTTTTAGTAGAGACAGGGTTTCACCATGTTGGCCAGGCTGGTCTCTAACTCCTGACCTCAGGTGATCTGCCCGCCTCGGCCTCCCAAAGTGCTGGGATTACAGGCGTGAGCCACGGTGCCCGGCTGGGGATTGGATTAGGTTTTAAACTAGAAATTTGTGTGTGTGTTGGGGGGAACACAAACATTTAGTCTATTGGAATCTGTTCTCAGATTTATTGCCAAAAAGTTGTTATTAGTTTTCTTTCTTTAAAAAAGTCTTCATTGTATCTATAATGTTCACTTTTTACTCCTAATATTGTTTATTTCTGCTTTCTTTTTTTATTTCTTTATGAATTTGCCAGAGTTTTGCCTCTTTTATTTTAGTCTTTGAAAAGAGCCAAAGTTTGGCTCTGCTGATTCCCTCTAACTTAGCTTCTTTATAACCCATCTTTACACCATATCCCTTAACATACATTGCAATATTTTCATGTGGAAAAAAAAAATCTCCTAATAACTCAAAGCTGTTGCTGTGAATTAATGAAAGTCCCTCTATCTGGAAAAACTTTAAAAGTTTTGCTGTGTGGGTGTATTTCCTTATTTTCCATCCACTTTTCTAAAGTAATTTAATATTATTGCTTGAATTGTCTTCCTTCAGGCAACACTTTACCCCATTCTGGATTTGTTCTCTCTCTGTTTCATTGCTGTTCAAGATCTGAAGCACAAGGTCCTGCATCAAGGGCAGTAAATGATTAATGGGGTTATTTCTGGCAAGCCCAGGCTCAAGTTAGGCTCTGAAAGATGATTTCAGATTTGGATATTGGGGGCAGTGGTACTCTGGGTAGGATTTGAAGGTGGTGTGTGTGGGCAACACCAAGGTGATGCCCCATTCCCTCAACCACCAGCACTCAAAACCTGGAGACTCAAAGTCATATTTCCCAACTGGACTCATCTTGATCCTGTTCTCTCTGGCTTTCTGTGCCCCAGAGGCTCAGGCCATCTTTCAATGTCTCAAATCTGTGAAGCTCCCTCTCACTATATGGTTTTTGGACATGCTCTTCCCTATGCCTGTGACTTCCTTTGTGTCTCTGCCACTTTCTTTTCCTTTCTTTTTTTTTTTTTTTTTTTTTAATACTTGAGATGGAGTCTCAGTGTCTCACTCTGTTGCCCAGGCTGGAGTGCAGTGGTGCAATCTCGGCTCACTGCAACCTCGGCCTCCAGGGTTCAAATGATTCTCCTGCCTCAGACTCCCGAGTAGCTGGGATTACAGGCATGTGTCAACATGCCTGGCTAAATTTTGGATTTTTTTAGTAGAGGCAGGGTTTCACCATGTTGGCTGGTCTTGACCTCCTGATCTCAAGTGATCCACCTGCCTTGACCTCCCAAAGTGCTGGGATTACAGGCATGAGCCACCGTGCCCAGCCTCTCCCACTCTCTTCTATTCTGCTTGTTTTCCTCTCAGATATCTGTTTAACTTCTGTCCTTTCTTCATGAATACCCTTCCTGATTCCCAGTAAGAAAGGTCAAATTCCCCTCTTATGACTTATAATGATTGTAGTTTTATTTTATTTTTTTGTCTTGGCACCTCTATGATTGTAATTTTAGATTAGTTATGTGATTCAATGATTAGTTTCCATCTCCTACTCTGGAATATAAACTCATTGAGGGCAGGAACTATGTCCATTATTTTTTCACCTTTGCCCAGTGCCTTACAAAGAGTAGGCACTCAGGTAACAGTTGTTTAATTTTCTCTCACTTGCTAATTAGCTAACACGTAACTGAACAGTGTAAAGATCTGCAAATTCCCATTTTTAGAGAGATAATGTTCAAACAACAGCTACTTGATCCAGGACCGCTCAGAATTTGAGAGGCCTCAGTTATTCCTACTTGTTGAAGGAAAAGAAGACACGCAAAACAGACTTTTTTTTTTGTTTTGAGATGGAGTCTTACTCTGTCGCCCAGGCTGGAGTACAGTGGCACAATCTCAGCTCACTGCAAGCTCCGCCTCCCGGGTTCATGCCATTCTCCTGCCTCATCCTCCCGAGTAGCTGGGACTACAGGTGCCCGCCACCACACCTGGATAACTTTTTGTGTTTTTAGTAGAGCTGGAGTTTCACTCTGTTAGCCAGGATGGTCTCGATCTGCTGACCTTGTGATCTGCCCACCTCAGCCTCCCAAAGTGCTGGGATTACAGGCATGAGCCACTGCGCCTGGCTCACAAAACAGACTTTTAAAATTGTGCTATTTTAAATGTTTACTTTGAGGCAATTAACACTAATATATAACACATATTACAATATAATTGTGTTACAAGATAATTATGGGATTTATGAAATTATTCTTTCATAGTACACCCAGGCAATGTGGACTGTTATTGGGGTTCAAGCATAAATGTGTACAATGCATGTCTTTCTTCAATTGCATTATTATAGCTCTTGGCTCTCTGGGTAGCCTGCTATACCAGATGCCCTTTGTGAAAGAGATGTTGTCTTAGTCAGTTTGGACTTTGGTAACAAAGTACCCTAAACTGGGTGGCTATAAACAATATAAATTGATTTTTCACAGTTTTGGATGCTGGAAGTCTAAGATCAGGGTGCCAGTATGGTTGGGTTCCGATGAGGGTCTTCTTCTGGGTTGCAGACTGCAGTCTTCTGGTTATCTCATCACCTGGTAGAAAGAGGGTGAGAGAGTTGTCTAGGGTTTTTTTTACAAGGGCACTATTCACCAGGGCTCTATCCTCATAGCTTATTCTCCTACCAGAGGCCACACCTCCTAATACCATCAAATTGGTTGTTAGGATTTCAACAGGTGAATTTTGGGGAACCACAAACACCCAGTCCATTTCAGATGCCCAAGCCATATCTCTACTGTCTACTTCCATCCCATGATAGGGCCTACCTTGACCAATGATATTAATCTAGCCAAAAAAAGAGCCAGGTAGAAGGATATTTGCTCAGTCTTGGAAAAGGGAGAGAAAGACTGTCTTAGTCCATTTTGTGTTGCCATAAAAGAATACCTGAGACTGGGTAATTTTTTTAAAGAGGTTTATTTAGCACATAGTTAGGCAGGCTGGGAAGCTCAAGAGCATGGCCCTGGCTTACGGCAAGGGCTTTTGTGCTGCACAACGTGGTAGAGAATGTCAAAGGGGAAGTGGACATGTGCAGAGAGCCAAACAGAAGGAGGAAACTTGCATTGTAACCCTTGCTCTCAAGGGAAATAATCCATTACTGCGATAACTAATCTACTCTCCAGAGAGTGAGAACTTACTACCATGAGAACAGCACCAAGCTGTCTATGAAGGATCCATCCCCATGACCCAAACACTTCCACCAGGCCTCGCCTTTCAACACTGCCACAGTGGGGGTCCAATTTCAGCACCAGCTTTGGTGAGGACAACAAACCACATTCAAACCATAGGAGAAACAGACCCTGGAAGTTCTCTCTTGCACAGCATGCACCCTGGCCTGGGAACACCCCCACCCAACTCAAGTGGCAGGTGAAGCCTGCTGAGGAGTTGGAAGTGTCAGGTGGTCATAGCTCCACTATGCCTTCAGCTCCCGTGGCCCTGAATTCAGTCTCACCAAATAACGTGATTATGATTTTTTTTTTTTTTAAAGACAGTGTCTCGCTCTGTCATCTAGGCCACTGCACGATCTTGGCTCACTGCAACCTCTGCCTCCCAGGTTCAAGCAATTCTCCTGCCTCAGCCTCCTGAGTAGCTGGGACTACAGGTGTGTGTCACCATGCCCAGCTAATTTTTGTAATTTTGGTAGAGACAGGGTTTCACTATGTTGGGCAGGCTGGTCTCGAACTCCTGACCTCAAGTGATATGCCCACCTCAGCCTCCCAAAGTGTTGAGATTACAGGCATGAGCCACTGTGCCTGGCCACATGTGATAATTTGATTTCCAGTGCTGGCAACACTGTGATCCATGTAAACCTCTAATAATTTCCCCCCACCCACCATTTAGTGTCATGGAATATTGCTCCATAACATAGTCCCACTCCCAGCATTCTTGGGACTATCTGAACCACCAGTCAGTTCCTTAGGCACAAAGTTATGTTAAAAGATTTAACAAATATAAAAAAATGTTGTATAACACATACTCCAAAAGTATAGGTAGTTATATTGCACATGGACTATGGGAATTGCTGGGTTAACTTCAGTCTTTAAACTCAGTTCACATCACTCATCTTTTATCCTTTTCCTTGTAGAGAAATGAGGAAACTTGAGATACACTTGCCTCTGTGCTTGACTGACCCAGTGCTTCCTAGGGTGCTACTGAGTGTATTGGGTGACTGAGAACAAAAGGATTAAAGTTGAGTGTTCATAGCTCTCTTTTACCCCCTAAAGAGAATTCTCTCTCTCTCTCTCTTTTGAGACAGAGTCTCGCTCTGTCACCTAGGCTGGAGTGTGCAGTGGTGCAATCATGGCTTACTGCAGCCTCAACTGGACTCAGGAGTCCTCCTCCACCTCAGCCTCCTGAGTAGCTGGGACCACAGGTGTGTGCCACCATGCCTGGCTAATTTTTAGTTTTTTAAAATAGAGATGGGAGTCTCACTATGTTGCCCAGTCTCAAACTCCTAGGCTCAAGTGATCCTCCTGTGTCAGCCTCCCAAAGTGCTGGGATTACAGGCGTGAGCCACTGCACTTCCCCTCTGCCCCTAAGATAATTCTGAGTCTAGCAACTCCCACTTTTCCTTTTCTCCTAAGAGCTGAGGTGGATTCTGTCTTTGCTAGGTTGCCTTCTGGGCTTTCCTGATACAGATTTGGAACAATGGTAGGCAATAGATAGAACATACAAGAAGAGATGAGTTGGAGTATTTTCATGAAAAAAGGCCAAGATTTACTCACAAGAGAGAAGAAAGGGGGAAATGAAAGGAGACGAAAGTCTGGAGCTATGAGGGGTTTGTCTCTTTCTAAAGAATTTTATATTTGAGAGCTGAAGGTCAAGGAGAGAAGATATGGATTTGGGAGCAAGTTCTTTTCCATATGGAGGATATTTGAAGTGGTGGAGGTTAAAGAGGGTATTTTTATGATATTGTTTTGTTTTGAGTTAAAAATACACTTTCCTAGCCTTGATGCTTTTCAAGAAAGATGATAGCAATGATTTTAATAGGTTTGAGTTAGTCGGGTTGCTGGACTGTTTCTTTGACTGCAAACCTGCTCTGAGGTTTGGCTACTTGGGTCTCCAGTTCTATCTGAGTGAGAGATAAATACTGGAGTAAGGCAGTTGCTTCCTCACTGAATAGTCTTTCTTCTTTCTTCAGCCTTAGGATCTTCTTTAACGATGTGGTTAGTTTATGACCTTTGGGGAAGCCTTTGGCCTGAATATACCTCAGTTTCTTAGCCTGAGTTCTCCCCAAACCAGATCCTGAGGCAAAGATTTGAGAACAGGTAGATGATTTGGGAATGCAAGTCCAGGGGAAGTCAGGCAGAGAAGGAAAGAAGCTGCCAATACATAGACTTGGCCACTGAGACCAGCACTGGTATGGGTGACTGGTGTTCAGTCCTGGGGGACTTCTGAGGAGCTTTATGAAATACGTCTCAAAACTATCCTCTCAGGGAACAAAAGGGGAATGCATTTATCCATCAGCTCTAGTCTTCTATCGGTCAAAGGTGGTCTAGTAGGCTTTAATAGTCCCGGGCTTTTGACTTGTGCCTGCCTAAGAGTTGAGCAGGTTCTCACAGACATCCCACCCTCTCAGAGAAGCCACAGAGCATGAGGCTGGAGGCCCCTGGTGTGGAACAGGGACAAGGTGGCCTCGGGTTGTATTTGCTCAGAGCTGGTTGCAGGCTGCCCAGAACTGGCTGCCCCAGCAGTGGCAGGGTGTGTGCAAAAACACAGACAGCTTGGGAGATGGCAGTGTGTCTGCTGGGACTGTAGACGTGAAGGAGAGCATAGTGGGAGGAGAATCTGAATGAGACGGAGCTGCTGTGTAGGCTGAGCCAAAGAATACCGGCCTCATCCTGAAAGCAATGGGGAGTTGGCAAAAACTTGATGCAAAAGAATGTCCCTGGTCTCAGTGTGCAGGATGGATGAATGGGGCTATGTATAGCACATGGAGCTGGGGGTGGGGTTGTTCTGGAAATTGTGAGACCTGTTAGGAGCCAGTATAGACAGTCCAGGTGAGAGTACACAGTGTGAGGATCTGAAATCAGACTGGGAGGCAGCGATTACTGAAAGGAGGGGACAGATTTAACCCAGACCAAACAAGGAAAAGCTGGCCATGATGACAAGCCAGTGAGGTGCGTGTGACTCAGGCTGAGGAGAGCAGTCTCATTCCCTTTGGATCACAAGCTATAAGTGCACGACCTCAAAGTTAATGGCTGCCTTATTTGCCTTATTCTCCACCATATGAGAGACTATATGCAAGCACGCCACTGGTGTGCAGTGGTGTGATGATGGTTCACTGAAGCCTCAACCCCTGGGCTCAGGTGATCCTCCCGCCTCAGCCTCCCAAGTAGTTGGGACTGCAGGCATGCACCACTGCGCCTGGCTAATTTTTTGAATTTTTTGTAGAGATGGGATTTCACCATGTTGCCCAGGCAACAAACTCCTGAGCTCAAGTGATCCTTCCACCTCAGCCTCCCAAAGTGCTGGGATTACAGACATGAGCCATTGTGCCCGGCCATGAGCTCCTTTTAAGAACTTCGATTATTGTCTGGAATGACAATCTTTCCAGACAATAGTTCCTAATAGTTAAGGTGCCATTGCTTTTGTTTTTGTTTTCTTCTGGTGCTGAGAGAACAAGGTCAATATACCTCAGAGAGTGAGGAAATTAATGTGTGTGTGACTGTGTGTGTGTGTGTGTGTGTGTGTGTGTGTGTGTGTGTGAGAGAGAGAGAGAGAGAGAGATAAAGAGACAGAGAGAGAGGAAATGAATTAATTCTGTGGAGTTTCTGCATCCAGTCTACCCCAAGACCTGTTCTAAACCTGACTTTCCAGGGTTTGCTTATGTGAACGTGTAATTTACCCTTTTTGGCTTAAGCCACTTGAGTTGTGTTTCTTATAATCAAGAGTCCTGACCAAAATAACATCTTTGTGCCCCAAGCTGTTTTGTACTTTTTGTTACCCAGGCTGGAGTACAGTGGTGTGATCACGGCTCACTGAAGCCTCAACCTCCTGGGCTCAAGCGATCCTCTGACCTCAGCTTCCTGAGTAGCTGGGACTACAGTTATGCACCACTGCGCCTGGCTAATTTTTTAAATTTATATTTTGCAGAGATGGAGTCTCACCATGTTGCCCAAGCTGATCTGGAACCCCTGGGCTCAAGTGACCCTCCTTTGGCCTCCCAAAGTGCTGGGATTTACAGGCTGGAGCCACTGTGCCTAGAATATATTCTTCTAAGGAAAAATAATAGGCCCAAAATTATCGCCAATTTACACCAACTCCAGAAATGTATAAGAATAACTTTTTTCATCACACCCTTACAAGTACTAAGTATCAAACATTTTTTAAACCTTTATTAATTTCTTCAGTAAAAAAATTATTTAACATTACTTATTTTTAATTACTGATGAGGTTGAGGCTGTTCCAATTCTACTTGTTTTGTATTTTCTTTTTGGAGAATTTTCTAATAATATCTTTTACCTACATTGGGCCTTCAGTTTTTTTTAACAAAACCAATATATATAAAATCCTCCCTAGCTAAAAACTTGTTTATTTGCCTATTATATTCATTCCAAGTGTTTTCCTCAGTGTGGATGCTTGCCTTTAATTTAGCAGAAAATAACACAGAGCTAATTTCCACTCTTTTGCCTCTATATGTTGGTTACAAGCAACATTTTTTCAAAGAAACTGGCTTTTTTTTTTTTCGAGGCAGAGTTTCACTCCCTTCACCCAGGCTGGAGTGCAGTGGTATGCTTTTGGCTCACTGCAACCTTCACCTCCTGGGCTCAAGTGATTCTCCTGCCTCAGCCTCCTGAGTAACTGGGACGCCAGGCATGCGGCACCACGCCCAGCTAATTTTTGTATTTTTAGTACAGATGGAGTTTCACCATGTTGGCCAAGCTGGCCTCAAACTCCTGACCTCAAGTGATCCACCCACCTCGGCCTCCCAAAGTGCAAGGATTACCGGCATGAGCCACCGTGCTCTGCCAGGAACTGGCTTTTAAAAATGGAAATCTCACGTGGTGGCTGCTGTGGCAGACATGGAGGCCCTGCTCAGATCTCACTTTGAGAAGGAGCTCACATTTCAGCTGTGAGGAGTGCAATGCACTGACTGCCTGTAGATGCAACACCTTCAGGGTCTGCAATGGCTTATGGGAATGGAGACCACTCTCTTCCCAGGCAGCTTCTGCTCAACAACTGAGCATGGCAAGGGTACTAGGTCCTGGCCATCTTTGCCTAACACAGGACTCCTCTATGTCTCTGTGTGGAGCCCCTGTTGCATGAAGTGAAATGTCCTCAGAGCTGCACTGCAGTCTGGAGCTCTTCCTACCCAAGCCTCCTTCCCTCCCACTCTTCTTTCACAGTTGTCAGACAGATATTACAATCTGAAGGCTTTTTCCTGCCTCATCCTGCTGTCTCTCCTCTTCACTTTTCACAGGAATTACCCTCAGCCAACCTCCGACACCTTTATCTTCATCTTAAAAATTTTTTTAATTTACTTATTAAAAAATTCACAATTTTGTGTGTGTGTGTGTGTGTGTGTGTACAAAATAGTACAACCTGACTGGGTGTGGTGGCTCACACCTGTAATCCCAGCACTTTGGGAGGCCAAGGTGGGAGGATCACTTGAGTTCAGGGGTTCGAGACTAGCCTGGGCAACATGGAGAAACAGGAAAAAAAATTTAGGCAGGGATGGTGGCACACGTCTGTGGTCCCAACTATTCAGGAGACTGAGGTGGGAGGATGGCTTGAGCCTGAGAGGCACAGGTTGCGGTGAGCCGAGATTGTGTCATTGCACCCTGAGTGACAGAATGAGATTCTGTCTCAAACGAAAAAAAAAAAAGGAGGCTAAATCAAGCTAATTAACATAGACATTATCTCACGTACTTATTTTGTTGTGGTTAGAACACTTAAAATCTGCTGTCTTAACAATTTTCAAGTAGACAGTATATTGTTATTAACTACAATGAATAGATCTCTTTTTTTTTTTTTGAGACGGAGTCTTGCTCAGTCACCCAGGCTAGAGTGTAGTGACACGATCTCGGCTCACTGCAAGCTCCTCCTCCCGGGTTCACACCATTCTCCTGCCTCAGCCTCCCAAGTAGCTGGGACTACAGGCGCCTGCCACCCTGCCCGGCTAATTTTTTGTATTTTTTAGTAGAGACAGGGTTTCACCATGTTAGCCAGGATGGTCTCGATCTCCTGACCTCATGATCCGCCTGCCTCGGCCTCCCAAAGTGCTGGGATTACAGGCGTGAGCCACCGTGCCCGGCCATGAATAGATCTCTTGAACTTATTCCTCCTAACTGAAATTTCATACCCTTTGACCACACCTTCCCAATTTCCCCACCCTCATCTTCATCTTGGCATCTGCTTCTGGAGGACATACCTGACAGTTATTGTTACTGTGAAGTAGTTCAGGGAAATAGAACAGAAAAGAAGAATCAAACTCAATCCTACCATTTGAACACAACTATTAGTACACAGAAGCCAACAGAAGATAGTTGGGTAGATGGCTGGAGGGACAAGGCAGAGATTTACTTTTGTCCAGTTGCCTGCTTATCCTCACATCTGGAACACAATGGCACACAGCACGATCCACATGCCTGCTCAATAAATGGAGAGATCAAGCTGTTTTCTAAGAATGAGATGATACTATATCTTTTTCCACTAAAAATACTGAGTTTATTTTACTTGAATTTATCAGAAGAAAAAGTTTTAGTAAAACTTAAGGAATTGCTAAACTTCAGAAAACACTTATCACCACAAAAGGAAACAATTTCCAGTAGGAACACCCTCAAATTTAAAAAATTTTATTTTTAAAACTGTTTTTTGGAGGTGGGGGGTCTCTCTATGTTCCCTGGGTGGCCTCAAACTACTGGGTTCAAGAGAGCCTCCTGCCTCAGCCTCTTAAGTGGCCAGTACTATGGGCGCCTACCATGGCCAAATTATTTAATGAATTTTCTTTGGCTTTTTCTTTCTCTTTCTTCCTTCCTTTCTTTCTCTTTCTTTCTTTCTTTCTCTTTCTTTCTTTCTTTCTCTTCTTTCTTTCTTTCTTTCTCTTTCTTCTTTCTCTCTCTCTCTCTCTCTCCCTCCCTCCCTCCCTTCCTTCTCTCTCTCTCTCTTTCTTTCTTTGTTTTTTTGAGATGGAGTATCGCTCTGTCACCCACGCCTGGAGTGCAATGGCACGGTCTCGGCTCACTGCAACCTCCACCTCCCAGGTTCAAGCAATTCTCTTGCCTCAGCCTCCTGAGTAGCTGGTACTACAGGCACGTGCCACCACACCCAACTAATTTTTCTATTTTTAGTAGAGATGGGGTTTTACTATGTTGGCCAGGCTGGTCTCGAACTCCGGACCTCAGATGATCCGCCTGCCTTAGCCTCCCAAAGTGTTGGGATTATAGGCGTGAGCCACCGCACCTGGCCCACATTTTCAATAATTTTTCTAGATACATTTTTGAATCCTGTTGTTATCCCTCAAAAAATTCCGTAAGATTAATAAAACAGTAAT
The DNA here is from genome assembly GCF_028878055.3 of Symphalangus syndactylus. Classification (NCBI taxonomy): domain Eukaryota; kingdom Metazoa; phylum Chordata; class Mammalia; order Primates; family Hylobatidae; genus Symphalangus; species Symphalangus syndactylus. Next base: position 101,499,754 of record NC_072430.2, on the reverse strand, counting down.
GTGTTAAACTTATAAATTTATTTCTGATTATCTTCGTTTGTGCTGCTATAACAAAATACCACAGACTGGGTAATTTATAAACATTAGAAACTTATTTCTCAGTCGGGTGTGGTGGCTCACGCCTGTAATCCCAGCACTTTGGGAGGCTGAGGCGGGTGGATCACCTGAGGTCCAGAGTTCGAGACCAGCCTGGCCAACATGGTGAAACCCTGTCTCTACGAAAAATACAAAAATTAGCCAGGCGTGGTGGCAGGCACCCATAATCTTAGCTACTCGGGAGGCTGAGGCAGGATAATTGCTTGAATCTGGGAGGCGGAGGTTGCAGTGAGACAAGATCGCGCCATTGCACTCCAGCTTGGGTGACAAGAGCGAGACTCTGTCTCAAAAAAAAAAAAAAAGAAATTTATTTCTCACAATTCTGGAGGTTGGGAAGTCCCAGATGAAGGCATTGGCAGATTCTGTGTTTAATGAGGGCTGCTTTCTGCTTCCAAGACTGTGCCTTGTTGCCCCATCCTTGGGAGGATGAACACTGTGTTCTCACATGACAAAATACAGAAGGGCAAAGGGGCAAACTCTTCCTCAGGCTCTTTTATAAGGGTGATAGTCCCATCCATGGGGCAGAGCCCTCATGGTCTAGTCACCTTCCAAAGGCCCCACCTTTTAGTACTATTGCACTAGGGATTATGTTTCAACATGGATTTTGGAGGGCTCACAAACATGGAAACCATAGCAGTGATAAATTGACATCCTCACGATACTCATTTTTAAATCTAAAAATATAATGTTTCTGCATTTATGTAAATCTCTGCATCCTTTCAACTTGGATTTGCATTTAAAAATTATGCAATGCAAATTTTTTGTAAATATATTCCTATCCCTAGATATTTTATAGTTTGTGAAAGTGTAAATATCATTTAAAAGCAAATGCAGCCGTGTGCTGCATAATGACATTTCAGTCAACAACGAAGTGCATAGATGATGGTGGTCTCATAAGATTATAATGCCAGCCGGGTGTGGTGGCTCATGCCTGTAATTCCAGCACTTAGGGAGGCCAAGGTGGGCGGATCACGAGGTCAAGAGGTCGAGACCATCCTGGCCAACATGGTGAAACCCTGTCTCTACTAAAAATACAAAAATTAGCCAGGCGTGGTGGCGTGCGCCTGTAGTCCCAGCTACTTGGGAGGCTGAGGCAGGAGAATCGCTTGAACCCAGGAGGTGGAGCTTGCAGTGAGCAGAGATCGCTCCATTGCACTCCAGCCCGGTGACAGAGCAAGATTCCGTCTCAAGAAAAGAAAAAAAAAAGATTATAATGCCATATTTTTACTATACCTTTTCTATGTTTAGATATATTTAGATACACAAATACCATTGTGTTACGATTGCCTACTGTGTTACAATTGCCTACAGTAACGTGCTGTACAGGTTTGTAGTCTAGGAGCAATAGGCTACACCATATAGCCTAGGTGTGCTGTAGGTTACACCATCTAGGTTTGTGCAAGTATCCTATGTGATGTTGGCACAATGACAGAATCACCTAACAACATATTTCTAAGAATGTATCCCAGTCATTAAGTGACGTGTGACTGTAAATGATAATTTAGGACAACAAAGCCTGTTGCTGTCATGAACAATTCAGAGTGTGAGGACCATGGAAGACAGAGGAAGGTAGAGAGCCACTGTCAGCACCTCTTCTCAGATGGAATCCTGCCACCTCTCCTCAGCAGCTTGTCCCCAGTTGATCCCTGGACGCTGACTCCCATTTTGGTATAGCTGGTCTTCTTGTTGGCAGAGCCTTCTTTCCACCAAAGGGGCTGAATGCTGGATTTTATGTTTTAGCCTCCCTTGCAGTGAGAACCTGGACATGTGACTCAAACAGGTCAGTGAGATATAAAAGGAAACCTGTTGAGTATCCAGAAATGATTTTTTTCTCTGATAAGAGAGAAAAAAGCAGGAAGAAAGGCCACCCCCTCACTTTCTTCCTGCCTTTGAACATTGATGTGTGAGAATGTATTGCCCAGAGCTGTGGCAATCATCTCGAAACTATGGGGTGAAAGCCGGGCATCTCTTCCATCCCAGAGACTCGATGTCACATGACACTGCATCAACCAACCCTGGAACTGCCTAATGGAATAATGAAATGTTATCATTTGTGTGTCCTGTCACGTGCAACCAAAAGCACACTGTCTTATGTGCTCTCCAAATCTGCCTTTGTCCCTCTCTGCTCTCTGTCCTGCAACTCATTTCTAGTTGACAGGCTGTCAGAGTGGCCTTGTTAATACCTCCAGATCTCACCATTTCAGCTCTCCCACACGTTCCTTCTCCGTCTTACTCTAGAAATCAGCCCCATCTGCTTCTGGCTAGAGCTCGAGTCTTCCGCCCTTGTCTATATTCTGCTTGACCATTTGTCAAGAGTTTAAAAAACATGCGATTTTGCACACCACTGCTCATGCACATATGTTTCTTTTTCTGCTCATCACTGATTCACTCTTTGCGTGGTAACAGTGTCTTGATCTCGGAGGAGGAATGCTCTGCTTTCCTCTCAGTTCATGTTGTGTGAACAGAGGGATCCCATCCTTCGTGTTCCAGGCCTGGCTGCCCTTCCATTCTCACTGGCTCATGCACTAGCATGTGGCACAACTGCAGCCAATGAGTTTCCATCCTGGGACCTTAATTTCATTAAACTAAGTAGAAATAAAGGTATCCCTTTTAGCAGGGATTGACAGAATCAGGCTGATGCAAGGCTGGAGTTCTGGGACCTGTAGGAAGTTGGGCTAAAAAAAAGTAAAAACTGGAAAATACCAGGCAGAAAACAGAGGAAGAAAAACAAGACCTGGTGACATTGTTTGAACCCCTTGACTTTTTAAATGAAGTGACTCAATAATTTGCCTTTTTTTGCTTAGGCCAGTTTGAGTTTGATGCTTGTCACTTGGACTTGCACCCAAGGAAGTCCTGATCCATAGAGCACTTGGCAGGGCATGGTAATCCCAGCACTTTGAGAGGTTGAGGGGGGTGGATCACTTGAGGTCAGGAGTTCGAGACCAGCCTGGCCAACATGGTGAAACCCTGTCTCTACTAAAAATACATAAAAAATTAGCTGGGCATGGTGGTGCGTGCCTGTAGTCCCAGCTACTTGGGAGGCTGAGGCAGGAGAGTCACTTGAACCCAGGAGGCAGAGGTTGCAGTGAGCCGAGATAGTGCTACTGCACTCCAGCCTGGGCAACAAAGCGAGACACTGTCTCAAAAAACAAAAAAAAAACATATAGGCCTTGGCTGGGCACGGTGGCTCATGCCTGTAATCCCAGTACTTTGGGAGGCCAAGGTGCGCAGATCACCTGAGGTCAGGAGTTCGAGACCAGCCTGGGCAACATGGTGAAGCCCCGTCTCTACTAAAAATACAACAACAACAAACAAACAAACAAAAAATTAGCCAGGCACAATGGCCTGTGTTTGTAATCTCAGCTACTCCAGAGGCTGAGGCAGGAGAATTGCTCGCACCTGGAAGGTGGAGGTTGCAGTAAGCCGAGATTGCACCACTGCACTCCAGCTTGGGCGACAGAGTGAGAGCCTGTCAAAAAAAAAAAAAAAAAAAAAAAAAAGAGAGAGAGAGAGATAAAGGCCTCAAAAATCTTTGGGTATTGATAGCATATTATCCCCATCTCATCATCATAGTACCCTGGCACTATCCTCTTCCCCACCTCAGGTATTTCTCCAGGTGTCTCACACATATATGGTCCTGACAAGGCCTCTCATACCCTTCAGCTCCAGTCTCTGGTGGGTGTCTCCTACCCATTAGTCACTTGAGGGAGGGCCTCATCGCTGTCCAAGCTGCCTGGGTGCTCCATGAGGACTGACCAGCTGCCTTAGTCTGTTTGTGCTGCTATAACAGAATACCAGAGACTGGGCCATTTATAAAGAACAGGAATGTATTTCTCACAGTTTTGGAGGCTGGGAAGTTTAAGATCAAGGTGTCGGCAGGTTCAGTTGTCTGGTGAGGGATGCTCTCTGCTTCCAAGATGGCACCTTGTTGCTGCATCCCCTGTAGGGGAGGAACACTGTGTCCTCACATGGCGGAAGGGAGGGACAGGCCAGCAAGCAAACCAAAGGCTGAATGAAGCCTCTTTTATGAGGGCCTTCATTCCATTCACAAGGGGAGGGGCCCTCATGACCAATCACCTCTTAAAACCATTACATTAGCCATTAAGTTTCAACACTTGCATTTTGTTTACTTTTTTTTTTTTTTTTTTTTTTTTTTTGAGGTGGAGTCTTGCTCTGTCGCCCAGGCTGGAGTGTAGTGGCACAATCTCAGCTCACTGTACTCTCCATCTCCTGGGTTCAAGCAATCCTCCTGCCTCAGCCTCCCTAGAAGCTGGGATTACAGGCATGCACCACCACACCCAGCTAATGTTTGTAGTTTTTAGTACAGACAGGGTTTCACCATGTTGGCCAGGCTGGTCTTGAACGCCTGACCTCAGTTGATCCACCCGTTTTGGCCTCCCAAAGTGCTGGGATTACAGGTGTGAGCCACTGTGCTCGCCCCTAACACCTGCATTTTAGAAAGGATACATTCAAATCATAGCACACTACTCTATAATCTCAGTTTAGATTCTATTAGAAACCCAAAGCAGCTGCCAAAGATGAGAAGGTAAGATGGGTTCAGTGTGCAGCAACATTGAAATCTCTCATAGCCACAAGAAGAAAAAGTTCATGGTTTAATACGAAAGTGGTGCCTGAGATAGAAATCCAATTTTAAACAACAAGAAGTTTAAAGACATTGACTCCATGAGCAAAAAACTGGAATTCAGAACCTGTGAGGAAACCCATGGTAGTTGTGTGGTAACATTTGCAAGGTTTCGTGGAAACTTGCTAAAATGAACATATGTTTAAACATCTTAAAAAAAAACTGCACAAAATGGGTAAAGTAAAATTTAATTATTGCCTTAAAAAGCCAAGAATATTAAATGTGTGTTAAGAACTACTACATGGGGCTAGACTTCTGTCCATAGTTTTAGCAAGTAATTTGAAATGTCTCTAAGTTTATTGTTAGGTTAATTGTTTTTACTGAGGACAACTGCCTACATTACAGTTAAATTAATTTATTATTGCTTCATTTAGAAACGTAAGTCCTCCGGAAATATGTCAGTATAAAAGGGGCAGCTCAAAAGCCAATCTCTTTCGTTCTTTAAAGATGAGCTTTCTGTTGGTCCTTATTTCAACTTTACTTACAGTGACAGAAGTTATCACAGAGCACTTTCATGACAGTCTAACGCAATTAAAACTATGATTTAATACAAGATGATGTTCTGTGCAACCACAGTCTAAACAAACCTGAGTTCCAATTACAGTTCGAAAATGAGCTTATCCCAAGCAAAGCCTGTAGTCGTAGCTACTTGGGAGGCTGAGGCTTTCATCCTTTTATCCTTTGAGCTCAGTTAGATCCATACTGCAGTGAGCTATGATTGTGCCACTGCATTCTACTTTCCAGCCTGGGCGACAGGGTGACTCTGTCTCTTAAAAAGTAAAAATAAAAAGAGCTGGTTGGGTGAGGTTGGGATTTCGAGACCAGCCTGACCAACATGGAGAAACCCTGTCTCTACTAAAAATACAAAATTAGCTAGTGTGGTGGCGCATGCCTGTAATCCTAGCTACTCAGGAAGCTGAGACAGGAGAATCACTTGAATATGGGAGGCGGAGACTGCAGTGAGCCGAGATCGCGCCATTGCACTCCATCTGCAACAAGAGCAAAACTCCGTCTTAAAAAAAAAAAAAAGAGCTTAGCTACCTTTCCTCAGCGTCTTCCACCAAAATGGCTCTCCAGGAAATACTTGGGTGACCTCTTTATTGTCCTTATCTATTTCCTGTAAACTTTAAAATTATAGTTTAAAATTGCAAGGAAGGCCGGGTGCAGTGGCTCATACCTGTAATCCCAGCACTTTGGGAGGCTGAAGTGGGTAGATCAGCTGAGGTCAAGAGTTTGAGACCAGCCGGGCCAACATGGTGAAACTCTGTCTCTATTAAAAATACAAAGATTAGCCAGGTGTGGTGGCACGTGCCTATAGTCCTAGCTGCTCAGGAGGCTGAAGCACGAGAATCGCTTCAACCCAGGAGGCGGAGGTTGCAGTGAGCCGAGATCGTGGCACTGCAGTCCAGTCTGGGAGGCAAAACGAGACTCTATCTCAAAAAAACAATAATAATATAATAATTGCCAGGCCAAAAAAAAAAAGAAGATGCGGTAGGGGAAACTTGTAGTTTTCTTTTCTTTTCTTTTCTTTCTTTTTTTTTTTTTTTTTCCAGGGTTTTTCTCTGTAGCCCAGGCTGGAGTGCAGTGGCAAAATGATGGTTCTCTGCACCCTTGACCTCCCTTCCCAGGCTCAAGCGATTAACTGGGACTACAGGCACACACCACCACACCTGGCTAATTTCTGTATTTTTTGTAGAGAGGGACTTTCGTCATGCTGTCCAAGCTGGTATTGAACTCCTGGGCTCAAGCGAACCTCCCACCTTGGCCTCCCAAACTGCTGGGATTATAGGTTTGAGCCATCACGCCTGACCCAGTTTTGAAAGACATAGCACTCAATCACAATATGTGGACTTTGATCAAATAAACACATTGTAAAATAAACTTATGGCCCTTATGAAATGATTGGACATTTTAACAGCTACTGAATATTTGGTAATACTAAAGAATTACTGTTGATTTTTTTCAAGTGTGATGATGGTATTGTGGTTATTTTTTTATTTTTATTTTTTTGAGATGGAGTCTCACCCTGTCACCCAGGCTGGAGTGCAGTGGCACAATCTCAGCTCACTGCAACCTCCCCCTCCTGAGTTCAAGCGATTCTCCTGCATCAGCCTCCCATAGCTGGGATTACAGGCACTCGCCACCACGCCCAGTTAATTTTTGTATTTTTAGTAGAGACAGGGTTTTGCCATGTTAGCCAGGCTGGTCTTGAACTCCTGACCTCAAGTGATCCACCGGCCTTGGCCTCCCAAAGTGCTGGAATTACAAGTGTGAGCCACCGCACCTGGCCTGGTATTGTGGTTATGGTTAAAAAAGAGAGTCATTGCCTTTTAGGGAACAATATATGAAATGTGTGGATGAAATGATAGGATGTCCAGGATTGCTTCAGAATATAAGGGGTAATGAAATGGATGGTGGTATGGAAGAAATAAAATTAGCCATGGGTTGATAATCATTGAAGCCAGGCAATAGGTAAGTGGGGAGTTCATTTTACTGTTCTATTTTAATATTTGAAATTCACTACAATAAAACGTTAAAAACTTTTGTTTTTTGGTAGCATTTAGGGTAAGATTCACTTTAGTGTTGTCCTTCAAGGAGCTGGAATTTGGGGCTGAGTTTCTTTCTGCCAGCTTGTTCTCCACTCTTTAACTGTGAACTTTCCTCAGGGTCTCCTCTCTTTTAAATCTCTTCCTGTTCCCTTCATGATCTCTTTTACTCCCCTGGCTTTCATTAGCAACCATATGCTGACACATCTCAAATCTGAATCTTCTCTCATGTTCAAATCCATGTACATATTTTCAGATTTAGCGGTCCCAAATGCACTCCACACTCAGCTGAGCTCAGCATCTCCATCCCCCAAACCTGCTCGATTTTCTGCATCGCTCTCTCAGTGGCCACAGAGAGTCCTGTGCATTTCTTTATCTGGCTCATGCCTATAATTCTAATTTCTACAATGAGGAATAATTGACTGTGTCTGATCTTATAGTTATGAATTTCATGAGTGAACCGAGTATATATTGAGTGCCCATCGTTGGGCATTCTGTTTTCCTGGATTTTTGTGTCTGCCTAGCACAGTGCTTCACATAGAATTGGCTGTTAGAGATCTCTTGTTGACTGATTTTCTTTTTTTTCTTAATGAAACATTACAACAATGCAAGGAGAAAAAGATTGAAGAATAACAAATAATGATCTGTGTACCCGTCGCCCAGCTTAAGAATAAAATTTGGCTGGGCACGGTGGCTCATGCCTGTAATCTCAGCACTTTGGGAGGCCAAGGTGGGTGGATCATCTGAGGTTGGGAGTTCGAGAGCATCCTGACCAACATGAAAAAACCCTGTCTCTACTAAAAATACAAAATTAGCTGGGTGTGGTGGTGCATGCCTCTAATCCCAGCTACTTGGGAGGCTGAGACAGGAGAATCGCTTGAACTCGGGAGGTGGAGGTTGCTGTGAGTCGAGATCGCGCCATTGCACTCCAGTCTGGGCAACAAGAGTGAAACTCCATCTCAAAAAAAAAAAAAAAAAAAAAAAGAAGCAAAATTTTAGAAGATAAAATTCAAGCCTGTGTGTACTCTCCATGATGCCATCTCCCTCCTTTCCCAAAGGCAATTGTTGTTCTTGATTTGATATTTATCATTCCAATGAATGTATTTATATTTTTAATACTATGGGGTACTCTTTTGAACATTTCAAACTTCATATAAAAGATACCACACCGTATTCTTTTACAGCTTTGTTGGCATAATGTTGTTTTGGAGATTTATTCATGTTGGTACATGACACTAATTCATTCATTTTCACTGTTGTACAGTAGTTGTTTATATTTATCCATTCTCTTGTGGATGAACATTGAGATTGTCCATTTTTTCTCTATTACAAACAGTGTTGCAATGAATATTTCTCCTTGTTCATCTGTGGGAGTGGAATTGTTTGGTAACTTTAGTAGATGTTACCTAATTATAGTTGTTTATAATCCCAAATGCAAGCAAGGCAGTTTCTGTTCACAACCAGCATTTGGCATGTCAGACTTTTAAATTATTGCTCATCTAATTGGCATGAAGAGTAACTCAAGGGATATTATTTTTATTTTTATTTATTTTTGAGATAGGGTCTTGATCTGTCACCAGACTGGAATGCAGTGGCATGATCATGGTTCACTGAAGCCTCAACCTCCTGGGCTCAAGTGATTTTCCCACTGCAGCCTCCTGAGTAGCTGGGACTACAGGTGCGCATCACCATACCCGACTAATTTTTTCATTTTTTTGTAGAGATAGGGTTTCACCATTTTGCCCAGGCTGGTCTTGAACTCCTATTCTCAAGAGATCCTCCTGCCTTGGTCTCCCAAAGTGCATGCTGGGTTGCAAGCATAAGCCACTGCATGGGATTTTAAATTGCATTTCTCTGATGATTGCTGAGATCAAGTGTCTTTTCTGTGAGTTTATTGGCCAAACTTTTCTCTTTCATGAATCACCTGTTTATATGATTTTTAAATTGTAGTGAAATATTTTTTTAAATTTTGATAAAATATACATAAAATTTACCATTTAAGCTATTCTTAAGTGTAAAATTCAGTGCCATTAAGCATATCCATACTGTTGCACAACCTATATGTCTTATTAATTTTCTATTTCAATGTGTTTAAAATTGTTACCCACGGTAAGAACTTTATTTCATACTGTGATCCAGTATGTACACAGGCATGCAAACATATAGATATATACCTGAAATAAAAATTCCACAAAGTAATATTTATCTTTAATATGTGGAATGCATTCAGATATTTTCTATTCTATTCTGTTCTATCTTATTAAATGCTAGTCCACAATCCACAAAATTGATTTCAGGATTTCCTAATGGGTCAACTACAGTTTTAAAAAAACTGTTTTATTGGATTATGTTTCTTTTCTTATTTTTGTATTTTATTTTAGATACTAAGCCTTTGTTGGTGATATGCTTTGCAAATATTTTTACTAACATAGCTTATCTTTTGACATTATTCAAGATATTTTGATGGATTGAAATTTTCAGTTTTAATGTAGTTAAATATTTAAATTTTTTCCCTTTGCATTTTGGGCTTCTTGTGTCTTGTTTTGGAAATCCTTCCTTTTCTCACAGTCTTAAAGATATTTTCCTATATTGTCCACTGATTTGTTTTAAAGTGTTTTTTTTTTTTTTTTTTTTTTTTTTGAGATGGAGTCTCACTCTTCTCACCCAGGCTGGAATGCAGTGGCGCAATCTCGGCTTACTGCAAACTCTGCCTCCCAGGTTCAAGCGATTCTCCTGCTTCAGCCTCCCAAGTAGGTGGGATTACAGGTGTGCACCACCACGCCCAGCTAATTTTTGTATTTCTGGTAGAGACAGGGTTTCACCATGTTGGCCAGGCTTGTCTCAATCTCTTGACCTCGGGTGATCCACCCGTCTTGGCCTCCCAAAGTGCTGGGATTACAGGCGTGAGCCACTGTGCCTAGCCTGTTTTAAAGTTTTGATGTTCTACTTAGATATTTAATTAAGCTGACGTGAATTTTTGTATGTGTGTTGAGGTAGGGATATAACTTCATTTGATACCACATGATGTGATATGGAACTATATGATATGACAATATATGAAACCAACTATTCCAACATCATTTATTGAATAGTCAGTCTTTACTCCCACTGATCTGCAATGCTACCTTTGTCAAATATCTTGTTCCCATATATGGGTAGGTGATATGGTTTGGCTGTGTCCCCACCCAAATCTCATCTTGAACTGTAATCCCCATAATGCCCACGTGTCGAGGGAGGGAGCTGTGGGAGGTGATTGGATCATGGGGACAGTTTCCCCCATGCTGTTCCTGTGATAGTGAGTGAGTTATCACGAGATCCAATGGTTTTATAAACATCTGGCATTTCCCCTGCTTGCACTTCTCTCTCCTGCCACCATGTGAAGAAGGTCTTTGCTTTCCCTTTGCCTTCTGCCATGATTGTAAGTTTCCTGAGGTCTCCCCAGCCATGTGGAACTGTGAGTCAACTAAACCTCTTTCCTTTATAAATTACTAAGTCTCGGGTATTTCTTTATAGCAATGTGAAAACGGCCTAATACAATAGGTCTGTTCCTGAGGCCTCTATTCTATTCTGCTAATTGCTGTATCGCCTTAGTTGCTAATCTTTTATAATAAATCTTGACATCTGGAATGGTATGTCTCTCTGTCTTGTTCTTCTTCATAATTGTCTTGGTTATTCTTAGCATCTATAAATTTTGAAATCAGTCTGTCAAGTTTCATGAAAAACTCTGTTGGTATTTTTATTAGAATTACATTGATTAACAGATTGATTTGGGAATACTGAAATGTTTAAAACTTCGACTTTTCTCATCCACTAAGATGGCATACCTCTCTACTTGTTTTTTGTTTTTTTGTTTGTTTTGTTTTTGTTTTTGAGACAGAGTCTTGCTCTGCTGCCCAGGCTCAAGTGCAGTGGCATGATCTCGGCTTACTGAGGCCTCTGCCTCCCAGGTTCAAGCGATTCTCCTGCATCAGCATCCCGAGTAGCTGAAATTAGAAGTGTGTGCCACCATGCCTGGCTAATTTTTGTATTTTTAGTAGAGATGGGGTTTTTCATGTTGGTCAGGCTGGTCTTGAACTCCTGACTTCAGGTGATACACCAACCTCAGCTTCCCAAAGTGCTGGGATTATGGGTGTGAGCCACCATGCTCAGCCATCTCTACTTATTGAGATCTTTTTAAATGTCTTGCAGTAAAGTTTTATAATTTCCTCCAGATAGGTTTTGTATAAATTTTGTTAGATTTATTCATAGGTACCTTCTAGTTTGGGTTGCTATAGTAAATGGTATCTTTTCTTTTTCAAGTATGTTTCCTATCACCTAACCTTGGTGGTTAGCATAAGTCAATAAAAAATTATAAAAAAACAAAAAAATTATGTTATCTAGTTTTTCATCAATGACGTATAACAGGAGTTGCAAACTATGGCAAACTGGGGGCAAAATCTAGCCTGCTCCCTGTTTTTGCAAATAAGATGTTATTGAAACACAGCCATTCCCATTTGTTTACATATTGTCTGTGGCTGCTTTTGCACTACAATGGCAGAGTTGAATAGTTAAGATAGAGATCATGTGGCCTGCAAAATCTAAAATATTTGCTCTTTGGCTCTTTATAGTTAAAAAAAAAAAAAGGCTGCCACCTGGTATATGGGAGCACCACTAATTTTTGTATATGTATTTTATATTGAGCAACCTGGCTGAACTGTCTTACTAGTGCTAACGACTTATATGTTAATTCTCTTAGATTGGTTTGTAAACTATTATATTGTCTATGATTAATGATACTTTTGTTTTTTCCTTTCCAGACCTTATGCTAGCTTACTTCTTTTGAGGAATGTTGAGTAGAAGTAGTGATAGCAGACCAGGCGTGGTGGCTCACACCTGTAATCCCAGCACTATGGGAGGCCGAGGAGGGCAGATCACCTAAGCTCAAGAGTTTGAGCCAGCCTGGCTAACATGGTGAAGCCCTGTTTCTACTAAAAATTAAAAAAAAAAATTAGGTGAGTGTGGTGGCACCCACCTGTAATCCCAGCTACTTGGGAGGCTGAGGCAGGAGAATTGCTTGAACCGGGGAGGCAGAGGTTGCAGTGGGCCAAGATGGCGCCATTGCACTCCAGCTTAGGCAACAAGAGTGAAACTCTGCTTCAAAAAAAAAAAAAAATGTAGTGAAAGCTGGCCTCCTAGCTTTGTTCCTGACTTTAAAGAAGATGCTTCTAACTTTTCACCAGGAAGTAACAGGTTTGCTTTCAATTTTTGGTAAATACCAAATATCAAATTAAGGAAGTTGTTCTCTTCTATTTTTCTACATTTAGCTTTAAAAGTTGTTTCTTAATTATCAATGAATGCTGAGTTTATCAAATGCTTTTCTGATAGCTATTGAACACCTATTGGATCGCATGTTTTTCTTTTGATTCTTTGACCATTGCATATTATAGTATGAAAAATCATTAGAACGAATAATATCTATTTGTATTTTTCTTCTGGTTTTCTAATTTCCTTTCTCTTCCATGCTTTGGCAATTTGACATCTATTTAACCACATAAAGTTATCAAATTAAAATGAACTTCTTGACAATAACTATAGTGGATGTTTCTGACTGTGTCTGAGCTGAAACTGGTTAAGTGGTGTCAATTCACAGTACACCACAGGAAAGTCTGCAAGATCTTTCCTACATTCAGAGATGAGAGAGAGGGAAGTGCGAGCACAGTATACTGCTTGGTCTCCATCGCTTCAGACCCATGCAGTAGGTATGAATTTTCTAGAGAGAGTATGGTATCCACATTTCTGCATGGACCAGTGCATAGCATTGGCCCTGTGTGGCCTGAAGGGTTAGCAATGTCACTCAGCATATCAAAGGTTTTTTACAGGTTTGGCAGCACTGACAACCGTTATGAAGAGAATATCTTTTCCCTGAGCTTCAGCAGAACAGTGGCAAGACAACGGGATGGCAAAGGGTTGCAGAGGCTCAGCAGACTCAGTAGGTTCCCAGCAAATCCCTGAGAGAGAGTGGCAGTTCCTAGTGTTGATTTATTCCTCAACACTTGTGAGACACCCTTATGACTTTCTAGCATCACTTAGGGTCTGGAGTGGAGGTAGGGAGCTCATAGCCAGGAACATATTTGAGTTTAAATGTTAATGTAACCTTAGGCCCTTGGGGCTTGAGGAATTAGGGCTCCAGAACCCTACCTGCAGCATTCTAAGAGTTTTTTCACTTAAAGTTTTTGCATGTCAGTAAGACCTATTGTAGACCTTGCAGTACTCCTAAAGACTTACCAGAGACTATTTGGTGGATTTTATATTCGCCAGCTTATTTTTCACCATGGGCCATGCACTGGCAGTTACACAGCAGAGAAAGAGTAAATGTGAAACATGCAAGCACCTTTCGTGATTCTTTTGCTTTGTTCTTAATTTCCTTGCGAATGCTACATCCAACCACCAAAGTGTCAGACAGTAAATCTTGATTCTTTCCTGTTTCTACAGAAATTGAGGGTGCTTTCCTATGGGTTCTATCATTGCTGGTTGACAGCTACATGTTCCGCAGACTGGATGGAAAAACCCAGCTGTATCTTTGTGTCTCTGAATGTCATTAACTAATTTTCAAGTATTCAATGAAACCACAGATAGACTTGGCCAAGTGTTTTTCCCCCGAGTTTTGGAAAATATGTACATCTTACAAAATATATTGCATATGTTCCTTATTCACTTACCACCAAATGTTCCAAATCTTGCATTATAGGAGTTAGAGACTGTCCAAAGAGCTCATTGAACCATTTTTGAAAATGTTCTTTTACAAAAACAGGAAGTCACAATATACCAAATGTCAAGTAACTGAATTTCAGAGGAGTTGGATTAGGTTCAAAACTTTTGAAATCATAAATTTGAGCTGGTTCTAAATCAGAGTGTTGACTAGTCCCCTACTTTCTAATTATTTTTCCTCTTCTATGCTCATGTGTGTGTATGTGTATGTATATGGTGCACACTTCTCATACACTCTAAAGTGCAATGATGAGAGGAAGAAATTTCCATGTTTTGATTACTTTAAATTTGGGGAGGAAGAAAAACCATCTTGTGGTTATAGACTCAGAAATTCAGACTTGGTAATTCAGAATCAGAGGATATTTAATCCTCTACAAGCAGTGTGATTTTGGTCTTGTTGTCTGTCATCGGTTAAAGCCACTGAAACTGGGGACGTTTACACTTAATAATTTACTTTAGAGACTTATTTTGGCCGAGCACAGTGGCTCACGTCTGTAATCCCAGCACTTTGGGAGGCCGAAGCAGGTGGATCACCTAAGGTCAGGAGTTCGAGACCAGCCTGATCAATATGGTGAAACCGTGTCTTTACTAAAAATACAAAAATTAGCCGGGCGTGGTGACGCGCACCTGTAGTCTCAGCTACTTGGGAGGCTAAGACAAGAGAATTGCTTGAACCCAGGAGGCAGAGGTTGCAGTGAGCTGAGATCGCGCCATTGCACTCCAGCCTGGGCAACAGAGAGAGACTCCGTCTCAAAAAAAAAAAAATGTATTTCACAGATTACCTGATATATTATTGAAAAAGGTGCTTGGTAAAGATAACAAAAAAGTGTGTATGGTACATATTTTAGTCTGTTTGCGTTGGGTAATGTGTAAACAATAGAAATTGATTTCTCACAGTTCTGGAAGTTGGGGAGTCCAAGGGCAAGATGCAGCCATTTGATGATTGGTAAGGGCCTTCTTGCTGCATTCTCACATGGCAGAAGGGGCGATACTGTGTCCTCACATGGCAGAAGGCTGAAGGGCAAGAAAAGGCCTAAACTAGTTCCTTCCAGCTCTTTTACAAGACCAATCCATTCTTGAGGGTACAGCCCACACAACTTAATCACTTCCTAAAAAGCCCCACCTCTTAATACCACTACAATGGGAATTAAGTTTCAACATGAAGTTTGAAGGAGACACATTCAAACAATGGCAGTGTATGTTATAGATTGATTCTATGATTTTTTTTTTCTTTTTTGGCTGGGGGTCAGGAGAGATACTTGGAAATATTCCAATACCTGAAAACATAGCAAAAAACTGACATAATGCTATGTTCTACATTTCCTTAATGGACAGAACTGTATAAGATGATTTAGAATGAGCAGCTGACTTTTGGAGAATGAAGAATGCACTAGCTTCTTCACAATGTCCTATACATTGGAAGAGGAAACTTTTGTTTAGCTAATAAAAATTTTAACTGAAGGTGTATTATGTGATCAGATATGGTGTATGTTTGGGATAAAAAGATGAATTTAAAATGAGCCTTGCCCTCAAAGAGTCTACACTAGAGTGGGAAACAGACAACTCGTTGTTTAAAGTGGAAAGTCCAATAAAAGTGCTTACATCAGGTATAGACGTTGTACAAAGGATTAACTGTGTCTGGGGTGGTGAGGGAGAGATGGTGAGGAATTTACAGCACCTAGCACTGTGGATGGCATATAGTAGAGACTCAATAAATATTAGTTCCCTTCTCTCCTTCCTTTAGATATAATGTGTTGACCGTTATATACAAAGATTATGATGCCACTGTGTCCTAACAGCAAGGAATTATGAATTTAGAATTCCTTTCTGGCCGGGTGGGGTGGCTCATGCCTGTAATCCCAGCACTTTGGGATGCCAAGGCAGGTGATCACTTGAGGTCAGGAGTTCAAGACCAGCCTGGCCAACATGGTGAAAACCCATCTCTACAAAAAAATACAAAAATTAGGCTTGATGGCCAGGCTTGATGGCAGGCTCCTGTAGTCTCAGCTACTTGGGAGGCTGAGTCAGGAGAATCGCTTGAACGTGGGAGGTGGATGTTGCAGTGAGCTGAGATTGCACCACTGCACTCCAGCCTGGGTGACAGAGTGAGACCCAGTCTCAACAAAACAAAACAAAAGGAATTATTTTCTTGTGGACAGTTAGCACTAATTCCTCTATATTTAGAAATTTTTGATTCTTCTGGGGACCAGTGACCAATATTTACAAAATTGTTCAACAGTTTAATGGGTAAGCTAGGAACAAAAAGCAGACACACAAATTAATAATCAACTGTAAACTTGGCCCTGGATATAAGTGTACCAGCCACATTTGTGAGAGTTCCTGAGCCAGATTTCTGTTTTTGTTTCATTTCAGCAGCATAGAAGGTTACCAAACTTCTAAAAGCAACACTTATTAAACTTTTCCTAGGCCCTCAAAGAGCATAAGTGAATAAAGACTTATTCCTAGAGCTTGGGAGTGTGAAGGTTTGGTGAGGGGTGGATTGGAGGGAGATAGTGTGGAGAGGTCCATTGCAAACACAAAATGTGTGGAGTCTCAGGTTGATTTAAAAGATGTGTGCAAATGTTACTCTCCATGCCATACTGTATCTGTTTGCTTATGTAAATATGAAAATACTGCTTCAAGTTACCTACCAAGTTAAGTGACTTAATTCCCTGAATCATTCAATGCAACTGATGCCCAAGGAAGTAAAGCTGTGTTTATTCTTTGACTATCTGAGCCCCTCATTCACCATTTTCAGCAACTTGGTCTTTTTTACTAAAATTAATTAATTAAGAAAATGAACAAATATCAGAAACTTGGTCTTAATAACATATATATCTTAATATGTATGATAAAATTGATATATATTGTGTATATGATATATAAATCAATATACAGCACTGGTTATGTGACCAATTAATAAGCTAAAGTTGTGGCTTGATTACTACATTCTTCATTTCCCACCTTTTGAAACATTCTGGCTTCTCATCCTAGTTCAGAAATAAGATGCAGAATTTGCACTTGCTTCAGCAGCACAGGTATTAGTTCTTATACATGATAGGGTGGAAATGTGTCTCTCTTGCTTCTCTCTCCAGAAAATCATCTCATTCCTTGTCACTTTCTCATTATCATAATGCCATACCAAATGTTCACTCTCCTTCTCTCTCATTTATGTATTTCTTTCCACTTTTCAAAGCATTTTCATATACATTTTGTTATATGATTCTCCACGGTATTGAGGACAGGCATCCTTAGCCTCATTTGACTAGTAGTAAACTAAGGTTTGACAAGATTAAATTATTTACTCAAAGTTACATTCATTCAAAAGTATTTGCTCTGTATCTACTATGTGCCAGATACTATACAATGAACTAGAAACATCAAGGTGGATTAAACACAGTCCATGCCCTAAAAGAGGGAGACAGAAAAGTAATCAGGTAATTATAGGATCAAGGGATAAATACAATAATAGGGGTTAAGCAGAGGGCACTAAACATAAACCTTAGGGATACTCCTAATCCAAACTTGGGAGGTGAAGTGAGTAAGGGAAAATTCATGGGGTTAGTGATATCTAAACTGAGATCTGAAGTACAAGATTAACCAGATGAAAATGATATTGAGGTGGGTGAAAGTATAAACAGGAAACAGCAATATGCAAAGGCTCAGAGAGAGAAGAAATATGCATCAGGGGAGCTGCTTTCAGCACAGTGTATAAAGTGTGACAAGGAGGCAAGGTTGTCCCATTTAGTCACACAGATTGTGCACCGCACTACTCCAGCAGTTATCGTTCACAGACGAGGCTGGGAATGGCATCCCCCAGAGTTGAGCAATGTGGCTTCTCTGCAAGAAGAATGATGGGTGGGGAATGTGAGGACTCTGAACATCATGCATGCTGAGGTGTTTGTAAACAGGCTGAAGGCAATGGAAAGCCATTGCAGGGGTTGTGGCTTGATCAGGCTTGTCTTTCAGAAGATTGTTCTGCCTGTGGGGTGGAGAATAGATCAGGGAAAGCAATGCTTATCGGCCTTCCAGTCAGTAGATAAACATGAGACTGGCCTGGAGTGAGGTCCAGGAAGATCAGAGTTAGGGACAGATTTAAGACATTTGAAGAACATGGATTGACAAGACTCGGTAACTGGCAGGATGTGAGAGTGAGAGGGAAACGGAGATACCCAGTGTGAGCCCCAGCATTTGTTCTTAGATCAACACTGGGCCCAGGGTGGTGTCATTTACTAAGGGGGAGGGAAACACTGGAGGAGGAAGATTATTCATTTTTGTTTTGGACATGCTGAGTATGAGGTGATTTTGAGACATCCAAGAGAGAAGCAGGCAGCTGGGTGGGACTGGAGGTCAGGAGAAACATGGAGGGTCTAAGACAGAGTGTTGTCAGCATGGACCTGCATGGAACTGATCAGAGTCATTGTGGTTTCAGGACAGTGGGCTCAGGGGCACCCTGTGGAGTGGTGGAGGAAGTGAGGAAGTGGAGATCAGAAAAAAGGAGACATTTATTTTGAGAAGTTTGGCTGTGAAGAAGAAGAAAGAGGGGCATTTAAATTTTGTGAATTTGGGCCTGGTGTGGTGGGTCATGCCTGTAATCCAAGCACTTTGGGAGGCCAAGGTGGGCAGATCACTTGAGGAAAGGAGTTTGAGACCAGCCTGGCCAACATGGTGAAACCCTGTCTCTACCAAAAATACAAAAATTAGCTGGGCGTGGTGGTGCACACCTATAATCCCAGCTACTTGGGAAGCTGAGGCAGGAGAATCACTTGAACCCAGGAGGCAGAGGTTGCAGTGAGCCAAGATTGTACCACTGCACTCCAGCCTGGGCAACAAGAGTGAGACTTCGCCTCAAAAATAAAATAAAAATGTGAATTTGGGCTATCATTTTTCTGCAGGAAGGTTGAGAATGGTTGCTGAGACTCTACAGTGTCCTAGTGAAGTTTAAGGACCATAATTGCTTGCTAAAATGCCCAGTCAGGGTTTTTTCTCTTTTAAAGGAGCTTGGTGCTTCCATCTACATTTCTTTGCAGCTTCTCTTTTTTCCTCCATACTTTATCCCTTTGTATTCTATGGTGAATCTTACTTTCTCACCTTCCACTGTTTTATTTTTTCCAGGACAGCTGTCTGAAGAAGTTAAAAATAAAAATAAAAATAACATTTTTAAAACCACAGTAAAAGGCAGAAGTTTTAATGCAGAACAAACACAATATTCATTTTAGCAATGCCTCACAGGAAACATTGTAATAACTTCTTTTTTTTTTCTTTTTTGAGGCAGGGTCTGGTTCTGCTGCCCAGGCTGGAGTGCAATGGCATGATCATAGTTCACTGCAGCGTCCACCTATTGGGCTCAAACCATCCTCCCACCTCAGCCTCCCAAGTAGTTGGGACTGCGCCAAGCCCTGCTAATTTTTGTATTTTTGGTAAAGATGGAATCTCACCATGTTGCCCAGGCTGGTCTCAAGTTCCTGAGCTCAAGCGATTCTCCCACCTCAGCCTCCCAAAGTGCTGGGATTACAAATGTAAGCCATTGTGCCTGGCTAACTTACTCCTTCTACTTGTTCTATTTCTCAACATTTTTTTGTGTGTGTTGTTGGTTTTTTTTTTTTTTTTTTTTTTTGAGACGGAGTCTCGCTCTGTCGCCCAGGCTGGAGTGCAGTGGCGCAATCTCGGCTCACTGCAAGCTCCGCCTCCCGGGTTCACACCATTCTCCTGCCTCAGCCTCTCCGAGCAGCTGGGACTACAGGTGCCTGCCACCACGCCCGGCTAATTTTTTTGTATTTTTAGTAGAAATGGGGTTTCACTGTGGTCTCGATCTCCTGACCTCGTGATCCGCCCGCCTCGGCCTCCCAAGGTGCTGGGATTACAAGCATGAGCCACCGCGCCCAGCCTAGTGTTGTTGGTTTTTAAACTTTTTGTAGGAGGTGAGATTACAAGTAGGCATTCACAGAAAAACTTAGTATATATTGAATAGAATTGCCAGCTAATATTGCCTCCAATTGCATGCTTTTAATATCAAGCAGTTTGTCATTATTTATTGAATTTATGCAAAGAAGTGTAAGGCATGTCTAGTACCCATTAGAAGTTTATAATGAGAAAAACAACACATATAAAAAACAAAGCATATGAAATTATGGAAGGCTAACACCCATAAAACAAGAGAATAGATGATCAATAGCAAATAAAACAGTGAAATACTTAATCGAATGATACTGTTTATAAGTTTGTTAGCAGGTCAAGGAAAATAAAGATCAAGAGCCAAAGAAGGCATTCCCTGGGATAAAGATAATAAATTTCAACAAATGAACACTAAAAGTAACTTTATAATATTGATTTAAAAAACCATATTTCTTCAATTCTAAGGTGTCATCTTTTCACATTTTAATATCATAGATATAATAGCTAACATTCATCTTGCACTTACTTTGTACCAGGTTCTGTTACATGCGCTGTACATATGCTGACTCACAGAATATGGTGTATTTCATCTTGCATTTACTTTGTACCAGGTTCCGTTATGTGTGCTTTACATGTGCTGACTCATAGAATATGGGATATTTAATGGAGTAAAAAAATTCATCTTCTGCTCTCTGAAAAGTTATTAAACCAATTTTACAAACTTAAACTCCATGACTGTTTAGAATCCAGGCACCCTTGTAGGTGCAGAAAGAAATAGTGCTTACAGATATACGTTAATAAAAATTACATTAAGGAAATGTTCTAATTTCCTTAGCCTAGATTGATAGGCCCTTGGTTTTGTTTTGTGAAGGTCATTTGATACCCGTAAGACATCCGTGGATCTTCTGTAACTTAGCCATTCAGTCAAGGGGGACAACAGTTTCAAAATAAAAAAGTCTCCGTGTGAAGAGAGTGCAGAGCCTCATCAGGATTTAACCTCATGCAGCAATCATCATTATCTGCCTCTACTTGTGGTTTGCACCCAGGCCAGGGAGATGGTTCTGATTTATTTACAAACAGGATGAACTATCTAAGCCACCAGTGTGAAGCCAAAATATATAATTATATTGGGTTGGGTTCTCCAGGCAACAGTCTCTGAGATGGAGAACTGTGTGCAGGTTATTTACTGGGGAATGTTTTCAGGCACAACCCTGGTGGGGATGAGGAGTTCAGGACTGGGTAGAAGAAGTTGATCTGTGATGCATTTGCAGCACAGGCCCCAGCGGATCCCAGAGGGAGTGTTGGAGCTAAGATGTGCTTTCGGAGATGTCCTTAGTTGAGGCAAAAGGGGCTGGGCCTTTGTACTCTCACATTCACTGGATATGAATAGTTCTAAGGGAGGGATTGTAATGAGGTGAGGTGGTTGCTTTTGACTGCGGGTAATTCCTGAAGGAAGAATCAGCTTCAAGCTATCAGCAGGCAACACTCTCTGCAGTTGGGAGCATAAAGGCTTTGGTCCTGAATGTGGGAACTGGGTGGCACAGTACAGCATCCACGACAGTGAAATACTGTGTATTCATAAGTTTATATGTTGATATGGTTTGGCTGTGTCCCCACCAAAATCTCATCTTAAATTGTAGCTCTTATAATTTCCTCTTATCTTGGGAGGGACCTGGTTGGAGGTAATTCAATCATGGGGGTGGGTCTTTCCCATGCTGTTCTCATGATAGTGTCTCATGAGATCTGATGGTTTTATAAAGGGGAGTTCCCCTACACAAGCTGTCTTCCCTGCCACCATGTAAAACATGACTTTGCTCCTCTTTCGTCTTCTGCCATGATTGTGAGGCCTCCCCAGCCATGTGGAACTGTGAGTCAATTAAACCTCTTTTCTTTATAAATTACCCAGTCGCCGGCAGTCCTTTATAGCAGCATGAGAATGGACTAATACATATGTTTTATATAAACATATAAAATACAAACACAGATATACAGATATACACATACATTTACGTGTACATTTATATTTATAAAATTTAAAAAAGCATACATCAAGTAAATAAAACAACCATAGCGAAATGTGATATGGTATATTGGGTAGATTTAGTAAAGTCATAGGCTATGGTCACTATAGTACAGTGGTTCTCGGCCTTGCTCTTTAGGGAATATTTTTGAAATTTGACAGAACATATTTGGTTGTCACAAAGAATGGAATGCCCAAGCATCATTGATTGGAAATTAAAGATCCTAGGTGTCCTGGAAAGTGGTCTTTCAAATGTCCCACTGGATACTCATGTAGGTAAAAATCTGTTTGCAATTATCTTAGCTTGGAACTTAACCCGTTTTACATATAAACACAATGTTTTAGTTTAGTTTAGATTTTTTTCATTCTAGGAATGTAACTATGTGGTGGTATCAGTCAGGATCTAGTCAGGAAAACAAACTACATTATTATTATTTTTTGAGATGGAGTCTTGCTCTGTTACCCAGGCTGGAGTGCAATGTCATGATCTCTGCTTACTGCAACCTCCACCTCCTGGGTTCAAACGATTCTCCTGCCTCAGCCTCCCGAGTAGCTGGGATTACAGGTGCCCACCACCACATGGAGCTAATTTTTGTATTTTTAGTAGAGACAGAGTTTCACCATGTTGACCAGGCTGGTCTTGAACTCTTGACCTCAAGTGATCCGCCAGCCTCAGCCTCCCAAAGCGCTGAGATTACAAGTGTGAGCACTGCGTCCTGCCCAACCTACATTATTTTAACAGAAATAACCCTTTCCCGTTTGCCCCGAGAATATGCGCCAGCAGCGCTTGTGGATGCAATGTTTACCGAGATAACTTTGCCATGAAATATCTCACTTTTATTTTTGCATCGCTCTGACATATCGACCTTGAAAACAAAAGACGTCATTCTATTTATAGCATTCTGTTTCTAGTAGTGGCATTTCCGTTTACAAAATATAGTAATTCTCGATCGCTGAAAATGTCAAATTCTAGAAAACGTAGCATTCCTACACGTGATGTTAACAGCGTTCTTGAACAGTTGACTGAAGAGTCACTTGATGAATCTGATTTTTCTGAAATAGATGATTTTGATGTTAGTTCTGTTTAGAAATAACTCCAAGAACAGTTTTAAGATTTTATTTTCACATTGAAAATCAGATTTGCTTCAACCTCAAAGGGCATGTTTATGTAAAATCAAATGAGTGCAGGCAGTGAGCTATACTTTTTTTTGTTTGTTTTTGTTGTTGTTGTTGAGACAGAGTTTTGCTCTTGTTGCCCAGGCCGGAGTGCAATGGTGTGATCTCGGCTCACTGCAACCTCTGCCTCCTGGGTTCAAGCGATTCTCTCGCCTCAGCTTCCCTAGTAGCTGGGATTACAGGCGCACACCACCATGCCCAGCTAATTTTTTTTTTTTTTTTTTTTGTATTTTCAGTAGACACGGGGTTTCACCATGTTAGCCAGGCTGGTCTTGAACTCCTGACCTCAGGTGGTCCACCCGCCTTGGACTCCTAAAATGCTGGGATTGCAAGCATGAGCCACCGTGCCCAGTCAGCTATACTTTTGTTTCTAAACAAGAAAAGGGTTAATATGGGGAATTGCTTAAATAGTCCCGTTTAATATGGGGAATTGTTTAAATAGGTGTTAGAGGACTGAAAAAACAAAAAGGGAACACAGAGATAGTAACTTTAAGAAGCAGCTACCACCAGCAGGGCTGGGAACAATGGGAAAAGGTTAGTTATTAGAACTAAAAGCTTGGAAGAGAAGCCCTTTTCTTCTCTTCATATCTTCATTCCTGAAAGGTCTGAATCCATTTTTTAATCCTTTTAAAAAATTATAGTAGCTTCCATCAACTTTTATTATAGGATATGGAAGTGCTAAGGGGCACCACAGAAAATCCAGAACATAGTCCTTCCTGTCCCCATCGTCCTCCCTGTTCCCACTGTGTTGTAGCAAACCAATTTGCTCTTGATAATGGGAATCAGTAACCCCACCCAGAAGGGTAACCCCTGCTTTGCCTGTTGTTTCCATACATGAGGAACTGAAAGTGGACACATCCCAGTCTTAGCTTCCAATTCAATGAAACCATAATTGTGATCCCTGGTGGGAACCCTCTCTTGGGAAGAAACACCCCAAACCAGTAGAACTCAAAGCAAAACAGGCAGTGGAAGCAAAAACTGTATGAGTGGATTATTGGGTGTAATGATGAGAAGAACCACTTCTACTACAACCACCACTCCCTTCTCCCTCCCAGCCCCACCCTTGATTCTTGGACCTTGTATTCTGGGGGAAGCAGTACTACGTACTGACTCCTGACTCAAAGCATTTTCTGTATCCTCCAAGAGGTAACTTCACTATGTTAATGTGCTATTTCCCAACTGGTGCCGGAACTCAGTCTTCAGTAGAACTCCAACATCCTTCCAGGTCAGCTGCTTCTGGCTGATGAGGTATAGATAAGTTTGGTAAATTCCATTTACATGAGTCCATTGCTGCATTTCTTTTGCCATGAGATGAGTTCGTCAGAAAGAAGTAATATTGCCTAGGTTTTCTTGTAGGATTTTAATGGCTTTAGGTCTAACATTTAAGTCTTTAATCCATCTTGAATTAATTTTTGTATAAGGTGTAAGGAAGGCATCCAGTTTCAGCTTTCTACATATGGCTAGCCAGTTTTCCCAGCACCATTTATTAAATAGGGAATCCTTTCCCCATTTCTTGTTTTTGTCAGGTTTGTCAAAGATCAGATAGTTGTAGATGTGCGGCATTATTTCTGAGGGCTCTGTTCTGTTCCATTGATCTATGTCTCTGTTGTGGTACCAGTACCATGCTGTTTTGGTTACTGTAGCCTTGTAGTATAGTTTGAAGTCAGGTAGCGTGATGCCTCCAGCTTTGTTCTTTTGGCTTAGGATTGACTTGGCGATGCGGGCTCTTTTTTGGTTCCATATGAATTTTAAAGTAGTTTTTTCCAATTCTGTGAAGAAAGTCATCGGTAGCTTGATGGGGATGGCATTGAATCTATAAATTACCTTGGGCAGTATGGCCATTTTCACGATATTGATTCTTCCAACCCATGAGCATGGAATGTTCTTCCATTTGTTTGTATCCTCTTTTATTTCATTGAGCAGTGGTTTGTAGTTCTCCTTGAAGAGGTCCTTCACATCCCTTGTAAGTTGGATTCCTAGGTATTTTATTCTCTTTGAAGCAATTGTGAATGGGAGTTCACTCATGATTTGGCTCTCTGTTTGTCTGTGATTGGTGTACAAGAATGCAATACCATTCAGGACATAGGCGTGGGCAAGGACTTCATGTCTAAAACACCAAAAGCAATGGCAAGAAAAGCCAAAATCGACAAATGGGATCTCATTAAACTAAAGAGCTTCTGCACAGCAAAAGAAACTACCATCAGAGTGAACAGGCAACCTACAGAATGGGAGAAAATTTTTGCAACCTACTCATCTGACAAAGGGCTAATATCCAGAATCTACAATGAACTCAAACAAATTTACAAGAAAAAAACAAACAACCCCATCACAAAGTGGGCGAAGGACATGAACAGACACTTCTCAAAAGAAGACATTTATGCAGCCAAAAAACACATGAAAAAATGCTCATCATCACTGGCCATCAGAGAAATGCAAATCAAAACCTCAGTGAGATATCATCTCACACCAGTTAGAATGGCCATCATTAAAAAGTCAGGAAACAACAGGTGCTGGAGAGAATGTGGAGAAATAGGAACACTTTTACACTGTTGGTGGGACTGTAAACTAGTTCAACCATTGTGGAAGTCAGTGTGGCGATTCCTCAGGGATCTAGAATTAGAAATACCATTTGACCCAGCCATCCCATTACTGGGTATATACCCAAAGGACTATAAATCATGCTGCTATAAAGACACATGCACACGTATGTTTATTGCGGCACTATTCACAATAGCAAAGAGTTGGAACCAACCCAAATGTCCAACAACGATAGACTGGATTAAGAAAATGTGGCACATACACACCATGGAATACTATGCAGCCATAAAAAATGATGAGTTCATGTCCTTTGTAGGGACATGGATGAAACTGGAAAACATCATTCTCAGTAAACTATCGCAAGGACAAAAACCCAAACACCGCATGTTCTCACTCATAGGTGGGAATTGAACAATGAGAACTCATGGACACAGGAAGGGGAACATCACACTCTGGGGACTGTTGTGGGGTGGGGGGAGGGGGGAGGGACAGCATTAGGAGATATACCTAATGCTAAATGACGAGTTAATGGGTGCAGCAAACCAACATGGCACATGGATACATATGTAACAAACCTGCACATTGTGCACATGTACCCTGAAACCTAAAGTATAATAAAAAAAAAGAAGTAATATTGTGTAGACTATATAACAGTGAGTAAGATACAACATAAGTCATGGATGGTAGTTCTATCAGAAACACTCTCTGGGCCGGGCGTGGTGGCTTATGCCTGTAATTCCAGCACTTTGGGAGGTCGAGGCAGGCAGGTTATCTAAGGTCAGGAGTTCTGAGACCAGCCTGGCCAACATGGTGAAACCCCATCTCTACTAAAAATGTAAAAATTAGTCAGGCGTGGTGGCACATGCCTGTAGTCCCAGCTACTTTGGAGGCTGAGGCAGGAGAATCACTTGAACCCAGGAGGTGGAGGTTGCAGTGAGCCGAGATCATGCCATTGCACTCCAGCCTGGGCAACAGAGACAGACTCCATCTCCAAAAAGAAAAGAAACACTCGCCTGGCACAAATCCATATCAGCCGGGCATGGAGGCTCACACCTATAATCCCAGCACTTTGGGAAGCTGAGGTGGGTGGATCACTTGAGGCCAGGGGTTTGAGACCAGCCTGGTCAACATGATGAAACCCTGTCTCTACTAAAAGTACAAAAATTAGCTGGGCGTAGTGGCACACTCCTGTGATCCCAGCTATGCAGGATGCTGAGGCATGAGAATCGCTTGAATCTGGGAGGCAGAGATTGCAGTGAGCTGAGATCACGCCACTGCACTCCAGCCTGGGCAACAGAGCAAGATCTCACCTCAAAAAAAAAAAAAAAAAAAAAAAAAAAACCAAGAAAGGAAAAGAAAACAAATTCATATCCACAATATGTGTCTACTCTAGTGAAGACAAGTAACTGTTCCCTCCATGAAGGAAGGGTTCCAATATAATCAATTTGCTACCACATGGCTGACTAGTCTCCCTTGGAAATGGTGCCTCTCAATGTGTGATTTCTGATGTTGTCAGATATCAGCCTTACTGCAGAGAAGCCTAAGATTTGAAGCCCAAGCATAGTCTTTATTCATGACTCCATGGCTACTTTGAGCAAGCACTGCAGTAGGTGGAGAAAAAGGTCCACTCCACCGAATGTATCACTCACCTAATTACTGAAAGCCTTCTCAGAGTAGATGCTGTATGGTGAGCATTCACATGGCACACGAATTCCTCACACTTTGTGCCCATTCTGAAAGGTGCACCCACAAACCTCTTTCCCAGACCACCTCGTCTTTCCAAATTGCTGACCATTCAGCAAAACCATCAATAATTGCCTGTGAATGAGTGTAGATCTATACCTTTGACTATCTCTCTCAATCCAGACAAAGTAGACACTAGGTGCACTGCTGGAAATTTCTTGCACTGAGAAAACTTCCCTTCAGTACTGTCATCAGGGGGCATTCCTTATTGAGACTGTGATGCTGGAATAGATCACTTCCAGCTTGTGCCAGTACATTTAGGAGAACTGTCTGTAAATCAGTTAACTGGTCTTAAGAAATTCCCCATGAAGTTGAAGATAAGGAGACACCAGGAGTAAGTATCAAAGGAATCTGAGCTACCTGCTAAGGCAACTTATGCTTTCTGGACCTGCTTAAGCTCAGTCTCTTACATACCATTTCCATTTGATGAGGCATTGCTCTTGTGTACGTCCAGTCTTATGGATTGGTGGATTAGATAACACTCAGTTCATAATGGGCAGCTGAGCTTGCAGTCACTTGATTGTCTCATGGCCAGTCATTCAAATTCACTTAGCAAGCTAGGGACCATTCCTCAAATAGAAAATTGTTATCTGGTTTTAGGTCTAACATATAAGTCTTTAATCCATCTTGAATTAATTTTTGTATAAGGTGTAAGGAAGGGATCCAGTTGCAGCTTTCTACATATGGCTAGCCAGTTTTCCCAGCACCATTTATTAAATAGGGAATCCTTTCCCCATTTCTTGTTTTTGTCAGGTTTGTCAAAGATCAGATAGTTGTAGCTATGCGGCATCATTTCTGAGGGCTCTGTTCTGTTCCATTCATCTATGTCTCTGTTGTGGTACCAGTACCATGCTGTTTTGGTTACTGTAGCCTTGTAGTATAGTTTAAAGTCAGGTAGCGTGATGCCTCCAGCTTTGTTCTTTTGGCTTAGCATTGACTTGGCGATGCGGGCTCTTTTTTGGTTCCATATGAACTTTAAAGTAGTTTTTTCCAATTCTGTGAAGAAAGTCATTGGTAGCTTGATGGGGATGGCATTGAATCTATAAATTACCTTGGGCAGTATGGCCATTTTCACGATATTGATTCTTCCAACCCATGAGCATGGAATGTTCTTCCATTTGTTTGTATCCTCTTTTATTTCATTGAGCAGTGGTTTGTAGTTCTCCTTGAAGAGGTCCTTCACATCCCTTGTAAGTTGGATTCCTAGGTATTTTATTCTCTTTGAAGCAATTGTGAATGGGAGTTCACTCATGATTTGGCTCTCTGTTTGTCTGTTATTGGTGTACAAGAATGCTTGTGATTTTTGTACATTAATTTTGTATCCTGAGACTTTGCTGAAGTTGCTAATCAGCTTAAGGAGATTTTGGGCTGAGACAATGGGGTTTTCTAGATATACAATCATGTCATCTGCAAACAGGGACAATTTGACTTCCTCTTTTCCTAATTGAATACCCTTTATTTCCTTCTCCTGCCTGATTGCTCTGGCCAGAACTTCCAGCACTATGTTGAATAGGAGCGGTGAGAGAGGGCATCCCTGTCTTGTGCCAGTTTTCAGAGGGAATGCTTCCAGTTTTTGCCCATTCAGTATGATATTGGCTGTGGGTTTGTCGTAGATAGCTCTTATTATTTTGAGATACGTCCCATCAATACCTAATTTATTGAGAGTTTTTAGCATGAAGGGTTGTTGAATTTTGTCAAAGGCCTTTTCTGCATCTATTGAGATAATCATGTGGTTTTTGTCTTTGGTTCTGTTTATATGCTGGATTACATTTATTGATTTGCGTATGTTGAACCAGCCTTGCATCCCAGGGATGAAGCCCACTTGATCATGGTGGATAAGCTTTTTGATGTGCTGCTGGATTCGGTTTGCCAGTATTTTATTGAGGATTTTTGCATCAATGTTCATCAAGGATATTGGTCTGAAATTCTCTTTTTTGGTTATGTCTCTGCCAGGCTTTGGTATCAGGACGATGCTGGCTTCGTAAAATGTGTTAGGGAGGATTCCCTCTTTTTCTATCGATTGGAATAGTTTCAGAAGGAATGGTACCAGTTCCTCCTTGTACCTCTGGTAGAATTCAGCTGTGAATCCATCAGGTCCTGGACTCTTTTTGGTTGGTAAGCTATTGATTATTGCCACAATTTCAGGACCTGTTATTGGTCTATTCAGAGATTCAACTTCTTCCTGGTTTAATCTTGGGAGGGTGTATTTGTCGAGGAATTTATCCATTTCTTCTAGATTTTCTAGTTTATTTGCATAGAGGTGTTTGTAGTATTCTCTGATGGTAGATTGTATTTCTGTGGGATCGGTGGTGATATCCCCTTTTTCGTTTTTTATTGCATCTATTTGATTCTTCTCTCTTTTCTTCTTTATTAGTCTTGCTAGCGGTCCATCAATTTTGTTGATCTTTTCAAAAAACCAGCTCCTGGATTCATTAATTTTTTGAAGGGTTTTTTGTGTCTCTATTTCCTTCAGTTCTGCTCTGATTTTAGTTATTTCTAGCCTTCTGCTAGCTTTTGAATGTGTTTGCTCTTGCTTTTCTAGTTCTTTTAATTGTGATGTTAGGGTGTCAATTTTGGATCTTTCCTGCTTTCTCTTGTGGGCATTTAGTGCTATAAATTTCCCTCTACACACTGCTTTGAACGTGTCCCAGAGATTCTGGTATGTTGTGTCTTTGTTCTCGTTGGTTTCAAAGAACATCTTTATTTCTGCCTTCATTTCATTATGTACCCAATAGTCATTCAGGAGCAGGTTGTTACAAGAAAACCTAGGCAATACCATTCAGGACATAGGCGTGGGGAAGGACTTCATGTCTAAAACACCAAAAGCAATGGCAACAAAAGCCAAAATCGACAAATGGGATCTCATTAAACTAAAGAGCTTCTGCACAGCAAAAGAAACTATCATCAGAGTGAACAGGCAACCTACACAATGGGAGAAAATTTTTGCAACCTACTCATCTGACAAAGGGCTAATATCCAGAATCTACAATGAACTCAAACAAATTTACAAGAAAAAAACAAACAACCCCATCAAAAAGTGGGCAGAGGACATGAACAGACACTTCTCAAAAGAAGACATTTATGCAGCCAAAAAACACATGAAGAAATGCTCCTCATCACTGGCCATCAGAGAAATGCAAATCAAAACCACAGTGAGATACCATCTCACACCAGTTAGAATGGCCATCATTAAAAAATCAGGAAACAACAGGTGCTGGAGAGGATGTGGAGAAATAGGAACACTTTTACACTGTTGGTGGGACTGTAAACTAGTTCAACCATTGTGGAAGTCAGTGTGGCGATTCCTCAGGGATCTTGAACTAGAAATACCATTTGACCCAGCCATCCCATTACTGGGTATATACCCAAAGGACTATAAATCATGCTGCTATAAAGACACATGCACACGTATGTTTATTGCGGCACTATTCACAATAGCAAAGAGTTGGAACCAACCCAAATGTCCAACAACGATAGACTGGATTAAGAAAATGTGGCACATATATACCATGGAATACTATGCAGCCATAAAAAATGATGAGTTCGTGTCCTTTGTAGGGACATGGATGAAACTGGAAAACATCATTCTCAGTAAACTATCGCAAGGACAAAAAACCAAACACCGCATGTTCTCACTCATAGGTGGGAATTGAACAATGAGAACTCATGGACACAGGAAGGGGAACATCACGCTCCGGGGACTGTTGTGGGGTGGGCGGAGGGGGGAGGGACAGCATTAGGAGATACACCTAATGCTAAATGACGAGTTAATGGGTGCAGGAAATCAACATGGCACATGGATACATATGTAACAAACCTGCACATTGTGCACACGTACCCTAAAACCCTAAAGTATAATAATAAAAAAAAATAATAATAATAAAAAAAAAAAAGAAAATTGTTATCTGCAGAAGAGGGCATGACTTGCTCTACAACTAAGGAATTCTGCATTGTAGATCTAATCAGGGTTCATCAGAGGCTCTATATAGCATCCTTATTTGCCACAGACACTTTAAGTACCATTGGATTCCTCTGGGTCATCAAGTCCTGCTACAGATATTTCTTCTCTCCTTATTCATAATAAAAAATTCCAGCCTTATGGGTTGCTCTATAAATGGGTCACAGCATCACACTCAGATGTAGTACATATTGCCTTTAAAATCCAAAGATGCCCAGAAAGTATTGTGTCTCTTTTCTTAGTGGTAGATGGTACAAGGTGAAGTAATTTGTCTTTTACATTGGAGAGAATATCCTAGTGTTTTCTAGACCAGTGGACCTCCAGAAACTTCACTAAGGTGATGAATTTTCTTGGGGTTTATACCCAATCTCTGGCTCACATGTGTGTTGTTAAGGCAGCTAAAATATTTGTTACTTCCTGTTTATCAGCGCCAATCAGCTCGATGTCTTTAACATAGTGATCAAGACCTGTGCAGATGAGATTATGCCAGAGAGTGAGAGTGTTTACACCCCCTAGAGAAGACTGTAAAGGTGTACTGTTGATCTTGCCATATAAAACAACTTTTGGTGAAAATTGAAATAGATAAAAAGCATTTGCCATATCAATAGTGCACACCA
This sequence comes from Symphalangus syndactylus, assembly GCF_028878055.3. Lineage (NCBI taxonomy): Eukaryota > Metazoa > Chordata > Mammalia > Primates > Hylobatidae > Symphalangus > Symphalangus syndactylus. The sequence continues at coordinate 101,467,776 of NC_072430.2, read as the reverse complement.
GGTGCCTAGGGCTGTGTTGCTTTGTTGCAGTAAAGACAGCATATATAGAATAGCAGCTGCAACTGACATTACCATTTGATTAAGTTTACAACTTAATAACAAATCATAGTTATTCTCTAAGATCTTTTGCATAGACCCAACAGGTGAGTTAAATGGGGATGTGACAGTATTATCATTCCTGTATCTTCTACGTTTTTCTGGTGGTACCAATATCTACATATTTCCAGGGATTGAGCATTGTTGTTGGTTTTCTAGTCTGGTTTCAAGAGGAAATTCCAGAGGCTTCCATTTGGCCTGTCTTACCATAATAAACTTCACTCTGTGGGTCAGAGAAATGATGTTAGGATTCTGTTAGTTACTGAGTATGTCTATTCTAACTAACAGTTGAGGAGATAACTATAGTTTAGGTCTGCAGAGCTACTGGATCCACACTGATTTATACTTAATTAAAAATTTCATTTATCGCCTACCATAGATCCCCATTTTGATTGGTGGATCCAGTGGTGTTTGCAATCCTCAGGAATTAGCATTAATTCAGAAGCAGTGTCAGTGATCCCTCAAATGTCTGGGTATTTCCTTATTCCCAGTACTCGCTCAGCCTAGAAAAAGGCATCAGGTTCCTTTGGATAAGGCTTGAATGAGGATTTGTAGTATATATTTATGTCAATGCTGCAAGACCCTCCTGAAGGCGACCAGCTTCCCTTTTAATCAAGGAGCTCTGTGTCTGTGAACTCATTTAGGTATGGAAACCGAATGAAAAATAATTTCATTTTGATGGCTCAAGGGAGCTTTCAGGTGGCAGATGTAGAGTTTTGTCTGTTATAAAGATCAATGGCTACTTCCAAAGTCTGCCCATCTATTTCATTCCTAGGACAACCTAGGGCACTGCCAGATATACCTGTAGGTTAAGGCCTTTAAGTACTACTTTGTCTCTGCTGTGCATTACAGTAAATGTGTCCACCTTGTCTCTGCCAGCTAAGTGCTGCCACTTGGCCATTGCTGTCGCAGGATCCCACTAATATAAAAATCAAGGAGCCATCTCAATGAAAGCATCTCCCACCATCATATCCAGCTACTAGAGGGTTTTTCTGATGTTCTCTCTCAAATGTATTTTTCTTTTCTTTTTTTTTTTTTTGACAGAATCTTGCTTTGTCACCCAGGCTGGAGTGCAATGGCGCATCATCGGTTCACTGCAACTTCTGCCTCCTGGGTTCAAGCGACTCTCGTGACTCAGCCTCCCGAGTAGCTGGGACTACAGGTGCGTGCCACCACGCCTGGCTAATTTTCTGTATTTTTAGTAGAGATGGGGTTTCACCATGTTGGCCAGGCTGGTCTCGAACTCCTGACCTCAGGTGATCCACCTGCTTCAGCCTCCCAAAGTGCTGGGTTTATAGGCATGAGCCATGGTGCCGGCCTGTATTTTTCAATGCTTCAGTATAAAGATCATCATCTGGCTCTCCGGGAATATGTAGGGGTTGGCTGTACAGATTATACATGATAAAATTATTCCAACATTCCCATCTCCACGAACCTTTGGATTTCTTTCTCTACATTATACCAGGGGCATTCTGGCTTCTCAAGCTCACCGAATATAGTCAACTGCTGAGTCTGAGTCTCATTTAATGAAGTAAACAAAGTGTTTGAATCACCGTCAAAGTACTGGCTAACACATTAAAAGCAGACCTTCTGATAAACTTAGTCTTATCAATAAATTTTGCCAGATCTTCTGCTCCCTATTTTATTTGGAACTTGGCCATGAGTTGTTCAACCTTTCACAAAGTCATGTCACCTATGACAACACCAATCTTGATATTTGAATTGCTAACACTATATATTCTTATCTGTCTGCATTTGTAATTCTCTCATTCACAAAGCCTCTCCATATAGGTGGAAGCATCTTACTGCTTTGTTTTGTCAGAAGACAAAGAGAGTTGTGTTGTACCACTTACCTACTGAAATACATATTCATTATAAATTACTCTAATTTTTCCTTTATTGTACAATTAGGACAATATATTGTTGCTGGGTTTTTTTTTTTTGAAATTTGTATAGGTAGGTAATATTATCCACAAATTACTTGTCAGGATAGTAAGGGGAGTGTTAAAAATACTAGTTACAAAAAGAGGACGATGGTCTGATTGGGCGGAGAACTGCTGCCTCCTCACTTTGGCCCCAGGAACTTAGGTGCAGGCGTGTCCGCGATGAATCAAATTGGATCTTGAGTGAATCTTCCAAATTAAGTCATTTGTTATCACTCTTCTGAAAAATGGCTCTATTTAAGTAGAGACTGCAGGGCCCTACTCAGTTTACTTACAAAGCCATGCAGGGTGTTCAGTAAATAGACATACCAATAACAGCAGTGAAGAACTGACTCATAGATGCAACATAAACAATCTGTTGTATGTCTGAGAAAGGCCTTAGAATTTTTTTTTGTTTGTTTCCATGCAACATTGATAATAGAGGAGTGGAAGCCAAGAACAAAGTTCCTTGGTTCTTCTTGTCTGCATGATCTGAATTATAATCTATAGGACTAATAAAGGTACATTTGAGATTTAGCTGCTTCGACAACCAGTGGCTGGATGGTAAATGTGAGGATATTAATGCTCCTTTCTCTCCTGTCTCATGTGGAATCTTTGGGGGAGGTTCTAAGAGTAGGGAGGAAGAATGGACATTTGGTTTGTGAATATACAGTAGAGGTAGATGTTTGGTCTTGACCAAAGAATTCTGTAGCTCTAGTTTGCTCTTCAAAGCTGTTCAATGCTGCCCTACAGGTTTGCTCTATGGCCTGCCAGGGGCACCTGGGGCTGCCTGGGAGCACTTCCTCTCCACTTGCTTACTTAATTCTCCCTTCTCCAGATCTCAACTCCTGTCACTTTCTCAGGGAAGCCTGCCCCCACCCACCAGTCTGGTCTAATTCCTTTGTTGTGGGTTCACTTCAGAAGCATGTTTTCCCTTGAGATCCCTTATCTCAGTTTGTAATTACATTCATTAGCAGAGACTATGTGGTTTATGTTGGCATCTTCTGAGAGCAGGTTATCTTATTTATGCTCTCCATTTATTCTCGTGCCTAGCCAGTGCCTGACAAGGTAGGGACTCAGTACATAGCTGTTCAATGAATAAGTGTTTGCTCCAAATTCCAGAACTATCAACAGTTACTATGCTTAGTAATATGACCGTTGTATCTGTAGCCCATGGTGTTTGACAGCTGTCTTCTATTTGTTGAAGAGCTTGGTAACTTGGGATTTTGTAGAGATCAGTAAGGACAGGTGGGAGCACCCAAAAGCCCCATCAACTCGGTGATTTAGGACTGCTTTGCTTCTCCAGGAACTCCACTCCACCCCCACCAGCAAAAACCAAACCCAGGGTGTTTGAATTTAACAATAGTATGTGTGTGTGCATATGTGTGTGTGTGTGTGTGTGTGTGTGTTTAGCTGGAAGGTGGCTGGAGAACAAGGTGGAAGGGCCAGAGCTTCTGTTCCCTCCACCCATAAATGTTTGGCAAACACCTCTAAAGAATCACAATGTGTCCACTGCCTCCTGGCATTAAACAAAGAGAGCATCGGAATTGCGGTCCCTGGCGAGGTGGGATCGTCGGGGCGCTGCCACCACCTGATTCTGGGTTAGGGGAAGGGGGCGTGATCCCATCTCCCCGCTTAAAGTGGACGGCGTGTGAGTGAGAGCCTTTCCTGCCCCCTCGGGGTGTGTCCCCGCGGGCTTCCCCACCCATGTGTGTGAGACCCGTCAGGGAGGCCCGCGATCAGCCCGGGGCCCGGGGCCGGCCCGGCGGGGCACCGCGTGCAGGTGCTGAAGGCAGGCGGCGGCCCGGTGCGGGCGCGGGGGCAGCGCCGGGGGCCGGGCTGCGCGGCTCGGCTGCGGGCGGCAGGAGGCAGCGTCGGCCCAGGCGGCGGGCGGCGAGCGAGCCAGCGCGCGGTGATGTCAGTGGCGGCCCGGCTGGCAGCAGCCGGTACTTCCTGTGGAAAGGCGGGCGGGCTCGGCTGCAAACCCCACTAGCCAGTGTCAGCCTCTCGGCGGGAGGAGGCGGCGGCGGAGGAGGAGCAGGGGGAGGGCTGTCAAATTCGGGAGCCAGATTTTTTTCCCTTCCCCTGGCAATCCCTTCCGCTTCCCCGGCTCCCGGCGTGACATCTGCGGGCCGGGGACCTGCATGTGTGTGCGCGCGAAGGAGCGGAAGAATGGCAGTGCTCAAACTCACCGACCAGGTAGGGGGCGGCGGCGCCGGCGGGCGGGACGCGCGGGCGCGGGGCGGCGCGGAGCCCGGCGGGGGGATGGGGGCGCGGCTGGAGCGCGCCCGCGAGCTGTTTACTCGCGGCGAGGGGGAGGAGTGTGCGCGGCCGCCCGTGCCTCCGAGAGCCCGCGGCGGCAGCTCCCCTCCGCGGCGCCGTCCCCGCCCTGGGCCGTCGGAACTGCGCGCCCGAGTCTGGGGCAGGGCCCGTGGGCGCTGGGCAGCCGGGGTGCGGGAGTGCGGCGGCCGCGGGCTCGGCGGGGCTGGGGAGGGGGCCGGGGGCTCGAGGTGCTCCCGGGACTCCCACCGTGCCGCGTTGCGTGGGCGCCGCCGGCCGGCGTCCCCGGGAGGAGGACGCTGCACGAAGAGGGAAAAAGGATCGCAGACTGGGACCCCTCCCCAAACCTAGCAGGAGTCCTGCCCAGAGTGCGGCTCTTGTGTGGCCGAGCTGTCTTTATTTATCCGTTGGATGTGACATCCTGACTTCCTCTGTAGTTGCCCCAGGCTGTGTGCGTGGTGCGGGATGGGGGCCCCTGGAGACCGCCCTTTCGGATCGGGCCGGTTCCTCCGAGGAAGAGGTGAAGTCTGCTCGGAGCCTCCGCTCACAGGCGGTGGGCTACGGTCTGCCTGTGTCCACCAGCTTTGTTGGCTTTCCTTGCTGAGACACCACACAGGGCAGCTCTGGAGTCCTGGCTTGGAGAGGTGGGGTTATTTGCTGAATCGGATTGACAGTCCTCGCCGCAGGTCTGTGGAATGGTAACAGCCACCTTCGCGGGCTCTGCTGCTCTTAACATTGACACTAACAGGCGCCAAACCAAGTTGCATGACAAAACTCTTTGCAGCTCTTTCCACAAAAAAAGGAAACGGCTTGCTACCCCCACCCCCACCCCTAACCCCGTTTATTCGTGGGTAGTGAAAGGAACTTTGTTTTGGGGTCCTGGTAGGCAGAGACGCAATCTTGACTTTGACCACAGGGTCAGACGTGCCAGCCCTTGGTATTAAATACCTCAAACTTGTCCATGGGTTGCATCTGCTGCCTTGTGTTCTCCAGTTAGTGTCCAGCCAGAACATCTTGCAACTGAAATGCAGTCCGTCACCACAATGATTTGCAATGATTTGTTCTCCTGCCTTTTAGATTCAATTTTTTTAGCTTGTTTTTCCTAAATATTTACAGGTGTTTGGCGGGGTTGGGGATGGGGAAATCACTGAGTTAAAATTCATGTTATTGTTAAATTTAGTAGGAAGAGCAGCTGGTACTTGTGATGAATGTATTTGTTCTCATTGGTTCCAGAGCATTTAAAAGTGTAAGTTGATATCAGGATTTCCTTCACCTTTTGGTCACATACTTTGCCAACTGTTAGACATTTGCTTATTTTAAATCCTACAGTTTTAGCATGTCTTGGGCCTGTCATCTTTGCTAGTACACGTTGCTGTACTTGTCTGTTAATCCCTAGATCTTCAAAGTACAAAGGATGGTTCTAATAGGTATTGTTATCACATATAAGAAAGAACATCACGTAGAAGTTTACAATTGTAAGGACTCTAAGGATGATCTAGCCCAAACTCTTCATTCTCTAAATGACAAAACAGTTCTGGAGAAGTGAAGCAAGTCTTCCTCAAAGAATGCCAGCTACAGACCTGCAGGACTGGGACTAGCTCTTGTCTTCTGCCTTCCAGGCGCTTGTACTTTCTGCTACGGTTGGTATAGGACAGCTCCATCATCTCATTGGATGTGTTGTAAGGGTTACAAGAAAACATCTCTTCCTAGATCAAGATCAACCCTAGTGAGAAGTGTATTACTTGGTCTTACAAAGAGAGGAAGTTATTCTTCAGGGCTTATCAGAGCAGGAATTTCAAAGATGTTGCCTTTTGAGATGTTTCTAAGTATATTTCCTTCCTTCCCCCAATAAACTAGTATGAGTATGGAGAGAAAGGAAGAGTCACACAACCTTTATGTGGTTCCATCTCCAGATACATAAAAAGAACCAAAGGCGTTTTAAGATTCAAGAACTTCTGAAAATGGCCAGTCTATCTTGGGACAAAGTCAGAAGGAGATGGGGTGGGGAAGTGGCCTGGGTGGGGTGGGGTGGTGAACAACGATGGTTTCTGTGTAGCTTTAGGTCCAGGAAGTAAGTGTGTGGTCTTTCTTGCCTTATATAGTCTTACCTTTTCTGTTTGAGACTCAATTCTTAGAAGTCAGTTCTTAACCTCACAGATTAACTTTTAAAACTGTTTGCTTAGACCACTACTAGAAGAGTTTTGCTCCATCATTGTGGGCAGGGAGCCGCCTGCTTGGCATCCCTGCCTTAGAGTTTGTATAGGAGTGCCTTGCTCTCCATTTGGCTTCTAGTAAAACAACCACTTCTTAATTTCTCCCTCCTTTTTTTTTTTTTTTTTTTTTTTTTTTGAGTCAGGGTCTCACTCTGACTCAATAGTATGATCATGGCTCACTGCAGCCTTGGCCTGCCAGGCTCAAACGATCCTCCCACCTCAGCCTCCCCAGTAGCTGGGACTATGGGCACGTGTGCCACCACACCTGGCTAATTTTTGTATTTTTTGTAGACACAGAGTTTCGCCATGTTGCCCAGGCTGGTCTCAAACTCTTGGGCTCAAACAGTCCACCTGCCTCAGCCTCCCAAAGTGCTGGGATTACAGGCGTGAGCCACTGTGTCTGGCACCTCATCTGTTGAATGCCCTATTTGTGAAGTGAATCTTGATTTTTGCTAGGCCTCTTCGATTTTTTGCTGTTGATAACTTGAAACACAAATTGCCTGGATTTGTCTTTAAATGTGGCCAAACTCAGGGGTGACAGATGATGACATTTTCTCTCTAGCTAAAGCTGGGTGCAGGAGCTTGCTAGGTGAAGCAGACACTACTTCAGCAGTCAGTCCTGTAGTGACCTCTCAATCTTGCAAGAGAAGGAAAATGTTTTTTCCCAACTCTTTTTTTCGGGAGAGTAAAAAGAAAAAGGGAGAGACCAGTGTGATTTTTAGTCTTTTTTTTTTTTTTTCACTGTGAAAAAGGAACTGGGAGCTATCACTACAAACAAACAAACTTGGCATTTAGCACTTCTGCATTTGTAACTTTTGTAACTGTGTCCCTTCTGTTTTCCTCTTCACAGGGCACACATAATTTTTCTTGCAGCCTTAGGGGGCACTAACCATCCTGGTTTGTGCAGATTGACTGGTGTCCCAGCATATGGGGCTAAAACCGGGAAAATTCCAGGCGAACTGGGAGGAACTGGTTACCCTGTGTAACACAGAACACCCTCAACTATGTCATTAATATAATAATGTAATTAGTTCCTTGTATGTGGACATTAGGAGTTTTATATTTTTTGGTAAAGTGAGATAATTTTAAGTTTGGGAAAGAAAATTTTGTTAAATACAGATCTAAGGCATTTTGACTCAAAGACAGCCATGAAACCTTTTTGAAAATTGATTTGATATTGACTTTTTTAGGGTGTTCTTTAGGTCATATAGTTAAAGGCACTGTAGTCATTTTAAGTGTGTGGTCGTATCTTCAGCCTGGATCTCTACCCGAAATTTATTTTCAGGGTTATGAAGCTAGGATGGTAAGTTCTGTTGCGTGTTTAAAGTGTCCACTATTCTTACCTGCATTTGTTAACGATAGCAGAACACTCATCTCGGAGGCTGCCTGCAGACAAACTGTTTCAGCAGGTGGCCTTTTTGGAGCTTCCTGCCTGGAGGCCTTCTGGTTTGGCATTCCCTTGCCAAGTCCTAGTTCACACTTGAGTCACCTGCCTTCTTGCCAAAGGCAGTGGCTGGCAGCGGTGGCAGTGGCAAGAGACTAGAAATCCTGTGTAACTTTGGGAGCAGGATTTCTAGCCCATAGTGTGGGGCCTTGGGGCGTGTTACATATTTTATTGGGCTGCCCTTGTTCTTCCATGGCTCCCTAGAGCACTGGTGTTAAAGCAAACAGTATGCTGTAGTCCTGTCTTCAGCAGAGAAGAAAGGAAAAGAAAGGCTTTATTTAGAACCTTTTCTGGTTGTTTCAGGACCCAATCACATGGTTTTGAGAGTGCACTTGAGGCTGGTGTTTCATGGCAGAGACCTAATAATGTCACACATTTATTGTGCTCTTATTGTATACTGGGCCTTTGCAGTGAATCATGTCTTAATCCTCATAGCCACACTAGGAGGTAGGTGGTGGTGTGATTTCTATTTTATGGATGAGAAAACAGGAATAGAGAGGCTAATTGACCTGTTTAGGGTCATACGCCCTGTAAGTGATGTAGCACATTGTCCTACCCTGGCAGTCTGATTGCACAGGTGGGGCTCTGACCACAAGGCTATACTTTTCATAGTTGAAAGGGCAGTGCAGCCATGGGATTAATGGGTGCCTGATCTTGTTTACAGAGAAGCGATTGGATGAGCAGCGTTCCCTGAACTCCTTCTGCCTCTTGGGCTAGACCCATTTCTGTACATAGTAAGGAGCTGCTCTGAGGCCTCTACCCCTGCCTGGCTTATATCTGGCTTTTCCCATTAGCCTCTCCATTTCCTCACCCCGGTGAATGATGTGTTGGTAGTTCAGTGATTTTTTTTCATATATATATATATAAAACAAATGAACCGCGGTCATTATAGGAAAATCAGAAAGCTAGATGAGCAAACCAAAAAATTTTAAAACCATATGAAGCCTCTATACTCAAGAGAGAACTATTCTTGATGTTTTGATGTTTCCTTCTAGTCTTCTGTCTGGGTAGCCAGGTAAAATTTTTAAACTTTCCGTGTGATAATATCATTACCTTTCATGTGTGCACATAGCTGATATCTGTGTTCTCTACACCAATGACTTTTCCAAATAAACTTATTCTTCTCTTACATATATGATTGGCTCTTTAGCCAACACCAGCACATAAGCTCTAGCTCTGGATTGATGGAACCAGCTTTTTTCTTTCTCTTTCTTCTCTTTCTTTTTTGTTTTGTTTTGTTTTGTTTTGTTTTCTTTTCTTTCTTTCTTTTTCTTTCTTTCTTTTTCTTTCTTTCTTTTTTTTTGATTTCAACTTTTTACTTCCTCTTTTGCTTTGAACAGAGAGCAAATATAAACTCAAAAAGGCACAAATTGTTTGTACCAGAAACAGAAATGAAAGATTCTTTAAAAAGATTTGTATTTCTACAAGATAATGTGAATTTTTATAGGCTAAAGTATAACACGAAATAATTTAAAAACAGGCAGAGCTACAGAGATCTGATAATTTTGTGGTTTCCAAATTTGTTTAAGCTATAACACTCCTTTTTTTTCCCCCAAAGAAATTTCATATTGAAGCTCAATATATAAAAAAGATTGGCTTGGACAGTGGTCCCTGAGTCCCTCTTGAAAACTGGTTGGGTTTAGTATTATTTGAAAGCCCCTTTGTATGAGAAAACTCCTGGTGATTGGTTAAGTGTTTTTTAGTTGTTGTTGTTGTTTTCCTGACACATCATGTATGAAACAACATTTATAAATATTTGTGAATGATTAGGAACTACACAGAACTAGGATGACTATATCATTTTTATCTGTTTGAGAATCATAGGTGATACTACTCAATATGAAGCCACAAATAGATGTGAGCCAGGACTGTCCTGGGTAAACCTGGATATGTGGTCATTATATATTCACATAGACTCCATGTTTGCTCACCACAGGCTTGACAGTGACAGTAAACTAGTTTGACTAGGAGACTACTCTGTCTCTTTTGAGTCAGGTCTACAGTGGTGCAGGCATTACAAAGATCATTTTATGACCTTGTGCAGAGTTGGGAAACAGCTTCCATCTCACACATCAGTTCTGATCGGTCCAGGGCTTGCAGGTGTAATGTGATAGAAATATTCTGACTCTTGTGGTCAAGGATCCGAGAAAGTGTGATTGATTACCCGTGTTTGCTGTGGGTACACGGGAAGGGAGAAGTGACATATGTTGTACATTAGCCAACCCTTGGCAAGACATGTTAACCTCTGTAGGCTTCAGGTTTCTCTTTGTAAAACGAAGAGGTTGGACTGAATGCCCTTATGGTGCCTCAGCTCTGCCCTCTCCCTTCTGTGCCTTGGTGCCTGTAATGGAGACCGATGCTCTTTACATGGTTTGTGTTATAGCCTTTCTTACAAATGTGACTATGAAGGGTGTATTTGCAGATGAGCTCTAATAAGGCTTTCCAGGTAACAAAGTCAAACAGCTTCAGGTTCCAGAGAAGGATTTTAACCAATGTCAATGACTTAGAACTAATTCCTATTCTCCACCCTACTTCAATTCATAGATAATCTAAGATTACCCATTTTATTTATTCTGTATTTTTATGTTTTTGAGACAGAGTCTCGCTCTGTTGCCCAGGCTGGAGTATAGTGGTGCAATCTTGGCTCATTGCAACCCCCGCCAACCCCCTCCTGGGGTTCAAGCGATTCTTGTGCCTCAGACTCCCATGTAGCTGGGATTACAGGTGTGCACCACTATGCCTGGCTAATTTTTGTATTTTTAGTAGAGATGAGGTTTCACCGTGTTGGCCAGGCTGGTCTCTTACTCCTGGCCTCATGTGATCTGCCTGCCTTAGCCTCCCAAAGTGCTGGGATTACAGGGGTAAGCCACCACACCTGGCCTAAGATTGCCCACTTTATAGATTACTCCTTTTTAACCTTTTAACCAATATATTATTTGGCTCTGGCTGCTTTCAGAGGTTGGGAATGCAGGTATTTGCCCTTGTCAGTGTTTATGTTTGTAAATATGTTGGTAGCCTAAGAGGTTGAAATTAATGATTCATGAATCCAGCTTGTAATTATGATATTCATAATTTTTAAGGATCTTTTCACTCGCCTCCTCTTTTGAAATCTTAAAATTTGGTATTCTATAAAGTGAGCTAAGCAAATAAATATATAGTCCACCTTTGGGCTGTTTCAGAGATTATTAAGTCAATAATTGTTTGCATTTCTTGGATTTTGTTTGCTTAGAGTCCCCTTGCTCCCATCCTGGGGAATTTTAAGCATCCAAGCATAACTTTCTAGGATATCTTTTATAGCAGAAGACCATTTTCCCCTAAGAGAGCTTTCAGAGCTTTTGGTAAAATTAGGGAGACTTGTGGAAACATCAGTTTGAGCCTAGATATGGAAATTAATCACAATTCTAACCTGTCTCTAAAAGTTTTGCTTTTTTTATTTAAAAATTTTTGTTTTGCTTTAGTTTGTTTTAAAAATAACACTAGATTGGGAATCAGAAGACGTGGATTCTACTCATGGTTCTTCTAACAGTTGTATGGTTTGGGTTAAGTCCTGGCCTTCGTTTCTTTGTCTGTCAAAATGGAAACAGGTAGAAAATTCTCTAAATTCTTCCAAGCTTTAACATTCTAAGATAGCTCCTCACATATTTCAATGTCAGTCTTTTCTCATCTTGTGGAATCTCATTTCAAAAAGTATCTGCCTTTTATGAACTTCTGATTTTCTCCCAAGTGTGTTTGTGGCAGCTTTAAAGTTTCCCAGGTTTGGTAAACACATCCTGAGTTTTGTCTAAGGGTGAGGAGTCCTTACTCCAAGAAGATTGTCTTCTGGGATCTCCAGGAGCCTGGCTGTGGGGACACAGAACCCCTGGGGCTGTTCTCAGTGTGGTCCTTTGAGAATCCTCTTCAACTTCTTACAGGATAAAGGGAGCAATCCCTACAGAGGCCGTGCTTGTCTCTCGTGAGCTGGGGCCCACTTTAGCCTTCTTCAGAGGTGTTGCTTTAGCAAATACCTTGGATCCTCCCAGGCAAAATCCTCTTTTGTTGAACCCAAATAACATGTGCATCTAACAAGTTTATTTCTCAAGGGTTGGCCCAGAGTTGGGTGCAGTTGACATGGTGACCACAGACTTTCTCAAGAAAGGAAGAAAATTCCTACATGTAATCATCAGCCTCCGTATGGTTAGTCTCTGCAGAGGAGACTTGTTTTGGTGTCTAAGACTGTCAAGATCAGGAAAAAGGAAAGTGAGCTTAAGAGAAGTCTAAAGACAGAAAGCCAGGCAGACATTCAGGTCAGCCGGGACAAATCAACCAATCAATTATTGTTAAACAATGGCCTCCAAAAGTAGGTGTGGCCTACACCCCAAAGATGAACACAATGCTTTATTGAGTTGGAGTTTGGGAAAGAGAACATTAGAATTCATATTTCTTTAAGTCATTCTTTTAAACTTTTAATTTTTATGTAGTTTTAGTACATCTTATTTGCTAGTACTGTGTAATCTTTTTGGCTGTATTTTTCACTGTCTGCCACCTGGCCAAATCACCGCTTGGGCTATTGCAGCAGCCTCTGACTGGTCTTCTTCCATCTGACCTTGGCCCCTACACGCTACTCTCAACGTAGCTCTCAGAGTGATGGAACTCAGAACTTGTCACTCCTGCTCAAAAACTTCCAGTTTCACTCAGGTGAAAGCTAAGATCATTAGAATGACCTCTGCACTCAGCTCCTCCACTCACCTGTCCAGCCTTGTCTGCTCTCCATCTCTTCCTGGCTCCTTGGCTCCAGCGACATGCCAGCTGCGCTCCTGCCTCGGGACCCTTGCTGTTCCTGCTCCCTGTGCAGCTTCCTAGATATTTGCATGGCTCACCTTTACCTCTTTCGGGTCTTTCCTCAGATGTTACCTTCTCAGTGAGTCCCTTTCTGACCACACTATTTAAAATGTCCACTCCACATTTCCTGTCTGCCTTTCTTTATTTTCCTCCACAGTACAAATTCCTCATACCATATATTTTACTCCCGCCATTTTAAAAACCAAAACTTACATGTGGTTAAGATATAGATAACAGGACAAAGATTATTTTATTAGTTGGGTTCATTCACTGCTGTATCTTCAGCACTTAGAACAGGGTAAGGTGCACAGTAAATGCCCAATAAATATTTGTTAAGTGAATGAATATAAATATGTATGTGTATCTGTATACGTATATGTACATGTTCAAATGTTTTTTACTCATGAAGTGCTCAGACAAAAGAGAAACACTTCTATAAACAGCTTTCATTTTACCCTGGGATGTCAAATTTCCATTCAAACAAAATTAAGAGAAAGTTTTCTGCCCTATGAAAATGTAAAAGATCACATATTGTCCTATTTTCTGGTTATATTTTCCCTCTTTTTAAACTGTGCTTTTGGTTGTGACAATGGTTAGCACTGTAGGTAATTCTCAGTCGTAGGTAATTCTCAGTTCCATTTCTTTTCAGGGGAAGTATCAAGGTGACACTAGGGGACAGGAAATATTGTCCCTAAATGTTGTAAGAGTAGATCTGCTATGTATTCAAGCAATCAAGGGGTGTTTAATGAGCTACATCTACACAGCAGTGATACAGCATAGCTCTGCTGGGGCTCTCTGCTCTCCCCTTCTCCACAAAAGGGAAGGACAGGTAAGAACAGGCACAATAAAACAGAAAGCAGACAGAAAGAATTGGGAACAAGGAGATAAGACAAGAATCATGCTTTACATGATTTAATCCTAATATTTTTATAAGAGGATGGCTATCATCACTTCATTTTAAAGACGAGGAAAATGAGGCCAGGTGTGGGGGCTCATGCCTGTAATCCCAGCACTTTGGGAGGCCGAGGAAGGTGGATCACCTGAGGTCAGGAGTTTGAGACCATCCTGGCCAGAGAGATGGCCAGAGATGGCTAGAGATGGTGAAACCCCATCTCTACTAAAATTACAAAAATTAGTCAGGCGTGGTGGCAGGCACTTGTAATCCCAGCTACTCGGGAGGCTGAGGCAGGAGAATCTCTTGAACCTGGGAGGCGGAGGTTGCAGTGAGCCGAGATTGTGCCATTGCACTCCAGCCTGGGCGACAAGAGTGAAACTCTCTCTCTCTCAAAGGGAAAATGAAAACTGAGAGGTTGAGTAATTTTTTTCAGGGTCGCGTGACTCTGGGAGTCACGTCTGGGCAAGCTCAACTCCAAGGTGCACATTCTTAGCCATCACACATTAGGATTCTTGAAATAGGTGCAGTGTCACAAGAGGCCTTTTTCCCCGTGGAGCTCACAGTCTAGTTAGATGATACTGAATGCCTTCACATGAAAGGCCCTCTTTAACGTTTATTGAGTTCATGTGGCATATGAAACAGTTATCAATCCACATATAGTGCAGGTTTAGACTATGCTTAGGGGTATTGATTAGGGACTTCAGGAGCCCAGAGATGGGCAGAGTCATTAAGAAGGGAGCTGGAGGGAGTCTTAAGTGGTACTTGAGGAAGGGAATGATTCAGGCAGCAGATGTGGGTAGAACCCAAGTGAGTGACATGTTGTGTACCTCTCAGGTAACCTGGTGACTAAACTTACTGAGTCATAGGGTTCATGTTAGGTAGGAAGAAGAGGTAAGGAAATATCCAATTTGCAAACTGGATAGGAGAGGTGTTTGCATATTAACACATTTTTCTCAGTTGAGTTCTTTGATAGGTACTACATGCCCTCTGCCTGAAAAGTTGATGAATTTGTGCCTAAGCAAAACTCATTGTTTCCATTTGTTGCACATGACCTTTTACAAATTAATTTGTATTTACTTTGTTCCAAAAAGTATTGAAGCATTAAAGTAAGGTGTTGCCTTATGGGCCCTTCTGTGTCCATGATACTCCTGGCTTGAATAGAATGTTGCATGAGGTACCATGGCAACATTTTGTGAACAAACATGTATTTTGGAGTAGCAAGGACTTCATTGAAAGGATCTAGATGGTTTGGTGATGTAGGCCATTGATGGAATAATGTAGTAGGTTTAAAGATGACTTTTTTTTCCTTCTTAAAAAATTATTTCCATAGGTTTTCCGGGAACAGGTGGTGTTTGGTTACATGAATAAGTTCTTCAGTGGTGATTTCTGAGATTTTGGTGCACCTGTCACCACTAAAGAACCGTACCCACTGTGTAGTCTTTTATCCCTCACTCCTTTCTCACTGTTTCCCTGATTCCCCAAAGCCCATTGTATCATTCTTATGCGTTTGTGTCCTCATAGCTTAGCTCCTACTAATGAATGAGAACATATGATGTTTGTTTTTCCATTTCTGAGCTATTTCAGTTAGAATAATCATCTCCCATTCCATCCAGGTTGCTGCAAATGCCATTATTTCATTCCTTTGTATGGCTGAGTAGTATTCCATGGTATGTATCTACCACATTTTCTTTATCCACTCATTGATCGATGGGCATTTGGGCTGGTTCCATATTTTTGCAGTTGCGAATTGTGCTGCTGTAAACATGCGTGTGCAAGTACCTTTTTCTTATGATTTCTTTTCCTCTGGGTAGATACCCAGGAGTGGGATTGCCGGATCTAGAGATGACTTGTTTTTAATCTTATACATATTTTTTAAATAAAAAATTACAAAATCCAGACTATGGGCTGCCTACAGAAAAAAAAAAGACCTCATTTCTTTAAAAAATCAATTGTAAGAGGAAAAAAAAAAGATGGAGAGGAAATATAAATCCATAAATTAAAAGGGAATTAAGATACATTCAGACTAATTGCAGTGAACAGATTTGGATTCTGATTTAAACAAACTTAAAAAACACACTTCTTTGAGATAATTGGGGAAATTTGAATACTGACTGGATATTTGATGATTTAAAGTGTGAATATGATATTGTGGTTATGTTTAAAAAGAGAATCCTCTTACAAAACTAGAAACTGTAAAACTCTAGCATTTTTTCTCTTTTTTTTTTTTTTGAAATAGGATCTCACTCTGTCACCCACGCTAGAGTGTAGTGGTGTGATCACAGCTCACTGCAGCCTTGACTTCTGGGGCTCAGTCGAGTCTCCCACCTCAGCCTCCTGAGTAGCTGGGACTACAGGTGCGTGTCACTACACCTGGGTAATTTTTGTATTTTTAGTAGAGATGGAGTTTCACCATGTTGCCCAGGCTGGTCTCGAACTCCTGGAATCAAGTGATCTGCTTGGCTTTCCAAAGTGCTGAGATTACAGGCGTGAGCCACCATGCTTGGCCTACTTAGCATTTTCTCAGGGCACCTATTTAAGTGACACATTCTTTTTGGAAGCTATTTTTCTTTTTACTTCTTCCTGCCACCTTTGTGCCCCTCTGAAGGCCTCCACTCTCACTTGATAGAATGCCTTCAGTGAAGTTGTTAGAATCCTTTCTGTTTCTCCATAAAAGCACATGATTTTTCTGGTTTTGCTGCCCAAGGAAATATGCTTCTGAGCTAGTTGTGTGGTCCACACATCTATTGGCTTAGTTTAAGTGGCTCCACAACTTGAGCCAAATATTTGAGCATCGGTCATAGAATCCCATCTAGTATGCTTTTAGGAAGACCTGGATTTGGCTTGTCCAGTGTAAGATATTTGGAAGGGAATTTAGATATTAGAGTTGCCAAAAATCGCTTTCTTACATTGACTTTTAAACTATGTTTTTAATTATACTGTGTAGTTCTTAAAGGCAGCAGTTACAAGGTCTCAACTCTAATGGGCCTGGCTGCCATGCCTCTCTTCTTACCTGAACAGGAAGTAGGTGTTTGTTGTTGCCTTGAGTGGTTTCACCATTGCTTCAGACATGCTGAAATATCTTCCTTTGTTTCTACAAGTGTGAAAATCTTTCTATATCCTTCTTAACGGAGTCCAGATTTAAGAATAGACCATAAGCATAAGAAGTGGCCAGCTGCGACTTGAGTAAATGATACTGTCATGAGTAATTTAGAAGCCATGTGACTAAGGGTTTGGTACTTTGGAGCCTTAGTATAATTAGGTCTTGGGGCTCATGAGATGAGTGCAATGTTTAATTGCTAATGCTCCTTTTCTTTTTTTTTTTTGAGACGGTGTCTCGCTCTGTCGCCCAGGCTGGAGTGCAGTGGCGCGATGTCGGCTCACTGCTAGCTCTGCCTCCAGGGTTCACGCCATTCTCCTGCCTCAGCCTCCCGAGTACCTGGGACTATAGGCGCCCGCCACCACGCCCGGCTAATTTTTTGTATTTTTAGTAGAGACGGGGTTTCACTGTGTTAGCCAGGATGGTCTCGATCTCCTGACCTTGTGATCCACCCGCCTCGGCCTGCCAAAGTGCTGGGATTACAGGCGTGAGCCACTGCGCCCGGCTAATGCTCCTTTTCATAGCAGCCAAGAAGAGACAATCTTTTTAAGTAGCTCTGCTTTTTAGCAAGGAGTCTTCTATCAAGGTTTCAGGGTACTGTATTTTATGTATAATATTTTAAAATATTGTGGCATCTAACTGAACAATTTCCAAAAATGCTCCGTGTGAGTTGTATAGTTAGAATACTAAAGTTGATGTCTGGAGACCTGGGCTGTGTGCACAGCACTACTCCTAACAAGCTGTGTCCATCTTCCTGTGACACAACTTTCCTTGACTGTAATATGGGTAAAATAATACTTGCTTTATGGGAAAGTTGTGATAATCAAGTGGGAAAAGTCTTTGTATAGCAGGTGGTCCTTGGTTGGCACTCTATAATAAATAGTTTCTGAATCTTGGGCTGGTTCCTCATTTGTCACATTAGAGAGACCAGTTTTCTCGGGTCAATTTCAGCTCTATGAAAATATGATTTGAGTTAGTTTTTGTTTTAGATTTATGACGTTTTAACTAGTCTTCTTTCTCTCTAACTTAAAACAACATTGGTAGAAAGAGTTTGTTTGTTTTATTTTTGTATGGAATTTCCATACTTCGTTTGAAACATAGCGTTTGGTTCCTACAGCTTTAGGAAGTTCATTTTTCTTTCATTTTGGTTTTTATCAAATCAATTGACTTAGTTTATGACCGAAGAATCTTATGTTTAGATAGATCTAGGAGGATCAATTTGTGTTGAAAAGATTCTCAGGAGTTTGCAGTCATTTTTGATTTAAGTTGTCAAAAAGAACTTTGAAAATTACTTATAAGAATGCCACTTCCTCTTCACAGAAGTATAAAACTGGGTCTTTTTGAGGAAGTGTGTAAAAACAAAACAGTTGATAGGGTAATCTTTGTAAAAAATCATCACAGCAGAATGTCTAAAAAACACTGGTGTAAAATTTCAAGTCTTGAATGAATTTATAACAGGGTAGAAAACAAACTTCTCTGATAAAATGTGACTTAAAAAGTTAGATGAAGGATACACTGTAAAAAGTTACTTTAATTTGGGATTTTTTACCTTTTAAAACTATAGAATGCTACTTAAAGAGCAGATAATTTAAACATCATTGGATATGTGTATGTATCTTAATTCTAACAAAGCATTTCAATTTGAGGTGATTCTTGGTTGAAATGTAGGGCAAAATAAAAAGGGTCACAGGAAATGAAAATGAGAATCGGTATAAGAAAAGGTGGAATAAGGAAAAATAGGAGAAAAACACCAAGAAACTTTTTTTTTTTTTTTTTTTAGAGGGAAGGAATTAGGAGTGGGAAGGAGATTGACTGTTAGTTTCTTAGGTGAGTGTTGGAGATGCTCTTGAACTTTAAGCTTAATTGGTCACCTCTGTTCTTTGAAATAATTGACATTGATCCTTGCTGTTCAGCCACATTGACACTTACATCTTGGGAGTTCTAGGATTGGACTAACGAAAGTAGAGGTTGTTACTTACACTGCAAAAGAAACAACCAGAGCTGTGTCACTCAGAAGGCTGAAAAGAATCAGGCTGACAGGTAATTTGGCCCCTCAAAGGGTCCTAGTGGCTGATATAGGACCTTCAGAATGAGTGTAGGTGACAGGCAGATAACAAATTATTTTACGCAGCGGGAAGTCAGGTATTAGGAGCTTCTATGACTAGTGACTAGGTTCCTGCAACATCTCTGGTTTTAAGCACCCCACTGCCTGTCCTGGTGAGTTGAACTCAAGCAGGATGTTTCTTCATTACTGCTTTACCTTTTCTATTTCTTCTTCTTCTTTTTTATTTTTTATTTTTTTGAGACAGGGTCTCAATCTGCCACCTAGGCTGGAGTGCAGTGGTGCCATCATAGCTCGACCGTCTGTGCTCAGGTGATCCTACCACTTTAGCCTCCTGAGTAGCTGGGACTATAGGCATGTACCTCCATGTCACCTGGCTCACTTTTTGTAGGGACAGGGTTTCACCATGTCGCCCAGTCTGGTCTTGAACTCCTGGACTCAAGGGATCTGCCCACCTCAGCCTCTCAAAGTGCTGGGATTATAGGAATGAGCAAGCCACCGTGCCCGGTCTTGCTTTTACCTTTTCAACCAGCTCTTCCAGAGGCTGAATAGTATTTTTCTTAACTCCATTCCTGCCGTGAATTGGCTGTGAGATCCTGGCCAGTCATTACACCTCCTTGGGCCTCAGTTTTCTTTAAGAAATGAGGACATTGTTTTAGAGTTTATTCTTGCAGCTGCTCCAGTCTTCTATAGTTTTAAACCAGGGATTGCAGACTACTGTCCACAGGACACATCTGGCCTGCTGCCTGCTTTAAATGGCCCATGAGCCAAGGATAGTTTTTATATTAAGTGATTGAAAAGGATCAAAAGGATAATACTTTGCAGCACATAAAAATTAAACAAAATTCAAATTTCTTTGTCCATAAATATTGTTGTATTATTTGTTTACATCTTGTCTATGGGCGCTACAACAGCAGAGTTGAGTAGTTGTGGCGAAGACTATAGGATCAGCAAAGGTGAAAATATTTACTATCTGGCCTTTTACAGGAAAAATTTGCCAACCTCTTGCTCTAACTCAAGGGCAGACTTGGGGCCATCCTCTTCAGAAATCGAGCGCTACACTCTTACAGTCCTAGTGTTACCTAAGTTGCACTTTGATCTAGATTTAATTAGATTGAGGTGGTAATTCTTGCTTTTATTATTTTCTCCAGTAGAAAGTAGAAGCTTAGTTAACTTTTTTGGTATGCTTCCAATTAAAAACAATCCTCGTTAAAACAATAGTTTTGTTTGTACTCAACTTTTTTCCCCTCTGCCTAGGAATCACTGTAGAGAAGGAAGCCATATGTTTATATTTTAAATCACTTGCCTTTTCTATAGGATTTTTAAACTCCAGATGTGGACTCAGAAACAGTTAATATGTATTTTTGATGCACTCAAAGAGCCAAGATGGGGGAAGAGAGATCTTTACTTCTTATATTTGAGAGCAAGACAGAAATCTTAATATTTTCTATTCCCCATGTAGAGACTCTAGATTAATATGGGGGTGGAAATGGCCTTAATTTTGTAGAAGGCTAATTTTAAGCAAACACAGTTTAAAGGTCAAGTATTACAAATGGAAATTATACAATTAAAAATAAATCTTAAAACTCTCTACTTATCTAATATTGCTAATTATTCTAGAAGGTTCTCTCTGAAGCTAAGTCTGGTAATTTCTGGGTGGGTTATAAGTTTGTGTGTGTGTTGGGGCAGGGGGGTGCAGAGAGAGAGAGAATGAAAATATATGTGTGTGTGGTTTCCAGTGTTCATTTCATTAGAATTATAAAGAGCCTCTGACTCTTGCTCTTGTACTTCCAGAGTCATTTGAGTTATGAAACTCCTCCTAGGCCTGGAATTCTGTTTGATCTCGAATGAAGATGGGCACCTTGAACTGGTTAGCGAGGCCAGAAAGGAGGTCAGTCAACACGTCATCTTTCATATAAAGGTTCACTTTTCTCAGAAGTGAAACTAACTTCTATATGAAAGATGACACTCCAGCCTGGGGGACAGAGAAAGACTCCGTCTCAAAAAAAAAAAAAAAAAGATGACACGTGTTGACTGACCTCCTTTTCTCTATCCTTCAGAGAGAAAGAATTAAGACTAAAGAAACTTGTTTAAAAGATTTGTAAAGAAATTAATGTAGTGTACTTTAGAAAACATGGACAGTGACTGAGTACCTAAGCTGTCTGGGACCTCCAGCATTTTCTGAACAATATTATAAATTGTCTGGGGAAGACAGGAAATGAGCATTAGAATCCCCATTATTCATAGGGAGAAACCGAGGCCAGTGGCTGTTACTTTGCTTGTTGATTGTTAGTGGAGGTAGAGCTCTTATTTTTTCTGGCTCAGTCTGAGGTGCATTTCATTTGCCTATCCTGTTCTTAAACAGCACTTATAAAATCACGTGTCATTTCTACAGTTATATTTAGGATACAGCCTAAAATGCTGTATAAACACCCTGTGATAGAATGCTGAAGGCTGCCGCCTGGGTAATTATCATGTGGTTTTAGTATTGTATCATCTGCATTATCCAGATTAGAATGTATCACCCACTTCTAAGCTGGTCTAGAAGAAGGAGCCCATTGTGTGCAAGGCCATAAGGATATTGCCTCATCGTTCCCCTGTGGGTAAAGATATTTGTGATACACAGAAGACCGTGGAACTTCATTCTTATTTGAAAACACTCATGACTGGTAATAATCCTGAAATACTAAGGGTTTCCCATGCCCTCATCCCCAAAATTCCTCTCTAATATGCTTTGTTTTCTTTTTTTAGAATTTTGCGAGATGTATTTAAAATTGGCCATCTGAAGGGAACATTTGTCACAGCACTGCCTAATCTTTAGATGTGTGTAAATGCAGATGTGTTTAATGAACTCTTTATTTTTCCTGCTTACGTGGAGTGGGGCAAGTTTCTTCACTGAACCTCTCACTTCTGGTTTCAGTCCATTTTTAGCCCCTTGATTAGTGTGTGGCTTGGGAAGGTTGGAGCTAAGCCACTGAATTGCTCTTCACTTCTGGGGGAAAGTGTTTGTACCCCAACTTTTTAGTATCCAAGACTCTGGTTAACTCAGTAGTAGTAGATTAGCAGTGACTATTGAATAAGGGAATGATGTAGTGCCAGTCTCTGCTGCTGTGTTTTTTCCTTCACCATCCTTCCCTTCTTTTATCTACTTTATCTACCTTCTTTTCCTCCTCCTGGGATCTTTACCATGAACAGAGGAAGCACAGGAAGTGATTAATTTTTGGTTATGTAAATAACCCTAGTAAAAGGATTGGTGATATAAAATGTTGCTAATGTTTGGTGGATTTTTTCTTCTTGGTGTCTTGTTAAATATGTATAGTCAAGAATGTGTGGCTGATGGCTTAGTGTGTCATGACATGAACAGATCTGGGACAACTTCTCCAGTCAAGGAAACAGTATGGGAAGGAATGTTTTACTCACCATTTTTTTGTACTCTGGAGATTTTGGACAGGCTTTAACTGGGACAGCTCTTTAAAGACTTGCACAGGAAGTCACTGTTAACGTAGACTCTTGGTTTAAAGCATCTTGCTAAGTAGGGCCCAAAGGAGGCAGAGTGTGATTTCCATCACTGATCCTGGGTGGACTGAGAGGATGGCCATGCTGGGCCATCTACTGATGCTTACAAGTAGCTCATGGCAACATTTTTTACCCCCAATCCCTACCACCAAAAGATTTTTATATGCTGTGTATTCCCTTGCACATTTTTTTGGGGGTTGACATCCAAAGTTTTTCATCACAAAGTTGGAAAGATACAAAGGATGTAATTCCTGGCATAATATAAATGTTGACTTTTAAAATGAAAACATTATATCACTGTTTAAAATATGTTGAATGAAATTTAAACACTATTGTGATTTGAATGTCCCACCTTCACTTAAAAAATACATGAGCAACATCATCACTGGTCATCAGAGAAATGCAAATCAAAACCACAATGAGACACCATCTCACGCCAGTTAGAATGGCGATCATTAAAAAGTCAGGAAACAACAGGTGCTGGAGAGGATGTGAAGAAATAGGAATGCTTTTACACTGTTGGTGGGAGTGTAAATTAGTTCAGCCATTGTGGAAGACAGTGTGGTGATCCCTCAAGAATCTAGAGCTAGAAATACCATTTGACCCAGCAACCCTATTACTGGGTATATACCCAAAGGATTATGAATCATTCTACTATAAAGACACATGCACATGTTTATTGCGGCACTATTCACAGTAGCAAAGACTTGGAACCAATTCAAATGTCCATCAATGGTAGACTGGATTAAGAAAATGTGGCACATGCCCACAGTGGAATACTATGCAGCCATAAAAAAAGGATGAGCTCATGTCCTTTGCAGGGACATGGATTAAGGTGGAAACCATCATCCTCAGCAAATTCACAGGGACAGAAGACCAAACACCGCATGTTCTCACTCATAGGTGGGAATTGAACAATGAGATCACTTGGACACAGAGCAGGGAACATCACACACTGGGGCCTGTCGTGGGGTGGTGGGGTGGGGGAGGGATAGCATTTGGAGAAATACATAGTGTAAATGATGAGTTAATGGGTGCAGCAAGCCAACATGGCACATGTATACGTATGTATCAAACCTGCACATTGTGCACATGTACCCTAGAACTTTAATTTTAAAAAAATACATGAGCAAGCATTATTTGATAGTTGGAAATTTTACATTGTTCCTTTTTCTCCTTGAGCTTATGCTTCTATTCTACTTTCTCATGCAGAATTTGGGTGGGTGTGGTGGCTCATGCCTGTAAATTACTGCACTTTTATCCAAATATTATACATTTTCTTTCTTTATTTTTTTGAGACGGAGTCTTGCTCTATTGCCCAGGCTAGAGTGCAATGGCATGATCCCAGCTCACTGCAACCTCCGCCTCCTGGGTTCAAGTGAGTCTCCTGCCTCAGCCTCCCAAGTAGCTGGAATTACAGGGGCCCACCACCATGCCCAGCTAATTTTTGTGTTTTTAGTAGAGACGGGATTTCACCATCTTGGCCAGGCTGGTCTTGAACTGCTGACCTCAGGTGATCCACCTGCCTTGGCCTCCCAAAGTGCTCGGATTACAGGCATGGGCCACCGTGCCTGGCCACATCTTTTTTATTTTTTAGGGACAGGGTCTCACTCTGTTACCCAGCCTAGAGTGTGGTGGTGTGATTATAGCTTACAGCAGCCTGGTACTCCTGGGCTCAAGTGATCCTGTCACATCAGCCTCCTAAGTAGCTAGGATTACAGGTGCTCACCAGCATGCCCGGCAAATCTTTGTATTTTTTGTACAGACAGGGTCTCCCTATGTTGCCCACGCTAGTCTGAAACTCCTGGCCTCAAGGGATCCTCCCTCCTTGGCCTCCCAAAGTGTTGGGATTACAGGTGCGAGCTGCTGTGCCTGGCACAAATGTACTACCTTAAAAAAATCTGCAGAGGTTGCAGTGAGCTGAGATCGCGCCACTGCACTCCAGCCTGGGCTGAACTGAGACTCCATCTCAAACAAAAACAAAAACAAAAAACAAAAAACAAACTGATTATCTTACGATACTTTGTAACAAAAATGTGATCCTGAGATGCTAAGAGTTAAACAAATTTCTGGATTGAGTTTCCAATGATTATTAACAATGTATCAAAACAAATATAAAATTTGATAAATTATTAATAATACATGCAAAGTAAAGCATGCTTATTTGGAATGAATTTCTTGATCTGTTGATGAGGCACTTTCTTTTTAAAATGAGTCCGTGTATTTGTGAAGAACATGGCTTATTGCTGGGATGATACAGTGGGAGTTAAAGTTCTGACTTCGAATCTCCTGGTTTTCAACTGGTCCTTTCTTTGACACCAGGAAACTCAAGTGAATCAGCAAGAAAATAAAATAATCCCATCAAGAAGTGAATAGACATTTCTCAAAAGAAGATATACAAACAGCCCACAAACATATGAAAAAATGCTCAACATCACTAACCATCAGGGAAATGCAAATTAAAACCACAATGAGATACCACCTTACTCCTGCAAGAATGGCCATAATTAAAAAGTTGAAACACAGTAGATGTTGGTGTGGATGTGGTGAAAAGGAAACACTTTTACACTGTTGGTAGGAATGTAAATTAGTACAACCTGGGATTATAGGCATGAGCCACAGTGTCCCACCTATTTGTTTTTTTTTCTTTTTGAAAAATTGACTGTATTGGGAGGCTGAGGCGGGCAGATCACTTGAAGTCAGGAGTTCGAGACCAGCCTGGCCAACATAGTGAAACGCTGTCTCTCCTAAAAATACAACTATTAGCCAGGTGTGGTGGCGGGCACCTGTAATTTCAGCTACTTGGGAGGCTGAGGTAGGAGAATTGCTTGAACCCAGGAAGTGGAGGTTGCAGTGAGCCGAGATCATGCCACTGCACTCAGCCTGGGTGATAGAGACTCCATCTCAAAAAAAAAAAAAAAAAAGAAAAATTGACCATATTGTGGATAGTTCACATAAAATGGCATGCATCCATTTTAATGACATGTAGATGTGTTTTGACAAAGGTTACATGTGTAATCACCCCCATAATCAAGATATGGAATGATTGTATCATCCCCAAAGAGTTCTCTTCTGCTTCTTTGTCTTCTCTACTTTACATCCTAGGCAAATACTGATCTGCTGTCTGTTACTACAGATGAATTTCACACAAATGGAATCACATAGTTTGTCCTCTTTAGTTTCTGGCATCTTTTGCTGAGCATAAGGATTTTGAGATTCGTTCATGTTTTGTGTATAAGGAGATAAAATCTTTCTTATTACTAAATAGCGTTCCAGTGTCTGGCTATACCATAATTGTTCATCCATTCATCTGTTGATGGAAATTTGGGTTGTACCCACATTTATCTATTATGAATAATTATGTGCAAGTCTTTTCTTTAAACATAAATTTGTCTCGTATAATACCTGGATAAATGCATGTTTATAAGAAACTGACAAACTGTTTTTCAAAGTGGTCATACCATTTCACACTCCCCCAACAATACATATGGGTTAGTTTCTCCACATCCTTGTCAACACTTGGAATTAGCAGTCTTTTAAATTTTAGCTATACTAATATTTATGTAGTAGTGTTTGTGCGTTTTTTTTGTATTTTTTCTTTACTGATACATAATATTTTACATATTTATGGAGTCTATATGAGTGAGACATACATAGGATGTGTAATGACCAAACCAGGGTATTTGGGGGTATTCATCACTCTAAGTATTTATCATTTCTATACGTTGGTATCACTTAGAGCCTCTCTTCTAGTTACTTTGAAATATACAAAATATTGTTGCTAGGTATAATTACCCTAGTCTGCTACCAGACATTACAATTTATTTCTTCTACCTAAACTGTATGTTAGTACCCATTAACCAACCTCTCTTCATATCCTCCTCCCATCCACTTATCCTTCTCAGCCTCTGGTATCTATTATTATATCCTCTGGGTCCATGATTTCAAGTTTTTTAGCTCCCATATATGAATGAGAACATGTGGTATTTGTCTTTCTGTGCCTGGCTTATTTCACTTAACCTTATGACCTCCAGTTTTATCCATGTTGCTGCAAGTGATATGATTTCATTCTTTTTTTATGGCTGAATAGTATTCCATGGTGTGTGTGTGTATGTGTATACATACGTGTGTGTATACATACGTGTGTGTATATGTGTATATATATGTCACGTGTGTGTGTATATATATATATGTATATCACATTTTCTTTATCCATTCATCTGTTGATGGACACTTAGATTCCATAACTTTGCTCTTGTGAATAGTGCTGTGATAAACTTGCATGTGCAGCTATCCCTTTTACATAGTGGTTTCTTTTCCTTTGGACTGATATCCAACAGTGGGATTCCTAGGTCATATAGAAGTTATTTATATTTGTTTTCTTTTTTTTTTGAGAGATTGCCATACTGTTCTCCATAGTGGTTGTATTAATTTACATTCCCATCAACAGTGTATAAGAGTTTCCTTTTCTCTGCATCCTCACCAGCATCTGTGAAACTTTATTTACCACCCATGAAGTCTTCCTCTCAGATATAGTGAATGAAGTTTCTATGTGCTTCTCCTTATATTCCACTCTGTGCAACTGATTGAATAGCTGGATGTAAGTTATGGTGTTTCTCATTGGATTTGAACATTTGCTTAGAATCTCATGGTATTTGAAAGCTAATTTCTCATATCTAAAGACCCAGATCCTCCTTTTATAACTGATTTTTGGGCAAACCCTAAATTTTTGGTCTTTAGGGAGTACATCAGATGTCTTTTTTTCTTTTCTTTTCTTTTCTTTTCTTTTTTTTTTTGAGACTGAGTCTCACTCTGTCACCCAGGCTGGAGTGCAATGATGTGATCTCGGCCCACTGCAACCACTGCCTCCCGGGTTCAAGTGATTCTCTGGCCTCAGCCTCCTGAGTGGCTGGGACTACAGGTGTGTGCCACCACACCGGGCTAATTTTTGTATTTTTAGGAGGGACAGGGTTTCACCATGTTGGCCAGGCTGGTCTTGAACTCCTGACCTCGAGTGATATGCCCGCCTCGGCCTTCCAAAGTGCTAGGATTACAGGCATGAGCTACCACGCCCGGCGGATGTCTACTTTGGTTTGCTAATTCCTGTATTAGCTAAGAAGTCCCCAGATATCCTAAATAGAAAATAGGTATTATATCTCAGCAGTTACTTTACAAAAAACAGGGTAAAAGATCTAGATATAAACTTCACAACGATTTGTGGTTGTCTGTGTGTTGAATGGATTTGTTTGGCTTTTCTGTGTAGCGTTCAACAGCATTAAAAACGGTTCTTTGGAGAGAATACTAGTCTGATGACTAGTGTTGCTTGTTCCTCTCTTGCTCATCTCTAGAACAAACAGAAACACACGTCCTCTCTGCCAAGTATTCTGTGACGTCACAAGGCAGCTCCTACAGTGCAGCAGCTTTTTCTTACGCTTTTCTTTTCTGGCTGCAGGAGAATTAATCTCTTCCTTCATACTTTTACCCATTTTTTTTAAATCAGTTGGAGGATACATGATATTATTTAGAACATCTAGAAGGTATACTTTTTAAAAAAACAGACTTTAATTTTTAGAGCAATTTTATGTTCACAGCAAAATTGAGCAGAAAGTACAGAGAGTTCCATATACCCCCTGTCCCCACAACCAGCCTCTCCCACTGTCACCATCCCCACTAGAGTGGTACATTTGTTACCATCGATGAACCTGCATTGACACATCATCACCCAAAGTCCATAGTTAACAGGGTTCACTCTTGGTGTTGTACATTCTGTGGGTTTTGACAAATGTATAATGACATGTATCCACCATTATAGGGCCATACGGAATAGTTTCACTGCCCTGAAAATCCTCCATGCTCTGCCTACTCATCCCTGCTTACCCCCTAACCCCTGGCAACCACTGATCCTTTTTCTATCTCCATAGTTTTATCTTTTCCAGAATGTTATACAGTCGGATAAATTCTTTTAAACAGGGATCTAGCAGGATAAAGACGTTTTGAAACTGTAAGGGATCTTAGAGATTTTTCATTCTGTGGCTTTTTTTCATGCTTACCAAAGTTACGTATTTTTCAACAGTTTGAATAGAAACCAATTCGTACAGTTTCATAAGCAAACAAA
Source organism: Symphalangus syndactylus (assembly GCF_028878055.3). Classification (NCBI taxonomy): domain Eukaryota; kingdom Metazoa; phylum Chordata; class Mammalia; order Primates; family Hylobatidae; genus Symphalangus; species Symphalangus syndactylus. The sequence continues at coordinate 101,439,318 of NC_072430.2, read as the reverse complement.
AATTACATTAAAAAATTAAGTTAATATTCCTGGGAGAAGTAAAGAGAAGCATTTAAAAAGTTAAGGTATTTGGGAGGCCCAGGTGAGAGGATCACTTGAGGCCAAGAGTTCAGGACCAGCCTGGACAACATAGCGAGACCCCCATCTCTGCAAAAAATTAAAAAAAAAATTAGCCAGACATTGTGGCGTCCTTGTAGTCCTAGCTACTGGGGAGGCTGAGGCAGGAGGATCAATTGAGCCCAGGAGATTGAGGCTGCAGTGAGATATGATCTTGCTACTGCACTCCAGCCTGGGTGACAGGGCAAGGCCCTGTCTCTTAAAAAAGAAAAAAAAAAAAAAGTAGAAGAAGTAGGTAAAAAATTCTTTCTGTCCTTAGATACTCTTTAAAGAATTTGAAAGCCAATTTTGGTTGCTATTTTGATAGCATTAAGGGAAATCTTTGAATTAAATAAAACCAAATTGCTTTCAAATTGAGACAGTTAATTTAAATAGAAATATGCTCAATTTTATTGCAGAGTGGGACTGGAATCTATTGAAGCAAAAGATGTTTGGAAAGGGTAATATGCCTTAACAGTGTCATGGGGGACCCTTATAGAGCAGCAAATGACTACACTGGCCCACCAGCTGCAACGGTCAAATGGAAACGCTTTCTTCCTTGTGCCAAATTGGCCAGCTTGTCTCTTTACTTTATAAATTGGGTGGTACCATTGTCAGACTCACCCAGAGTTAGCTCTGGGGCTCATGCGTTTTGTGTGAGAGATGGAATGGTTGAATTACTACCACTGGCACTTAGCAATCAAACTGGAAGGCCTGATTCTGATTTTGTCAGAGGGTTCCCAGAGGTGACCATATAGTGAAATCTGTTCTTTTATTCAGAATCTGACCCTATATCATTTTATTGATCTCTTTAAGCTTTGTACAGGTTCTTTGTCAACCATAATGAGGTTTTATGTTTTCTTTCCTTTTTGTTTTTCTGCAATCTGTCCAACCAAGGTTTATCTTGCAGGAATTTGTGACTGGGGGCATGCCTGAGACGAGCAAACGGTGCAAATCTTTAAGGCTGTGACACTTGGCTGTTAATAGCTTAAGAAGCTCTTGGTTGTAGGAGTAAGTCATAAAGCCACAAAAGGATTTAGCTTCATGAGAAAGTAGAAATCTACTTAGCATTTTTATGAGAAAATGTAGTGACTACTCCATTAGAGTCAAGCATTAAGGGTTCAGCATCAACTAGGATGTTTCCCATAGTTTGGCAAGTTGCTTTTTAACTCATGGCTTCTCACACCTGGAACCTGTTTCCTCTAGTTGCTCCATCGCAGGCAGGCTACTGTGTTTTGATCAGAACCCAGAAGAAAAGAACCTGGGAGCTGGGTATCACAGGTAGCATTTTATGGCATCAGACATGTTCCAGTGACTAACTCTTGGCTGCCCCATCCCCAGACACTTTCCTGCAGTGGGTTGGGGCTGGGGAGGTTGTGGAGCTCATTGATGGACATTTTGCAGTTTGGCTCACTGGGTCCACAGGCCTTACATAACCTAAACTCTCTGACTTTTCATCACTTCCTGCAGAATGTGATGTGGGTGGGCCAAGGGATTCAAGTAGAGACTAGTGGGTGATACTTAAACTTGCTCAAAGGGAACATCTTTTAGGGAGCCTTCAAGAGTGCCACAAAATTGGGCTATGACTGTTTCCGTCATCTGAGAGAGGGCTGTCTCTGTTTCTGTTATCTTAACAAGCAGAAGATATATTTCTGTCGTAAGTAGTGAAGGTCTTCATATCTTAACATTGAATAATGTAAAAAAAATTTAACTTTTTTTTTTTTTGAGATGGAGTCTTGCTCTGTTGCCCAGGCTAGAGTGCAGTGGTGCAATCTCGGCCCACTGTAACCTCTGCCTCCTGGGTTAAAGCAATTCTTGTGTCTCAGCCTCCCCAGTAGCTAGGATTACAGGTGCACACCACCACACCTGGCTAATTTTTGTATTTTTAGTAGAGACGAGGTTTCACCATGTTAGCCAGGCTGGTCTCGAACTCCTGGCCTCAAGTGATCCACCCACCTAGGCCTTCCAAAGTTTTGGGATTATAGGCATGAGCCACCGTGCCTGGCTCTAATAATGTAAAAATTTTAATGAGTCATATTTCTAGAATTTTGTTTAAACACACAAATTATGTGTGTGTGTGTGTGTGTGTGTGTGTGTGTGTGTGTGACTGTTGCCGTGAGTTCTTGTTTGACACGTGGTAGTATGTGGTAGGGTTTGGAGAAATTAATGGGAAAAAGAGTATACGTCACATTTATGTAGTTTTTTTCCTTCTAAGAATTGGGAAAAGGCCTCCATTGTTTGATTTTCATGGTGAGGCAACTTGGACCTGGTCATAGAACATGAATGTCCTGAGGGATGATAGGGAATGCAGGGAATACCCAGAGAAATCCTGTTAGCCTGCCAGAGACGGGAGTGACCCTCATTTCTTCATCTCCTTGTGCAGTTCTTCAATGTTCTTTGCAAATGGATTTCACTAAAGTGAGTTCTGTCTATTAATGTCAATAGGTATAGATGTCTTTCCATCTTATCCATAACGTGGAGAAGATGCAATATGCCTCATAAATATTTCCAAGAACAATGTTCCTTTTATTTCAGTAAATTAGAGGTCAGCACCCTGTCCATAGATAGATCCAGCAAAAGGGAAGAAGAGACAGTAGTTAACAGTGTTCATTCTTCTACACAATCTCTCTGTATCTGGTACCTTGTGCCTAGTTAAGTAACTGAATACTGATATCACTGAGCTATTCTTTAAAATAGTGCAGTGTTGGAAAGCCTTCCATACCAAAATTCAAACCCCTCCTTTATCAGACATTGCCCTAGACTACTCAAGCCTAACATAGAATAGTTCCCAAGCTTTACTCCCCGCCCCCATTTATTGCTCCTTTATGCTGCAAACATGATTGCAAGAGGGAAAATGTAATTTTTAAAATTCACTTTGGTAAAAGGGATTCCAGTGATTTCATTACCACCTTAAACGTTTGTAAAAAAAAAACAAAAAAAACCTCATCACCTTAAATTATTAAAGTGTATATTTAACCATTATTGTCATCCAGGTACACTTTCAACAGTTTTGTTTCTATTAAGGATGTAATTATTTTATAAGGAAACATTAAATATTTACCATAATTAAAGAGACATGCTGGCATTTGTTTCACTATTTTTTACTTGAATTGCTTTATATAGAAACTTGTGGAATTGCTTTATATGGAAATTGCTTTATATGGCGATTCATACTGAGATTTCAGTAGAGCAGGTATTAAAAGATGTATCCAGGGGCTCTGCCCAGAGACTGGCATGAAGGTTTATAGGACTCAATAAATATTTATTGGTTGAAAAATGAATTACATTCCATTTTGTTTGTCCCTAGGGGATTTTATCCTAATGGGCTTTAAAAAATTTAATAGGTTTCACTATAATAAAATATAACCAGTACAGTATGGTGTCACTTGTCTTGTGCTGGACAAGGGTAACCAAACTCAGAGACATCAACTCCTCTCTCCAGCCTCCACATCCTGGTGAGAGAAACTAACCTATCCTGTGGGTCAGAGAGAATCTAAGTGAGGCTTAGAAGCTTATTCAAACATACATATCTATAAAAGCATTCCTATGATGTTTTCTTCTCTTAAAAACTCTTCCAGAGACTCTTGTAAAGGAATTATAAAAGTTTCTGAACAGATACAGAATACCATTAGTTCACTGGTCAAATAAGAATCCAGAAGCTGATATATTTTAAATTCATAACAGTGTACTCTGTGCCTACTAAGGTAGAGAGTACACCTCCCAGATTCAAATGATCCTCCTGCCTCAGCCTCCTGAGTAGCTGGGATTACAGACGCATGTCATTATGCTGGCTAATTTTTGTATTTTTAGTAGAGATGGGGTTTCGCCACATTGGCCGGGCTGGTCCTGAACTCCTGGCCTCAGGTCATCTGCTCGTCTTGGCCTCCCAAAGTGCTGGGATTACAAGTGTGAGCTACCACACCCGGCCTGGAGGGATTAAAGTTTTTAGTGTAAAGAACACTGTAATATTGAAAGACCCTGTCTCAAAAAAATAAAATAAAATCCCCAACTTCAAGCATCTTCTCTGTTTCACCTCTCAACATCCCAGGGTGGCCCTCAGATCTGCCATAGACTCCTAAGTCCTCATCACACCACATCAAAACCATTCCAACAGCCCCAACTGGAGCTCTCTAAACTAAACTACCTTATATCCAAATGCCAGGCTCATCTTCAAACACTTAAACACACACCGCCTCTCACACCAGCCTGTTACTATAAACTTCTCAGTCTGGCATTCAAGACATACATACACCACCAAGCCTTTTAATCTTTCTCCAAAGACTCCAAGAAAAAAAAAAAACATAATGGCAAAACACAGTAGACATTGTAGTTACTATATATATATATATATTTTTTTTGTTTTTTTTTTTTTTTTTTTAGAGTCTCGCTCTGTCACCCAGGCTGGAGTGTAGTGGCACGATCTCCGTTCACTGCAAGCTCTGCCTCCCAGGTTCACGCCATTCTCTTGCCTCAGCCTCCCGAGTAGCTGGGACTACTGGTGCCCGCCACCACACCTGGCTAATTTTCTGTATTTTTGGTAGAGACGGGTTTCACCGTGTTAGCCAGGATGGTCTTGATCTCCTGACCTCGTGATCCGCCTGCCTTGGCCTCCCAAAGTGCTGGGATTACAGATGTGAGCCACCGCGCCCGGCCTGTAGTTACCATATTTATACCAGAATCATCTTACGTGGCTTCAGACAGAACGCTAATTTTGCATTAGCACCTACCAACCAGCCTCACAATATGAAAAGTTCACTGTGGATTTAAACAAGATTTAAACTTCTCTTCCACTGCTGGGAAGAAAATGAGGGAAAGTTATAAGCAAGAAAGGAGCAGTTTTAAATTTCTAGGAGGATTTTAGGGTAATATATAGATTTTTAATTCCAAGGAAAAAATTTGCCTGTATTCCTTTAATAGAGGAAATGCAGTAAACGACACCCTATTACATTATCTGCCAAAATACAGTTAGCAAGTTAGCAACATCATTTCCTCATTTTCCAAACACGTCTGCTGATAGATTCATCAAAAGAGGTGCTTTACTCCCTATTGCTGATTTTGTAAATTACCAGGCCCAAAAAGGAAATATGATGTAAATTACTCAGGGACTTAAGCCTTATACAAGGACTGACGATGTTTTTTTTCAGTTTAAGCTAAGTTACTCCCATTCTGCCAAAAAGAAAATGGACAGAGAGTTGGACAACTACCTACCAAAAAGGTCTGGGACGTTGTTTCTTTGCCAGATTGAGGGGTTAGGGAAACTAAAGCTTGTTGGTGATGGGGGGTAGGGGATGGAGGATCAGGAGGTGGGGAGCAGGATGCCTTAATGGAATTTACAATATTGAAATATCTATTTTTTCTAGAGTAAATAAAGCATCAGGCCTCCTATCAACAGGCATGTAACATGTTCATTTGGTATAAGATCATCTCCCAAAGTCCCTACAAAGATGGACAGGCATTTATACCTACTGACATTAATAGACAGAACTCAACTTTAGTGAAATCCATTTGCAAAGAACATTGAAGAACTACACAAGGAGAATGAACAAATGAAGGTCACTCAGGACTCTGGCAGGTTAACAGAGCAAGACCATATCTCAAAAAAAAAAAAAAAAAAAAGTAGAGCTTAAGATTTTAATATAAAGAACATTCTAGTGAAAGACTGTTTATTTTAAAAATTATTTTTATTTTATTTTATTTTTTGGGCCCCACTGACCAGGCTCCAGAAAGACCGTTTTTTAAGTAAAGACAAACAAAATGTTAGCTGGAGAGGTTTAGGTAGACAGTAGTGAGATGGAGTACCAGGAGAAAAAGACTAAATATGTTGGGAATTGAGTGGTAACATGTGGCTTTAATTGGTTAAAGAGGTCTATTCATTAGTAATTGACCACCGTGGGTAGCTGGTTTATCAAGGGGTAATAATACTCCTTGATGGCTTTTACATTTTCAGCAATCAAGTTCAGTAGTACAATCCCTAGTTCACCAAAATCGCATCCGCGAGGCTTATCAAGACCGTGGCTATTGTACAGCGGTTGCTCAAGCATCCCACACTTGGCTCCTCCATCTCCACATAATTTGTCCTGACAGATCTTAGACCGCGGAGTCAGCTTGGGATCTCTGTGTTTCTCTGTTAAGTTTGTGGTTCAGGCACAGGTAACTGAAAACAGATGTTTTTAGAGCAAAAACTCCGCTCGTTTTCTTGTTGAGCTTTTGGTAATTTGGGAAGGGAAGGGGAGCTGCCTTTTGCAAACCCTTTGTGCTTTTGTTACGAGCAGTTTCCTGACCTCAGCAATGCTTGCCAATGCTTTATCCAGATGCTTTCTTTGTTGTTTCTGGTAGGTGTTGCTGACTTGGGCGGAGAGGAGCCATAGCCCCTTTTTTCTTTATGCTAATTTCATTCTCCTGTTGCCTATTTCCTGTCTGTAGACTGCACATGGCCCTGGGGGACTTAAGGTGATTTTCCGACCTTGCAATCACCTCTTAGGATTTTTCTGTTAAACACTCTTAGGTGTATGTGACAGCACTAGGGACAGAGTGAATTGGCAGTCCTGTCACATGGCGAGCTCAAAGAGAGTGCAATGATTGGACAGAAAGAGAGAGATAAGGTGATTTAAAGGCAGAAGTGTCTCATACACCATTAATACTAGGGAGGACCAAATTCTTATAGTAGTGGTGGCTCAAAAATGATGACAACAAAGCTTTGCAGAGCATCTGCTGTGAGGCGAACAGGTGAGATGCTGAGAAGCCAGGACGAGACACCGTACCTAGGAGCTTCACGGTCCAACTGGGTGCGGTGGGAAGCATAGAAATAAATCAATCCCAACGAAGGGCAGTCTGTTTAGGGTGCCAGCTGATGGCTCTCATGGGAGTGCAGGAGAGCGAGCACATCCAGGCAGGAAGCATTCTGAAAAGTGGCTTTATGGAGGACATGGGATTTGAGCTGGTTTTAAAATGTCTCGTAGTAGGACAAACTAGGAAGAAGGAGGAAGGGTGCATTTGGGAGTAGAGGTCAGTAAGGGAAGAGAGGAAAAGGAAGCCTTGCAGAGGGTTTCCAGGAACGGTGAAGCGAACAGCTTGGCTGGAGCAGAGGGTGTGTATAGGCAACAGTGGGAGATTGGATGGAAGAGAATGGACAGTGCCAGTTTGTGGAGGCCTCTGAAAACCCGCTAAGGAGTTTGGAGTTTATCTTGTGACCGTGGGGAGCCATGAAGACTTTTGATCAGGGGTTGTGATGTGTGCCAAGTGGTGTTTTAGGATGAATAATCTAACCATGATGTACATAGAGACTCAATGGCTTGTTTACTGCCTGGACTGTGTGGTGCTGTTTTTCAGGCCATCTTCCAAGGACAAATGACTTTTTATTGTATACAGGTGGGCTCCCTGGTATTGTATTAGGAACTGACCCTCACAGTTTTATTAGTTAGGAGAGGGAAATGTTCTATCACCAGCATCTCTTAAATCTTCAGGGGCAATATTTTATCAGTCTTTGAAATGTGGACTGAATGATGGATATGCGATCCACTCTTAAATACAGCACTGCTAAGCTCAGCCCTGCAATCATGTGGTTATGAAATATTATCCAGCCTGAAACCATAAGAAAAACCCGCTTAGTCTGACCTACTCACAACACATGAGAGCCCAACCTTTGAAAGGATGTGGAAAAACTGGAGAACCGCTGACTGCACAAAATGCAAATGAGAATTCCGTGTGGAGGGATTCTTCTCTGACTTTTTGGTATTTTCTTCTCTTGCATGTTTGCTTCAGACCACACCACCTGTTTCTGCTGCAAATGTTTCCAAAGCCAAAAGTCTTTGCCTCGGAGATTTGAGGCACTTGCTTGCTGGCGACCTACATGTCACAATGAGAGAAAGGAAAGGGGTGGTGGGGAAGAGAAAGTGGGTAGAAAGGTCTTTTGGTCTTACTGTCCAATAAGACCTTGTGGCCTGTGACATGGGTGTAAAGAGCCTCCATCTTTACCTTTATAGGGATAAAAGTGAGTTTTGTGGATGGGCGCAGTGGCCCACGCCTGAAATCCCAGAACTTTGGGAGGCTGAGGTTGAGGCCAGGAGTTCGAGACCAGCATGGTGAAACCCTGTCTCTACTAAAAATACAAAAATCAACCGGGCGTGATGGTGTGTGCCTGTAGTCCCAGCTACTCGGGAGGCTGAGGCAGGAGAATTGCTTGAACCCGGGAGGTGGAGGTTGCAGTGAGCCGAGATCACACCACTGCACTCCAGCCTGGGCGACAGAGCAAGACCCTGTCTCAAAACAAGACAAACAAAAAGTAAGTTTTGTAACTACCTGGATGCACATTTAGGATGCAGAATAAAAAACAGAATCTGATGATTTCATCTTTATTTCTATTCATTGTTAACTCTTTCTGCATTAGAACACAGAAGCTTAGCACTTTGCAATTTAACAGCCAGTTAAACACCACTTAACCCCTTAGCACCAGCCAATTGCCTTTCTTCCTAGCGTATTTCCATCCCTCCCCTCCCCACTGATACTGTCCTGATTGCTGCAGTCACTCACTGTTAGCTAATTTGCTGCCCTGGGAGATGCTGTGTTAAGATGGCTCTCTGATTAGGTGGGAATTGATTAAGCAGAAACTGCTTTATCCTGTTACTAGAATTGTGGAAGCAGTGTGAGAGCTCCTAATTCTGAGCCTCCTCTCATTTTGCTGTTGTCTCAATTAAGTTACTTTTCTATGATTTGTGGCTCATTAGCGTCAGTGACTCCTAACTGCCTATTCTCATCCTTGAGTCTTTCCAGCCATATGTGAATGATATATGCTGAGTCCCTTCTAATTATGATAATTTCCTCTTGTCCTCCTGAATGCTGGTGACAGCGCTAATAGCAAGATGGAAGTGAAGCTTTGGATAGAAATTCTATGTCTTGAAACTCCTTGGGACCTCTTCCATACCACCCCTACCTGTTTCCCTCTGGTTAAGGCTTGAGTATTAGCTGCGTGGTTAAGCTCTATCATCTGGGACTGCAGGACCTAAGTTTAAAACCTCGATTGAAATTATTTTGCTTCTTTAGGCCTCATTATTCTGAAAGACTGGATAGGAGTGGTATTTATCCCAGATGGTAGCTTTGAATTTTGATGGAGATAATGTATGTAAAGGCTTCTGCAGTCACGCTCTCCAAAGATGAGGCTCTTACTCCCTGTCTTCCAGATCCTCACTGAAATGCACCCTTTGCAAGACACCTCCTCCAGGCCAGCTGCTCCCTTTGTGAATTCCCATAGCACTTCACTGGTATTTCTTTCTAACACTTAACAGTTATGTGCCTGACATGATGGTTAAAATTTTACCTTCCCTTTGAGACTCTGAGCACCTCTAGGCTAGGGAAAGGCTTGGTGCACTCCGTGTCCTCTATACTTATGGGTACCAAACTGAGAAGAGGATCAACATCACTTGAGGAGCTTTGAAAAATAGATTCCTTTGGGAGGCCAAGGCAGGCGGATCACGATGTCAGGAGATTGAGACCATCCTGGCTAACGCGGTGAAACCCCGTCTCCACTAAAAATACAAAAAATTAGCTGGGCTTGGTGGCAGGCACCTGTAGTCCCAGCTACTTGAGAGGCTGAGGCAGGAGAATGGCGTGAACCTGGAAGGCAGAGCTTGCAGTGAGTCGAGATTGCACCACTGTACTCCAGCCTGGGCGAGAGTGAGACTCCATCTCAAAAAAAAAAAAAAAAAAAAAAAAAAAAGATTCCTGGGTTCTAGCCCCAGAGGGCATCCTTATGAAACAGCCTGGAGCCTAGGCACCTGGATTTTTCATGAATGCCACAGGTGTTTCTGCTGTGGGTGGGCCTCAGACCCCAGTTTTAGAATTAGTTCTATAAGGCAGTGGTTTCCAACCTTATGAAACCCAGCATCGCCTTTTATATATTTTGTAATATCCTCTTCCTGAAATGGAAACTCAGATAATAGAACTCACATACAATATTTAAAAAGAAATCAACATAATACTCTAATTATAATATAAAGGAGAAACAACATAGAAATAATTTATAATAAAGTAGCATGTATTTCAATATGGGGACAACTATATTGAAGACCTAATAAAATAGTTACATTTTTGCTGATAAATCAGTTTGTATTTAAGAAATATTCAGCTGAATAGTTTCAGTTATATATTAGTACTCTTATATATAACCCTAGAAATAAGGGCAAAAAAGTCTTTTCTTGTATATCACTAAGAATATGACAACTATAAATATAGACTAATGCAGGTGTGTTATAGAGATGTCTCATTAATCATGAATGTCATTTCTGTAAGAGTCATCATTTTTAGAGATGGTGTAAAAAACTCTTAGCAAAGTTCTTTTTTTAATTTTCCTTTTTTTTTTTTTTGAGACCCAGTTTCACTCTTTTTTGCTCATGCTGGAGTGCAGTGGCATGATTTCAGCCCCCTGCAACCTCTACCTCCCGGGTTCAAGTGATTCTCCTGCCTCAGCCTCCCAAATAGCTGGGATTACAGGTGTGTGCCACCATGCCTGGCTAATTTTTTATTTTTACTAGAGACAGGGTTTCACCATGTTGGCCAGGCTGGTCTCGAACTCCTGACCTCAGGTGATTTGCCCACCTTGGCCTCCCAAAGTGCTGGAATTACAGGCGTGAGCCACCACGCCCGGCTGGTAAAGTTCTGAACAAAATACATTACGTCCTTCCCTTGATTTATAGGGTAATCAAATTCCTAGAGAATTTAGTGTATTTAAAACTAAACAATGTATCTTTATGAAATGCATGGTTAAGATCTAGACTTAGATAATTATATAAACTCTTTCACCCTCTTTTATGAAAATCATGTGGGATGTGGGCCAGTCCACCATGAAAAGAAATTTTCTAGAGCACTGTAGGACTGTAGCATTCCTGCTCCCACCCCCCATATGCCAGCAGAGCCCTGCAATCATTGTAATGACCAAAAGCCCCCAACCCAGTTCCAAAGCCTATAGGGGCAGTGCTACCCCACTGAGAACAACTGCTGTGGACACAGAAAGTCCAATAGCCCTAAATGATCATCAGTACAGAGCCATTGTGGCCCCCAGCAGGTTGCCCACCCCCCCAACATGGTGCTCTGTACATATTTGTTAAATAAGTAAATGAATGAACTACCAGACTTTGAATACTTGAAGTAAATGGCATGGATCCCCCCCTTCTAAAATTTTATAAGTGCATGTTGTGTTTTTGTTTTTTTTTTTTAAAGAGACTGGGTCAGCTGGGCACGGTGGCTTATGCCTGTAATCACAGCACTTTGGGAGGCTGAAGTGGGAGGATCTCTTGAGCCCAGGAGTTCAAGATCAGCCTGGGCAACACAGTGAGACCTTGTCTCAACAAAAAATCCAAATATTAGTTGGGTATAGTGGCATGTGACTGTAGTCTCAGCTACTTAGGAGGCTGAGGTGGGAGGACTGCCTGAGCCCGGGAGGTTGAGGCTGCAGTGAGCTGTGATTACACCACTACCACTGCACTCCAGCCTGGGTGACAGAGCGAGAGTCTGTCTCAAAAAAAAAAAAAAAAAAAAAAAAAGAGACAAAGTCCCAATCTGTCACCCAGGCTGGAGTGTCATGGTACGATCATAGCTCACCGTAGCCTCAAAATTCAAAATGTCAGGTTCAAGCAATCCTCCTACCACAGCCTCCCAAGTAGCTGGGACTACAGGTGCATGCCACCACACTCGGCTAATTTTTGTTTTTGCTTTTTTTTTTTTTTCCATAGAGATGGGGTTTCTCTATGTTGCCCAGGCTGATCCCAAACTCCTGGCCTTAAGCAATTCTCACACCTCAGCCTCCCAAAGTGCTAGGATTACAAGGCGTAAGGCCACCGTGCCAGTCTGAGTGTGATTTTTTTTCTAAACCAGAATTGGCCTCTGTTCTTTGTCCCATTATAGAAACCCTGAAGTACTTAAAACTGAAAAAGGGCTTTGGTGCAGGTTGGGTTCTCTAGAAGAAGATGCTAAGGTGGAATTTGGGGTGTGAGATGCTCGTTAGGGACGAACATGTAGGAAGGGAAGGACGCAGGACTGGGCCGAAGGAAAAGTTGAAAAGGCCTCAGCACACCTGGCAGGAAGCCCTGGAGTGAGTGAGTGCAGTCACCGTGTCCTGCTTTGGGCCATCGTGGGCCTTTATACCCTTACCTCTCAGTTACAGGCAGGTTGTCACAGGAAGGGTGTGATCTCAGGTGACGTGGCTCTCTGCAGCAGGGGCAGACCCTGAAGGAGCTGGCAGCTGGAGGCCATGTGCTGACCACACTCTGCACAGCTGGGCAGCAATCCCTTATCTGAAGAGAGGTCATCTCAGTCTGCCATAGGCTTTCATAGAGACACTCACTGTGCCTCAGAGCAACCCTGGCAGATGGGTACAGTTATCATTCCCATGTTATAGATGAGGAAACTGAGGCTGAGAGAATTTTCACTAACTTCCCTGATTTAATTACCTAACTAGTTAGTGTCTCAGTGAGAACAGGAACATGACTTCTAAGTGCCAGGTCCCCTTAGTGATGTCCACATGGACTTGACAGTTGCCATTCATTCATTCAGTCATTTGGTTGGTTGTGAAGTGACATGCTCCATGCTGCAGTGGGGCAACTGAGCTGCTCAAAAGCCTGTCTGATTTATGTATATATATAAATTGTCAGGCATATATATATATATATATATGTATTTTTTTTGTGTGTTTGGTTGAGTAGCTTACAGGTAGATTAGCATGGTGAGGTGGAAAAATCTGAATCCTTTTATTCACAGCTTTTATCACTTGATCAGCTTAAGGAATTAATTTTTAAAATCCTTGACATGCCTGAGAGCTGCTTGTTTTGTGATAAGATTTTCCTTATAGGTTGTTCCTAGCATAGACAAGGACATTTAATTTAGGGCCTTAGGCCTTCAAGATATCACTTCCCAGGCTCCAGCCAACTGGTGTATGTGAGTGAACCAGCCAGCTGGCAGCTGCCTCGGGAATCTGATATGCACTCCAGGAAGCCCAGGCCGCAGGTGCTGGCCTGGCTCCTAGACCCTGCACCCTCTTCCTCTCTTTTTCCTGGGCAGCTTCAGCTTAGGCTCTCAGTGGCCTATTGAAAAAGGGTTCAAACCATTTCTAGATCCCCCACTGGGAAGCGCTATCTTTAATCAAAGGCAAAGCATTTTGGCTACTGTGTGTTAGAATAATTTTGGCTTTTTAGCACATCAAATGGGAATGACTGTTAGAGTATAAGGCTGGCCACAGGCAAGTCCAGTGGAATTCTTAGAACTGTCAGCCTTCCTAACTCTGGCAGATGAAATAAGCATAACATAGACATCATTTTTAGTGTAATACTTTAATATTTTTGAGAGCAGAATTATTTTAAAATAATTTTTAAAAATTATAAAATATATACTCACTGGAAAAATGAAATCTTTTGTCCCCTCCAATGCTGTCACATCCTTGGGGTCCTCGGTATTAACAGTTGCATGTTTTTTGTCCCTCCTTTCTCTGTGCTTATTTGAACATAAATATATTTGACCATGTTTTTTTTCTTCCTTTTCAATAAACATGACACTAAATATAGGTGTGTTATAAATTGCTTTATCCATAAAACAATATATTATTGACATTTCCCCCCAGGTTAATACATAGCTTCATAATATTCTGCAGTGTGGATGTATCATGATATATTCAGTCATTTCCCCTGTGGGTGGACACTTGTTTCCAGTTTTTGTCATTAAAATAATGCTGCTCCTACATGCTCTGCAGAGCTGGGGATAGGGAGGTGAACAAAAGAGAGATGCTCCAAGCTTTCCAGAAGTTTATGTTGTAGTGGTGGGAGGTCATCTATAAATAGGTAAAGCAATAGGTGAAATAGAAATTAGCAATTAGAGATAAGGGCTCTGAGAAAAATAAAGACATGCCATAGTCGAGGAAAGGCCTCTCTAAGGAGGTAAACTAAGCTGAGACCACATGCCTGAGGAGACAGCCCTCTGGACACCTGCAGTGAGAGCATCCCAGGAGAGGGAGGGTAGATTTTGGTCCTAGTGGAATCTGTCAGGGAGCCTTCTGCAAAAGTTGTAGCAATTCACTCCCCACCCAGCAGCTCTTGCAGAAGCCCTGTTTCTCCACATCCTCCTCAGTTTTCAGTGTTAATCATCTTTACATTTTTGCCAATCTGCTATGTGAAAATGGATATTTCCCAGACACCTTTTTAATATGCTCATTGACCTTTTGCATCTTTCTTTTCTTTGAATTGCTTATTCATTTAATTTGCTGTTAAAAAAAATTGGGTTAACTATCCTCTTCTGACCAGTTTGTAGGAGTTTGTTGTCTATCAGAATCTGTGGCTTCATAAATGTCCTGACAAATTTCTCCTCATCTTTCTTCAGTCTCTTTCACTCTGCGACTTCTTTCCTTCAGTCCCAGAGGATGCAGGCCTGGTGAATACTGAGGAATTAGGAACCTCGGGCCTCGGGCCTTTGAGCTTTTCAATGGCCCCAAAATATGTCTGAAATTAGAAAAAAAAAGTTTGTATTGGCTTCTTTGAATACCAAAAGAAAAAGCAAAATCCAAGTTAATGTATATTTAATCAATCAAATACCTATAAGACCTAACTTGATGTCAACTAATCATTTATAAGTCAACTTAATATATAGTTGTTTATAACCCAAATTTAAGTTAATTTATATTTAGTGTGGGAGGTGGGTGTCTTAGTCTGCTTTGGTGGCTCTAACAGAATACCGTGGACTGGGTGGCCCATCAACAACAGGAATTTATTTCTCACAGTTCTGGAGGCTGCTGTCAAGGCGCTGACCAGATTTGGTGTCTGGTGAGGGTCCAATTCCTGGTTCATAGATGTCTGTCTTCCTGCTGCGTCCTCACATGATGGAAGGGGTGAGGGAGCTCTCTGGTTCTATTTCATAATGGCAGCAATCCCACTTTAAGGGCTCCACTCTCCAAACAAAACAAAACAAACTTTTTAGTCTTGGCTTACCCCATTATATTAGTCCATTTGGGCTGCTAAAACAAAATATCATCAACTGGGTGGCTTATAAACAATAGAAATTGGCCGGGCGCGTTGGCTCACGCCTGTAATCCCAGCACTTTGGGAGGCCAAGGCAGGCAGATCACAAGGTCAGGAGTTCAAGACCAGCCTGACCAACATGGTGAAACCCCATCTCTACTAAAAGTACAAAAATTAGCTGGGCATGGTGGCATGTGCCTGTAGTCCCAGCTACTCAGGAGGCTGAGGCAGGAAATTGCTTGAACCCAGGAGGTGGAGGTTGCAGTGAGCAGAGATCGCGCCACTGCACTCCAGCCTGGGTGACAGAGTGAGACCCCGTCTCAAAAAACAAAAACAAAATACCAAACAAAACAATAGAAATTTATTTCTCCCAGTTCAGGAGGCTAGGAATTCCAAGATCGGGGTGCCAGCCTGGTAAGGTTCTGATGAGGGTGCTCTTCTAGTTGCAGGCTGCAGACTTCTTGTGATCTCGATCTCACATGATGGAAGGAGCTAGCCAGCTCTCTGCAGCTTCTTTTATAAGGGTCGTAATCTCTAATTCCCTCACAAGGACTCCAGCTTCTAATACTATCACTTTGGCGATTATAATTTCAACATATGAATTTTGTTGGGGACAAACATTCAAGCGATAGCAGCCCTCTAAGAGAGTTTTAAAACCTTGGGCTGGGCGTGGTGGCTCATGCCTGTAATCCCAGCACTTTGGGAGGCCAAGGCAGGCAGATCGCTTGAGCCCAGGAGTTCATGACCAGCCTGGGAAACATGGTGAAACTCCATCTCTACAAAAAATTTAAAAAATGGTGGTATGCACCTGTAGTCCCAGCTACTAGGGAGGTTGAAGTAGAAGGATCACTTGAGCTCAGGAGGTTGAGGCTGCACTCCAGCCTGGGCAACAGAGCGAGACCCTATCTCAAAAACAAAGCAACCAACAAACAGCAAAAAAACCTGATTTGCAATGCATTAGTGGATTGTGAATTTAATGGGCTATGGCTACATTAAAAAATAGAACAGAGAATATAATTTTATATCACATTTAGTAAGATAATGTCAGTCTGTTAAGGATTCTATAGGAAAATAGCTTAGACTGGGTAATTTATAAACAACAGAAATTTATTGCTCACAGTTCTGTAAGTTGGAAAGTTCAAGATCATGGTGCCAGCGGATTCAGTGTCTGCTGAGGGCCCGCTCTCTGCATCATAGATGGTGCCTTCTTGCACAGTCCTCACATGGTGGAAGGAACAAGCTCCCTCAGGCCTGTTTTATAAGGGCACTAATCCCATCCTAAAGGCCCCACCTCTTAATACTATTGGGAACTAGGTTTTAACATATGGATTTTGAGGGCGCACACAAACATTCAGACCATAGCAGATAGGTATGGTTTCATGAAACTTTTGTTAAGGCTGTGTTTTTGTGTGTCTAGACCAGCCTCATAATTTGTGGGATTTAGTGCAACATGAAAATGCAAGACTCCTTGTTAAAAAATTTTTAAGAATTTCAAGATGGCAGTAGCAGAGCATTTAACCAAGAATGGGGCTGTTCTCAGCATGGGGCCCTGGGCAGCTGCACAGTCTGCTTGCCCTGGTGTGTGTATATATGTGTATGACCTGGGTTGAGAGGGAAGATTATTTTCTAAAGCCACTGTAGTGATGTGTGCCAAGATCCACAGAAAGGATGGTTGTGGACACCAGTGTGGGGTACCATGAGCTTTCAGCCACTATTCCTTGGTCTGCTCATCTGCACCTTGCCAGCTGGCTCCGCTCCCTCCATTCCTGCCTGCCAGTACCCACTTGCTGCCATATTGGCTCCTGGTTGGTTATGCCCAGCTCCAATGCCACAGCTTCCTCGTCTCCAGCTCCGCCTTTCTCTGGCTTGCTTAGTGAGTCTGGAGGCCGTTGGGAAATGGCTCAGACACTGCCTACAATTAAATGCTAAGGTTTCTTTTACCTTTGACCCAGAAGTCTCTCCTCTGCGTTTAGTCTGCTGTTTATTACTTCTTAGAAATTCCCCCTGGATGTCCCTGAAGGGCTTCGGACTCATTTTCCACCTCACCTTTCCATCCCCCTCCAAAGCTGCTCTTACTCCTATATTCGTCACTTTGCTTGGTGCCACTAATGTTTACTCAGTTGTTCAAGCTGAAAACTGTGGGGATTATTCTTTATTCTTTCATTGTTTCTTCTTCCCCACCTCCTCAGATCCCATGAGTTGCCAAGTCTTGTAAGTTTAGCCTCCTCCATAATTGCTTTAGAGTCTGTTCTCTCTCCTCCACATCTGGCATAGAGTCTGATTCCCGAGCAGCATGTGCAAGGCCTTAACTCTGATCTTTACCTGCATTCTCATCCTCACCTCCCACCCCTGTCCCCCAACCCCTGCTCCAGCCACACATCTGTTCCCCCAGGTTCTCCGGCTTCTTAACTGGGAGCAATAGCATCCCGCCATCCTTGAGAACATTTGGAAATGTGGGAGGGGCATTACTTTAGTTGTTGTCATGATTGGGAGTTGGCTGCCAGCAATGAGTGGGTGGGGTCTGAGACAGCAAATGTCCTACAGTGTGTGGGACAATCTACCAGGCATGGAAGTGTCCCATCCAGAATTGCAGGTAGCCACCCTGCTGAAAAACAGAATGTGCTGTTTCATGTCTCTGCCCTTTGCACCTCCCTTTGTCTGAGATGTCTCTCCTCAGCCTTCTCTGCCTGGGAAATTCCTACATGTTCTTTGAGTTCCAGCTTAAAAATGCCACCATCTCTCTGAAGCCTCCTGTACCCATTTTGCACACTGAGGTTAATTGGTCCCAGGGTACTTATACTTCCCATGGGCTGCTTTGAGTGTGTCTTTTCCTGGCTTTGTCCTCCCAGCACCTAGCATGGTTTGGCAGGTAGTAGACGGGCAATAAACTAGAGGGTGGCATGGCTTAAAGAAATGCCACCAAGAGCCCCTCAGCTCTGCAGTTCTTGGATTAGGCTTTACTTGTTATACTTCAATTCTATCTTCTCCTTCTTCCCCTGCCCCCTCTTTTCCTTTCTCAATTGCAGCGTTTCTAACTCCAGCATGCGCTTCTTCATTACTACAGATTGGCTATCTTCCATAGTTACAGTCATCTGCGGTTCCTTGAGGCATCTAAGAATTGAAATAGATCTTGGCCATCTTTGCTCCCGAGGTGTGATTGCAGTAGTTACAGCTCGCGTTTCCAAGGCAACAGCCTTCTGGTTATGAGTAGAGTGCTTCTCCTAGTGGATCTCCATTAGGAGAGAGGAGCCTTACTGCTCCTATCTCTGTATTCAAACTTTCCCTGCTTTATTGCTTATTTATAAAAGGCCAGTTTACACTGGAACAGGGCAGGGATAAAATGTTACTCTGCTCTGGTAGTTTAAAAACTTTTTTGAAGCATACTCTACATGTGGAAGAGAGCACATTTAATAAGTGTATATCTTCATGAATACGCCCTATGAGTAGCACCCAGATAAAAAAAAAAAAAAAAAAAAAAACAAAACCTTACCAGCACCCCAAAGCTTAACGGCTTTTCATGGAAATGTTGGAATTTTTTGGAGTATGCATTTCTTATCTGAGTCATATTTTTCCCCAAACCAGCTGTAATCTAAGGTTCCACGAGATACATCCTGATTTAAGAACCCTGAGCAATCAACACAGATTAGATAGGTAGCTTTAGATTATTATAATTTAAAAAAACATTTTAAAACACGATTTCCCCAGTGTTAGGGAGGCATCCTAGGCATGAAAGCCTCCAGTCTGATGGATTCCCAGTTCTGTGGAGTGAAGGCAGGGCATATGAGGAAGGTCTCAGTCCAGGCTGATTCCTTAAGCCCATGAACAGCAGATGCATGCATACATACAGACCCCCTCCTTATCCCATTCACCCCATTCTTCCATTTTAAAAAAGTCACTTGGGTATCAGCTGGTGCAAGTTCAATCAGCTTTTGGAATCAGATCATTCCAGAGTAAATCCCATCTCTGTCATCCACACCACGTTACTACAATTCCTTTCCTCTCTGGATTTTCATTTCCTCACCTATAAAATGGGAATGGTATATTTCTCTTGCAGACTTAAAGTGAGGAATAAATGAGATAACGAATGTGAAAAATGCCAGCATTGTGCTTGGTTCACAGAAAGTCACAAAAAATTATAGTTTCGCTCTTTTCTTGCCCAAAGTTGGAAATTGTCAGAGCCTTCATCACATTGTTCTCGGATAACTTGTCATCTCTTTGCCTCCTATTTCCCCTGCCCCAGTGCATCTCAGATGCTTCTTTCTCCAGATTTATCTTCCTGAACCACTCTTTCTACCTTTGCTGTTAAAAAGACTGATAGATTTTCACGGCACGTGTGCTGAAGCTGGGCATAGAAGGGCTTCATAGATCAGCTCCACAGCTTCTGGGGTATCCCTCACCTTATCCTTCCCATTGTGATGCCCTTGGGCCATGGTGAAGGCAGTAGTTGGCCACGCTGTGCCCTTCTTTTCCTATCGTAAAACCTGTGCTGGGTCCCTCAGCCTTGCCACAATCTAAGACATTTGGCTCCTTCCTGGAGATCCCATTCTGGATCCAAGGATTTAAGGAGCTCCAGCCTGACCCTGAAATCCTGTGTCAAGTCAGGTCTGGCCTTGCCTTTGTGCCCCTTGTTGGGAGACTGGGCTTTGGCTTTGTTCCCAAGTAGTGATTTCTACCTTGCCCCCGATTCTGGTGATTTTCTCAGTTCCTGCCTTGGTGTCTCACCCCGACCCCAGCTCCTCTGGAATGGCTTCTTCCCTTGGACACGCAGCACGGAGAGACAATCTTCCCTCCACTCTTGGTGCTTTGTCTTGGACACCCCTACTGTAGCCCTGAACCAGCTGCTTACTTAGATAACCAGCATTATCTGGAGCCGTTGTTTTCAGATACGCTGTCTCATGGAGCAAGTGCCTCTCAGTACCACAGCATGTCATTTCAGCATGATTGATTGGGTACACTTATTTGGAACTTAGCTATCTGGCCTTTTACCTATCTAGAACATGGTGGAGAATCAAGAAACATTAAAAAATTGAGCCAAACATAGATGTGGCAAAATCGAAGGATCATATTTTTTACTCTTAGGAGAAGGCCTTAGGCCCTCAGAGGCATGTACTCTTACTTTAGACACATGGCTAATTGGCTTTTAAGTGCACAATAAATTAGCAACAGCCAATTATTCACAATAGGGAGAAATGACAACCAATTAGAAAAGTGGGGGAGGATGGGAAAAATGATAAATGCATAAAGGAGCTGAAAAATTACATTAAAGATTCTGGAGTGATTTTAGCATTTTAAAAGACACTGAGAGCATCCTTGAAATACAGAATGTTCACAATGGCAACCCTTAGTCATCTGCAAAATGTCCTTATAATTTTCTCAAGATGATAAGGAAGAATGCTACTATACATTTTAAGACGTCTACCTAAAATAGCTAAAATAAAAAGATTTCCATGTTTATTCAGGCTAAACCTTTATTCATTCATTCATCTAACATTTAATGAATGCCTTGATATGGCATTGTTCTAGGTGCTGAGAATATGTTACAGAGCAAAACAGACAAAACCCCTGTCCTCTTGGATATTAATCTTGAAGACTGGGCTTTTCAGAGGAAGTAATTCTCCATGACCTGAGAGGGTCAAACTTTTTGCCTTTATTATTTTTAATAGACTGTGTTTCTATATTGTGAGTAGAAGATTAAGTGGAAGAGATTATTTCTCAGATGCTCGAAACTGACTCTATGAATGTCATAAAACACATTGAAAGCCTCTGAGGTGCTTGACTTACTTAGAGTATTTCATTTTTCATCACAACAGGTCGTAGGAAGTGCAGTTTGTTTTTTGCTGGTGGGGAAATGGCAGAATAGAAAGGTGCAATGACTTGCCTGAAGTTATACAGAGTTTAGTGACACTCCTGCATGCCCATACTAGATGATTTCTCATTTCCAAGGTCAAGTCTCTTGGTTAGGGACTGTCATTCAGTTTGTGTAAAGAAAAAGGGAGGAAAATGCCAAAATTTTAAATATAAAAGGTGAAAAATGGAGTGATTTAATGTTTGTGTAATTAGTCCTAAAATGAATTCCTCATCTGTGGTTTTCTGGGTCAGACAGCAGACTTGAGATCTGTTTGTATATTAGTGGCTTAACTGGCTGTCTTAAGGATGTAATTTCAACTGTAATTTTCCATTTTTCCTCCTTTCTTCTGGCATCCTTATAGAAAGTTGTTAGCTGTTATTTGAGGCTTTCTAAAAATTATCAAAATGAAGTAGCTACTGAGCTTTTATTTTGGTCCTTAATCAGAAAGGACTGAAAATGATGGTTCTTGGTGGCGAATTCTTTAGACAGTCTTCACCTCCAGTTGAACCCCTGAAAGACTATGAGTTCCAGCCTGGCCAGGCGGCTACCACTCCTCCAATAGGTTCTACTTGCATGAGCAATCATTTTCCCATGAAAGCACAGCGCCTTCATGTACAGCTTTCCTTTTACCTGGTATTCAGTTTGTGACATTCTGCTTGGAGAGTGAGCATTTGATTTATTATTTTTACTGAAGGTCATTTTTATATAGGGCTATGTCATTATGCTTTACATTTTAGCCCTTGGAGGATGTGACAAAATGCTTTTACTACTCGATTTCAATTTGTGAAAACATAGGTTTTTCAGATTAGAACTCTTATGTGATACTGCTAATAAAGCCAAAGGGTTGAAATATTATTAAAAACATTCCTTTTTGTCTCTCTTTTTAATATCATGGAATTATGTGCTTTTTCAAGTGTTAAAGGAAAGTGATACCCATTGGTTTGCAGTATTTTCATGGTAACATTTAATATGCTTTGTTCATAAATGGTCTCAATTATAATACTCTCTGCATATGAGAAACCCTACACTTAGGAGATAGAGAATCATGAAACAAAATGCTCTGTCATTTTTATTAGACAAAGCAGAGACAGTAAAGAAAAAAAAAAGAGGTAGCCCATGACTTCATTTTTAAAAAGCTGTTACTGGCCGGGTGTGCTGGCTCACACCTGTAATCCCAGCACTTTGGGAGGCTGAGACAGGCAGATCACTTGAGGTCAGGAGTTCGAGACCAGCCTGGCCAACATGGTGAAACCCTGTCTGTACTAAAAATTCAAAAAATTAGCTGGTGCTGTGATGCACCTCTATAGTCCCAGCTATTCGGGAGGCTGAGGCAGGAGAATCACTTGAACCCAGGAGGCAGAGGTTGCAGTGAGCTGAGATCATGCCACTGCACTTCAGCCTGGGTGACAGAGCAAGACTCTGTCTCCCCACCCCCTCCCCACCAAAAAAAAAAAAAAAAAAGAAAAAAAAGAAAAAAGACGCTGTTACTTAAGGAAGTATATTAGCATTTCTCTGTCTAAAATAAGAAAAAGCTACCTGGCATGTGGAATGGGCTTATGATGTCTTTGCACTTATTTGAATTTTTGGCTAGAGTGGGATTTGGGGTTGATGTTGGACAGAATATTTCTATGAGGACTGAATTCTGTGGGAGGTTTACTGGGTTTTCTCAGTGTGCCCAAGATGCTGCTGACTCTTTTACTGTCCTTGTCATTGAGCCAACTATCGTTTTTATTTTGTAAATGGCAATGACCATTAAAAATTGAGAACTTTTAGTGTCTTTTAAAAGAAAACCATATAATTTTTAAGGAGCCTATGAAAGCTGACCTGGTAACTTTGCCCTAAGTATTTTGTCCATTTTGTCTGGGATATAGAGTCATGGGTTTTGATTTCTTGAACTTGGGAAATGTTATTTTCTAATCACCCTCAGCAGTCTGGAAAAGGTTAAGGAAAGGTTCCCGTATTATAAATGATGTGAAGGATTCTAGTGCCCAGGAGCATCCTGCCATGTCTGACTAGAGACAGAGATGGGGAAGACAAGACTAGCCCTTTACTGGATGGGTGCTAGAGCCGAAGACTTTCTCCTTCTGTGAGGATGCCATGAGGGAAAGAGAGGAAATCTACCCCATGTTATGAACTATTTATTGCAGCTCTGACTTCAAGGATTGTGAAAAATGATACTAAAAACTCAGAAAGGTTGATGCTATCATCAAAATCTGACAGTGCATGCTGAAAACATGCTGGGAAATTCCCTTCAAGAAATCCAGGGTGCTTTCTGCTTAAGGAATGGCTATCAAAACAAAAGATAGCGGTTGAATTCAAAGTGCTTCAAGAGAGGTATTAGTCGGGATACTTATTTGGTCAAAATTAGAACACAGAAGTTTATTTTACTCTCATCTATAATGGTCTGAGCATAAACAAACCGAGACTGAGAAGATGACTCCATGATGTTGGGGATAAAGTTTTCTTTTATTACTATGCCATCTCTACCACATAGCTTCTATCTTTCAGCTAAGATAGTTGCTCCACCTTCTATCACTATGGGAAAAGGAAGTAGGAAAGAGGAGGGCAGCCTCCTTTCTTTTCCTCTTCCTCTTTTTTTTTTCTTTTTAAAATAAGAAACATGATCTCACTATGTTGCCCAGGCTGGTCTCAAGCCCCTAGGCTCGAGTGATCCTCCTGCCTCAGCCTCAGGCGTAGCTGGGACTACAGATGCATACTACTGTACTGGGCTTCTAGCCTCCTTTCCTTTTAAGAACATGACCTGGAAGTTGAAAACATCTTATTCCATTAGCCAGAATCAATCACATAATTAATTTTCTACAAGACAGGCTAGGAAATGTAATCTTTAGGGAGGCAGCCATGTGCCTAGCTAAGGCTTCTGTTACTATAGAGGAAAGAGAAGATGGACACTGGGGAGACAGGTAGGAGCCTCTGCTACACTGGAATAGTGACATTTGCCCTTCAGTGTTCCTGTACTGCTATGGCTTTCAGGCAAATTCAAACTTGACATAACACCTTTTTTTTTCTTTTTCTTATTAATACAGTATTTGTCTTTCCTCTGTCAAACCCTGAGCCAACCATGTTCCCCAGCCACCTGGGGAGGTACAGGAAAAGAAACATACAGGGCTGACAAGACATGGGGGAAAGAAATATGGGAGGTGGAGACAGCTGCTTCACATGGGGAAGAGGATGAGAAAGGCCACCATCAGGCAGAAGAGCCCCATGGCTTCCTAGAGGGTAAAGCCTAGAATGGCGTAGGAGAAGAGCTGTTGTTTCAGAGAAGGGTTCCTGGCATAACCAATGATGAGGCTCCCAAACACAGTCGCAATCCCAGCCCCAGAGCCCACCACCCCAACTGTGGTGGCCCCAGCCCCAGTGAACTTAGCTGTTGTGTCGATGTCCCTTGAAATGGTGCTGGTTTCGAAGCTGCGGCCAGGGACAAGTGAGGTAAGGGGACGTGAGACTGCCAAGCTGCTGAGTTTCTCACCTGTCAGTGTCTCTGGTTATTTCAGCACCACTGCAGGTAGCGGACGGCTTAGCAGCTGTGAGGCGCTCTTGACCAAGGAGGGAGTGGAGACAAACTTGGAGCAGGTGTACATTTTCAGGGGGTGAGGGGCTGTGGCAGGAGAGCTGCGCCCAGTGCAGGGAAGACACAACACCTTTTAAAGAGGCATTATTATTCACAGACAGCACCAGAGCATATCATGTAATATTTATATCCTGCTTAATGTATTGTTTAGATATCCATGTTAGGAAAGTAAATTTTGAATGTATTGTTAAAGTTTTTTTTTTTTTTTTTTTGAAAAAGAGTCTCACTGTGTTTCCCAGGCTGGAGTGCAGTGGCATGATCTCGGCTTACTGCAACCTCTGCCTCCTGGGTTAAAGTGATTCTCCTGTCCAAGCCTCCCAAGTAACTGGAATTACAGGTGTGTTCCACCATGCCCGGCTAATTTTTTATATTTTTATTAGAGACGGGGTTTCACCATATTGGCCAGATTGGTCTTGAACTCCTGGCCTCAAGTGATCCACCCGCCTCGGTCTCCCAAAGTGCTGGGATTACAGGCATAAGCCACCATGCCTGGCCTGTCAATCTTAACTTAAAAGCAACTGTAGTTTCTTCAAACATTATTCTGTGGAAAGAATGCACTCATTTTGGTAGGTTGAAATTTTTACGTGGAATTTCCATTAGCACAAATCAATATGCCTTAAAATGAGAAAAGGCTTCAGAAAGGGTACCCACTAGGGGGTAGGTCAAAATTGTTCATTCTGGATGGGAATTTGATTCTGGAGTTGTCAGTGGTCAGTAAATAGAGTGTTCACTTCATGATGTTGACTCTAGGAATGGAGCCAAAACACTACAACCTCGTTTATAACTTCTCCACCTCTGTGGGGAATCATATTAATAAGTAATTTTAGGGCCTGGGTTCTAAGATAATTTTATTAAAATAAAAAGATGTCTCTTGTTTCTCTACAGGAAGATACTGCCAGAAAGCTCTGCCATTTATTCTTTCTGGCTACTTCCTGTCTGGATTTTGTTTATTCCTCTCTGCCCAGAGTGCTCTATCAGAGGGAACTACCGTATGGCTAGGAAGATTTGTTGGTATAACAGTGTGCGAATATTTTGTCCTGGCTGGTAGGAAGTAAGCTGTTTCTCATAGACTCTTATTGTAAAGCCTAGCACATATCATACATTATAGATTTTTAGTTGTGATTTCTAGTTGCATGTGAATTTGCATTTTGCCCTCGGTTTTTCTCTTATCCCATCACACAGAAGAGATGATTTCGAGGTGTGAGTTTTTTTCAGATCCTGTTTTCTTCATAAGGATGAACTAGACTTGCAGGCTCTCTTCTGGCCATCACTGCAGTTAGCAGGCCCTGTCTCTTGTTTGATATGAGACAAATGTTCTTGTTGTCTTAGTAGTATAACGTCTCAAGCGTGGTTCTGATTTTTTGTTTAGCAACGAAAAGTCTCAGATTCTCTAGGGTCCCTTGTTATCACTCCTTAAACACTTTTCAGAAGGCTCAGCAGTAATAACAGTTACTATGGAAGAAGACAGGGTGTGTACAGTCATCAAAGCTTTATCTTTGGCATACAGACTTATGTTTTTAGAAAAGAAAACAATTAGAAAAGAAACATTTTTTTTTTAAAGAAAAGATTGTCTATTTTTTTTTTCTTCTTTTTTTTTTTTTTTGGTTGCCAAAAAAGCATTTGATGAACTTCCCTTTAAAAAATTGTTTGGTTCAGGTCTCGATTTCTAGGAAAAGTAGTCACCGTTTTTCAGGCGAGGCCACTGATGAGTGATTTTGCTCAAAGTCATATAAGATAGTATAGCCTGTGTTCTTTATTGGACCACATTCTTTTCTTTCTTTCTTTCTTTTTTTCCCCCTCAAATTAACAGGCACACTCGTGGGAATCCCACACAAATGTGAAACTCCTGAATCACATTCTTTTCAATGAGTTATAGCAAGCGACTCTATTTATAGATGACCAAAAGGTGGTTGTATGCCCCAGGAGATACATTAGCATTTTAGATAAAGTAAGAACCTAGAGAAGGCAGGCTCCCTCTACGCAAGTCCTTCCTGCTGGGGTCTGGTCTTATTCGTCATGGTGTCTCTAGTGCCAAGCTCAGCACCTGCACGTTGGAGTCTGCGGCATATACTTGTTGGCTGTTGAATTAGTGACTATGAATTGGAGGACGACAGTTTAACAAAAAGGAGAAAAGATTTGAAGGTGAAGTTTTCTCAGGCAGCCTAAGGAGGGTTGGATCAGCTTAGATGCAGAAGGGAAAGAGATTATCTGCAGAAGTCTGGGAAATCATGGTGGGCTAGACAAGAGGAACCTAGATTGGGGGAATTTGACAAGGACCTGTGTCAAAACTGGATTTTTAACTCCCATATCTTCCAAGTACCTTTGTTTTTGTTTCTTAGGTTTACAAAGTTATTCTTAAGGTTGAATCTGTTCCTATGTTGTGTTCTTAGTGTTTAGCTCTGGGAGGGGGGACACAGATGTATATAAGTGCACAGGAGCTACTCAGAGGAGGCCCCTGGTAAGAGCTGCAATGCTGGACTCAATGGCCCAAACTTGCATCCCTGGGTCCAGAGTCCTGGGACCATCCTGCTTTTCATGTTTACTCACCCAGTTCATTAATCTTCCTGGACAATAAAAACTTACATTATTGCCTTTGTAGGAGGACTGTACTTAAGGCTGCTTTACCTAGTCTTTAAGAGCCTGGAGGGAAACTTGGCAATGTCTTTCTGTCCAGGCTGCAAGGTTTGGTAGGTGGTTGAGACCTGAATAATGGAATCCCTGGCTTCTTAGTGTGTTGGAAGTTCTTCAGAACTCCCAGAGCACTTCATGAATATCTACTCAGAGCAAGCATTACATTTCTATCCTACAGAAAGAGATACTGAAACAAAACAAGAAGACACATTTTGAAACACTATTTAGAAGAAAATGGAGCAATCACTGATCATTAGGGAAATGCCAGTCAAAACCACAAATGAGATACCACTTCATACTCATCAGGGTGACTATCTGAAAACCAGAAACAGCAAATGTTGGTGAGGATGTGGGGAAACTGAAGACCTTGTGCGTTGCTGTTGGGAATGTAAAATGGTGCAGCTGCCATGAAAAACTGTGTGGTGGTTTCGCAAAAAGTTATATATAGAAATACCATTTGATCTAGCAATCCTACTTCTGGGTATATATCCAAAAGAATTGAAAGCAGAGAGGTGAACAGATATTAGTACATTCATGTTCATAGCAGCATTATCCACAATAACCAAAAGATGGAAACAACTCAAATGTCCAATGACATATTAATTGATAAACAAAATGTGATATATATATATATATATATATATGAATATTATTCAGCCTTAAAAAGGAAGGAAATTCTGGCCTAGTACAGAATTCCCAAAGTAATCCCAGCACTTCGGAAGGCCTAGGTGGGTGGATCACTTGAGGTCAGGAGTTCGAGACCAGCCTGGCCAACATGGTGAAACCCGTCTCTACTAAAAATCCAAAAAAAAAAAAAAAAAAAAGATTAGCCGAGTATGGTGGCACATGCCTGTAATCACAGCTACTTGGGAGGCTGAGGCAGGAGAACTGCTTGAACCTGGGGCAGTGGTTGCAGGGAGTCAAGATTGCACCACTGTACTCCAGCCTGGGTGACAGAGCAAGACTCCATCTCAAAAATAAATAATTGAATAAATAAATAAATAAAAATAAAAAATAAAAAAGAAGGAAATTCGGACACATGCTACAACATGGCTGAACTTGAAGATATTATGCTAAGTGAAATAAGACAGATGCAATAACAACCATTATATGATTTTCATTTATATAAGGTACCTAGAGTATTCAAATTCAGAGGGACAGAAAAGTAGAATAGTGGTTACCAGGGATAAAGGGAGGAGGCAATGGGAAGTTATTGTTTAATTGGCATGGAGTTTCAGCATGGGATGGGGAAAAATTTCTGGAGATGAATGATGGTAATGGTTGTATAATAATGTGAATATACTTAATCCCAGTGAACTGTACACTTAAAGATGGTTAAAATGGTAAATTAAAAAATTTTATTTTTTGTGGGTACATAGTAGGTGTATATATTTGTGGGGTACATGAAATGTTTTGTTACATGCATGTAATATGAAATAAGTACATCATGGAGAATGGGGTATTCATCCCCTCAAGCATTTATCCTTTGTGTTACAAACAATCCAGTTATGGCCGGGCGCGGTGGCTCACACTTGTAATCCCAGCACTTTGGGAGGCCGAGGAGGGCGGATCACGAGGTCAGGAGATCGAGACCACGGTGAAACCCCGTCTCTACTAAAAATACAAAAAATTAGCCAGGCGTGGTGGCGGGCGCCTGTAGTCCCAGCTACTTGGAGAGGCTGAGGTAGGAGAATGGCGTGAACCCAGGAGGCAGAGCTTGCAGTGAGCCGAGATCGCGCCACTGCACTCCAGCCTGGGTGACAGAGCAAGACTCCGTCTCAAAAAAAAAAAAAAAAAAAAAAAAAATCCAGTTATACTCGTTTAGTTATAAAATGGTAAATTTTATGTATACTTTACACAATAAAAAATTTGTGCAAAAATATTTAATTGTTTTAAGATACTAAATAAAAGAAAAAGGAACTGAAGAAAGTCATGATTGTTTTTTTCCTGAAGTTTTATAATAATCACTAAAAAGCTGACTGTTACTGTCTGTTGATTCTTTTAATCAAGTAAAAAAAAAAAAAAAACTGTGTTTCTGTGTGCTTTTAATTTGTTTTTTAAAGAATACCTCTTAAAAACTATTGTCATACCAAACTGAACTGGTAAGTATTTCGCTTTCCCAGGTGGGTCTACATGGTACTCACATTTGTCCCACTGACTTCCTTTGCAAAATGATCTGAAAGAGAGCTAATCACCTTGACTATAAAGAAATCCCACACAGTGATAGCTGCCACCTCCAAGAGAGTCCTGGAGTCTGCTTAAGCTCAGGCATCTGAAATTTTAAACACTAAACCTTCGCAAGGAGAGTGCTTTCTTCTTGGGGATTGGATTGGTGTTTTCACCTATTCTTCCATTTTTTTTCTGAAGATGAGCTGCTTGTAGGTTTGGAGACATCAGCTGACTTCTCTCTGTTCTGTACCTCCTGAGGCACCCAAAGCATGAATACAGTTTTTTCTCCTTCCTGTCTCTTTATAGGCTTAGTCTTTGATCTGTGATCTATGAGAAGCCTGAAGCCCCCTTACAGGACAGTTTATGATTTATTGAGAGTACATGGAAGTCCTGGACTAGGGTGATGTGGCTGCCTCAAATTGCATAGGAGCAATTAGCTTAGGATACGAGCTTCTTGACTTGTTTATACACAGGGCCTTACATCCTCCTCTTTTTGTATGCCATTTTCTGAAACACCAAGGTCTTTGTTTTAAATCTGTTCTAAGGGGGATTAATGTATTTGTATATGCATGAAGCCTTCTTGGGAAAGAATCTTAGAAGTGTATTTTTTAAAAACTCGAGCCTGAAAAGTAGATGTTTAACTTCAGGTTCATGACATTTTTTTTCCTGTTCATCTGTCTCAATTTGATTTATTTCCTGGTGTAAAGACAAATGCACTTTGGTTTTGTTACTTTGATGTAGATAACTTGTGTTCAAGTTGTCTTTTGGCTCTGCCGTGCTTACATTTACTTTTTATAAAGCTGTTAGTATATGGAGAACATCTAAATTTTGGAGCATTAAAGTTGAAAGGTCTTTCAAAGACACATAGTCAGAAACACATCATAGAACAGCAGGAATCTTTTGTACTCATGCTCCTGACAGTTAGGGATCTAGTCTTAACTGTTGTGAAGTTTAGACACCTAGTGATTTAGAAACGAGCCTGGCGGTCCACTGTTGGACAGTCACTAGAAACTAGTTCATTATCTGAAATCTTTCCCTTTTTAATTTCTTAGGTCTTAGTGTTCTGCCATCTAGAGCATTAAATGAAAGTGGTAAGAATCCAATGATACTATAAGCTTTGAAAAGAGGCTCAAATTACAGATCAATCACACATATTCTCACAAACCACATATACAAAAGACAGCCCCTGTTAAGAAAGCATA
The DNA here is from genome assembly GCF_028878055.3 of Symphalangus syndactylus. Lineage (NCBI taxonomy): Eukaryota > Metazoa > Chordata > Mammalia > Primates > Hylobatidae > Symphalangus > Symphalangus syndactylus. The sequence continues at coordinate 101,408,793 of NC_072430.2, read as the reverse complement.
AATTCAGAGTATCTTAAGAATCCCCTCCAAACAATTTTCTAAAGTTAGACCAGATAGATTAAGATTCCTTATTTTTAAACTGCACCCAGGCATTACGCTTTTCAAAGGCTCCTGCGATGTACAGCACAGATGTGTGATTAAACATTTCTTTATTTGGTGAACGTCTTACATGAAGCGCAGGGTCCTTCCTGCTCTGGCTTTCATTATCTGACTCCAGGAGCGTCGTTGCCTTTGTCAGGGCTCCAGCCCTACTGGCTCTGGCTGGCTTGTCCTGGCCGCTGTGTAGCTGCCTTCGATGGAGCAGCCTGGCTGGGGAAACAAACCCAGGGGGCCGCCTCTTACCACACTGTCAGTGGCAACAGCAAAGCATGTAACAGCCTGGAAAAAAGGAAGTTCACAGGCAGGCCTGTAGTTCTTCTTTTTGTTTTGGGGCCATAACTTACTATTTACAGATTCTCAATTCCAAAACTATGACGTTTAATGCAAGTCATGTTAGGTTTATTCCTTCTTGCTAGATAAGAAGGGATACCTAGCTTATATTCAAATAGGAGCTTGCATGGTTGTTAATTTGGTTTTTCTTGCAGAGTTGGGGTGTGCCCACAGCAAGTGATTTACCTCTTGGTGAATAAGGCCCCAGGCTGCTCTACTGTACCTGCCTTTTTTTGTCACTTAGCTTGTGTTTCTCACACGAACGTTCTGTGTATGCTGAGGTGACTACTCAGGGAGCTGAGCTTCCAAATGGTTGGAGCCCAGCCCCAGGAAGCGTAACCCCACAGACAGGGCTCTGCGAGGAACAGGCAGCATTCCCATCCTACCTCTGGTGTCTGCTTCTCTCTGAGTGTCTTCTTCATTCCTTCCTTTTCTAAAGACCGCCTTTCCGACTTCTTGGACCATAGTCGTGGAACATATGGCTACAGGTTCAGCCAAAGAGAGACCGACACTCACTCTTCATCTCCTTCTCACATTCTCTGGACAGGGAATCTCCTTGGCTGCCCTGAGCTGAGTACTTCTCTGGTTCAGTTAACTATTGCCTTGGGCCTCAGGTCAGCACCTTGGACAAATAGCTCTTAGGAACTTGATTTGTAGATGTGTTTCACTGACGGAAGGGGAGCATTTTGGAAAAGGCAGTTAATCTGATAGGTGTGCACCCCTCTGGGGACATAATGAAGTGCCATAGTACAACTAGTACATACGCCTAGAGTATCAATTTTCCCCTTAGTTTTAGAAGAAACATGATTTTGATGTTAAAGCAAATATATATATGTGTGTGTGTGTGTGTATGTATGTATGTATGTGTGTCTATACACACATATACACACACAGTAAGGTGGAACATACTCCTAGAGTATCAGTTTCCCCCCTACTTTTAGAAGAAACATGATTTTAATATTAAAGCAAATATATATATCTGTGTGTGTATGTGTGTATGATGTATGTATTTGTGTCTATACACATATACACACACACTAAGGTGGAACATTTGCAAGAATTTTAAAGATAACCATAAGGGAGAATAATTAATTTTGTATTTAAGGGATGCTCCTCCACTGTTAGGGCACTTTGGTAGGATAGTTCAGAAAGTACTGACATTTCTGGCCAATTACAGGCTGGAGTTGGAAGTTTTGTTTTGTTTTGTTTTTGTAAGACGGAGCCTCTCTCCATCGCCCCGGCTGGAGTGTAGTGGCGCTTTCTCAGCTCACTGCAGCCTCTGCCTCCCAGGTTCTCCTGCCTCAGCCTCCTGAGCAGCTGGGATTACAGGCAGCCACCGCCACGCCCGGCTAATTTTTGTATTTTTAGTAGAGATGGGGTTTCGCCATGTTGGCCAGGCTGGTCTCAAACTCCTGACCTCAGGTGATCTGCCCACCTTGGCCTCCCAAAGTGCTGGGATTATAGGCGTAAGCCACCGTGCCTGGTCTTGGAGTTGAAAGTTTAACATGAAACCATGTTGAGTTATTGAGTACTTTTGCTTGTTTTAGTTACGTGAGGCCAGAAGATTCGCTGCTTGTGTATTACAGAATTGTGTACAGAATACTCCCATTGTGGGTGGCTGGGCTAAGAAACGTTAGTGTAATCTTTCAAGAACCCTGTGCAGGTTATGAGTGTGTTTCTGGAATGAGGCAGAATAATGAAATTTAGCCAGTGTTGGAGGCATCAGTGGGCTTGTAAATAGTTAACTCTTTCACTTGCAGCCCACATAGAGTCGCCTGTCTGTATCTCCTCATAGCCTACTTCACATAGTGTGACTTTGTTTTTCTGGGCCACAGAAAGAAGACAAAACTAACTGCGGTGCTTTCTCTTTACCTAGGTGAGATTCCAGCAGAAGTACTTTTCTGTGATTTAAACACCTACATGGGAATATCTTGGAGAGTTAGGAAAGAATTGACTTATGGAGATGTCTACATTAATATCTTTCTGGTCTCAAGTTCTTACAGGTTTCTTTTTATATATACATTCTACATATATATGGAATAAATATATATAGCATAATTCATATTAGCAGAATAATGCAGAAATCAACATTATTGAAGACATTATTAAACCACCTACTATTTTTATTGACATGTGTGGAATATGTATGTATGTGTGTGTGTGTAGATAATATATAGCAGTAGGATAATATGGACATTGACATTATTGAACACATTAATAAACTATCCACTATGTTTATTGATATCCTAGAATAAGATTCTAATAATCTTAATAACTGAGATAATGTCAGCCTCCTAACTGACAGTAAGAAGAATTCAAAAGCCATCAGTAGATAAGTTGGAAATGCCACCAGGTTTTTTAATGACCCCCTTTTAATTTTCTCTGAAGTATAAAAATCATTTCCTCAAGACGTTAAAGAAACGCTTGAAAAAATAAAATTACTCATGGTTGTACCATCGTTATACAGGAGCTGTTGTTTTGACTTTTATTTTTCTAAATAAACAAAACCACTATCACAGCAACAAAATCTTTGTAATAGGACTAAGAATTCCTGAATACTTCAGGGAACATCCTGAGGATAAATTAGACTTATGAGTATTGATGGTGGATGCCACATGATCTGTGCCTATGGTCAGCTTACAAAGAGCTTTTAAAGCAGGTACTATAAAAAGTCAAAAACATTTGTTTCTGGCCTCTACTCTTTCTTAGGTAAAGGATTAATTAAGGGTGTAAACTATCTTTCAAAAACTCTTTTCAAAGCACTGCGGGAGTAAATACAGGTCTTTTGCCTAGCAGCATTTAAAAATCAGTATAAATATTAGTCTTGGGGTTCTTATAAAGATTTAGTTTAAAAAGAGAATTTTGCAGCTAAAATATTTGAAAACTTGGGGAATATTTAAAAAATACAGTGGCTCACACCTGGCGTGAGACAGGCTGAGGTGGGCGGATCATGAGGTCAGGAGATCAAGACCATCCTGGTTATACACGGTGAAACCCCGTCTCTACTAAAAATACAAAAAATTAGCCGGGCGTGGTGGCGGGCGCCTGTAGTCCCAGCTACTCGGGAGGCTGAGGCAGGAGAATGGCGTGAACCCGGGAGGCGGAGCTTGCAGTGAGCTGAGATCACGCCACTGCACTCCAGCCTGGGCGACAGAGCAAGACTCTGACTCCGTCTAAAAAAAAAAAAAAAATTATATATATATATATATATATATTCAGGATGCAACCCTAAGGATTTTGATTTGTTAGACTTTTGGCGGGGTGGGGCCGGGGGAGAGCAGGAATCTGTATTTTAAGTTTCTCTTAGGGATTCTGGTTTGGGAAAAAATATTTAGGTAACAGAAATAGATAACAGGCAGGGTGGTGGAGTCCAAAAGTGTTTGTATACCAATGCCTGTTCTTTTTTTTGCTGAAAGATTAAATAGTTTTAGTGTATGTGTTGTTTTAAGGAGTTTTTTCCTATTTAAGCAAAACAAAATCTGAAGATACTGCTTTATTCCCCCTCTGATTTTGTATTTAGCAATTTTAGGATAAAGACACAAAAGATATTTTATCGTGGCTATTATTCCCATACTGAAAGAATAATCCTTTATTTGGAGAGTGTAGTTGATTATGAAAACAAGGACTGATGCATAAATGTTAATATTACTCTTAGAATTTTCAAATATAGCAGCCCTAGTATGTCTTTTGAAGAAAAAAACTAAGCAGTGGAAACATTCTTTTTCATATTTTTATAGCTAAGATTGACATTTATGCCTCAGTTGTTGAAATTTAGGAGGTTGAGGAAACAAGCTGGAATTTGGGTCCGCCCAAGTGTAAGTCTAGACAAACCAGTCATTCAGTCTGCATTCAGTTTGCAGAAATAAAATTAAGCCAACTTTGTTTTGAAATATGTGAATCACAACAGCACCAAGATCCAGAAAGATTAATGGGCAAAGAGTAAGAACAGATTTTTCACAGGAGGAAATACTTGCAAGCATGCCTGTAGAAAAACACTCCACTCCAAATCAAAGAAATGGAAGGAAAAAAATAATGAGAAACCATTTTATGGCTATTAAACTAGTATAAATATAAATAAAACAAAGCTGATGTGATCTCAGAAAACGAGTATATTCTTACATTTCTGGCAGCAATGTTAATTAGTTCAGTTCTTTTGGAGAACGCATTGGCAGTGGATGTAAAAAGTCACACAATTGTCCAGACTCTTTGACCTAGTAACCCACTCCCTGGAATTTATTCTAAAGGAAAAAAAAAAAGCTGTAAGAACAAAGATATTTATTGTGCTGTTATTTCTGATGGTGACAAATGAGAAAGAATTTGGATGGACAACAACAGACAAATAAAATATGGAATGTTTTTAAGCTACTCAAAAACATAGGAAGACAGTGTAAACAAAAAGGTTTGGAAAAAAGCATAGTAAAATGTAAATACGTGTATTATAATAAAATATATAAAAGACCTATCAAGAAATAAACATCTTTGTTATGGTTTTAGCAATATATGTGAATTTAAAAACATTTAAAAATATATTGGTAATAAATAAAATACATTTTAAAAGAACAAGTATAAAGCTTGTTAACCACAAGAATTTTTCTTCTTTCTTAGCATAATGCAGTGAAGATGGGTGAAGTGAGATGTGTTTCATCTGAAATTTGAAGGGCTTTACAACTCTTCTCCTTCAACTAACTTACCACCCAAAATGAATTCTGTAGCCTTGTCAGCTGTCTTTTCTGCTTCTACATTTTTGCAGTTACCCACGTAAAGTCTTAGCTGGCTCTGGGGTCAGACTGTCTGGATTTAAATCCTATTTCTACCCCTTATCTGGGTGTAGACCTTGGAGCAACTCTATCACTACTCTGTGCCTCAGTTTCCTCACCTGAATAATGGCCTCTAGCTAGTGAGAATTACGTGAGAGAATGCACATAAGGTGTATAGTAAGGTGCCTGGTACTAGATGTGCTCAACGATATAAGCTATTATTCTTCACCTACATTTGGGAGGCACCCTTAACTGCCCATCACACTTTCTTCCTTGCTAACAGACCACAGTTTTATTCAGGCATTCAGCTGCAGTGTGCCCAGCCTCAGGGGATGAATGAATGAAGGCTTCTCTGCTAGTGGCAGTCCTATTCCCATTTGCCACAAATTGGTTGGAAGTGAGCATGTGACTTTGTTCTGGTCTGTGAGACTTCACGGAAGTTAACTGGGGTCTTCTGGGAAAGATATTCCTCCCTTATAAGAAACAGGTGCAGGGCGATATGTACCCATTGCCTCTCCCTGGCCCCAGCTTTCATGCTTTGGACATCCTTGTGTGATGATGTGTTGTTGCTGCAGCTATCTTGCAATCACAAGGAGATGGCTGCCAACAACCAAGGCTGGCAGAGTGAGAAGATGAGCAGAGCCTGGACCTACGATGACATCACCACGCCACTGAACTACCTGGTCACTGACCTACTGAGCCTAGGACCACCTACCTCTAGAGATTTTGTTAAGAGAGATAAATCAAATGTCCAAATTGCTTAAGCAAATTTTAGTTGGCTATTCTGTTATTTGCAATTGAAAACACCCTGCCTGATAAGACTGTCCTTGTCTAATGCAATTTTAAAATTATGCCACCACAATGAATTTCATGAATAGATTATGATTTCTGGAATAAGTCAGCAGTCTTCTATTAGCCTTTCACTTTCCATGTTAAGATTTTCATTACATGCTTTTAAATTTTAATCTTAATAACTGTCTTATATATTTTAAACCTAGAAGCTTCTTTGAAAACTACTTTGATAATGAAAGTAAAATGTAGATGGACTTTTTTGCCTTAATTATCAACATGATAAATATTCTCAAAATAAATGCTGTAATGAAAGACATTTTGGTGAGAGTGAATGTAAACCTGTAACTCTACATTGACGATCCTCCTGCAGCTGTGATAGGATTATGGCTTAAATATTTTGAATTTCTGTTTAAAAATAAACTTTAGTGCAGCTGATGAGGAGATTATGTGTTTTATTGAGTGTGTTGGCTGAAATTACATCTCTAAAATAAATAAGATGTTGTATATTTTCTTGTCTGTGTTACAAAAACTTTTTGCTCCCCAGTGTACTGTTTGAATAAAAGTATGTTGGTGGCCACCACATTCTCCCACATGTGGAGCAAAAGTGGGAAGCTCTTTCTCTTTAATAATACCAATCTTGCCCTGTTTCAAGAAGGTTTAGTGACTTGATAAAAATTACTTGTCAAATGCATTTTCTAGTGGGATTTTCTTTTTTTTTCTTTTTAAAATTTCTTTTTTTATTTCTTTACTTTTTTTGAGACGAGGTCTCACTCTGTTGCCCAGGCTGGAGTGCAGTGGCACAATCTTAGCTTGCTCTGGCCTGGAATTCCTGGGCTCAAGCCATCCTCCAGCCTCAGCCTCCCAAGTCGTTGGGTCTTCAGGTGTGCACCACCATGCTCAGCTAATTACCGTATTTTTTTTTGTAGAGACGGGGTCTCACTATGTTTCCCAGGCTGGTCACAAACTCCTGGCCTCAAGCCATCTTCCCACCTCAGCCTTCAAAGTGTGGGATTACAGGTATGAGCCACCGCACTCGGCCAGCTAGTGGGATTTTCATAACCAAGATCAGCTGTATACCACACTTTTCTTATATGTTACAGAATTTTCAAGAGTCTTTCTTCATGCATAGCTAAAACTGTTAGTTCTCCCTAAACAAAACTTTTACTCAATTCCAGCACCCCCACCATCACCACTTCCTGAACTACACATACTTCAGTATCTCCTGCCACATGGACACCGCATGCTACCCCTGCTTTGACTTCCTCCCCCTCGTCTCCCTAGAGAGCCTCCTATGTTTGCAGCAAGGATTAGTTACTACAGCAGTCCTCCATTGCAAGTTGGTCCCTGCATTAGACAGAGTTCTCCACAGATACAGAACCAATAGGAGCTGTATCTATGTCTCTATGTCTTTCTCCCCTCTCTCTCAATCTCTCTCTCTCTCTTTCTAGATATATATATATATATACATATACATATACATGTATAATATATATAAATATGCATTTAAATTATAAGGAATCGACTTACATGATCACGGAGGAATTATAAGGAATATATATATATATAGATGATTTTTTTAATTATAAGGAAGTGGCTAACATGATCATAGAGGCTAGGAAATCTCAAATCTGTAGTGTGGGCCAGCAGGCTCTAGTCCCCAGAGAGCTGATGATGCTGTTCCACTCCCAAGGCGGTCTGCTGGAGAAGTCCCTCTTGCTTGGGATGGCCAGTCTGTTTTTTTTTTTCTATTCAGGCCTTTAACTGATTGGATGAGTCTCACCGACCTTATAAAGAGCAACCTGTTTCACCCAAAGTTCATTCATTTAAATGTAATCTTATCCAGAACCCGTCTCCAATTTGACACATAAAGCGAACCAGATGAAAGATAATTGCGTTTTGCGCTCTGTCCCTGCAGCAGCAGTGGGCAGGCAGCCAGGAGGGACAAGTGTGGATATGGCTACTTTCTTTTTCTCTGCTTCTGTGTTGCTTGGTTAGTTTTTTGTGGTGGAGGGTGGAGGCGGGAAGGGGAATGATGAGGAGGGAGGCCGTGTCCCTAGTGATTAGTTGCTGCACACACTTGTTGGAGTGAGTGTCTTTAAGTCCAATGGGGAGCCCTGTCCCCAGCCATTTCCTGCTTCACCTCAGTCTCCTCCATTCCTCAGCCAGCCTAATTTGGACTCTTGATGTGAATTGAGCAGAACTTTCCTCTATCATGACAGGCTGTGTGTGGGGGGAAGAGACTGTTAGAAAGTGACCACTCTTCACAGCTGGGACCGTTGGGCCTGATTTGGAGAGAGCCTTGGGTTCTTGTCTTGCCTCCATTGTGTGGTTTTGGGTGTTCCCATCATCTTTAAACCTCAGTTTCCTCATCAGCCAAACGGGAATAATATGGCCTCAGTCCATTGCTGTGGGGATTATGCGAGAGGTTTTGTGTAAGTGATTTGTGTCCTGTCACGCACGATACAAATTAAGTTTGGGTTTTGATTTTATCCCACTTTTTGCCACTGGACAAAGCCTAATTTATATAGAAGAATTGGTTTTGCTCTCTAGGTACCCAGGACTTCTGTCAACGTGATTTCCCTATGATAGGGTTGCTAAATTTTCTTTCAGGGAACAAAAGGGTACATTGTAAGGAATCTGTTTCCTGGACTGGGAAGCCATATTTTGGCAACCCATGCCCAGCTACCCCACCCAACATGACTTGTTACACATCTGGGATGCAGATCTGTTAGTGCTGCCTTGCTTGGAAGCCCTTACTGACAGTGAGCAGATGAATAATTAACCTAATAAGTTCTCATGCAATCTCTTTGCTGCCTGGTGTCATGTTCAGAGATTAGACTTCCTGGGCAGAAGCTGGAACAATTTTTTTCTATGACATTGCAAATAAGGACCATGCTTGAATGAAATAAAAACTGATTGTTCATTCATTAGCTTGGACATTCATTCAGTCAACCCATATTAACCACACGGACTGCACTGTGAACGGCATCACCCTAGGTAGTAAGGAAGAAACAAAGGGGAAGAAAGAGAAACGAGACTGGAAAGATACAGAGATACCTGGTTGCCAGGCTCGAGTGTTTGGATTTTATTTTGTTGACATTAGAACATGGGGAGTGTGAGTATTGGGCTTGAAGTTGGGTCACCTGGGTTCCAACTGTGGCTCTGCTGCTTCCTAGCTGTGTCATCTTGGGTAAGTTGCCAACCATGCTGTACCTCAGTTTCCTCATCTCTAAAATGGGAAGAACAATAATATTGTACATATCTCATAGTGTTATAGTGAGGATGAAATGAGGGAATGCATGAACGTCACTCCAAGTAGTGACTGATCCTGGGGAATGACTGTAGGTGTTTTGAGTGTAGAAAATGTCTGTCAGGAAGATAAATCTAGCAGCAACACAGGGTAAGGCGGCTACAGTGGGAAAAGATTGCACAGGGGGTTGGGAAGACTTGCAGTGTAAGCGAGATGGTTGGCAGCATCAGGGACCTTGGAATTCAAGGTCTCCTTGTAGGGATAGCTGGGCAGAATGATTTAAGAATCCAGGGGTTATGGGGCTGGGTGAGGTGGCTCATGCCTGTAATCCCAGTGCTTTGGGAGGCTGAGGCAGGATGATTTGCTTGAGGTCAGGAGTTCAAGACCAGCCTGGGCAACATAGCGAAACCCCATCTCTAAAAAAAAAAAAAAAAAAAAAAAGCCAGATGTGGTGGTACATACTTGTGGTCCTAGCTACATGGGAGGCTGAGGCGGGAGTATTGCTTGAGCCCAGGAATTCCAGGCTGCAGTGAGCTATGTTAGTGCCATTGTACTCCAGCCTGGGTGACAGAGTGAGATCACTGTCTAAATAAATAAATAAAATAAAATAAATAAAAATAAAAATCTAGGAGTTATGCAGGCAGGTCACAATCATCCATGGGATTATAGGAGGACTCTCCTCTCTTACCCCATGTCTTCCTTACATTTCATTCTTCAAAGCCTGGTCTTCATCAGGACTCATGTGGCCATGTTGTACTCATGTCCCTGATGTCATTTTCTGGTTTGGGGACACAGCAGGTCATTAGGGATGAAGCACTGGGATAGAGTTCAACTACTTATTCACCCCTCCCTTTTCCTGTTTTCTGTTTTCCACTCTCAATTTGGTAAAAGCGTTTACATGATAGCTGAGAACTGTATTAGGGAATATATTTTATTTCTCTTCCTTCTTAGTTTTTGGAATGTTTCTGAAAGAATTTAGGTGGGGCTTTTATTTGATCAGTCTTGATTCACTTTCCTGGCCTTCTAATTTTCCCTAAATGCGAGAGGTTTTAGAGTAATAGAGTAATATATACAGATAAGGAATGTGGCCTCATGGTAATTCTGTGGGACAGGCAGTTTGTACCACTGTTAGGAAAAATAACCCTGCAAACAGCTTTGCTGTTAAGTTTCTCCCTTCCCCTTTAGGTGAGGAAAAACTATAGCAAATGGCCTTTTTATTATGTAAGGTAAATGAGTACCCTCAATTTTATCTGCTTTGTAAATCAGAATGTTCATACGTTTTCTTAAACTGAGTTGCGTATGTATTACTGTTGTCCCTTGGTATCCATGGGGGATTGGTTCCAGGACTATTGTAGATATCCAAATCCAGGGATGCTCAAGTCCCTGATATAAAATCGTGTAGTATTTGCACATAACCTATGTACATTCTCCCATATACTGTAAATCATCTCTAGATTGCTTATAATACCTAATACAATGTAAATGCTATGTAAATAGTTGTTATACTATATCTTTTTATTTGTATTATTATTATTATTGAGATGGAGTCTTGCTCTGTTGCCCAGGCTGGAGTGCAGTGGCGCAATCTCAGCTCACTGCAATCTCCACCTCCCAGGTTCAAGTGATTCTCCTCTCTCAGCCTCCCCAGGAGCTGGGATTACAGGACTGCACCACCATTCCCGGCTAATTTTTGTATTTTTAGTAGAGATGGGTTTTACCGTGTTGGCCAGGTTGGTCTCAAAATCTGGACCCACCTTGGCCTTCCAAAGTGCTGGATTCACAGGCATGAGCCACCACGCCCTGCCTTTATTATTGTATTATTATTTTTTATTTTTTTCCCTAAATATTTTAGATTTGCGGTTGGTTGAATTAAATCAATGGCAGATGCAGAACCCATCATATGGAGGGCCAACTGTAAATTCAAAATTGGCTACCCACAGGGTCACCCACTTACACACATGCTTTTACCATGTGTGGAATATGATAGGTCATTTTGCTAGAACACGGAGATACATAGCTAAACAGAAAATTAGCATCGCTGCTTGAGATGTAGAGTCAGCTCTCTTTAAAAGATTGTCCAACCACAGCCTGGCATTAGTTAGATTTGATAGGGTAGAAAGTGAATAATCATTAGCTGAGCTGTCTTTGTAAATGTTGTGATTTTTCCCATCTTGCATTTTTCTGTCTCCCCTGCAACAGTTTCAACTGGTAGATGAGTTCTGACACATGAAACACATGGTATTTTGTCCCAATTCTATCCCAACGTGTGGTTAGTGACCATAAATAGGCATGATATTAGCAAATAATATTAGGAACATTGTAAATGGATGTTTGGGTGATCATTCAGAAAGACAGGAAGGTAAAAAATACTGCCTGCTGCTTATATACTGCCCAGTCTGGAGGCTAATGACACATTCTTCTTTGCTAAATTAATAAGAAGGTGGGAAGTGGCTTTCTTCTATTGCCATTGTATTCTGTGAGGCACAAATTTAACTCAATTTTCCCATTACACTATAGGTTGTTGCTTAATAGAGTCTTGTCCAAGCATTTAAAAAAATCACTCTACCTTTTGTGTTGCTGCTGACATGAGCTATTAAGAAGTTGAAACTTTAGTAGCAGCTGCTTCCTCTGTCAGTTATAGCTACCTAAGTTGGGTTGAATTTCTTTGTGCTTTGAGATGGGTCTCCCAGTTGTGAGGAGTATTTGGTTTTGATACTTTTGTTTTGGATGACAGCGATGAGTGTTCGCTAACTTTTATCCATATGTCATCTTATGTTTGCATTCCTGGGTGGAAGAATAATAGTTCAATGTCTATTCGTAATACTATTTGATTTCTTAACTCCCCTGATTTGAGCCCACACATATGTCCTATGTCCTTCCTTGCTATGGTTTGAATGTTTGAATGTTTGTGTCCCCACCAAAATTCATATGTTGAAACTTAATCCCCAGTGTGATCATGTTAAGAGGTGGAGCCTTTGGGAGTGATTAGGCCATGAAGGCTCAGGCCTCATGAATGGGATTGGTGTCCTTATGAAAGAGGCCCGAGGGAGCTTGTTTGTCCCCTCTGCCACATGAGCACACAGCAAGAAGGTGCCATCCGTGAGGAACAGGCCTTCACCAGATATCAAATCTGCTGGCACCTTGACCTTGGACTTGCCAGTCTCCAGAACTGTGAGCAATAAATCTCTGTTGTTTATAAGTTAACCTTATATCCAGTCTAAGGTATTTCTTTATAGCAACTCAAGTGGACTAAGATAGTCCTCTGCAGGTTTTCTAAGTTTTCAGTTATATTTTAATTATGTTAGTTTTAGGAAGGCCCAACTAAATTGAATTTTTTTAGCATGGATTCAATTAACACATATAAAATGTAGAGTGCAGGCCCAAGTTTCTCTTTAAGACATTTTTTTTTGTCCTAAAGCTGTATTCCTGTGATTGGATTCCTTGTTTCTTAGGTTCTTTAAGGGTTTTATTGATTTTATTTTTTTTGAGTCTTTCTTCCTGCTGTTGGCTGGACTAGTGACTTCTTAAGACATTCGGCAGTATGAACTGAAACATATTACATATGCAGCCACCATATGTGTATAGTAAATGCTTCAAAATGGTGGACTTCGTTTTGTTTTGATCTGATTCATGGAAACTCCTCTAAATAAAGAGCTTTTCTAATATCATTCTGTGGATCTACTGCAATCATTAGAGCACTTGCTCAGTGAAATTGGAGGAAATCTCAGCACTTTGTAGAAACTGAGTTCCAGCAGAGCTGTAATTAGGCAGGGCAACATAATTTTCCTAAGCAATTAAATTGCTAGTCACAAAATGTGATCTCTTTATCCTGGTCTGGAAGCAAAGGAACTTGTGCCTATTCGTGGCCCTTACATCTGGTTGTGGTTAGCCTAGCGGACTGACAGGTCTGACAGTTGAGCTTTTCCTGACATAATTCCCCTGTTTCTCCCCTTTGGGCTGTAGAGAGATGACTCTGAGACTTTCTGGTCTCATCTTGAGTGTTGAGGCCCAGCTAAATAAAAGCATGTCCTTTGCCTCTCTTTATAGGCGAATCAAGTCCCAACTCTCCTAGACTAGAGTGTCCTGTTAACCATTCTTGACCTTCCTCTCAGCTGGAAAGAAGGGGACCATTCCAGCATTGCCTAAGAATATTCCATAGGGAGAACAGCCTGGTAAGGTTAGAAGATGAGTCCTTTTGTTTATGGTGAACCTAGAGAGGTGGCCATACCAGTTTAATCTAGTCATTGTGGTTATCACTGGGGATAGAAATGTTTTAGCAAGAAAGTGGTTTGTAGGTTGGCTGAAGATGGACTTTGATGTCTGGCTCCTCCTGTCTCTTTTGAGAAACCTGGTATAACTGGAAATGTAGGGAGCCTTAGGATCAAGCATATTGAAAATGGTTTTCCTTTGGCTAGAATTAAAATTTGATTTTACTTTCCTAGATTGTCCAAGTTGCTGTGATTATCAAACTGAAATGAAGTACCATTATATTATAAAATACCATTATAAAATATTTGCTACATAGATCTGTTATAACTTTAACTTTTCTGTGCTGTTTATCAGTTAGTAAATGGTATTAAATTTGTTTAGATAATCAGCTACTAAAATAAACTAGTCATGAAGAAGGACCTGTTTTCATTGAATTTTTCAATAATAGTGCATTTCCTGGCGCATAAAAGGCATTCAATAAACTGATGAAATAATAAGTCATAGAGTTTAACAAGGATCTACTGATAAAGTTTTACTTATAGTACACCCTAGCAAGTTTTTGTATATAGAGTATTTTAAAAAAGATAAATCAAGACATTAAACCTAAAGGGAAATTTTTTAAATGGTGAGGGAAGAAAAGCACAGTAATATATATTTTTAAGATTAATATTGTACAAGTAGTTTTATTACGTTTGAAGGCTTTTGGCTTATTTATCAGCAGAGGAGGAACTCTTTAAAGAGTTCTTTTCCTCTTTCAGGCCACCAGCACTATGTAGTGAATCGTTGAAATAATTCTTCTTTTGTATTACTCATATTACTATCAAAACCTGGCACAATGGAGGCATATAATAAATCTTAAAGAACAATAAGTACCTCTACTTCTTATAAAAAATAAAAATATTACCTTCTGAAACTTCTTATTTTTTAAAAATGTTAATATAGATTCAAATGTTATTTTTAAATTTTACATAACTTTTTCCAGATTGTAAAAGCAATACAAGTTCATTATAGAGAACTTGGAAATAGAATAATTAAAATTACCATAAACTTCCGGACCCGAGATATTTGCTATTTAATTTTGATATATTTCTTCCCAGTCCAGCATTTTTCCATGAGTATTCTACAGAGTGCTTGCCTAATATAAGATGCTCTGATGAACAAGAGTTCAAGTAGAAAATCTGTTTACTGTGCCCCTCTTGGAGATCCATAATGCATAGTGGCAGTATTAAAGGCTCTGAGAAGGTCTGCAAGAAAGAAACCCTTTGCATTATTTAATCAGTGTTTCCTAAGCTTATTTGACGACTAAGTCCTCTGTGTATATATGTGTGTGTAACATTTATTAGCATCCTCATACTTTGACAAATTTAATTCTGTTTTCCTTTTCTTCTTTTAAGATGTTAGCTTTTCTGAGAGTCTACTCTGGTTATAGGACATTCTCCTTTAATTTTTCAGGGTTGATCTCAAGGTAGGCCTCAGAAAGAGGATGCAGATCCAAAAAAGAGAGAAGATGTGCCCTGGAAAGGAGGAGTAGACTTAAAATGCATGACTATTGTGGGCTGTATAACAAGATTTTGCATACCTCCAGTCCAAAAATCAAATTTATTCATGTTCAGTAAGATGCTTCTGAGTCTTTGCCAGCTGTGGATTATGCATTTGGGGAAAGCTGATGGAGAGGCCTTTGATCATAGGCTGGGTTGTTGTAGAACTTCCTGATTGCAAAGAGCAGACAATTACTTTTAAGAGAGGGTGTTGGGGGTGGGGAGGTAGCTATCGAGCTGTGAAATTTGGTTATTTTCTAGTATACCATGTCCTTGGATCTGGCTTTCTGAGATGACTTTTTTCACAGTAAAATCTTACATGTTGTTGTGGCTAATAAAAAAAAAAAACTTGCTTCAAGACTGCTGTAGAGACACTGAATCTAAACTGGGCACAAACATTGTCACCCACAGACAGAGACTTGCTAGAAACAAGTGAGGAAGCATCTCTAGCAATTTCGTGGAGGTTTTCTTTAAGCTTCTAGCAACTGTTGCTAGTGTCACTAGATTGCTGTTTTTAGAACAGTTTTAGGGATTTCCATCTTGCTTCCTACCCAGCTCTTTCTCTTAATTTCTGAAATGCCAAGAGCTTAGTGGTAGAAGTCTGAACAACTTTTTGTTTTTTTTTTTAAAAGAAGGTCTTGGCTTGGCTTGACTTACCTCTTTTTTTTTTTTTTGAGATGGAGCCTTGCTCTGTCACCCAGACTAGAGTGCAGTGGTGTGATCTCGGCTCACTGCAACCTCTGCCTCCTGGGCTCAAGTGATTCTCGTGCCTCAGCCTCCTGAGTAGCTGGGATTACAGGCATGCACCACCATGCCCAGCTCATTTTTGTATTTTCAGTAGAAACGGGGTTTCACCATGTTGGCTAGGCTGGTCTCCAACTCCTGGCCTCAGGTGATCCACCTGCCTCTGTCTCCCAAAGTGCTAAGATTACAGGTGTGAGCCATCATGCCTGGCTTACCTCTTGAATATATATATTTTATCTAGATTTTCTTCTATAAACAATAATTCAACTATTGTTATTTTAGGAAATGTAGAAATTATATGACCAAAAATGCATATATTATAAGGGAATATATTAGAGAGATTTGCAGAAAAATGCAAGGCTCTTCATCTGATTGAAAATCTACATTGAAGCCACTTGAGAAGAAGCAGACTTGTTGCATTGGTTTTTATATAAGTGTTCACCTGGTCACATTTTTATGTTTTTCAGAGTATGAAATCCATTGAGATAGTGAAACTCCCAAAAACTAGTTACTAAAGCAAGAAAGGTATGCAATAGAACTGGCAGGTCTATAAAATGTGAAATGTTAAGTCTGTCTTTGGGACGGTGTAAATGTTGCAAAAATTTATCAAGATAGAAAACAAAAGTAAAACCAAGACATGTTGCAGAAGTCAGTGACAGTTGGTTATCTTGCATTGAGTAATCTGTGGAAGAAAGTGCTGACTGTTCCCCAATATCATCTTCCTTTCTTTATAAGTTACTTATGTTTCTCCTGGATTAAAGACTGTTTTTTTGGCCAGGCTCAGTGCCTCACACCTGCAATCCCAGCACTTTGGGAGGCCAAAGTGGGCAGATGGCCTGAACCCAGGAGTTTGAGACCATCCTGGGCAACATAGTGAAACCCCATGTCTACAAAACATAAAATACTAGCTGGGCATGGTGGCTCATGCCTGTAGTCCCAGTTACTTGGAAGGCTGAGGTTGGAGGATTGCTTGAGCCCGGGTGGCCAAGGCTTCAGTGAGCCATGCTCTCTAGCCTGGGTGAGTGAGACCATGTCTCAAAGAGAAAAAGGGCCAATTTTTTCTAGCTTACCTTTTGGCCAGTTATGCCTTTGTAACTATATTCTGGCAATAGGATTTATGTGGAAATTTCACAAAATGGGGATCATCGCCCTTGTTTATACCGTTCTTTCTTCCTGATGCCTGGAATTGGGTGAGATTGCTGGACTTGAGCAGCCATTGTGGATCATGAAGTAGAAGCAGATGCTGCAGAGATTGGAGCAGCAAGATAGATGGAACCCAGGCCAGCCATGGTGGCTCATGCCTGTAATCCCAGCCAAGGAGTACAGGGCAGGTGGGCTGGGGGGCTGGGACGAGCAGATCACCTGAGGTCGGGAGTTTGAGATCAGCCTGGCCAACATGGCGAAACCCCGTCTCTACTGAACATACAAAAATTAGCCAGGCGTGGTGGTACATGCCTGTAATCCCAGCTACCCAGGAGGCTGAGGCAGGAGAATTGCTTGAACCTGGGAGGCTGAGGTTGCAGTGAGCTGAGATCGTGCCACTGCACTTCAGCCTGGGTGACAGAGTGAGACTCCATCTCAAAAATAAATAATAAAAAAAAAAAAGATAAATGGAACCTGGGTCCTTATCACCATCGAGCACCATACCAGTCCTGGGTAAATAGACCTTGTTTACAATCAGGGAGAAATATATATATCTTTCTTGTTTAAGCCACTGTTATTTTGGGTTTTCTGTAACATGCTGCTGAACCTAATCCTTCTATGGTATTATGCTAGCCTTAGGTTAAACTGATTTTTTGTCAAGGTTGTCATCATAGCACAGATCAAGATAAAACCAGATTCACCTGAGAACAATCAATTTACTAGTGCTGATAGTATGTAGAGCCAGTTGACTAGACAATGTTCAGAACAGACTTTCTGTTAAATATCTTCCTCACTGTGCCTTTATTTGGCCTGACCATTTTTTTTGCGGTAGAGTGTCAGGATGTGATATGGTTTGTTTATTCATTCAGCAAATGTAATGAGTGCCTACTATAGGCCAGCCATTGTGTTAGGCTCTGGGAATCCAGTGTGAGCCAAACAGGCATAGCCTGTGTCTTGACACAGCTTACAGTTTGGTGTAGAAGATGGATATTAATGAAAGGAACACAGTTATATAATGACTGTACAAACTGTGACATGAGCACAGGAAGCTACCAGAACATATACAACGGAAGAATCTCATCTAGACTTGGGGTAGGAGGGCTAGTCAGGAAAGCTGTCTTGCACAAGTAGCTTTTGAATTGAGATGGGAAAGGTGAATTGGATTTAATCAGGTGAGGGTGGGTAGGATGTTCTAGACAGAGGGAATTGTCTGGACCGAAGCTCTGAGAAGGGAGGGGCTGCAGCATTTTCAGGAGTGGAAGGACATCCTGAAGTTGCACTGGTGCACTGCATGCAAAGGAAAGTCATGGAAATAACCAAGCTGACTTGTCAAGGATGTCACTTTTGTAAGGCGTTAAGCATTCCCTTTCATGACAAAATTATTTTAGAAGAGCTGATTTCATTCCAAATCTATCACAAAATAAATAAAACAATCAGACCTTTTGTATTTTAGGGAGTGATGCTCTGGGACATGTAATTAGGTGCCAGTTTTCTGTGCGTGATTCTCTTTTGTAGTGATTTACATGTTGTATATTAGCTGTCATTTAGACATTTGTGGGGTGGACAATGGGTGTGAATGGAGCCGGCATTACAGACATAACACACTCCGAATCTTCTAGTGAAAATGTTAATGGCATGAAATATTTTTAATGAGCACATGTTCCCTTGAGCAGAGTCCAATCCCACAGGAGTTTAGCAGTGTAGCTTAAAAGCAAGTGGGTTAGCGAGTTTTATTTCTTGAGAAAAGTATTGCTGAAGTAGTATCTTTTAAGTTAATGCTACTGAAAGTAAAAACAGCAGAGGCAGGAAAATATTTGTTTTCCAAACATGTTTTATTTATAGATTGGTGAGTTCTTAGAAAAGATGATTTAATAATTGATTCATCTTTGTTTTGAACATATATAGTATTTTGTGCCTTTCTTTTAATTATAGTAACTAGTACTGAAACATTCAAGGGTGCAATACTCTATAGAACAAAGGTCTATTCTTAAGGGAAAGAAATAATACAGTCGGCTATTATACAAGATCCACAATTGACGGCAAAGGACTTAGAGGAGTCGAGTTTGCTCTAAAAACGAGTCTATGCTGCCTCTCATCAGCTCCGTTCTACACCATTGCCATCTCTCCCCGCTGCCAGGGCATCAAAGAACACTTTGTTCCTCCTATTTTCTTGACTTCTAGTGAGAGACAAACCTCAGTGTCTTGCTTCTCCCCATTTTTCCTCTAATATTTCTGGAGGCAGATATGCCTTTGCCACTTCTGTAGGAGTAAGCTAAAAACTAGCCTTCAGACCTTCTCCCTCACTTGTGCTCTCATTATACAAACTCAGGACTGAAGTGGCACGGGGATTCTCTTTTTCTCGGTAGCTACTGTCAAATTTCTCTTTCTTTTTCTCCTATCCTTCCTTCCTTTCTTTTATTCTTTTTTTTTGAGTAGTTTGTTGCAGGGAGAGATGAGTAGTTTTGGGCTCAGATTGAGACTATTTTTGCATTAAATGGAGAAAGAAAATGGAAACTAGCTCTATAATAGGCATCTATAGGCAACACTCCAGCCATAGAATTAGAAGAAACTAGTAGGCAACTAGTAGGCCCCATAGACCAGAGCAGGCTTCAACATAATAGGAGTAAGTTAAAACAAGAAATCTTTCATAACATCCTCTTTTTTATTGGCCTACAGAAATACACTGTGCATATGTTCTCCTGCTGCTCCTTTTTTAAAAATGAGTCCAGGCTCTACCATTTGCTAGTTGGGGTTCAGGACACCTGTGAGTGGCAGCCTCAGTTTGAGTGGGTGGTTCAGATACTCGTGGATGATTTTGAGGCAGGTAGTGTCTTCTTTATCTAGCTTCTAACTAGAAGCTAGGGCACAGTAGGGGCTTAGTGATGGTTTTGACTGTATTTTACACACAGTCAGGCTGCAGGAGAGGAGAAGTGCTTTCAACTTAAGTTCTGATCCCCCTGAGAAGGCTTTGAAGAGAAGTCCCTTGCAGCCTGTTTGCCCTGCAGAAGGAGTGGGGTTGAGGCATCCTGGGCATTTGTTGAATCTTTATGTGGCATTTATCCGGTTTTCACCTCCTGGAGCATGATTTCCTCTGGTCCTGTTCCCATCAAGTGTGCAATTATGCTTAGATTCATTTGTCCAGGTGTCTCTTAAAGTCAGAATTTACTGTTTTATGACTATATAACAAATAGCACTCATCAACTAATTCTGCACTTTAAGACCTCACCGCAATGCTGAGGGCTGTAATCACAATGACTTGTTTGCTATTACTTCCCTTAATTTACTGCTGCTGAGAATTCCTTCTAGAGCACTTACTGTCTGTACCATTCATTTTTGTACCTAATCATGGACTACTTTGCATTGTTAGTTTATTGTATTATTTATACAGACCTTATCTCCCCAGCTGTTTTTATAGTTTCTAGAAGGCAGAGGTTGGATCTTACACTACATTTTTGTTTTTTAGACAGAGTCTCACTCTATCACCCAGGCTGGAGTGCAGTGCCACGATCTCGGCTCACTGCAACCTCTGCCTTCTGGATTCAAGCAATTCTCCTGCCTCAGCCTCCTAAGTAGCTGGGATTACAGGCGCTCGCCACCATGCCCAACTGATTTTTGTATTTTTAGTAGAGATGGGGTTTTGCCATGCTGGGCCAGGCTGGTCTCGAACTCCTGGCCTCAAGTGATCTGCCCGCCTCAGCCTCCCACAGTGCTGGGATTACAGGCATGAGCCACTGTGCCTGGCCGGATCTTACACTACTTTTGAGCCCCTCTCAGCACACAGTAGATAATCAACAAATGCTTGAATTTGGAAATTTCAAGTGAAAATAGTTTTGCTCTTTTAGAAGACTCTAGCAATATCAATCTATTTAGTTCTTTTATAGAACCCAAGACCTAGCTTAAATGTGTAGATGATTCCTTATGGCACACTAGGATTTTCACATGCTTGTCTTCTTCCTCTGGTCTTACCACTGTCTGAGCGAGTGGAGTGAGAAGTGTTGAAGCTTAGTTTAACATGGAAAGTCTGTAGGTAAAGGCCTGTTCTCTCTGTGGGTGAAACATAGGGCTCATTGAACAACTGCTGTTAACACTGAATAAGGGTGTAGTTTGAAAGACTTAGTATTGAGTCTAGCCTGTTAACCCTCTCTTCAGCCTCTTCTTAAAACGCTCCATTGAGTTCGCCCTGTTTTCATGCTTATCACTAGTGGGGAAGGGAATATTAAGAGGCCAGTGCCTTTATCCATTAGGCAACTGGGGCAGGAAGGGATACTGGAAAGAACTTTGCTCAAGTTGTTATCAGGTGGAATCCTGAGAAAGGTAATAAAGTGGAGTCTATTAGCAACTTAACTTTAAAAGTTTAGCAAAGCTCTGTGATCATGGAAATTGGGAACCACCAAATTGTTATCAATAGGGATAAGTAAAATTGGGGGTGTTTACCTAACAGAAAACCTTGTTATTAAAAAGAATTAGGTGGATGGGCATGCACAACGTGGAAAACTCTGGAAAATTTTAAAAAATTGTAGAACAATTTGTAAAGCATGATCCCAATTATTTAACAAAACAAAATAAGAGATACCTGTGGCTCGGCTGGGTGTGGTGGCTCACGCCTGTAATCTCAGCACTGTGTGAGGCCGAGATGGGTGGATTGCTTGAGCCCAGGAGTTCAAGACCAGCCTGGGCAACATGGCAAAACCTCATCTCTACAAAAAATACAAAAATTAGCCAGGCATGGTGGCATGTGCCTGTGATCCCGGCTACTATGGAGGCTGAGGTGGGAGGATCAATTGAGCACAGGAGGTTGAGGAGGCAGTGTGAGCTGAGATCATGCCACTGCCCAGCCTGGGCGACTAAGTAAGTCCCTGTCTCAAAAAAAAAAAAAAAATCTATGACTTATGACTGCACATATGGTTAATCTGCAGAAAGAAGTCTGGCAGGATGTAAACAGTGGGTTACTTTGGGGGAGGAAAGATGGGTGGGGCTATGGAGGCTTTCTGGTTTACTCTGTATAATTTTGAATTATTTGAAACTTTAAAAAATGTATTTAAGTTTTTTGTTAAGAACACTTAATGAGATATACACTCATATTTTTAAGTGTGCAATGCAGTATTGTTAACTATAGGCAAAATGCTGCACAGCAGAGCTCTAGAGCCTATTCATCTTGCGTAACTGAAACCTTATGCCTATAGATTGAAAATATATTTAGGTATTATTTGGCTATTTGAAAAAGAGGAAAAATACAGCAAATGGTCCATAGACATTCCTCCATCATCCCAGCTTTGTAGTGTCTTGTGAGAGAAAACTGCTAGAGCAGTTGGACAGTGTGTAGTTTTGAAATGCTTACTTGCATTGTTTTTTCTTGGCAAAAGGTGACTGAGGTTAAACTTGAGCTATTGCTAAACACCAAGAAGCTGTGGCCAGTGTGGTGTTACATGCCTGTAGTCCCAGCTACTTGTGAGGCCAAGGCGGAAGGATTGCTTGAGCCCAGGAGTTTGATATGAGCCTGGACACAACATAGTGAGACCACAGTCTCTTAAAAAAGCCATGATATGAAATAGAATATAGCAGTTTCTATTCATTCCCCTTCATCCCTTTGTTAATTTTGAAATCCTCAGATATTGGCTGAAGAAAAATGCAACATTTAGTTTGCTTAATAATATTATTTATGTAATAAATTTATTTGTAGTATTTTCTAGCAGGTCTACCTGGGTTAGAGACATTCAGTTTCTGAGAGGCACATTGATCATTTCTGGGAAGAAATTGTGGCACCACACTACCAAATGCTCTTGCATATTTTATTCCATTGAATCCTTTTGAGAGTGATGGGGAAGTAAGACAGGCAGCATAATTGCTGCTCAACACAGGAGTAAGCAGTCCTAGAGAAAATTAATGACATAAATGGAGTTATAGAACTAGTAAGTGACAGGGTCAGAATTGGATGGAGCCAGGCTCTCCAATTTCAAATTTAGTTCTCTTCCTACCCAGCACGAGGGTGTGCAATGTAGCAGAGCTTCCCCAGAGTAGAATGTATTGCGACCATATTTTGTACGGTTACCAATTTTATTCCAATAAAGCCTCAAATCACTGAAAGGTGTAATGAGAGAATTTTAGGCCTAAAGATGAGGATCAAATAAAATAACAAATATAATAGAACTGTCTTGCAAAATATTTTACAAATATGAGGTTGTGTTTTGGTTATCATGCATGTAACAATGCCTTCCATCTCTTCTTGGTATGCCTGTGAGAAGTGCGTGAGAGTTCTTCTCTCTTACATGGGAAAACAGATGCAGTGGAATAAATGAGGCGAGAAGGGGACAGAGCCAGGCAAGGAGACTCGTGAACTTACATTTTGATCAAATGGACTCCCTGCCATTAAGAGAACCTTTTTTCTAGAGCTGGGGTAGCTGACAGTCATCTCCCACAAAACCAGCACTTACACAAGTGATTAAAAGGAGATTTTCAAAAACAATTGTTAATTATGGTCACAGATACTTGACACATAGTCCTTCTCAGAGATTGGTTTTCCTCAACATCCTTGTAAATATGTGGTGCTTATTTCTCCCATTTCTACCTGGCATTGCTGAGTTGAAACTGAAGTTATATTATAAAATTTCCAAATAGATAGAACATTTCTATCTTAGACATGACATTAAGGGGCTCTTCTTCTCCTGTATGGGCAGACTTCAAACGACAAGCACTTTTGGGATTGTGCCTATCCTCAGGTGCCATGTTATTGGAGCTGGAATAGTAGATGCTTATACAGGGCTCAGATCAAATGGAGTTCACCAAGCCACTGCCACATAGGTACATACAACTTCCTTTATCTTTGGGTCTGCATGAGGTTTTGTGATCAGCTCACTTACTAAGGTGAAGCTTTGTGCTTCATTACCGGCCTCTTAGGTCATGTGCTCCTTTGAACATTGGGTTTCTTAAGAACAAACTAGATTATCACCTTCTTGTTCTGTTAGGCATTCAGAATAGCCAGACTTGATAACGAAATTCCTTCATGTACTCAAAGAATCAGAGCATGGAATGCAGTGGTTCAGGGGACAAAGTCATCCTTCCATCCTTCCATCCATCCATCCACTTATTCAACATATATTATGTGCTAAGACCAATCCTGTTCTTACCCTGTCCCTTGCAGTCTTGTGGGGGAGGGGAAGAAGAAATATGAAAATAACTATTCAATGACCATGTGATAAGTGAAGCACCTGGCACATAGTAGGTACTCAAAAATGGCCCATGAATGGAAGTGTCATGACAGATGCATGAACAAGGCCCTACATTCAAGATTTTGAGCAGAGTTTCCTAGCCTTGGCACTGCTGACATTATGGGCCAGATAATTCTTTGCTGTGGGGGGCTGCCCTGTGTATCGTAGGATGTTTAACAGCATCCCGGGCCTCTGCCTACTAGATGGCTGCTGCACCCCTCCCTTAAGCTGACAATCAAAGATGTCTTTAGACATTGCTAAATGTCCCTTGCCAAGGCAAACTGCCCCGCTGAGAAGCAATGGCCTAGAGGAACATAGGACATCATGTTGGGCAGAGCCATGGAAGGATATGCAGAGTAGGACATTCTTAATTGATTGATAATTCAGCCTTAGCTCAATTTTTTTTTTCTTTTTTTTTTGAAGAGTTAAGGACTCACTCTGTTGCTCAGGCTGGAGTACAGTGGTACAATCATAGCTCACTGCAGCCTTGAATTCTTGGGTTCAATGAACTTCTTACCTCAGCCTCTCAATTAGCTGGCACTATAGGTATACACCACCACACTTGGCCAACTTTTTAAATCTTTAATTTTTTTAGAGACGGGGTCTTGCTATGTTGCCCAGACTGGTCTGAAACTCCTAGGCTTAAGCAATCCTCCTGCTTCAGCCTCTCAAAGTACTGGGATTACAGACATGAGCCATCACACCCAGCCCTTAGCTTGATTTATCCGTAAGAAGCACCGCATCTGACAGTGACTTAGGTAAAGGCTCATCTGTTTGTTTTGTCAAAATTTGGATTGATTTCATTCTCCTCCTCATGGCAGAAATAATGCTGTCTTTCCTGTATTCTTTTCCTTCTGGGCCCATTTCTCAGCCATTCTTTCAGGTGAGTAGAGCCAGGAGACTGAGTTCTGGCCAATGGAATATAGGCAGGGGTGATACAGCCATTTTCTGGCCTTGCCCTGATGAAATCTCTCATGTGATTCTTTCCTCTGCCTCTCCTGGTGTGTCCACCGGATCTAGCAGAGGACCCTGAGGTCCCGGGAGATGGTAGAGCCACTGGAAGAAGAGACCCGAGGCCCCAAATGACAACGTGGAGCACAGCCCTCCGCCAGTGCCAGTTAACTTCCCACTGTAACATGAGAAAGAAAGAAACTATTACTGTGGGATACTATGGAGATGAAGGGGACGTTTGGTGTAGTTGTTAGCTTTCCTGATTAAGATACTCTCTCCTGCTCCCTTTTCCCATTGGGTATTGATAACATGCCATAAAAATACTTTCTAATTTTACTCTTCTTTGGTCACTGTGGTGATCTACACATGGCATAGCCTTAGGTAGACCCCATCATAGGCAGTTCCTGTGATAGAATTATGTACCTTCCTAGCTCCACATGGTTTGTCTTTTCCAAATCTTTATTGGAAGGGATGAGTGTTTGAATCTCCTTTCATTTGGCCCTTTGGGACTAGTAGGACCACAGTCACAGAATAAGGAGTTCTGGTTACAACTCAAGCGGAAAATGATTCCTGAATGTTGAGTTCATAGTAGCTCTATTCCCCACACAGTTCAAATGGTGACATTCTTAAGGCAGAGGAAGAAGAACAGTCAATCCTTTTATTTAATTTTGGCAAGACTGTGGTTTACGGTGCTCTGGGGAAATGCAGCTACAGATGTGTCAACCTTTAAAAAAATTCTTGGCAGTCTAACCTTTAAGTCATAAACCTAAACACAGACAGTACATCCCTGAAAAAAGCTTGTGTGGGCTGCATTGCACACCTCTATCCCACCTTCCAAGATCATCATTCCATCTTTGCTTGTGAAATGCAAGTTCTGCTTATTTTAATCAGTATTTATTTCCTAGATGATCTGGGTGCGTTGTGATTTTCGACATGTTTGACAGTTTTATGATTAGCTCAGCAATCACTCTACTATATATTATTCACTCCCAAGATACGGATAAGCACAAGGGAGTTACTCCTTTCCAATTCTGCATCGATGTTGGACCTCTGTCAAGAAGCATCATAGGAAGGTGATTAAGCACATGACGCTGGAGCCCTACTGCATGGGCTCTAGCCGCAGTTTAGCATTGTATCTACTGTGTGACTTTGGAGAAAGTTGCTTCATCTTACTGTGCCTTGTCTTCAGGAACAAGAACAGTACCCACTTCCTAGACCAGTTGTGATGAATGATTGCTGTGCCTGTGACAGAAATGTGAGGGTGGTTAACTAGAACTCTCACAGTCTACCTGATCTTACTCAAAGTCAATAAAGAATTGGACCAGGTCAAAAGGAAATCTTGGTGAGAAAGGGAAGAGTTTGAAAATGTGCCTTTAGTAATATTTCTGCCCCTGTCAGGAGGGAGAGCTTGTGACTCAGGTAGAGTAATGATGACCATCTCTTGAATGATTTCTATTTGTCACTGCTTTAAAAATCTGCTCCCAACTGTTTACCACAACCCTGTGAGTTAGGAGAAGTAATGACAATAATAGCTACGACGATAGTAAGAACCAGCAGCTAACACTTGCGGAGCACTTGCTATATGCCAGCCACTAAGCTAAGCTCTTTATGTAATTATCTAATATCAACCTTGTCAAATATCCAAGATAAATCCCACCATAATTCCCATTGTACAGATGAGAAGACTGAGGCTCAGAGAGGGAAACTGACACAGCTAAGATTTGACTCCGGGTCTGTCTGACTTACAGTTGGGGTGTTAATCATGCTATTATACTGCTGAATCATTCTATAATCAGCTCTTTTATTTTGGAATTTAGTGCTGAATGTTTTAATTTATCTGGTGATACAGATTTCTTTTCATCTTCTTTGTTCTTTCTTAACGTGCAGCTTATTATAAGTATGCTTTTATATAAATTATCTCTACATTTAATTATCTCTTTATTTGGTCTTCATAACCCAGCCCATGGGGCAGTCAGGATAGGTATTATCTGAGCTTTACCTATGAGGAAAATGAAGCCCAGAGACATGGACTTTTCCCAACACACACAGCCATGAGTGGCAGCAGCAGGGCTGGACTGGATGTCTTCAGATTCCTGGTCCAGTGATCATTCAACTCTCCCACTGTTCTGATGCCTTATTCTCACAAGTCAGCTGTCTTTTTCTTCTTGCCCCCAAAGGATTTTTCTTTTTTTTAGTGAAACAAACACTTTTTGGGTTATTTTAAAATAGTTTAGTAGAATTGGGATGTGCCCATAGGATAGGGCAGAATATGCAAAGGAGATGGCCCTCGAGGAGTTTTCACACCTTCAGTCGTGTTTACCAGGAGGTGTTCACTAAACCCTAGTTGGTCAATTATGTTTATTCCTTTCCAGAATCTGGGAAGGGGCCAGCGATGCAATGGGACACCCAATACTTAGGAACCTCACCCGCTTCCGGGTCCCTGTACTAATTCTGCAGTCCTCGGTCCAGCTATTGCTGAAAGCAAAGCTTCAGCCCACCTGTCAGCAAATTATTCCTTCCTCAAGAAGTTGCCCTGAAGCCATTTCTTTATATGAAGGCTTTTAGTTCATCACTACACTGGAAATTCAATTTACCACCGAATGAAGTTTTTTTAGAAGAGGTTGTTATTATTTCCTTTAAAGAGAGGTATCAGAGGACAGAGGTTGGTAGAAGCAATAAAGAAAACCATTAACATAGATTGAGAATTAGGATGCTGTTTTCTGGTGAGGATGGCAGGAGGGAGATGTGTTCCAGCCCACAGGGTGATATGGTTGTCCTGACAGCAGTGAACTGCTAGGGTAAAAGCAGCAGTTAGACTGGCTGTTAGATAGCTGGTCTCTGGGAGCTCCCAGGGAATTGGGTCCATATTGTGGTCCCTTTTTGGAATCAAATTCTGAGATGTAATCTCAGAAGGAGAAATAGAGTAATTAAAGAAGGTAATGTAATAGAGAAGAAAGAATCTGAAGATGTGGGTTCTAATCCTGGCAATGTGCCTAATTACCTATGTTACTTCAGGAATGTCACTTAATACCTCTGGGCCTCAGCTTCCTTACCTGTGGAATGAGGCGGTTGGACTGGATTAGTGGTACCTGACCCTCACTATACATCAGAATCACCAGGGAAACTTTTTTTTTGAGGTGGAGTCTGCTCTGTCGCCAGGCTGGAGTGCAGTGGTGCGATCTCAGCTCACTGCAACCTCTGCCTCCCTGGTTCAAGCGATTCATCTGCCTCAGCCTCCTGAGTAGCTGGGACTACAGGTGTGCACCACCACACCTGGTTAATTTTTTGTATTTTAGTAGAGACGGGGTTTCACCGTGTTGGCCAGGATGATCTCGATCTCCTGACCTCCTGATCCACCCGCCTCAGCCTCCCAAAGTACTGGGATTACAGGCATGAGCCACCGTGCCTGGTTGGGAAAGTCTTAAGAAATACTGGTGACTGGGCCCTATCTGATTTAAATGAATGTAATTGGTGATTAATTGGCTCTGATTTAATTGGTGTGTATACACCCTGGCATCAGTATTCCCAAAGCCTGTCCAGGGGATTTGATTATGCAGCCTGCGTAGGATCAACTCTAAGACACACTCAGTTCTAACATTCTATTTTAAAATATATATAGTTGGTCTCTAACCAAGGGATTTATAGATGACACAGCAGCTTGTAAATGGGTTTACTGTAATGAAGAGCACTGATCATTTTTGTCTTGGAAGACAGGAAAGTTATTAAAGAGTTATTGAAGCTATGCCATTGATTTGTAAGATAATTCTCCAGGGAAAGCCATAAAAGCCTTTTTTTAATGAGACATTGAAGTTTGGGAGAAAGATGCATAGAGAGTTTAATATAGCCAGAAAAGAGGAATTATTTGTTTTTAGATAATTGGAAGTGTTTTCTCTCAGAAGTTTATGCTAGGAGAATTTGTTCATAGGCCTAGAAGAGAATGTTTGGCTTGCAAACTATTTTTAAGGTAAACAGCAATTTCCACCCCATATCACCTTTTAAGTCCAATGGGAAAAAGTTATATTTTGATGAATGTCAAATTATTAGGTCTGTTTCTGGGTTAAAATTCCAGTCCTTCCAAAAGTAAATTATTCTTCCTTGGGAATCAGATTTCCCAAAACCTGATTTAGGTTTAAATGTAATGCAGTATAGATTGGCCAGGCGTGGTGGCTCATGCCTGTAATCTCAGCACTTTGGCAGGCCGAGGCGGGTGGATCACTTGAGGTCAGGAGTTCAAAACCAGCCTGGTCATCATGGCGAAACCCTTTCTCTACTAAAGATACAAAAATTAGCTGGGTGTGGTGGTTGGCACCTGTAATCCCAGCTACTTGGAAGGCTGAGGCAGGAGAATCCCTTGAACCTGGGAGGTGGAGGTTGCAGTGAGCTGAGATTGTGCCACTGCACTCCAGCCTGGGTGACAGAGTGAGACTCAGTCTCAAAAAAAAAAAAAAAAAAAAAAAAAAAAAAAGAAAAAAAAAGTCATGCAATGTAGAAACATAAGATTAATTTAATGTTCTTATTTACTTAGTTTCAAGTTATTAAACCTACAGGAATTAGGCTAAATTAATTTTTGGTTTGTGCTCGAATAGCGAAAGAAAACTGGGATGTGTGGCGTAAATCTGGTACCAAAGCTTTCCACATAAGTCCTTTCTTTTCAAATCTTTGGTCTCTCAGATCCACAAAGGCAGTTATCATCTACCCAGAAGTGGGTCATAGTAAATCCAAAGCCCAAGGTCATCTCCCTCCTCTTCCCTTTTCTCCTTCTCCACCACACACATTAAAAGCTTTGGCGATATAATCCTCTTTTGTGTCAGAAGAATCTAGACAAGATTCTGAACTGTTGTGTTCTTCCTAACAGGAAGTCACCATCTGTATCCATGAGGAACTTCAAATGTGTTTTGATTTTTAGAGCCTATGATCTATAACAATTCTATAATTCAACTAGGAAATGTGGATAATAAATGATCTCATGCTGTATCAGGTATACGCAGATATAATTAGAAAAGAGGTGCTTTAGCAACGACCAATGTTTATCATCATTACCAACCCTTCACCTTTTTTCCTAGAAAAGGAAAGAAAATTGAGTCATTTGTATTTTAAATCCTATGGGGCTTAAAAAATAGATATATTGGGTGTTAATTATGCTGTATAGAAAAGCGCAACAAACCGAAAAGCATAATGAAGAAAACAAAAATGACCTTAAATTCATCACCCAGATAATCATGTAAGCATTAGAAATTTAAATATCCAAAAAGGGGAAAAAAGACTATTCTCTAGATATCTACTTTTAATAGAGAGATTGCTATGAAAATACACAAGGACAATCTTAGATTTTTGAAGAGCATCTCTTAAGACCATCTCCTACTCCTTATTCAGGCATACCCATTGGGATAAGCTCAGAAAAGCTGTATTTGGTCTTAACAATGATGCCTAAAAGATTACATAATTTTAAATGCTGTATCATTAAAATTATTATATTTACAGGGAGGAAAAATCCAATTGTGGATACAGTTGATCAAAGCTGATTTCCCTGTTTCTGCTCTTTCTTCCATTTAACTTTTTTTTAAATCTGAGTATCTTCAAACTATGGTCACAATTTGAGCCATGGAGGGCCACTTCCATCAGTGCCATGTGGTGGTGGTGCTTCTTGCATGCTGCCTGATGAAGTCCAGGACTCGATTTACCTTCCAGAATGCAGAATGTCTTCAGGGAACAGTTTAAGGGACCAAGATCCTTTCCGTAGATGTAACCAGCCCCTCAGAAACCAACATTTCATAAATACAGATGGAAATTTCTTTGTAAAAATGCATTCTATAACACATATGGACATGCATCTACTACTTTTCGGGGTTTGTTTATACCTTCGTGGAATCGTCTTTTTATTATTCACATCCAGTAAATATCTTAAAAGTTGTTTTGTCTTGTAAAAACTTTTCCATTATATAAGTAATAGGTGAAAGCACACAACAAATAGATATAGCCATTAAATTACAAACATTAAAATCTGAAAGTGACAAATGTAGTGAAGACATAGGTAAACAGGATCCCTCATACAGTGCTCCTGGGAGTGTAAGTTGTTATAACTATTTGCAGCTATTTGGAGATAGGTTGAAGCTGTGCACATCCCACAATTCTAGGTTGTGATTTCCCTTCTGGTTTTATCCCCTGGGAAAAACTTTGCATCTGTGTAAAACGAAACTAATGCAAGAGTGCTCATCATAACATTGTCATGAAAACAAACAAAAAGGAAACACACATACTGACATGGAGAAATAACTTGTGGTATTTCGCATGCAACGGAATACTATATGAGGGCGAAAATGAATGAACTAGCAATGCATGTACCAACATGAATAAATCCCCAAAATATAATAATACTGAATGGAAAAGGTGAGTTTCAGAAGGATATATATGCCCTCTAATTCCATTTATGTAAACCTTTAAAAAATTACATTATTTATGGTCATAAGTCCATCCAGTAAATATTTAAAAACCTACATGAGACTGATAACTACTGATATCAGGATCGTGGTTTACTGTGAAGTAGAAGGGTAGGTAATGGGGCCAGGGCTTTGCTTGGATCTTTAATGTTTCGTTTCTTGATCTGAGCAGTAGGTATATGGGTGTCTGTCACATTATTATCTAAACTGTTTTGTATGCTTCAAGTATTTCATAGTTTAATAATAAAAAAGAAATCAGCTGGGTCTGGTGGCTCACACCTTTAATCCCAGCACTTTGGGAGGCCGAGGTCGGTGGATTACTTGGGGTCAGGAGTTCGAGACCAGACTGGCCAACATGGTGAAACCCTATCTCAACTGAAAATACAAAAAGTAGCCAGGCATGGTGGCACACACCTGTAATCCCAGCTACTTGGGAGGCTGAGGCAGGAGAATCACTTGAACCTGGGAGGTGGAGGTTGCAGGGAGCCAAGATCATGCCACTGTACTTCAGCCTGGGCGACAGAGTGAGAATCCGTCTCAAAAAAAAAAAAAAAAAAAAAAGGAAAAAAAGAAATCAACTACCTTGAAACCCTGTTGTAGTTTTATCAAAATAACAGCAGCAAACAAAAAATCAGGACTAAGAGAAGGAAATCTGATGGAGGAACATGAAGTGATCAGATTGCCTAAAGAAACCTGTTGAAAGCAAACTCCAACAGAATGAGCACAGCCCTAGGTGGTGAGCATGATGCCCTTTCTCCCAAACTTCTCCAGAACCCTTATTTTGTGACTGTCATACCCACTGAAAGACCAACGAGGGGAAAACGGAGGAGAAAGGATGTGTCCTTGGGCCAGCGGGAGGTCTCAATCTTCCAGAAGAATGAGGGCAGAGAATGTTTTTTAAAGCTACATGATCCACAAGTGATGGGGATCTGAAGGCTTCAATAAAACTTCCATCTTCCTGGAAGTTTTTCATCTTTAAAGAGAATATGTAGTTCCCATTACACACTATTCTTGGTAGTTTTGTTTTGTCTCCTGCCTTTGTGTTTTCAGCTATGGCTCAAGAAGTTTAGGAGCCTCCTTCCCTACCTTCCTCCTCCTCTTCTTGAGTCTGCTTACAAGGCACTGGTAGGTACCATGGGGGATAAAGAAAAATAAAAGTACAAAGCAGATCCTAGTGGGCAACTCCAGGACACAGGGCAGTTATAGTCTCACATTATCCGCCTTAGGACACCAGTTTCTTGGTTGAACTTTATTTATTTCTCCTTTTCTACCAGGTGCTGTTCTTAGCTATAGCAGAATCACAGAAGACAGTATTTGAGTCATTGAAGCATTTTAGTGTTAGGATTTTGGTATAGGATGAGATCTTAGCCATGGAGTGCAGTAGAACATTTTACAGATGGCAGAAGTGAGATTCTGATGTGAAAGTAGCCTGACCCAAGAGGTGGAAGAGCCCAGAGCCCAGCCTTCCCACCCTTCACACTGGGTGCTTTCTGTGACTCCAGGTTGCCTCTCTGACCTGTTGTGCTTTCTAGTCCTCAGCTTTGGCTGATCAAATGTAATTTCTTTTCCTGTCTATCACTTCACACTCTGGGGCTTCTTTAGGTTATCTCCAGTGAAAAGAGACATATTATAACATATGCTGTCCCATTACCAATGACCTTCTGAATGAGTGAAAGATGGCCGAGGGTAGTGAAGATAATACATCCATATTCTTAGGGAATTTTCCCTGGAAGAGATGAAAAGTTGAGGCAATCTAAGTTATGCTTTAGGAAGGACTTCATTCCATGTTGTAGAGGCTGTGACAGAAGTTTGAGGTCAGGCTTACTAGTCAAAGAGTAACTAAAATATTACATTAAAAAAGATTTCCAGCCTACGCAACATAGTGAGATGACATTTCTTCAAAAAAATAAAAAATTAGCTGGGCATGGTGGTATGTGCCTATAGTCTCAGCTACTCAGGAGGCTGAGGTGGGAGGATCGCTTGTGTCCAGGAGTTTGAGGCTGCAGTGAGCTATGATCACTCCACTGCACTCCAGCCTGGGCAACAAAGTAAGACTCTGTCTCTGAAAAAAAAATTACCTTATCTAGCAGCTATTTTTTTTTTTTTTTTTTGAGATACAGTCTCACTCTGTCACCCAGGCTGGAGTGTAGTGCCATGATTTTGGCTCACTGCAACCTCCACCTCCCAGGTTCCAGTAATTCTCCTGCCTCAGCCTCCCGAGTAGCTGAGATTACAGGTGTGCACCACCACGCCTGGCTAATTTTTGTATTTTTTAGTAGAGACGGGGTTTCACCACATTGGCCAGGCTGGCCTTGAACTCCTGACCTCAGGTGATCTGCCCGTCTCGGCCTCCCGAAGTGCTGGGATTACAGGTGTGAGCCACTGTGCCCGACCTCTAGCAGCTATTTTTACAATAATTCAAATAATGTTAACTTAGGAGAGTATGTTCTCCAAGCTGTTTTTGTAAAAATGACTTTGATGTTATATAACATCATCTTAAAAACCCACCAGGATAGCAAATTATCAGTTCTAAGCCTACCTGTGAGTCAACATAGATTCCTGAATGCCCCTTTAATAAAGGCTGTTAAATGTCTCAGAGGTTTTAATGCTGATTTAAAGTCAGCATTTAAAAATTTTAAAGTCCTTCTGAGACTGATTGCTGTGGGCAAACTAAATGCTTTAGCTGAGAGTGTACTTATAACTCGTTTTTTTTCCCCCAGAAATATAATCAGCCAGACATAGGAATTAATTGAAACATTCATTGTCTAGCTGTGGAGCCTCCCCGCAAAGGTAAAGAGTATTTGTGATTGAGTCTGGCTACCAAGCAAATGACCAATGTCTACCTATGACAACTCTCTGTTGCATTTCCTTCTTTAGATCATATTTCTCATCTTGAAATACACAATGACAATACTTTGATAAGGAGAAAAAGGCGGAGAAATAAGAAAAACCTTTCCGTTATATGGAGAACCCATTTTCCAGGCTAACAACTATGATACCAAGAACATCATAGTGGCTAGTCTAACTCCTTATTGGATCATAACACTGTAGAATTTATAATAAAATATTTATCCATATTAATGACAGAAATTTCTTTCCTGGAGAAAATTGGATATAATGTTATTCAAATTTAAATATATGGTAAAGAAGAAATAAAAGCTGTGAGGGAATTAAGGCCTACCACAAAGAAAGGATTAGGATATGACTGCTATCTTTGTTTCTACATTTAAAAATATTGTATTTTCATTCTTATGTAAGTTTTTTAGATTACTTTCAAAGTAACTTGCATAGAGTTTTCTGCTGACATGAAAAAAGTGATCTTGAATATTCTTCAGTTAAACTTTTAATAAGTTATTTTTATATGTAAGGTTAATATGAAGAACAGCCTTCTACAGCTTGTTAAAATAAAGGGAAATTTTTGTTCGAAGGCATTCACTCACTCTTGTTACTTCCTTCGTATTCTCTAAGGCCTCTCCCTGCCTTTGGAGATTTGCCCTTTTGGCACAATTCTAATTTTCTCTGTAGAATGTCATTTTCCCTTGGGAGGTGAGATTCGAGCTTCCTTTGCATATTGGTGCTTTCTCCTATTACAAATATAAAAATTAAAAAAAAATTTCAGTGATTTATACCACATGATCCATCTGGTGAATTATTTTTCCTGCACTTTGCAGACCATGATTATCCTTGGGAACCTTTCATTGGGGTCCTGTTTGCTTTCATGGTGCCAGAAAATTTTGCTTTATTTATCATTTTTAAAACAGCTCTCAAAGCCCTTCTGAATTTCTCACCTTTACTAATGTATCTGATGCATTTATTAGTCAGGATTTTTTTTTGGATGCAAGTAACAGAAATCCCACCAAACTAGTTTAAGCAAAAGCGACTTTATGTTCTGGAAGTGGTCAGTAGTGATGTCATACAACAATGTTAGTGTGCCTAATGCCACAGAACTATCCACTTAAAAATGGTTTTAAAAAAGTGACTTTAGGTCTGGGCGCAGTGGCTCACGTCTGTAATCCCAGCACTTTGGGAGGCTGAGGTGGGCAGATCACAAGGTCAGGAGATCAAGACCATCCTGGCCAACATGGTGAAACCCCGTCTCTACTAAAAATACAAAAATTAGTGGGGTGTGGTGGCGTATGCCTGTAATCCCAGCTACTTGGGAGGCTGAGGCAGGAGGATCGCTTGAACCTGGGAGGCAGAGGTTGCAGTGAGCTGAGATCACACCACTGCACTCCAGCCTGGCGACAGAGCAAGACGCCATCTCAAAAAAAAGAAAAAAAAAGGAACTTTAGCCAGGCATGGTGGCTCACACTTATAATCCCACCCAGCACTTTGGGAGGCTGAGGCAGGTGGGTCACTGATGTCAGGAATTCAAGATCAGCCTGGCCAACATGGAGAAACCCTGTTTCTCCTAAAAATACAAAAATTAGCTGGGCGTGGTGGTGGGTACCTGTAATACCAGCTACTTGGGAGGCTGAGGCAGGAGAATTGCTTGAACCCAGGAGGCGGAGATTGTAGCGGGCCAAGATTTTGTCACTGTACTCCAGCCTGGGTGACAGAGCAAGACTCCATCTCAAAAAAAAAAAAAAAAAAAAGGGGACTTTACCCTCCCATACCAGGAAGTCTAAAGTGGCATCAGACAACTGTGTTTTTTTCTCTATCCCTTGGACAGTCAATATTTAATTTCTCACCATCCCTTTCTTAAACTCCAAAAGTACAGGTTTTTATCAGTCCATGGCAGAAATATGTCGGAGGTACAAAGTGGGCTGTAGGATGGGTCATGAGTGGCTTTATGGAGAAGGTGGCCCTTCAACTGTAGTTTTTGGTTTGGGAGCAATTAAAAGAAGAGCTTGAGCCAAGATGTGAAGCTGGGAAAACCCAGGTAAATGGTTCACTTTGGCTGTAGAATGCCATGTTCAATGGGTGAAGGGGAGTGGTACGGCTAAGATCCAGAAAGGTAGTGGGGAATAGCAGGAAGTCCCACTGGTATTTCAGACATCCCTGGAGAATGGAGGGGTGTAGGTGAGGATCAATAGTTGCTGTCTTAAAAAAGGCAGAGACACCTGCTCCTGGGAATTTGGAAAGAGAAAAATGTTGGAGAAGAATAATCTCAGTAAACATCTTTCATTCCTTCTATTGAATATCTTTTTTATCCTTTCAGGTACAGGATAGTCTTCCCATCTCTCTGCCATTTTAGGAGAGGAAGACCTCTCCTAAAGTACCCCCAGGCAAATGAGAATCCATCTGTTTTGGTGTCCTGATCTTGACCATTATTCTTTTCTTTTCTTTTATTCTAGTGTTTTCATCTTGATTTTCGTTAGTAAAAACTCTTATGTAAATACTCGCACTATTGCCCATCTTATTCTATCCATCAATAGGAAGCAGAGGGAACAAATGTTTCAGTCCAGGAGTGAAGGGCTTTGTGGCTGAATGTTCTTTCCTTGGGGGCCAATTACTCCAGTGTTTTTGGAAACTGTGAGAGTTGTGTATTCTGTGCTGAACCATAGACTTTTTAGATCTGGAAAGAATCTAAAAAAATACATACTGTCCAACTCATTCATGTAACAGATGAGAAAACCTGGATCCCACAGTTGTTAAATAAGCCTCTCATACTTCTATTACCTCAAAGGATAAAAATCTCAAGGGTATTCCTTGAGAAAGAGCAGATGAGTGGCTCAGAACCATTATAGCTCTGCACAAAAGGGGGAAAATCACCTCTTCTGGACTTGTTGCCCAGACATTTTCCTGTTGTTTAATTTCTCAGTTGTTTTATACAACAATTTCAAGTGTTTTTCAGATGCCCAATTGAATGTGCTATTTTTGCTGCCTCTCTGCAGGAGAGTCTATTATGTCATTCAAGCAAATACTGCTCTTTCTCTAGTTCAGTCACTTGAATTTTGGTGGGCTATGAGGATCCCAACATTTTCTATATTAAAGAATATGGGTATGTTCCCCCATCAAAATCCATTTTGGGAGCTATCCAACCTTAGTGAAAATCCAAATCACTAGATGGTTTTTGAGCCTTAGAAGATGGCTCTATTTTGAATGACATCCTGGTAGCATTTATGTTATATTTGACACCCTGGATATTTCTTTGCTTCTTTACTGGTTTTGACAGACTGAAAAACACAATGCATCAGTAAATAGGAGATAATTGTGATTATTTAGATAACCTAGTAATGTGAGAGATCATTGGACCATGAAAAATAAGTGGGAAGTAAATGAAATTACCTGTTTTCATCAGCAAAACCAGACTCACTTGGCAAACAGTGATGAGAAAATAGTCAAACCTTTTTCATCTTCAGGGTCCTCTTATAGTGCTGGTGATTTTGTCTGGGAGCTTTTGCAGATCAGCCAGCTCTGCCTTTTTATTTTTGATGGTCACTGAGTCCTTTTTTTTTTTTTCTTTTCCCCCAGAGGAGTGATTTTCTGTGTGTTTTTGTTTTTGGAGTGTGTGTGTGTGTGTGTGTGTGTGTGTGTGTGTGTGTGTGTGTTTAACCAATGTTCTTGCTGACAAAGCCAGACTCTGCCTTCTGGCTGCCTTAGATTTCATGGCATAAAGTAGTGCTTCCTGGACATTGATGCTTGTGAGGTTGGAAATGTTTTTCTGCTGGAAAAAGGCCAGAAAAGGTAGTTATGTGTGGGCTGATGTTAGTGCAAAATGGAAAGTCTGCTGTCTTCCAGTTATAGAAGGGAAGTGAGTGATGATGACATGCACTTTGAACTCAGTATCTTAGAGACGGGCCACCCTTGCTCTCCTCCCACAATCCAAATCAATTTCTGAAAAAGCACTCTCGTCAGCCTGGATAATGCACCCAGCCCTGCTGATGAGAACAGCTGAGGGAAATGTCTCGATGAACAGTTTCATCTGGATCACAAGGATTTAGGAGGGACAGCTCCTAAAATGGAGGGAGGTAGGACAGACTAAGAAGTCACAGATTTTCCCTGCAATGACATTGATCCTTTGGTGGTTATTAATTCGTTCACAGAAGAAACTCCAAAGACATTTGTGGATTACTAGATAGCATGAATTATGGAGGAAATATTGCTGCTCTTCCTAAGTGAGAGACCTTTAGGGTGAAATGACTCGTTTCCTCTGTTGAATGGAAGCACCATTCTTACATATTACTTCCACATTAGGACACTAATGTTCGAAAACTATACAAGACTGTATTTTGAAGACTTTGTACCCAGTATCTTCACATGAGTTACTCTTTTGATCCTCACAAGCCTCCAGAAGAGGTAGGTGATGTCTTCTTGCTTTTACTAAGACAGGCATCCAGGGCACAGTTGGAGCCAGCAAGGGGCAGAACAAGTCCTTGAACCCCAGTTGGTTTGACTTTAAATTTTGTGTTCTTTCCTCTACATCACAGCTGCTTGGAAGAGAACTGCCAGATGCTACTGTTAATCAAGGTTGTGAAGTTGAATACAAATTGAGAAGGAAAGGAGGAGGAAACAGCATCATAAATTTTGACACAAAAGCATAAAGCTTTTAAAGACCCTCAATATGTCACTGCTCCTAGCTAAGTTTGTTGCCACATAATTAGGCCGAAAGTCCTAATTGCAGGTTGATTTTTAAACCTACATGACCCTGTGCCAGCAGGATTTATGCTGAGACATTTACTTTAATTAAATGGCT
The DNA here is from genome assembly GCF_028878055.3 of Symphalangus syndactylus. NCBI lineage: Eukaryota > Metazoa > Chordata > Mammalia > Primates > Hylobatidae > Symphalangus > Symphalangus syndactylus. Next base: position 101,369,699 of record NC_072430.2, on the reverse strand, counting down.
ACTTAGTGACAGGGCTTAAATATATATCATTTAAAGTGCCAGATAGTTTTTTTTCAGATACTTGGTCGATCAAGAACACATTTCATCCTCATTAACAATATATAGTATTCAACTAGAAATACTTGATTTGATTTCATTTAATTGAGGCCATTTGAGGTCATCAAAAATTATTTGCGGAGATTTTCTCTAATCTGTGGTTTCAGGGATGGGACAATTGGAAACACATGGATTTACTATCTCACATTCTCCCACTTCAACTGAGGCATTGGTACCTTCTAACCCCCTGCACTGAGAGAACCTCATGCGGCCAAAACCTTTGGTTTCTGAAGCCTAGCCAATGACATGCAAAATAGCCTTTTCTCTACCAAAAGCAAGAAAAATCTTCAGTTGAAAAATTGGGCTAATGTTGTTCAGTAAACAGAATGAATTAAAACCAGCTCAATTTGGCTTAGATTTTATACATCATCTCAACATAGAAGATTCTGATGCAAAGTGAAAAATGAAGCATATACTTGCTTTAAAAATACAGCTGTTCTGGCCTGGCACGGTGGCTCACTCCTGTAATCCCAGCGCTTTGGGAGGCTGAGCTGGGAGGATCATGTGAGGCCAGGAGTTCGAGACCAGCCTGGCCAATATGGCAAAACCCTGTCTCTACAAAAAAAATACAAACATTAGCCGGGTATGGTGGTGTGTCTGTAATCCCAGCTACTTGGGAGGCTGAGGCATGAGAATCACTTGAACCCTGGAGGCAGAGGTTGTAGTGAGTGGAGATTGTGCCACTGCATTCTAGCCTGGGTGACAGAGTGAGACTCTGTCTCAAAAAAAAAAAAAAAAAAAAAAAAAATCCAGCTGCTCTTCCAGTCCCATAATGCTAGTTTGGCCTGCCTTGGAGCATCTATCTGGGAACAGGCATATGTGACCTTCCAATCCAAGACTTTGCTTCTGTTGTTGCTGCTGGGATCGTCAGGCTTCTGTGTTCTAATTACTCTTCTAAAATTCCATTTAAAATGCAATTTCATGTAGAAGTGTGTTTTCACATTTAGTTTTTATAGCATTTCTTTTCTCTCCCAACTATATCAGTGATAGGTATTAACTGTAAGATGTGGTATATACAGATGAGCAAAAGAAAAAAGGAGAAAATAACTTGTAATCTAATCACTAAGAGATAAATACTACTGACTTGGTCTTTTTTCTCTTCCTTTTCCTCTTTATGTATGTATGTACATATTTACTTAAAATATAGACTTGCTATCTTATTGTATATGTTACTTAATGCAACAAAATTCTTTTTGCATGTTTGCCAGGCGCCAGACACTAGGCTAGGCCTTGGATATAGTTTTGTTTACTGTTTTTTAAAATTGTCACTTGATGTTATATAACAAATATTTCTCCAAGTCTTTAAAAATTATTTGAAATGACATTTTTAATAGCTGCATAATATCCCATCATTTTGATGTGCCATATTTTATTATGTCCCTGAGATTGGACAATTAAGAAGTTTTTGGTTTTTTTTCTATAATAACCAACACCCTAATATACACCCTGAACATAAATCTTTGTGCCCATCTCTGATCATTTCCTTATAGTAATTTCTCACAAAAATTATGGGGGTAAAGAATATGAAAATAGCTATAGCTTATCTGAGGTTGCTTTTCAGTTGCTACCTTCATCTTATTCTTTGTCTCCAAAGTGACTTGATTGCCTTAAAGTGATTCTAAAATTCACATAGCATTAGAGAAACCTAGACTATACTTTAGAAAACAGTCTATCTTCCCAAAGGTACATATACTCTCTTAAAGGTGCTGTAGTATTCCCAAAGATACATACACATATAATATCTTAAAGTTGCTGTACGTACCTTTTTAAAAAGAGAAAGAGTTCTAAGCTTGTTTACTTAAAAGGTCTAATAAATCAGATCATTAAAAGTGTGAGAATTGCCTTGTTTATGAAAACGTACAGTTGGTTCAAACTGGCTATATAAATTGGCCGGATTGTATGAGCCAGTCTACAAGAGCTTAGCAGTGTACAGGTCCAATTCCATTATTTGCTCAATAATAGTTTTATGCTTAGGCTCAGCGTATGAGGCTGATAATTGTGGCATGATAAGACTGCACAGTGCTCAAGTGTATAATAAGCAATGCTTAGCTGGAAGAGAGAAAATATTTATCAGGGCTCTGCTAATGAGATGTTTTTTATATCATCTAATGAGTTGGTTTTATTTTAGGTAAGGTTAAATGTGTTTAATATGTTTCATAGAGATCTTGAAATAACATGTGCTGAAATCAATTAGAAAAAAAATCAGAAAAATTCCAAGTGGGCTCTCTGGAGTAATCGCCTCATAGATATTATTTTGAAAACCAGAAAACTGGTTGGAAGATGATATGCCAAAAATACCGTTGTCTGCATTAAACAGACTTACTTTATAGACCGCTTGTGTAACAAGATATATAATGCTCTCCTTTGAGAACTTCTTCCTTCCTTCAGTCTAACCTTGTTTGGGCGATATACCAGACTGTGTTAGAGGGGTCATAGCTCGCTGGGTGGCTAAGCCCCTATATGTGTGAGGCAGAAGTCTTGTAGAGTCAAAATTACTCTTGAAAATCTCTTTGGAAGGTGCCACCTTGGAGGCCTGTACACTATCCCTTGTGGAGGCCAACACAGCCACTTTGGCCTGCAGAGTTGGAGCCGCATTGCTGTTTCTTTGAGCACCAGATAAGAAGTTGGCTTGCATTTAGGGGCCAACTTGTATGAAAAATATGTTTCTTTAAACACTAGAATCCCAGTCAGCTCTGTGAGATGTTCACACTGTAAAAAGCTTTCTGGAATGAGATGCAGAGGAAGCTGTGGGGTTGTGTTTCCTTTTTTCTCTCTCACCGTGGGCATGTGATCACCGAGTTCCTGATTGAAGTGTGTGTTTGTGTGTGTATGTGTCCACCTCCCTCCCTTGTGGGTGTTAATTGAATTCTTTTGAGCAAAAACATGTCTGACATGACACCACTGCAGTTGCTGTGATGCGGAATTTTTACTCATGTAGAAGTTCTTCTGTGAGAGCCTGCAATAACCTTTTTGGCTAATACTCCCTATAAAAGAGTGGAAGAGGCAGAGTGAACAAATGTGTTGTTTTGAATGAATGTGAATGAATCATGAGCAGAGATTTATTGAGGACCTACTATGTGCTAGCAGTTAGGGATATAGTGGTGACCAAGTGACCGAATCCCTGCCCTTCTGCAACTTATGGTCTTGGTAGATTCCTGAGAATTTGCCTTTGTCTAGGCAACAATGGACTGACTAGATAACCATTAAATACATAGGGGTTCAAATATTTAGTGCAGAAACATTTTGCGTTCTTGAATAGGGACTGTGTGATACAAGTGGTTTCTTTGAAAATGATCCATGTTCTAAGCTCACATACTTACTGGCTCCTAAAAGCCAATTTCAGAGGCCAGATGACTTTCGTGTTTGGTGCCAGTGTGCTCCCACCAGATCCCTATCTGCCTGGTTGCAAACTCTTGGCTCTAGTACTGCCTGATCTCTAGCATACTTTGATCCACCAGAAAGTCTGTCCTTGTTCCAATTCCAAAACTCTAGCTCTGCAATATCTCCTCTCCTTCCCCCAAAGTGGTGGTGTGGGGTGTGTGTGTGTGTGTGTGTGTGTGTGTGTGTGTGAGAGAGAGAGGCTCAATGAAGGGAATTCCCGTGCATGAGCTTACTGTTGATTACTAGTCCTTCTTCGTCACCGGAGTGTTGGTCACAAACCTGAGGAGGGCAAACTGATTGGAGTCCCGAGGTACTTGTGTTCCTTTGGCTCTGTTGGTCTGGATCTGTCGATCACCTTTCTTGGGGCTTCTTTGTGCTGCGTCATCTCCTGCTTGCTGCCCCCCACTATTCCTCTTCTCTGAGTTATGTTTATAACCCGCTGCATCTCCTAATGAACACTTGGAACTTCCAAGTTGGGAAAAGAAGGATCTCACGGTGCCTGGGGCAGGAGGATGGTGTGGCCCTGACTTGGCCCAAGATTCTTGTGCCCCTTGAGGTGGTACCCCTGAGAAATGCCAGGGATAATCACTCATGAGATTAGCGTGATTTCGCAGATGTTAATTTTTTTAAGTTAGTCAACTAAAGACATTATTTTTCCATTGAAATGAACATGGATATCTTAAGGCAGTGCTAGACTACAAAATTCATGTGAATGTTAAGTTAAAAACGTATTTTTCAGGCAGACATGCAGGGAAAGACGTTCACTCTTATCTTCTGTTACATTTACTTTGGTGGAAGTACCTGGTTGGTCCTGGCTCCTTGGCTGAGTTATTGAAATTTTCTGCAGAATGGGGATAGTTGGAGGATTTACTGGGATATGCAGAAAACACTGAGTGTGTGTTCTTGCCATCTCTTCCTGCTCCCCATTTCCGCACAACATCCCTGGGCTGTCACTCACCCTGGAGGTATCCTGCTCCCTGTGTCACTGCTTCTGTGGCAGGAACTATGCCTTCCCGGTCCACGTGTGCTGGTGATGCTGCTCCTGGGTGTCCTTGGATCTGCCCAAATGGCAACTCCTGTGATCTTCTAGAATATTGAGGGTGCAGGACCAAGGAGTCCTTAGAGAGCTGCTGCAGCCTGGGTCATGGCATAGGGGTGGGTGGGATATGCTTAGAGAAGAGGCAGGGGGTTCTCCTGGCCCACTGCCTTCTTTCAGCATGCAGGTGCACAGTGGCGTCTACATACTGTGAGGGAGTGTGTGATCTCCAGGTAAACCCCACTGATTGAGCAGGACAGGACTAGCTTCTAGACACCCCCTCTCCTATACCACCAAACAGAGCACATCCTGCCCCACATGGATGCCTCTGCCCCATCAAAGGTGGCAGGAGGACATTTGCCCCTCCAGCCTCTCATTCACCATGCTCAGTTTGTTTCTGACCCCCTTTGAAGCTGCCTCTCTCTATAAGGGAGGAATGATATCTGAGCCGAAGGAGGATGACACATGCCATTCCAGTCCACAACCCGCGGCCCCCTAATCTCTCCAAGACAAGATGTTCCAACAGGTGGGGGTGATCCTTCTCTCTTAAGGCCTGCCTTGCATGAGGACAATTTGCTTCCTTCCTAATCTCTGGAAGAAGGTGTTGGAGTCAGACAGGCATTGGCCTTAAGGAACATTTATTTCTGAGTGTACCAAGTGTGTCTTTGATGCTTTCCCAGAGGAGCCAGCTCAGGGTAATGGGAACAGAACCAGCTTTGGAGTCAGAGAAATCTTGGTCTGGATGGGACCTCAGTCCCTCACTAGCTTGATAACATCAGTCAGGTTACTTACATTACTGAGCCTTGGTTTTCTCATCTGTAAATGGAAGATGTTAATCGTAACTCACTGTTAGGGGTGAGGAGGAAGCAATGTAATGTATGAAAAGTGCTTGCCATACAGTAGTAGCTCAATAAGCGCTCCTCAACACGTCTCAAGCCCAGCATTGGATTCAAGACGGTCCTTCTTAGGGGGCCTCAAATCACATTTGTTTTCTCTCTTTGTCTCCATTCGAAACACCCAACTTCCTCTTGCTGCTGTTCTTTTTTTAGGAGTCAAGAAAAAACAACCTAAGTAAACATTCTCCACTAAGGTGTGACTGAAAGATAGTCTCCTCACTCACTCAGAGGTGATTTCAACAGGGGAAACTTTAACTCAAAGGAATTTCTGTAAGAAGTCTCTTAGGTAGTAGGAGTGGATTCCTGTGGTCTCTGTGCGGTTCCTGGCTTTGCCCACATTCCCCCAAGTGAGGTCTCCAAGTACTCAGTCCCCAGCAGCCCTCAACTTCTAGCTGCAGTCATGTCTTCACTCCCTGTTAGGCTAAACCCTCATCTGATTCTTTGCTCCCCTGACTCACAAGACAATCTTGTGCCGTGTGCTGAGACAGCATGCTTATCTGTCCATCTTAGAGAACTTAGAAGCAATGTGTTTTAGCTTTTCATGACAATTTCCATAAACTATTCTAGTTCTTAGAGGAAAATAAAGTAGTTAAATGAAAGACCAATCAACCAATGTTTAATTCTTGTTGAAATTAAAAGTTAACTGATGATATAACTGGTGGATCATCCAGATTTCTCCTAAACTGGAATGACAAATGGGCCAGCTGTTATTGACTGGTAATGATTGCCTGGACTACTTGAATGCTGAGAAAGAGTCTAAGGTTATGCTTATTCAAGATGGAAAAGAGTATCATGCTTGAGTACTGATGTCTGCTAAAGGCACAGGAATGGATGTGGCAGCTCTGACTACATATTTGTCAGGCCTTTCTCCGACTCCCATCCCATCATTTCTCTGTTCGTTTGCGCTCCCACTTGAGAGCAGTTGGGGAATTGAAAGTGTTTTCAAGCCAGGTTTACTCTGGTAAATGATTTAGCATGGCTGAAGCAGGATGCCAACTAAAACTTGTTTTTCATGGTTATCTATAGATTTTATATTTATCCTATTCTTGGTGTACATTCACACAATTAAGAGTTGCTATGAAGTCAGAGTTTTTTTTATCTCAAGGCTCATAAACAGCATCAGGATTTGGTCCATTTGGAGAAACTACTCGGAACATCTTGTCTTTTCATCTCTGAACAGCCATGAGCATGTGAACTGTAGGCAAGGAAATGAATTGCATTCATGAATCACTTGAGCAGCACAAAGCAAAGCTTAGAGCTACCTCTAATAGTCTTGCCTGTTATATCCCCTTTGCCTTTATTCTAAATGCCTATTTTCCAGATAGCCTAATGGATGAATCACACTATGTTCTGAGAGAGGCAGACAAATAGCCTGGAGAAAATGGGGCACTTACATGGGATTTCAGGTTATTCTTCTCCAAGGTTACCATTAGAACCCATGTGAAAGCATTAAAGAGAAAGCTATTCTTTTATTTATTTTTTATTTTTTTGAGACAGAGTCTCGCTCTGTCACCCAGCCTGGAGTGCAGTGGCACAATCTCGGCTCACTGCAAGCTCTGCCTCCCAGGTTCACACCATTCTCCTGCCTCAGCCTCCCGAGTGGCTGGGACTATAGGCACCCGCCACCACACTCGGCTAATTTTTTGTATTTTTAGTATTGACGGGGTTTCACCATGTTAGCCAGAATGGTCTCAATCTCCTGACCTCGTGATCTGCCCGCCTCAGCCTCCCGAAGTGCTGGGATTACGGGTGTGAGCCACTGCTCCTGGCCAAGAAAGCTATTCTTGAAAAATAAGATACCTGGTGTGTGGCACAGCTTACCATTGCCCACTTACCTCTCTCACTGGGAACTGAACCACCAGGATATTAGAAGTTGAAGGGCTAATCGCTCTTTCTGGAAGTTTTGCTTATTATCTCCCATTCTTCCCTTAAGGTGGAAGGAGAGGTGAGTGGATCATCAGATAAGCCTTCTGAGAACTAAGAAGAAACCACCAGTCCCTTCTCTGGCCTCCACTTTGTTCTTGCACTATTGGGGTATGTGGGGGTTGTCACCTGGTATCAAGCATTCTCCACTAGGGGACCTATAGGCAGGTTGAGGTCACACTTTTGTTTTGAGAGTCTTCTGTGGAGTTACTTAGAAGATGTCTAAAATATGTAACAAATCTCAGACCTCTCTTTGAGCATGGACAGTAACATATTTAGAAAGTTTGAGGAAAGTGATTTCTTAAAAGTTCATCAATGCTATGTAATACTACGATAAAACCAACAGCCCAATAATAGCAACAAAACTCCCTGTCACCATTTGGTGTCGCCTCTTCTTTCCTGGCTGTACAATTTATAGAAGGGGGAGGAAGACTTTAGAATTTTACTTTTAGGAATCCAGTACATTTTTAAAAAGCTGGTTGTGTTAGAGGCTGGCTTGTAAGAACTTGTATGCATCTTCCTCGTTTCTGTTTTTCTTTGAGTTGCCAAATGTTAAGGTTGGGATTATTCAACCCATATGGGGCATGATTTCCTTTTTTCTATAACATTTCTGGGCAAGCAGATTTTGACTCAGTGCTACCAATCTGGGGTGTGTGCTCCCTTGTCCTGGTGGACTGGGGAAAGTTCTATCATAATCTCATGAAAGAGCACCATGGCAAAGGAAGAAACGAGAAGAGGATCTTTCTCAGTGATTTGAGATCGGTGGTGAGCTGGTGTCAGGAGTAGTGTTTCAAGAGAAAAACAGAAAGGGAAGGGAACATTTTCATTTTCTAATATATGTTTTTCTTTGCTGGCCTTTGAGATGCCAGAATGATAAAAGATCAGAGGGGTCATCTGAGAGGTCGCAAAAAATAAAAATCACCTCTAAAAGAGAAGCATCTTAATGTGCCATCCACAGGCACAGCTGTTTAATCGAGGGTGATTATTACACTGGGATGGACTAAAAGAATTAAAAGAATGTTATGACTGTGATTTAAACAATGAGGACTCTGGTAGAACGTCCTGGCCTCATTGGTGAACTGGGACTGCAATCTGAATGGAATCATTGAAGAAATTGATAGCACAGTTTTCAGACACTTGCCCCCTTCCCTCCACACCGTGATTTTCCAGTTGCTTGCTCTGTGGCCAATTTTGGGGTAGATCCAAACTTGCTTCTTCAGCACCTAGCAACGATCTCAAATGCCACAAGAAGAGTTTTAATTTAATTTAGTGCAGGGCCACATTTAGTAAGTTTTTGAGAATGTTTCTAATTTATTAGCTTAAAATCTTATCACGATTTTTAAATCCATCACTTCTCTTCAAAGAATGATGAATTAAAATGTAGGTAAATTTTTCTTACTTTCCTTGAATGAAATACACTGAGAGCAGACAGTCTGATTGACACTGTTATATATGAACATGAGGGATGTAATTCTGAAGAGTACTGGCCTTGCAATAACTCTTTAGATTTATCTTATGTGACTCCTGCGCTTAATGACTCTTTGACAATTGATGATGGAGGAGCCGGTCCTGTACGTCCTTTCCCTACTATGTTATTATTGATAACATAATCAACCAATATGCTTTTTGTTTGTTTGTTTGTTTTGAGACAGAGGAGTCTCGTTCTGTCGCTCAGGCTGGAGTGCAGTGGCGCCATCTCGGCTCACTGCAATCTCTGCCTCCCAGGTTCAAGCAATTCTCCTACCTCAGCCTCCCGAGTAGCTGGGATTACAAGCGTGTGCCACCATGCTTGGCAAATTTTTGTATTTTTAGTAGAGATGGGTTTTGCCATATTGGCCAGACTAGTCTCAAACTCCTGACCTCAGGTGATCTGCCCACCTCTGCCTCCCAAAGTGCTGGGATTACAGGCATGAGCCACTATGCCTGGCCTTATTTAATACTTTTGAAATTACTTCCCTAAACATCTTTTCCCTAGCAGAGGGCTAACAGTGTGAACTTCGCGGCAGCAGAGACTGTTTTTTACCCATGCTTGTATGTCCAGCCTAGGCAGAATGGCCAGCACATAAGAAGGGCTCTGTAATATTATTTACTGAAAGAATGAGTGAAAAAACATCATCTCTGTGCTGCACATCTTCTGTTGTGCCACCACTTTTGTGTGGCTTTTCATTCCCTCTTAGCTGAATGAGTGCCACAGCCTCCCTTGTGTTCCCTCCACCAATCCATTCTCCTCTCCGCAGCCAGTCTGAGCTACTAACATGTGAATCTGCATATGTCACCCCCTTCTGTTCAGTCTTGCTTGCTTCCTGTTTCTCTGAGGTTAGTGACAAAGTCTCAGCGTGGCCAGCCCCACCTTACAATTTCACTCCTTGCATCCCACACTCCAGCCTCTGAACTAGTCACATTTCCCCACACGTGGTAGGCTTAGGCTCCCTCTGATCTTTGAGTCTCTGTAGATGTTGCACCTTCACCCTGGAATCTCTTTTCCCCAGCTTAGCTGTCACCTCCTCTCTGAAGCCTTCCCTGATGACACAAGGCTGGGTTGGGTATCCCTCCCATATGACCCTGTTGCTTCCACCGTGATGTCACTGTTGACTTTTCTTCTTCCTCTCTAGATCCCAAAGCTTCTTGAGCCTGGGACTGTATCTTGATCATTGCAGAATCCTTGCCACCTAATGCATTGCCTGGCCCACCATGGGCACTTGGAGAAATGATTGTTGAGTTGGTGAGAAGAGGGCAAGGTGGCATAGTTGAACTAGCATGGGATCTGGAGCTGGAAAGATCTTCCCAGTGACTGGCAGTCACCTTGGGCCATCCCCAAACTCCCCAAGCCCTAGTTCCTTTCTTAGGGAAATGGGGTGGAAGACATCACTTCACAACTCACCAGGTTGTTGTGAAAAATACAGTCAGATGACATAAGGAAAGCAGCACAGGACCTGCTCCACAATGAGCTCTGGTACATTGTTCTTCCTTTCCTCAATCCCTCCTTCCCTTCCTTACTGGCCAGGTAGGTAAAACCATGGATCGGAATACTAGAATTCCAGGGTTATAGTCAAAGATTAAGTGGTTCTAAATCATCTAGAACCAGAAATAACATTTGACCCAGCGATACTATTACTGGGTATATACCCAAAGGGGATGCTTTTTAAAAATACACACTCCTGGACCTTACTCTGTGGTTCTGGGACAGGGTCCAGGAATCTGTATGCTTTGTTTCAAGTTTCTAATGTGCAGCCACAATTGGGAGCCTTTGACCTAGTCCAACTTCTGACCCAAAGCAGGAATCCTGGTTATGTAGCCTTTGCTGGAGTACATCAGGGATGGGCAGCTCGCTGCATTTTGAAGCTGTTTCTTGCTGGACAGCTGCTCTAATAGAGATCTCTCCCTTATAGACTGTGCCCCATTCTGCTTCTCTGATAACACCCAGCCTTTAGATCGGGTTCTGCCTTCTAGAGACACACAAATTAACCTACACCATCTTCCACATAGTCATTTTTCAGACACTTGATGTTACTAGTACTATATCCCTTCAAAGGTTTTTCTTTTCCAGGCTAAACATTCCTGTTCTTATAAACTAGAATTTGCTAACTGGCGCCTGCGGGCTACATCCGGTCCACAGATGTGTTTTGTTTGGCCTGTGGTGTTTGAAAAATATTGAATAAGTTGCCAACATTTAAAAATCAGGGCATTTCACTGAAACGTCTGGAGCTCTGGCATCTCTTGAAAACTCAAAAGATCTGGAGCCACAGTTTTAGCTTTGGACAGGACATAAATTCTCCAGATTGTTGTAGCCTTAACCACTCTATACTCTTGTCTAGCCCCCTACCTGAATCATTATGTCACATGTTTTTAGAGCCTTCGTTATTCTCATTATCTTTTCTTAGCTCTGATCCAAAGTGTCAGTGGTCTTATCTTTAAAGAAAATTTTTCTTTTTATGTTTATAAAAATGATAGTTAACAATAATAATAAACATAATATTATAGAAAATTTGGAAATTACAAAAAAAGACAGAAAGTGTATCTGCCAATAACCCTGCTTAGCATTTTTATAAATTTTCTTCTAGTCTTCGTTTTTCTGTGCATATTTTTATGCTATGAAGCTGAGATCAAACTGTATATAGTTTCATAGACTGCTTTTTTCCACATTTTCCTCATCTCATTAAACTTCCTCAAAAGGTCAATTTTAATAAGTAAAATATTCTGTTTTATGTATCATAATTTTTTTATTGTGGCAAAATACACCTAACATGATATTTACCATTTTAACCATTTTAAAAGGTACATTCGCAGTGTTATGCAGCCATTATTACTAATTCCAGAACATTTTCACCACCCCAAAAGAAACTCTGTATCCATGAAGCAGTCACTTCCCATTCCCTCCTGCTCCTGATCCCTGGTAACTGCTAATAGGCTTTCTGTCTCTATGTGTGGCTATTTTATATAAATGGAATCATACAGCCTGTGGCCTTTTGTGTCTGACTTCTTGCACTTAGCATAATGTTTCCAAGGTTCATCCATGTTGTGGCATCTATCATTATACGCTGTTCCTTTTCATGGCTGAGTAATATTTTACTCTATGGCTGTACCACATTTGGTTTATCCATTCATCAGTTGATGCCAGTTGGTGGACACTTGGGTTATTTCTACCTTTTGACTATTGTGAATAGTACTGCTGTGGACATTAATGTACACGTTTTTGCTTCCACACGTATTTTCAGTTCTTTGGGATATACACATAGCAGTGGAATTTCTGAATTATATGGTAATTCCATGTTTAACTTATTGAGGAACTACCAAGCTAAATAGCTAAATAAAATTCCACAGCAGCTGCACTATTATACATTCCAATCAGCAATGTTCCGATCTCTTCACATTCTTACCAACACTGTTTTCTGGGTTTCGTTTGTTTGTTTTGTTTTAGCCATCTAGTGTGTGTGAAATGGTATCTCACACACACCAGAAATTGTGAAATAATAGTTCTTAGAGATTTGTATTCTCTAAAGACTGATGTTAAGCATCTTTTCATGTGCTTTTTGGCCATTCGTATATCTTTTTTGGTTTATATATTATAACTTGCTCAATAATTTCCCTAGCTTTGACATTGGTTCCCTTTTAATTTTTCCTGTCATAAATACTGTTGCTATGAACATCTTTATACAAAAATTGTCAGTATATCTCATTACTTCTATAGGACGGCCTCCCTGAAGAGGGACTATGGGGTCAAAGGAGTGGGATGTGAAAGGTATTGAGATGAAGAAGCAGATTCAGTGCTGCACGTGTGTTGCAGTTGCATGAGTCACCTGGAGAGCCTTTGCAAGCGCTGGTGCTGGGATTCGCATCCCTAACACTGCCTCAGGCTTATTGGGGTGGGACCTAGTTTCCCAGGGGATTTTGATATGCAATCCAGCCAAAAAACATCAGCCAAATTTCCTCTGCGTCCATTTAGGTCTTAAAAAAAAAAAAAAAAAAGGGCCAGGCGTGATGGCTCACACCTGTAAACCCAGCACTTTAGGAGGCTAAGGCGGGTGGATCACTTGAGCCCAGGAGTTCAAGACCAGCCTGGCCAACATGGTGAGACCCTCTCTCTACAAAATTGTTTTTAAAAATTAGCTGGGTGTGGTGGTGCACACCTGTAGTCCCAGCTACTTGGGAGGCTGATGGGGGAGGCTCACCTGACCCCAGGGAGGTCGAGGTTGCAGTGAACTGTGATTATGCCACTGCACTCCAGCCTGGGGGACAGAGCAAGACCCTGTCTTAAAACAAACAAAAAACAAAAAAGAGGCCTGTAAGATCTGCACGAAATTGTCCACTACTCTGACCAGTTCTGAGCAGCTTGGTCCTGCTACTTCCCCTGCTGTGTGCATCATGCTTGGTCGTCTAGCTGTTCTGGTAGAGTGAGATTATAGTCACCTAGACCACCCCTTATTGTTTTGTTTTGTTTTTTTTCCATCTGAAATCTCATCTCTTCCCTTATTGTTCTTGGAGGAGTCGATCATTTTGGACCTATCTTTTCTGGTAAGAAAACAGAGGTTTCTATCCGCTCTGTGACTTGCCCTCCGTTATATAACACCTACTGATCAAGGGTAGACCAGGACTCCTGGCACGTCAGTTAATTTCTTTCCACTCCCCTCAATGGCCTTGTTTCATCATTTTTGACTGGTCACAATTCAAGAAGCAAAAAGTTGCTGCACAGTGCCAAATGTACCAAGTACTTTAAAAGTGAGAGCAAGCCTCTGCGTGCCTGGGCAGGCCACTGCTGTCACAGGCCACCTGCCTTTCACCAAGTCCACTTCTATCCCTGGGTGGAGGAGGGGCAGCTAAAAGTTCTTTGTCAGGACAGTCAACCATGATCTCAAAAGAACTATGATTGTATTGTGCATTTTAAACCCTTGGAATGTTACATGGTGATGAGGTAACAGTGGCTATGAATGTTCTTACAAGTGGGAGCTGAACATTGGGTACACAAGGACACAAAGAAGGGAATGGTAAACACTGTGAATCCCAAAAAGGGGCAGGGTGGGAGGAGGGCAAGAGATGAAAAACTACCTATGGGGCACTATGTTCAATACTTGGGCGACGGGATCATTAGAAACCCAAACCTTAGCATCACACAATATACCTGTGTAACAAACCTACACATGTATCCCCTGCATCTAAAATAAAAACACAAAACACAAAAACAAAATATAAACACAACAGCTCTGAGTTTTGACATAAGGTGTGCAGTGCCGGTTCCAAAACCTAGATTTAACATGCAACAACACTAACAGGGTCTCCACATCATTCAGAGCCAACGTCAGGGGGATTGTTGGTGAGGAGAGGGGGGTGTGGATACCAAGAAAGGAACCAACCTCAGTTATGTCAGTTGGGCCACAGGAGGCCAAAGGACCCTATCTCCCTGATGCCTTGTCTCAGACCTCAGTTGCCTTTGTGGTTGCCTAGTGCCACGGAGGCAACAGCATTCAAAATTCTGCTAAATAAAAACACACAGCAAATTAGGTTTTAAACTCGGTAACTCACTCTCCTTGTTAAAAACTCAGTAACTCACTCCCTTGTTTTCTGTAATATGGCTGTCAAGATTATGTCTTCACACGTGCCCTTCACATGAACATTCTGGGAGTGCATCTTGTTTTCCTAATGTTTAAAAAACATGCTGCAAGCTAATTTTAAACTGGGATGGGTAGTGAAAAAGAGAGAATCATAGACTTCTCTGTGGCACCACCTCTCAGTTAAAAATTACACATGCCTTTTTAATCTCTAGTCTTTGGGACTAAAAACACATTAATTTACTCATGCCTAATTCATTTTAAGAACTTTCCCATAGAACTACTTATATTCAGTCTCAAGGCATAATATATATCAGGACATACACTAAGCTTTCAAATCATATTTAACAAATGATCAAATTTAAAACTTGTTATTAAATATGTTCATTTAAATGGATTTGGAGAAGTTGCAAACATACTATTGCAACATAGAGTGAAAGACCAACACTGTAGTGACAGTCGATGTCAACATTTTAACAAAGTTTTTGATTATCAAAAGAACTGAGGTCTTTTTGGTTGCTAAATTCCAGTCACTTCATTATTGCTTTCTTTCATGTTATTCATATTATTTTCCAGATGGGCAGGAGCAGCTTAAATGACTACTGTTGTTTGAAGGGCACAGCGAGCGTTGTATGTGTTTTGGCAGGGGGTAGCATAGGGCATGACAAGGACAGGGAAGGAAGAGATTTGGAGGTATTTTCAAGCTCGTGCTGTCTGGAAGTAGTGCATTTTAAATTAGTGTGACGTTCTGCGGCAGCCACGCTTGGGAATTTTTTATATCTTTAAGCAGAGGCTGGGGGGTGGTGGTGGTGGGAGGAGTATGAGAAGAGGTCATTCTTCTGAACATATACATGTCTAAAGTCAGTGCTGTGCCCTGCCTCATTTGTCATTCCAAAATACATTTTTTTTCTCCCTCCATCTAAACCATGTTCAGGCCTTGTTCAAGTCCTGCCTCCTCCAGAGACACCACTCTGGCTTCTTAGCCTTTCATGCTTCCCCTTTTCTGAATCAAGAAGGCTCCTAGAATATTATGGCTAAAGGGACCTCTAGATTACCTCTCCAATCTGTCATTGTGCAGAAGGACAACTTGGCATCCATTTGCATGAGGTCTGTAGAACATGGTTCAGTACTGTCTTACAGAGTTTAAGTGTTTTGTGTGGGTTAGGCTTATTTCCCCAGCTATATTTGGCAGTCTTTTAGGAAAGGACTATGTCACACATTTCTTTTGTATATTTCATAAAAATAGCATATTGTAGGTACTCAGAAAATGCTTTTGGCTCTGGTAGCACTTCTCTGCGCAATGTGGATAAGCACTGATAGAGGCTTGTTTGTTGTGGTACAAACTAGAAACAACCCAAATGCCCACTCAAAGGGGAATAATTGAATATGTTATGGTATATCCATACAATGGAATAGTATTATATATAGTTATTAAGAGAAATGATTTAATCCTGTAGCTATCGACCTGGGGGATGTCCTCAGTACATAATTATTCTTGCAAATTGTAAGAGAGGGAAATAAGCCAGGCATGGTGGTATGCATCTGTAATCCAGACTACTTGGATTACAGATCCTTGGGTGGGAGGATCGCTTGAGCCCAAGAATTTGAGACCACCCTGGACAACATAGCAAGACCCCCATCTCAAAAAAAGTATGTGTGGGGGAAATAGTAAAATCCCATTTTGTGATAATAAATAACGATAATCTCATATATCTGTATCTGTATCTACCAACAAGAACATGGGCTGTTCACATTTTTGGTAGGAAAGGTTACTAAGTTTTTTCTTTATCTGTTTTTGTATTGTTGCAACAGGAAACCTACTAAGATTAAAATCCAGCAAACATAAGACAAAGATAAAATGCACAGGGGTTTTGATGCATTAGGTGTTTCCCATAGTACTTCCTATTTTTCAAACTTCGTGTGATTAAAAAAGTAAGTTTTATCCCTGACTAAATTTCAGTGTGGAAATAAAGAAATAAAGATAGCATGTACTTGGCTTAGGTATACTTGTTTTGTTCTTTCAGCTCGTTACGTAAAGATACATTTTTTTTTCTTTCTCATGACATGAAGATAAGCGTTCTTCTTACCAAAACCTAAACTGTGAAGGCAGCACCCAAGCCAAAAGCCTCGAGGCTCTGGTTTCTGTGGTGGAGTGGGGAGAGAAGTAGGTTGCACAGATGTAGGATGCCAACTGACTTCAGAACTTCCGGTCTCAGAGCTAACCAGGCTCGGCAAGCCACTAGAGAGAAGGAGCATGCATAGGTGGAAGAGCAAAGAAAGCCAGTGCTGCAGAACTTCCGGTGCTCCTCCGCCGATGTCGGGCTGGCGCTGCTCCCGAGCCCTGTGTCCTGTGGAAGAAGTTGGTGAGAACCTTTTTGAATGTAGGCAGCCACTTCTGAGGAGACTAGCCCTTGCTACATTAAAGGTGGAGATAGATTTACATTTTATTTTATTTTTATTTTTATTTTTCGAGATGGAGTCTTGCTCTGTCGCCCAGGCTGGAGTGCAGTAGCACAATCTCAGCTCACTGCAACCCCCACCGCAGGGGCTCAAGCGATTCACCTGCTTCAGCCTCCCGAGTAGCTGGGATTACAGGGCACGCCACCATGCCTGGCTAATTTTTTGTATTTTTAGTAGAGACGGGGTTTCACCATGTTGGCCAGGCTGGTCTCAAACTCCTGGCCTCAGGTGATCCACCTGCCTCAGCCTCCAAAAGTGCTGGGATTACAGGCGTGAGCCACCATGCCCGGCCAAATTTACCTTTTAGATTCACATATTACCACCAGAAGAATGCTTCCTCTAACATCTGAGTGGTACTCCATCCCCAGAGCCATTTGTGCAGACTATTATTGCAGTTTCCTAACTTGTTATGATGCTCCAGCCTTTTCCTCCAGGTCATCATACAATCCATTTTTAGAGTGATTGTTCTAAAGCACAAATCTTAGGTCACTCCCCTGCTCAAAAACCACCCACTGCTCCCCCAGTTCTACAGAAGAGAGCTCAAATTTCTTAGCTTGGTATTCAAGACCTTCCATGATAGGATCCCTGTCTACTGCTCAGCTTACCTCACTTCTCCCCTGCTCCAGCCAAATGAAACTGTTCCCTGTGTATGTTCAGGCTTCCTAGCTTCTGCTCACAGCCTTCTGAATATGAAGAAGGGACAGTCCCTTACCATTCCATCCATCTCTACCTGTTTAAATCCTCCCCAGTCTTCAATATTCATTTCAGAGGCTGCATCTTTCAGGAGGCCAGGTACAATCTCTCTCCCTTCTCCATGCACTTCTCCTGCGGCGTGTGCCTTACATTCTGGCTGTGTGTATTTGTATACTTCCTGTTACACCTTGGTAACCTCATCAAGGGAGAGACTGACTCTGACATTCCAGTATCTGAATTTCTTTCTTTCTTTTTCTTTCTTTCCTTTTTTTTTTTTTTTTTTTGAGACAGGGTTTCACTCTTTCGCCCAGACTGGAGTGCAATGGTGTGAGCATGGCTCACTGCAGCCTCAATTTCCTGGGCTCAGTTGATTCTCCCACCTCAGCCTCCCGAGTAGCTGGGACTACAGGTGTGCGCCACCATGCCCAGCTAATTTTTGCATTTTTAGTGGAGATGCGGTTTCACCATGTTGTCTAGTCTGGTCTCGAACTCCTGGACTCAAGTGATCAGCCTGCCTTGGTCTCCCAAAGTGTTGGGATTACAGGCATGAGCCACTGCGCCTGGCCTCCAGTGTCTGAATTTCTTATGCTCAGTAAATGTCTTATGCTTAATACATCTTTGTTGAATTGAATGTGGTTATCTGAAGTGTACCAGATTTAAGTTTTAGAAAACATATCTTTTATCCCCTGTTGGAGGGGGTAGTGTGTAAAGAAATAAAGGAGCTATGCACTGGGTTGGTGTCTGTGAAAGGAAATATGATATGACTGTTCTTTTTTTGGCAGAATTTCCCATTTTCCCATTTTATATTATCAAATGTTTTTCAGTCTCTTAGGCTCCTCTCTTTTCCTGCTGCCTTATCCTTTCCCTTTGACATCTGTCACTGGATGTCCTTGCCATGATTTTGGATGGGGAAATGAGAAGATGCTTCCTGGAAGACTACACTGAGGGGATTCTCTAATAGATTTTCATTCCATGTGACTTTTTCTGGCTGGGGAGGGAGTGGGGGACCTTCCAGTCATCTCAGGCAGAAACTAATTCAGGTCCTAGTCAACCCACTGCCTTAAATTTTAGAATGGTTGCTATAACAAGATGCCTTAGGAAAAAAAAAAAAAAATTGACAATGGCCAGAACAGCCAGGGCTAGGAAGGTGGCTGAGTTTTGCACATGTCCCTAGTCCCTCACCTGTGGAGAGGTGGTGAGAGTTTAACTGCTCGCTGTCTTTCCAAGAATGCACGTGGAATTCAAAGAAAAGAACAGTAGCAGGGAAGGAGAGGGTTTAAAGGAAAATTGTCATGGGCTTTGGAAAGACCTGATTGCGTAAAAATTGCTTGCTGGTGTTTGGAAAGAACCCAGGTGCTAACAGATTTTAGACAAACCCAATCTGGAGTTGCCTGAATCATGAATGATTTAATGTGACTGAGTTAATCCATATATCTTGTATACAGTAGTTCCAGCCTCCTCAAATGTAGCAAGCGATTGCCACCTTTCTGAGAGTACCTTTCATTTCTACATGCTGATTTTGTTGTTGTTTTTAAAGGACACTTGAATTGCTTTATTTAGCTTCCAATTTGTGAGATTCTCAAAAATTAAAATTACTCACGACCACAAGAAGATACTTCTGTAGTTATGGATCATTTTCTGCTATTTTTTATAAGGAATACTTTTTTATTGTTGTCTTTTTTATGATAAGTGATGCACATACCAGGTAGTAATAAAAAGTCATGTTTTCCAATGCACCCTAAAACTGAACTGCTGTCTCTATTTGAACAGACAAATAAATTTTACTGAATATACCTACAACCCTAAAAATCATCATCTGGCCATTTTTCTTTTTTCCCCACAAAGACCACTAAAGTGGTTTATATTGATTAACATTATTAAATCCACCTCTCATATTTGCAACTGCATGAATTCAATATGCAATAAAATACAGTTATACAAAGAATGTAACCCAAGCCAAGATGAGAAATAAAACCTCTATACCAATTTTTCAAAACAGGAAACTGTTGCAGAAGTATATATAGTTGTTCTTTTTGTTTCACTAAAATTACATGGATTTAAATATTCTGTATGAACTAACCTCCTGGATCCATTGTCCTTTTGCCCAAATTAGCTTTCTTTAAAAGTTAACTCCCCAACACAATTTAATTATCTTAGCTAAAGTTTAGGTTTGATCTCAAGCCATTTGAAACTAGACAGAGTGAAAAAATCTGTGGGTAGTTGGCAGCAGATCCTGATAGAAATATGGCACTTGGCAAAGGCTGTCTGCCTTGTTTTGATTTGCCTTTCTCTTTATGGATGTGGCCTATTTTTGAAATGTTATGATTTAAATTCAGCGATCAAGTGACAAGTCTGACAAAACAGAGCTTACATCCGCAGAGGTTCTGTGGGGGAAAAAATGGAAGTGTTCCAGAACTAAAGGAAGTAACCTCAGTTTCACCTGGAAACATTAGTGTTTTGGAGGCAAGGGATTTGGGCTATATATAAAGAGTGAAGGAAAGTGGCCAAGATGCTGGGCCAAAATTGCATCCAGGAATAGAGCAGACATCAAAGAACCGAAAACTGTATCTGTTGTTTTCACCGTATCCCTGTAAGTAGCACCTGGGGAGACTGTGATTAAAAAAAAGATGGGAAAGTTCTTTCCTGTGATGGCTTGGATTGTAGCAACAGCCTTCTAACTGGGCCTCTAACTCCAATCTCTCCTTCTCCAGTACTCAGTGTACACTTTGGCCAGATTAAATTCTTGGGAAAACCCTATTCCTTTCTCTTGCTCACGACCCCCATTCCTGTTTGTCCATAAGATTAGGTAAAGGCTGGGTACAGTGGCTCATGACTGTAATCCCAGCTCTTTGGGAGGCTAAGAATTGGTTGAGGCCAGGGGTTCAAGACCAGCCTGGGCAACATAGCGAGACCCTCTCTCCACAAAAAAATATTAAAAATTCACCAGGTGTAACAGTGGCCTGTGCCTGTAGTCTGAACTACTTGGGAGGCTGAGGTGGGAGCATCGCTTGAGCCCAAGAGTTTGAGGTGTAATGAGCTATATGATCGCACCAGAAAGGTTAGGTTAAAGTTCCTTATGCTGATGTGATGCTCCCCCCACCCAGTTATTCATTTTTCTAACTTCATCTTCTATTATTTTCCAGCATGAAAGATTTACTCTCCAGTCCCCAGTCTCATCCTTCAAAATTCTGCTTAGTGCCTACCTTCTTCATCTTTATAACTCAGACCCATGCTGAGCCCCCTCAACTTTGAGAGACTGTAGCCCTTTGTTTTCTTTCTTTTGGTAAGATTATTTTATTGTTAGCCACTTTGTTGTAAGGAATTATATCTATATCTATCTATCTATATATATGCATTTGGCCACTATTTGTGTAAATATCTATGTGTATATATATAGAGAATGTGTCTCATATATGGCAGCTTTTTCCTTAGTGTATAATATTTCTCCATAGGAGGTATGTTGAAACTGAAGCTGAATTCTGATCATGAATTTTATATATATATTATATTACATGTGAGAGAAAGTACTGAGCTGCAAGAATCAGGAAAACTAAGTTCTAGCCTCAACTTTGTCACTAACAGGCAAATCGTTAGGCTTCGTCACAGCTCCAGACAGGGAATTCATTTCCTTTGTGTCTATCAGGAGATCACAAAAGAAAGGTGTAACTACATGTATTTATGATAACCTTAAGTAGCAAAATTACAATCTCAGGTCCCATCAAGCCGGCATGAATATATGCAGTTACCTTTTGATTAGTCAACAAGAAATGATGTATTAGCTCAGTGAGTTATTGGCTTTATAGATTAGACTTCTGAGTACAGAGAGAATGTGTGACAATTTCGAGGTTGCTGAGTGTAACAAAGGCCAAGTCATGCTCAGTTTAATTTTTGCTCCCGGGCCTGTAAAAGCTTCTCTCCCAATATGATGGGCCCCTCTGCTTTAGAGGTGGTGTTGAGTGGGTTATAATCCTAACTCAATTTATTTACTCTGTAGTATTTTAGGAAATCTTTCAAGATCTCTTATTTTTCCTTTTTTAGGATGCACACAAATGTACTTGTCTATGTAGGTTTTTGAGCTTGTTAACTCAAGGTAAACAATCATCCCTATTTTTATTTCATTCACACCAGGCATGTGGCCCCATGCTGGGGGTGTTGCATGTGTTGTGTTATTTTTTATTATTTATTTATTTATTTTTTGAGACGGAGTCCCTCTCTGTCGCCCAGGCTGGAGTGCAGTGGCGCAATCTCCACTCACTGCAAGCTCTGCCTCCCGGGTTCACGCCATTCTCCTGCCTCAGCCTCCTGAGTAGCTGGGACAACAGGCGCCCGCCACCACGCCTGGCTAATTTTTTTTTTTTTTTTTGTATTTTTAGTAGAGATGGGGTTTCACCATGTTAGCCAGGATGGTCTCGATCTCCTGATCTTGTGATCCGCCCGCCTTGGCCTCCCAAAGTGCTGGGATTACAGGTGTGAGCCACCACGCCTGGCTGTTATGTTATTTTTTAAACACATCTATAAAATGGCTATTGTAACCCCATCTTAGAGATGAGAAAACTGAAATGGAAATGGCTTGGATTTAATTGTAGGTCAGTCTGATACCATAGCATTAATCTTTCTACTGTGGAAAAAACGGGAGGTCAATAAAAATTAACATTGCCTCCAGGTGTCAATTTAACTGATACTGTTATTTCATCACTTCCTTTGGCCCAACTTTTGTGTGGAACTGGTAACAAAGTTGAATTTTGTTTTACTTTGGGTTGGCCATTGGGTGAGGGTGATAACTAGTGGTATTAAAGAGCAGAGAAACACCCAAAGAGAATCTCAGGAAAGGAAGGAGCAACAAAGGATTAAATGTTCCAAAAATTGGGTAATTGGGGTAGTTGGTCCTTGAGTAACTATTTCATAGTCAGTACCCATGTGTTATTTTCATTGGGAAAAGATTAGGTGATAAATTAATTTTCTCCATTTTCTAATGAGATGTAATTCTTTTTTCATAATGTTAAATATAGAGTTAACAAATACACTACTTAGAGGGAGGGTATTACTATAACATGGAATTTTATGTTTTTTCTGTTTTTAATAGTAATGGAAAATATTATATATATTTATTCTGCAGCATAGCCTGTAGGAGACATTTTCAGACATGCAGTCCTGCCTCGCTCCCTGATTTTTTAAAAAATGTATTTATAAGGACTCAGTATATTTTTGTATTGTTCTTATGGTACTTAAGAGGAACAGATTTTGATTTTATGATAATCATTATCTTTCTGGGATGGAGTGAACTTCTCAAGTAAAGGGTGATCTATATTCAGGAAGAACTCAATGAAATCCTTGCAGCAGATCACACAGCAGAACTCACATGAATTGAGTTAGCAGGTTTTGTTCATTAAATCTAGTGACTTGAACAAATTTTTATTATCCTTTCACAAAAGTGCAAGCACTGCCTCCTACAAAAAACAGTTGTTACCTAACGAAGTGTTTCAGCTTGTTCATATAAGTTGATGGCTTCATATGGCTAGATTATTGCTGTATCAGCTATCAGCTACTAATAACACACTCCCATCTTACTTTAATGACATATGTACTCAGAATGCTCAAGGAGGGACAGATGTTTAGGAATATCAATTTTTCCTTCTTGGCTATTGATTGATTCCCAACACCCATTTCTGATTGGAATGCAAAATGTTTTTCTTTTAGACTTGGAGTCTTTATTTTTCTGATCTAATCAGAAAAACACAAGCAACACACCAGGATCTGGAATGAAATGCTGGAGCATCCCTGGATGCTGCTTGGGCTTATTACCATTGACTGTAGTTACCAATGCTCAGTGACAGCCTCTGTCACTCTGCCTATCTTCCAAAGCCAATTCATTAGTACAGAGCATGCAACTCTGACAAAGGGAAAGTGAAATACACTATACAGTGGTTTTAGCAAAAATCAAAATGGTGGTTTCATTAGGGGATTTTGCGGGATGTGGGAGGGCATTGATGACTTCATAGCCGGATGGAGTGGATACTCTAAACTAGCTTGGCTCTCTTTGTAGAACCCATGATGGGCTTCATTCTTAAATGGAGGGTGTGTCTGATGACATCAGTAGCATATTTTTTTAGTGGAATTGACATAATAATTGAATTGGATTTTACAGATGATGAAAATGATCCCTTAGTACCTAGGTTTTAGATAGTTTTATTTCTAAAACCTGGATCCTCAGGGATCAATAGGAAATTTTGTGTTTGGTGTTTTTTTGTTTGTTTGTTTTAGTATGTGCATGGTGTGCATGTTTACTTATGACTAAGAACTCTTTCAGAAGCTTGAGTTCTTTTATGTTTTTAATAAAGTGGATGTTTCAACTACCTTACTTCCTTAATTACACATCCTGAACCTTTGCTTTTACCTCCCAGGTAACAAATTACCATCTTGCTCCCCCTAGTGGAATTTTGACTCTACTTCAAAGTTTGAGAATAACTATCTCTAGTACATATTTGATTTAGCATTTTATTTTTGGAAGTCTGGTATTTTCCCAGTTTGTTTTCAGGGTGAGAATAAAAACAGAATATTTTATTGGATGTGCCGATAGGGGATGTGGGTAGAGAAAGTGGCTTTCGGCTGATTAGATTTCAGTTCCAAGGGTTAGCAAGGTCAGCTACAAAATTGATAAGATCAAGGGGCCTTTCTGTTCCACATTTCTATCTTAGAGGGGTCAAGTGTCATCAGCTTGGCAGACAGTCACCTCTAGAAGGCAGCCGTCAACACTCCTGGAAAGGTAGTAGGGGGCTAGTTGTTGGTGATTTTGAAGGCAAGGACAGGTCCCATCTGAATAACAAATCCCACTTGTGCCTTTGGTAAATTTGGCCCAGAAAGTGTCCTTCTGTCTTCTGAATCTACCAGAGGCACTGCACCAATATCTGCAGCACTGACAATCATTTTGCAGCTGCTAAGTATGCTAAGAAAATTCTAGCAATTGAAGCTAAAAAGACTGCATATCTCTCTTAAGAATTTAAATTTCTTTAGGGGATGATGATCAATGATTTCATGGTATCTGAATCTCCTTTTTTCCTATCACTATTTGTTTTTCTCAATTTTGACCCTTGTTACAATTTTGTGTTTGTTCAACTCTGGACCCTACTGTACACAAAGCACTCGTGTTATATATGCTAGTGCTAAAATGTGTGAAACTTTAAAAAGAAGTATCTGTACATGCCAAGGCTTGGGACTCTGCTCTTGTGCAGGTAGGACTTTGCTTCTAAGCCTTATTTAAGTTAAGGCAAAAGTTGCAAAAGTTATAATGGTTGCCAAATTAATGAACAACAGAATATGTGTCCTTGATACTTATGAGCAAGAATATTATAATTAGAATATTCTTTGCCTTAAACATCATATAATAGAGATAGTATTTAGATATATCTTTTCCCCAATATTTTTTCTTAGGTTAAGTGTTTACCTGGGGAAAAATAAAACAGCAGGATCGCATTAAAATTCCAACAAAAAGGAGTGCCAAAGTGCTCTCTGGGAATGTTTTTGGGAGTGTGGAGAGAAAAAAAGAAGCAGCAGTCATAATATTTAAAAAATAAATATTACTTGCTCAAGAATCATGGTAATGTACATATTCCGTTCAGTAATTATATCCATACAAACACACAGCTTCAGCTGAAGCAAAGCACGTTATCTGTGAAGTTCTAGTTTGAAATCCCATGATGCTTAGATTCATAATTGTGAAGGCGATGTCTCGGTAGCCACATGGCACAGCTGAGGCTAGAGATGTCCATATAGCAAGGCTTTGGGATGTGGAGAACAGCTGCTTTTTTATTCCACAGGAAGTAGAAGGGGTTTGTATATGAATCAACATGTGTCTCTATGCATACATGCCTGAGTGTAGATAGGTATGCATATGTACCTAGGCGCATATGTATGCATACATGTGACTTCAGTATTGGAAGAGTTATAATGATAGCTCAGCCTCTTCTTCCTAATGGCTCCTGGGGACTCTGTGCCTTGACAATTCTCTATAAAGTAGCTTTTAGCAGCGTTAGTCCCAGAGGCACCACTCCCTGCTGAGGGACTATGCTGGCGCCCTTCTCTGGAAGCTTTTTTGGGGTGCCTTTCTATTTTTTTGAGACGGAGTCTCGCTCTGTCGCCCAGGCTGGAGTGCAGTGGCGCGATCTCGGCTCACTGCAAGCTCCGCCTCCCGGGTTCACACCATTCTCCTGCCTCAGCCTCCCAAGTAGCTGGGACTACAGGCAGCCGCCACCACGCCCGGCTAATTTTTTGTATTTTTTAGTAGAGACGGGGTTTCACCGTGTTAGCCAGGAGGGTCTCGATCTCCTGACCTCGTGATTTGCCCGCCTCGGCCTCCCGAAGTGCTGGGATTACAGGCGTGAGCCACTGCACCCGGGGTGCCTCTCCTTGGTAACATTCCAGCCATAGCTTGGAATGCTTGCCTTTCTTCAGAAGTGTGAGGACTGAGTGAATGCAACAGAATGTACGTATTCCGTACACTCGCAATTGGGAGACTTTGCTCACCTCATTGTGTTACCTTAAAGTGACTAAGTAGTGGTGCATTAACTACTGCATTGGGTTTGTTCCCCGGAATCTTAACTGTTCAGCTGTTGATTGACTACTCCTGATTTAACACAAAAATCTTGTCAGACACTGCCTCTACTTATCGTTCTCTGGTTGTGGAGGTTTGTTGTTTGTTTTCTTTTAAGGTCCAAAAAGGCAGAAATACACACATGAGCATTTGGCCATGAGCACAGCAGATGGAGAATTATGGAGCAGATAAACAAGATTCAATATTTTTTTTTTTGTTGAAACCCTGAATTTGTGTCTGGCTCTGTGTCTTGTGTGAAATGTGGTCCTTGCCATGGGGCAGACGTAACCCGAATGGAGACTTGGTTAGCAGGTACTTAGCGGGAGTGTGGAAGGATCTGCTTGTCTTTAGGCAGAGCAAGTAGCTAAGACTGAACTAGCAGTAAACTTGTATTCTTTTCAGGACTTCTTTCCTGCTACTTCATTGTTGGCAATTTCAGAAAGTATCCATACACCTTGTCAACAAGCAGAATTGAGAGGGTGTTTTGGAGAAAGAAAAAGAGATATATGTATTCATTTGCTGGGAATTTTTATGGCAGAGGAGAATCCCAGGGACAAATTCCTGTCATATTGAAATATCCATTCTGCACTCTGACATTTTTACACAGTGTTTCCTCAAGGAATCTTACTCTGTCTTACTGATAGTACTTATATTGGTCCCCCAACTAGCAATAAACAGCAACATAACCTGTAAGAAAGCCAACAGGAGGATAAAAAGAGAAAAGAGTGTTTACAGGGAAAATGACAACTCACATTCCCAACAGCAGATCACAGGGCGAGGTCAAGGTATGTGACGCTAGTGATTTCACCTGAGGTCAGTGTTTGCCACCAGTTCCTAAGAATTGATGGGTACTTGTTAAAATCTAGATTTGCAGGTCCCCACCTTGGATGTATTAAATCCTTAGGAAAGGGATCTGGGACTATTTTTTTAATAGGCATCTCTGGTGATTCTTATGGTCACACACATTGGGGAAACTGCTGTCATCTAATTGACTACTGGACTAAGGTATTTCTAGAAGTTTGGGTGAATGTGTGTGTGTGTGCGTGTGCACGCCGTGTGTGTGTGCATGTGTGTGTGCATAATTACCAACGATTTTAAGGTTAAAATTATCAACTACTCCATCTTGTCATCATGAAACATTTCTTAATGAAAACATCTATGTAGGGTTGTCTGATTACAGGAGATTTTCTCATGTACTACCTCATTTGATCCTAATAACAATCCCATGAGGAGGTTGGGCAGCGATGATCATGCTCACCCCCAAGTTGCACATAGAAATGGGTTTTGCATGTGGCTGGCAAGTGTGAAACTGGCTTTGAATGGGATTTTTTGCCATGCAGGCAAGCCCAACATCAACCCTAAAGCCTGCCACTGTTCCTCTTTTACCCCACACTCTGGTCACTAACATATCAGGTTCTTTGCACATCCACACCTTTGCACACCTGTACCTCCTCTGTCTTCCTTCCCTGTCAGCAAATCATATTTATTCATTAAGGTGCCTTCCTTAAGCTTTTTTGGATACACCCTTGTCTTCACCCAGCCTCCTACCCAAGTGGAGCTAGCTGTTCTTTTGGTTGTGTTTCCATCACACTATATAGATCCTTCTACTGCATGCTGGGATCTTGTTTAATGCAGATAAGTTCAATAATAAGAGCTTGGTAACACCCCCTCTTCTTCCCTAACCTGCCATCGTGCCACTTACTTTTAATAAGCATGTTTAAGACAGTACTTGTTGGCTAAACCTATGGGAGGCATTTGGGAATGATTTCAAGGGTTTTCCAAATATCGTCACAAAAGTGTTCTGGTGGCCAGAAACATGGCCATTAGCATCCTCTAGGAATGGAATTATTTGAGGATAACAAGAAACATTGTCTAACAAGAAGTAGAGAAATCATAGGGAACTGTCTTAGTTTGCTCAGGCTGCCATAACAAAATACTATGGACTGGATGGCTTAAACAACAGAAATTTTTGTTCTCCCAGTTCTGGAGGCTGGAAGTCCAAAATCAGGGTTAGTTTCTGGTGAGGCCTCTCTTCCTGGCTTACAAACGGCCACCTTTTCACTCTGTCTTCACATGGCCTTTCCTCCTGTGTGAGAGAGAAGAAAGAGAGAGAGGGAGAGGAAGAGGGAGAGAGAGAGAGAGAGAGAGAATGAGAACGTGAGCTCTGGTGTCTCTTCCTCTTCTTATAAGGACACCGGTCCTATTGGATCAGGGCCACACCCTTATGACCTCATTTAATCTGAATTATCTCCTTAAAGGCCCTGTCTCCAAATAGAGTCGCTTTGGGGGTTAGGGCTTGCAACATATCAATTTTGGTGGGGATACGATTCAATTCATAACAGGGATTGTATACACAAAACCACAGATTTAGTAGTTTCCTTGTCAGGGATTTAAGGGCCTATCAAAGTTTCAATGATGGGTGGTGTTCATGGTACATTCACTTTAGTTCATAGTTCAGGTTAGAGACTATCTGGCCTGGCTTTCAGATTGTATAATAGTTATTTCTTTATGTAAATATCTCCCCCACTGGACTTCTCGTAAGGGTTGGTCTGAGTCTTATTCATCTTTGTCTGCCATCTGATAATGGTTGAATAAACTTTTAAGGAACAAGTCTTCTCACCATCTGCATCTGTATGTGATCAGATGTATTAATTTTAGTTCTGATTCCCATTCTCTTGTGTTTGCAGCCACCATTGGTTCAGGCAATCTTCAGCGGTGATCCAGA
Organism: Symphalangus syndactylus; assembly: GCF_028878055.3. Lineage (NCBI taxonomy): Eukaryota > Metazoa > Chordata > Mammalia > Primates > Hylobatidae > Symphalangus > Symphalangus syndactylus. The sequence continues at coordinate 101,340,859 of NC_072430.2, read as the reverse complement.
GGAGATCCGGATGCTCATCCATAAAACAGAAGATGTGAATACTCTGGTAAGAGATGCTGTGGTTTTGCCACTCAGGCCCTGTTAGCCTGGAGCAGGAAAGGGCTCTTAACCTTTTATATACCATGGACTCTTGATATCTGGTGAAAGCTCCAGACTGTTTCTCAGGACACTGTTCTTAAACCGTATATAAGAAATAAAATATCTAGGGTTACAATGGAAATCAGTTATTGAAATACAGTTACCCAAATATTAAAAATCTACTTTGTGATATGGTAATTTATGTGCTTTTAAAAAATAACACATTTAGGCTGGGCGCAGTGGTTCATGCCTATAATCCCAGAATTTTGGGAGGCTGAGTTGGGCAGATCACTTGAGCCCAGGAGTTTGAGACCAGCCTGGGCAACATGGTGAAACCTTGTCTCTAAAAAAAAAAAAAGAAAAAGAAAAATTAGCTGGGAATAGTGATGGAGGCACAGGTGGGAGGATTGCCTGAGCCCAGGAGTTCGAGGCTGCAGTGAACTTTGATCATGCCACTGTACTCTAGCCTGGGTGACAGAGTAAGACCCTACCTCAAAAAAAAACAAAAAAAATCTGGTTAAATAACCAGATACAGCAGAAGATCTAAGAATGAGCATAATTTAAAAATAGTGATGAGCATAATCAGTATTTTGAGTTGTCTGCAACAACGCTAATGCTATATGAACATACCTGTGATTTCTGCTGGTGACAACATTACAGTTACTGATGTTGCTACTGTGGTTTATGGCCTACATTCATAGTGGAAGGAAATGCTAAATTCCAATTAGAAGTCAGTGATAATAGAGATGCAATTTTTTTTCCAAGGTGATGAACCCCTAGAACCCACGCCCTGCAGTGGTGGTTGGCAACCTATGGTACATCATACATTTTTTTCTGCAGGTCTCCTGCTAAGAATGGTTTTTATTTTTTAAGTGTTGAGAAAAAAATCAAGAGAAGAATAATATTTTATGACACATGAAAATGACATGAAATTCAAATTTGGTGTTCATAAATACAGTTTTGTTGGAACACAGCCATACTCATTCATTTATGTATTATCTGTGGCTACTTTTGCACTGCAGCAGCAGAATTGGGTAGTTGTGAAACAGACTATATGTGGCTCACAAAGCCAAAGATATTTACTATCTGGTTTTTTAGGGAAAGTTTGCTGACCCTTGCCCTAAAAAGTTCATGACTCTGGGTCTGGGATCAGTGGGTGAACGAGGCGTCCTGTGTGCCCTCTGAAGTCACAGGCAGTAGATATGTGCACTATATACATATTTTGTGTGAAATGAATCAAACTATTTCGTCAAGTTCTTAAAAAGGTATCTGACTCCCAAAAGATTAAGAATCACTGTATCTGGAAGGACCTGACACAAACAAACAAACCTTCAATAAAGAAAGGTAAAAAGAGTTAGTCAATGATTTACCCTTTTAGTAGTTTCCTAGACTTGAGTTGAACAAGCAATTACGTACAGTACATGCTACTAAGTCTCTTAATGTAATTCAGTTGTGAAACACTGAAGTCCACCAGGGAGAGAAGTTCTCTTTAAAGTCTCTAGTGTTAAGCAGAAACAGAAGTAGTCAACTACATCCTCAGTGTAAGAGGAGCTTTGCCACAGGGAGGTGGATTACGTCTGTCTGGTTGGCTGAATGCTTTATTCAGAAGGCGAGTCATTTGGTGTAGCCATTGTTCCATGGCAGTGCAGGTTGGTATGGCTTTTGCAAAAACTTTTGGCAGCTTCTCCCCAGCTGGCACTGAGCACAACAGGACAATGGTTTGTGACATTTTTGCAAGGTAAGCACAGATGAGGCCAGGGACAGGCTACTCGAGAAGACAGTTGGGCATTTGTTCAGGGCCTGCGGGTTGTGACCTGTACTTCTGAGCCAAGGCCAGGCCAGCAAGCTCCCTTTCCAGTGTTCTGACAGCACGGGAATCCACCCAGCCTGTTTTGTGGCTGTGGCCCAAGCCCAGGGAAGCCCAAGGCATGGTTACTATATTTTCCTAATGATCATGAGCAAATGGAACTTTTGTTCTGTCATACATACCAAAAAAGATTGTACTGGCCCCTGAATGGCCTTCATTTCTTTTTGGGAAAGTGACAAACAGTTGCTGGCTGGTAAAGGTTAGGGGAGCTTAACTTCAGTTGTAACTTATCACTGAATTAGATAGGTTAACTACTGTAACACACAGACCCCTAAATGTATGATGGATGTATGATGTATGAAGTTTAGGTCTCTTTATGAACATATTAGAGGGGTGGTCCTTTTCCAAACAGGATCCCAGGTAGCAACATGTGGCCTCTAAGATCACCATAGGGGTAGTGTGCAGTCCTGCTACCCCAAAGGGAAAAAGAGCATGGAGGAAAAGCATGGAAGGATTTTTTTTTTATTTTTTTATTTTTTTTATTTTTTATTGAGACGGAGTCTTGCTCAGCTGCGCAGGCTGGAGTGCAGTGGCGTGATCTCAGCTCACCGCAACCACCATCTCCTGGGTCAAGCGATTCTCCCGTCTCAGCCTCCCAAGTAGCTGGGATTACAGGCACCCACCATCATGCCCAGCTAATTTTTGTATTTTAGTAGAGACAGGGTTTCACCATGTTGGCCAGGCTGGTCTTCAACTCCTTACCTCAGGTGATCTGCCTGCCTCGGCCTCCCAAAGTGCTGAGATTACAGGCGTGAGCTACCGCACCCGGCCAGCATGGAAGGATTTTTACAGGTCAGCTTGGAATTGGCATACATCACTTCCGCTTATATTCCACGGACCAGAATTTAGCCACGGCCATACCTAGCTACAAGGGAGGGTGAGGAATTAGTGTGTCTGTGTGCCCCCAAAGACAGAGCATGGATTTTAGTGAGTAGTTAGCAATCTTGGCCACACCAATTTTTGGTCTTAGAGAATTCTAGTGATGCCACTTATTTGTCTGGGAGATGTCTTATTCATCCACAGTTATGTACTGAGTTGAGACTGTGTGCTCAGTGCTAGGGACACAGCAGTGAGATGACACCCTTTCCATGATAGAGCTTACAACATAGCAGAGAAGTCAACAAATGAGAAATCACACTGTGATTCATTTTTGAAAGAAAAAATCCGAGATGCTATGTAGGCAGAAGGTTAATCATGAGGACCTAATAAAGTGATGTGTAACCCGAGGCTTGAGAGATACATAGGAATTTGCTTTGCCTTTGTAGGCTGTTGGGTGTGTGGCAGCAGATAAGCGGGGGATGGAGGGAGGGAGAGAAATGAACACAAGAGTGGTTGAATGAATGAATGAATGAATGGATAAAGAACACAAGGGAGGCCTGAGTTCTTAGGCTGATGTTATCACTTTTCGGGGTCTCTAGGCCCTTTTGTTCCACTCACCCCTCTTTAGACTCTCCCTTTAACTCCCCCTTTCCCCTCCTTCAGGTGTGTACAAAAATCATTTGACCCCTCACTCTTATCCACCATGTCCTCTTGTCATGGTTTTTTTTTTTTGCCAGTGCCCTTGGGGATGAGTCATATTGACTATTTTTGCTGGGGGTGGATTAGGTAGTTTAGGAGAAGTGGTTGTTAAGAAAGGGCATAGACAGATGGAGGACACATAAGGATTGGAGAGCTAAGCCTGGAGGTGCATTTCAAAAGGGAAAAGGGGCTGATAACCATGCATTTAAATGTCAAGGAAGGAAAATAAATAGTGTAGGAGCCATTACTCACTAACTTGGAAGACCATATTTGTCTTCTTACCCCTTGCTTTTCTTTCTTTCCCCTCATTTATTCACTTAATTATTCTTTTCTGTCCTAGGTTCTGAGTTTTTCACCTTCCCCTGCCCTCACCTCTCCATGCTTTTTGATGGGTCACATGTTCTGTGGTGTAAATCACCCATTCATTAGCTGATCCTGATATAGAAAGCCATCTCATTCAGCTTGGCCTCTGCGTTTTTCCAGACTTTATTTCCTCCAATGGTATTTATAAACCCTGTGCCCCAACTAACCACATGACTTGGCTCATTGACATTTATTCTGTTCTCTCACCCTTTTCTCACTTCTCCACCCTTCCAATTCCATTTGTCCTTCCATACCTACTATTTCCTCCATTAAGTTGTCCTACCTCTCACTTCCTTTCTGCTGTCTTCTCTACCACCTTCTCAACCCAGCCAAAGAAACCTACTTCTACCCTCAACTCCCGCAGCTCTTTGTACTGCATTAATCACTGTTGACTGTTGCTTAAAACTGTAGCTGACCCTTGAACAACACAGCTTTGAACTTGGCAGGTCACTTATATGCAGATTTTTTTCCAACCAAAGGCAGGTTGAAAATACAACATTCATGGGATCTGAAACCTGCATACAGGGAGGGCTGACTTTTCATATATTTGGGATCTCCAGGCCCAACTCAGGGACTTGAATATGTGCAGATTGTAGTGTATGCGGGGGTCCTGGAACCAATCTCCCACATATACTGAGGGAAAACTCTATATGCTTGATGACATGGTCACTATCTTATTCACTCTCATCTGCTTAATCGCCTAGTCCAGTCCTTGCAGCACATTTGACTGAATGACTCAACCCTACTTTATTGCTTATGCTGAGCCAGTTTTTGGTAGCTTATAGTTCATTTCTCCCAATGAGGATAAACTGTTGAATAGAAGAAGCATCCAGCTTAGTTAGTTTCCCTCAGGTATCATTTGTAACACTGGAAATTCTCCTTGTAAGATTGAAAATCTGTAGATTGAATTGAGGAGCCACTGAAGAGTCAGGAGGGGCACACTGAGTCTTTTTATGGTTTCTATGGTTAGTGGCATACCAGGGCCTGGAAATATGGAATGATCATTGTACGCTCTGAGAAATTTATTTAAATCGACCCAGATTTGGTAGATAGCTAGAAAGATTTTAGAAGCCTCCACCTGACTAACCAAACTGAGTTCAAGATGGAGAATAGCATCTGATTTCAAAATTTGGAAGGCAGAGATTTTATAAACCAAAATTTGAATTCAATAAAAGCATTTTGATGATTAGGTTATGACAATGTGATGTCAAGAGGACACTTTTACTGTGTCCTACTGGAACAGGGACAGAGACAAAGTGACGCCTATCAGTGGTGAATGCTGATGATGGGGAGGGAACCATGCTATGTGAAGAGTGGTTGAAGAAACTGGTGATGTTTCACACTTGGAGAGGACAAGAGAATGGCCCCAAATAGTTTAAGTTAACACTGTCAAATTAAAACGGAACTAGACTAGGCTTGTCATTATGTCATGTGGTTGTAAGCTATAGAAAATAAGATGTTAGCTCAAAAGATAAGAATTAACTTAATAGACAGAGGTGTCTAGAGAAGCAATGAGTCAAATTGGCAAGAAGTAAGCTCCCTGAAAGACCGCTAGACTGGAGGTTTGAAAGGTGACTAATATGGTAGCACATATGGCCCCATTCTCCTATCTTGTGACCCTGGCCAACATTGCTAATGGTTCCTGGCACTTTTTTTCCTTTGAGTCTTAGAGACCAAAATTTCTTCTCAGGATAGTACTATGAAACTGAAGTGCATGTAAATTGAAACTTCCTCTCCATGCCTGGACAAGGTAATGTTTAAAGTCTCTTACAACTGTGAAAGACTATAGTCCCAAGAGTTGTGAGTCTCACATGATAGCAAATCCATGATGTTTATTTCTTTTTTTAAAGTATCATTAATAGAAACACACACATTATCATACCAAATAGAATTAACAACGATGCCTCAATATCATTTAATATCCAGTGCATGCTCCATTTTATTTTGTTTTCAGTAGTTTCAAAAATATCCTTTTTTCAGTTGAATTGTCCCCAAGTTGATCATTTTAATCCATCTACTTTATACAAAAAATTTTTTTGTAAAGCTGTTAAGGTTTATTATTTGCTCTAATAGGATTTGACCCAAGTAGATTGGTGTATTTTGCTTACTGTCTCCAGTTCCAAAATGGGATGCTTTGTGAATACAATGGAATAAATCTTGAGGTGCAAGCTAAGCTTATGTTGGTAAGGAATGTATAGTAAACAAAAGAGAGAAACCTATTACAGCTGCCATTCTCGACTACAGGAATTAACTCAGATGGATTAATTATTGGATCTCAAGAGCCAAGTGAGAAAAAAAAGACACTATATGATGAGGGGACTTTTCAAAGAAATAAGCCACATTTACAATAGTAAGCTTGTAATATGTATGCATGTGTATGCGTATGTTGAAGTGTTGCACTATTTCTTTTAAAATAGAGTATATTTAAAAACTCCACCCAGAAGGACTCAATATGGCTCCGCTCAAAGAACTTGGGATGATCAATTTAATATCTTATCTAAGTTTTTCTCTGCTTGATTATATTATGTCTAATACTCTTAAACATTAGAAATACAAACTATGTAGCCCAGCTTTTTAAACTTCTAGATTTTTATGTATTTTTCTCACCTACATATATCCTACTTGATTTTTTTTCTTTTTAATAAATAATTTGATATGAAGATGAAGGACTGAGATGTTTTGCCAGCTTAGAGACTTGGGCACCTTCTAAACGAGACCTGAATCAGAAACCACTGGGAGTAAGGAGGCTGCAGGGAATGGTGGTGGCACACTCAGGTCCCATAAATGATAGAAGTGCACAGTGACCATGAGTGATGAATGGCTCAGCTCTGATCAAGCACCCTGCAGGAATGCAGGCGCAGTGTGGCCGAGGCTTTTCAGACTTTTAAGAGAAAATACAGGAAATCTCTAAATTCTTAAATGTTGGTTCCAAAAGATGACCTAACAACGTGCAGGCCAAAGAAAACACATCTGTGAGCCAAATCCAGCCTGCAGGTCACCGTTTTGCTAACTGTGGATGAGATCAGCAAATATTCAGTGATGGTTTCTCTGGCCACCTGCATCTGGAAAGCAAATGCCGTGGTTGCGAAGCCAAGGGCCCCGGTGTTCTGGGAAGAGCAGTGGCCTGCTCTTTAAATGTTGACACTGTTTCTGGCTCACTGATTAGGGGCCGGGGTGGGGGAGGTGGAGGAAAGCTGATGGTTTTTTCACAGATCTGAGAATGGTGCTTTTTGTCTTGAGGGTAGGTGCCCATCTCTCAGCACATGCCTGACAATATTGTTACACTCCCCATCCACTCTCATCCACCCCCCCTTGTTGGACCCCTGCCCAAGATGTGGGGCTGTAGTTTGGAAGCCCTGACCTATATCCTGTAAAAAATGATTTATGAACTCCAGGCAGCACTGAGCAGGCTGCAAAGATGTGGCTTCACCGCCATTTAAAATGTGCAAAGGCAGGTCTGGTTTGCATCATTACTAATTATCCTATGGAGGACGCTCAGCAGCTTGAGGCCTGAGCTCTCCAGCACTGGCCATGGAGGCCAGAGACCCAGCCTCCAAAAGAGAGACAAATCTTATAATGGTATACGATTTGTACCCTCACATACTAGAGATGGATGTTTTGGAGCTATGGAGAAACATTTCAAGTGTATGGCATTAGTATTATTTTGCAATTACCGGACGTTTTTATAGTACAAAGAAAAATCTAAGAATTAAAAATGTACTTTGTAAGTAGTTTGAGCATGTAAACATAAAGGATGTGGCCCTTTCTTCACATTAGATATGTATTTGGGGGGAGCATGTAATTGTGAATACATAAGGCACATTATTAGGTAGAAAGAAGACAATACTTAAGATGGTAATTATTTGAAATTAATGTATGAATTCAGGGCAATTTGGTGGTAGGAGTTGAGTGGGGAAACTTGACAAAGTAATTCTAAACTTCATCTAGAAGAATAAACATGTGAGACTAGCTAGGAAACTCTTGAAAAAGAAAATTGATGAGGGGAGGGTTTCATAAAATATATTAAAACAAATTATAAGATGATAGCAATTAAAACAGTATGTTAATGGCACAGGAATAGACAAAGTAGTAGAACAGACAGGAAAGTCCAGGATTAGAAGCAACTGTATATGGACATTTAGTGTAGGATAAAGGAAACTTTTTTTTTTTTTTTTTTTTTTTAAGAGTCAGGGTCTCCCTCTGTCACTAAGATTGGAGTGCGGTGGTGTGGTTATAGCTTACTGCAGCCTCAAACTCCTGGGCTCAAGTGATCCTCCTGCCTCAGCCTCCCGAAATTCTAAGATTATAGATGTGAGCCACTGCACTAAGCCAAAGGAAGCATTTTAAATCACTGGGGCTGGAATGGATTATTTAATAAATGGTATTGAGACAACTGCTAGATAGTTGTAAATATGTAAAGCTGAATCCTTACCTAATTTCTTATACCAAGGTAAACTCAAGATGTAGAAAATAAAAAGATGAAAATAGTGGAATACAAAAAGGGGAGAATATTTCTGCAATCTTGGTATGGGGAAGGACTTTATAAGCATAATAGAAAAGACAAAAATAATGGAAAAGGTGGTTACCTTTGTCAATAAACATCTAATATATTTTTTGGCTATTTGCATTTTTTCTTTGGTGAGTGGCCTCTGCATGTCCTTTGCCCATTTCTTTATTTGGGTATTTATCTTTTTCTCAACCTCACATGGCATCTAAGTATTCAAATAAAACAAAGTGTCATTCTTTTTTTTTTTTTTTCAATTAAAAAAAATTTTTTAGAGACAGGGTTTCACTCTGTTTCCCAGGCTGGAGTGCAGTGGCATGACCATAGCTCACTGCAGCCTTGAATTCCTGGGCTCAAGCAGTCCTCCTGCCTCAGCCTCCCAAGTAGCTGGGACTACAGGAGTGTGCCACCATGCCCTGCTAGTTTTTTAACTTTTTGTAGAGACAAGTTCTCACTGTGTTGCCCAGGCTCATCTCAAACTTCTGGCCTCAAGTTATCCTCCTGCTTTGGCCTCCCAAAGAAAGTGCTGGAATTATAGGTGTGAGCCACTGTGCTCAGTGTGGTGTCATTCTTGACCCTCCAGTTGGCAAAGATGAAAATCAAATCTCAACCACTCTGATGCCTTTTTGGGGAGAGTAATTTATACTACCCTTTGGAGGGCAGTTTGGCAGTATGCATCAACATTCTAACTGTGGGGGATTCATCCTAAGAAAAATAATTGGTTAACTATATATACAAAAAGATGTTTGTTGCTATCTGGTTTATAATAACAAGAAATTGCAAACAACCAATAGGTTATTTCTTCAATGTATTGCAGAACATCCACATGAGGTTATATCATGTTATCTTTAAAAAGTGTGCTTTGTATTTATCTGCATATGTATTTATTACACATTGAAATGTAAGATCTTCAAGATATATTTTCGAGTGAAACAGTTGTTAAACAGCACATATAATGTGTATTTGTAAGTATAGAAGAAGAGATCTAGAAGAATATTCTCCAAAACATGAATTATAGCTGAATCTGGGTGGTGGGATTTTTGCCTTTTTCTTTATTTATTTATGTATTATTAAAGTTTTTTACACTGACCATGTATTATATTTAGAAATGGTAAAAAATTTATATAAACATACACACACACACACAAACACAAACACACACACACACTCACAAGGAAGCAAACAAACTAGCTTCCCAAATTGCTTTATATATTATAAAGATTTGACTTTTAAAATGTGCTCATTGTATTTGTCAGTTTGAATAAGTGTAGAGCACATTTCAGTGGCGTGGTACTTATTACTCATGGCGACAAGCATAATGGCGCTCCCATCTTTTACATATTGCAAGGGCTCTTCTCATGGGATTAGCTGGACCCTGAGGAAGCGGTGTTGGTGGGACCTGTTGCCATCTTAGTAGAATTCTTTTCTTTCTTCTACCATCATCACATTTTATATAATAAATTATGGGAAATGGATTGTTAGTTTTGCTCAAGCTAAAAATCAATTAAAAGTTTTTCAGATACCTTTTACTTTCCAATTTCTTTTACAATGAAAAAATGTAATCAGAAAAATTTTAAGAAGCTTTTTGGAAAAGTAATAACTCTTATGTTTCAAAAGCCAATGGGCAGAGGTAACCACATACCCAGATTATTCTTAAAAGACATGCTTAAATGAAAAGGATATAAAGTATATTTTAGATCAACTAATTGTGCCAGCCCTGATTTTTACCAAGGACCTATTGCTTTAGGTTTCAAATGTTAAATAACTATATGATTATGACAGCCAGAGGGCCTTCCAACTGTAAGTTGGTAGATGTATTATTATTATTATTATACACTTGAAACACTGACTTTAAAAGACCTGAAATGTGGATGTTATTCAGTTAGGGTAAGAAGCCTAGGGGGTTGGAGACATAGGTAAGATTTTTTATCAGGAGGTTGCATAGCTGGTTATAGCCAGGTCACTTGCCAACTGTCTGCTCAAAAGGCCATTTCTGGCAGTGTAGGATAGTATAAATGGGTTTCTCACTTTGTATTTTCTAAAGTCTTTCTGCATGTAACACAGGCTGTCTTTTCCTAATCTCTCAGTTCCCCTTTCTAAACCTCTTTCTGGTTTTCCCTACTCCTACATGCTCATGTCCAGAGTTTCTTATATAATTCCTTTACAGCCAAGCTGCTATGTCCCCACTTAATATATTTCATTTATTGATAAATAATCCACATCAGTCACACCAAAATACAACTATGAGTATAGACAGCACTGGGCTTGGCTTGAAGATAGAAGTCTTGGGTTCTATGGGTCCTTGAGCAAGCCAATTAACCTACTCTGGCCTCAGTTCTATAATGTGGGCATCATAATAAACTTTATAAGGTGTGGTTAGGGAGATGAGATGATGTATGTATATCAGTTAGGGTTAGATTTGGCTGCATTCAACAGAGAAACAACACAAACAGCAAAACAGTAGTTTTCAGTAAAGTAGACATGTAGTTTACTAAAATTTCGAAGTTTTGAATAAGATAGAAGTTTATTTATTTCCCATGTGCAAGTCCAGAGATAGGCTGTCCAGGACTGGCATGACACTCCATGGTGTCACAGTCCAATCTTTGTTTCCTTTTGTGCTGCCATCCTTGGTAGATGGCTTCTATCTCCTTGCTCAAAATGGCCACTTGAGCTCCAGCCATCACATCCAAATTCCAACTAGTGCGAAGGAGGAAGGCAGAAGAAGGGTATGCCCTCCCTCTTTAAGGACACGTCCACTAAGGACACAATTGCTTATATATTGTCTGGAACTGCATCAGGTGGTGATATACTTTTAAGGAACCTAAAAATCAGGGTTCCTATTATGAAAGCAAGAGAGATGCTGGGGCAAAACAGCAGTCTCTGCCGTGGTATGTAATAGCCTTTTGTGACCTAGGAAATGCTCTGAGTACAGAAGTATGTATCATTTATGTAATACTGTCATGAATAACCTCAGTTCCATTCATTCATTCACCAAATATTTTTAAAATACTTCTTACAGATGTAGCACTAGAGCTGACACCCTGAATACTTCATTGTATACTTTCTTGGTCAATTTATGTTAACTCCAAAGAGCATTGAGGGAAATCACATTGCTGCAACTTTTTTCTGCTTTGTTGAGCTCCTGGGAACAGAACATGATACCATGTCCCTTTCTTTGGGGGAGGGAGGGAGAAGGGCGACACTAGTACATACTAAATGGTGGCTCTTCAGCTCAGTGGTACCGACACTGTGTGTTTTTCCCTCCAGCATCTGTCTTTTGTCATCAGTGCTTCATGTTGATTTATACCTTGCATCCTCACTTGCTTTTCATATATGCCTTTTCTCCTATTGAAAACACACATGCAGTATTGACTCTTCATCTTCTGATCTTGTCTCTTTCAAGCAGGGGACACTCCGTGTTTGAGCAGGCATGCGTTTTTTTTTTTTTTTTTTTTTTTTTGAGACGGAGTCTTGCTCTGTCTCCCAGGCGGGAGTGCAATGGCGCGATCTCGGCTCACTGCAAGCTCCGCCTCCCGGGTTCATGCCATTCTCCTGCCTCAGCCTCCCGAGTAGCTGGGACTACAGGCGCCTGCCAACACTTCCGGCTAATTTTTTGTATTTTTAGTGGAGATGGGGTTTCACTGTGTTAGCCAGGATGGTCTCGATCTCCTGACCTCGTGATCTGCCCACCTCGGCCTCCCAAAGTGCTGGGATTACAGGCTTGAGCCACCGCGCCCGGCCTGAGCAGGCATGCGTTTTATTTGGGAAGCAAAGATGGATAGATAGGCAAACAAGCATGCATAACCTAATGGTTGGGCAGTATTGCCCATTACTGGCTTTTCTCAGGAAGTCCCAATATGTAAGAACACTTAAAGAAATAGGACCTCCAGTCACAGGCTCAAGATACTCCATTTGGAAAAGATCCAGAGATGTTTGACATCCTGCCTCCTCACCTTTCAGTAATAGGCAGTGCGTTTAAAAAAATTTTTTTATTATGAAAATTTTCAAACTTTCAAAAAACAAGAAGCCCACCACTAAGAATAAATGTTAACTTTGCCATATTTACTTTAAAAGAACCATCATAAAATTTTATAGATTTAAAGGTTTGTTCCATATGTAAACATAGGCTCACACCCTTGTGTCATTCATGTTTTTGCATGAATGCCTCCTTATCTGGGACACCTCCCCTGATCCTCCCATGTAAAATAGCAACCCTTAATCAGCCTCTAACTTCTCCTTCCTAGCACTTCTCACCACCTGACATATGTAGTGAATTTATTTGTTTGTCTTCTGTCTTCCTCCACTAACTGTTCAGCTCCATGAGCCCATCATGGCTTTGCTTACGGTTGAGTCACCTGCACCTACAGTGGTGCCAGCATTGGCTAGGAACGCATGAACAGAGCTGAAGCCTCTTTTAATCTCCCTGACCCATCACCTCCCTCCCCGCCTCTCTCCCCAGGGGGAACCACTGTCCTGAAGTTTTATCCTTGTCTTTATATACTCTAATTTTATCAATACCTTTATGTGCATGTATATACATAAATGCTAGAACAATAAACAGTGTTGTGTATCTTTAAAAATGTTACATTGTGAACAGTTTGTATGGTCTGTAACTTGCTTTTTCTCACTCAACATTATATGTTCCAGATTCATCTATGTGGATACGTGAGCATTTACTTCATATATTTCATATTCCTACAATATTCCTTATAGGCTTTTATCACAGTGGATCCATTCTTAGTTACAGCTTTTTAATCATGGCTCTATCAACCTCCTTTTGTCCTAGGCTCTTTGATTCTGACCTGTGTTAACGATTGTACAAATAATAAACATGGGTTAGAAAAAATGATTAAGTTGGTAAGTTTTATGTTATGTGTATTTTACCACCATTAAAAACATTTAAAAACTTATTAAATCATATACTTTAGAAAAATGGGGTAGCAAGAGAACCACGTAAGAATTTTCATAAGGACTGTACTGTTTGTAAAAATAACACCATTGTAAGTTGTTTGTTTGTTTATTTATTTATTTATTTTTGAGACTAAGTCTTACTCTGTCACCCAGGCTGGAGCACAGTAGCGCAATCTCACCTCACTGCAACCTCTGCCTCCCGAGTTCAAGTAATTCTCCTGCCTCAGCCTCCTGAGTAGCTGAGATTACAGGCATGTGCTACCATGCCCGGCTAATTTTTGTATTGTTAGTAGAGATGGGGTTTCACCATGTTGGCCAGGCTGGTCTTGAACTCCTGACCTCAGGTGATCCACCCACCTCGGCTTCCCAAAGTGTTTGGATTACAGGTGTGAGCCACCACACCCGGGCTGTAAGTTGTATTTTTAGGGAATGAATTTTACTCAGCACCATTGAATCCATTTAATTATAAAAATCTCTTTTTCAAGGACTTCTGACTTTGTTCTCGGTACCTTAAAAATAGATTTCCCTCAGAAATGATATATTTCAATATATAGGTCTCCCATATTAGAAAACCTTGATGGTTTTTCTCTCAAGCAGGGAAACTAGAGAACAAATGTGTCAAGGTGCCCTAAAGTAATATTCAGAACTTGGCTTTTGACAAGATTCTAAATGTCAGGGAAGTCTGTTTTTGCTATAACATGACAACTCGACTTCAAATATAGGTACAGAATTACTGCAGTGCCTGGGTTTTCTTTAGGACACATTTAAATATCCTCGTTGTGAGCTTCCTATTAAAAGAATACTTGCTAGAGGACAAAGTTTTATTTAGAAAGGGTTTTGAATATTTCGTGATATAATTGTAGGTGTCACTGAAAAAGTTAAGGAAGATTTTACCACCCGTAATTTTGAATAATGACTCAGTAGTCCAGGGCTCAGTGTGAAACTTTTCTAGAAAGATCACATGATTGATCCTGTTTTGCATTTTGCTTATAGAAATTGTTGGAGCTGTACTATGAATATCTTGTTTCTAAAGATACAGTCAGACTTTAGCCATTTAACAATTTCAAAACAGGTCTTTTTAATGCAAACTAATAAATTTGGTTAGCATATTTCCTCAAACTTTATTAAACTTGAGTATGGAAAAACAATTTTAAAACATATATGGCAGATAGCTAAATTATCTATTTAATCATGGCTGTTTCACTTCTATTTAATCAGCAGACAGTTATTGAGCATCTACCATGTTCCTGGTGCTGTGCTAGGGGTTGGGACTATAAGATGAATAGGACAGTTGGTCAGGCGTGGTGGCTCACGCCTGTAATCCCAACAGTTTGGGAGGCCAAGGTGGGTGGATCACTTGAGCTGAGGAGTTTGAAACCAGCCTAAGCAACATGGTGAAACCCTGTCTCTACTAAAAATACAAAAATTTAGCTGGGTGTGGTGGTGGGTACCTGTAACCCCAGTTACTTGGGAGGCTGAGACATAAGAATTGCTTAACCTTGGGAGATAGAGGTTGTGACTGCACCCCAGCCTGGGCGACAGAGTGAGATTCTGTCTCAAACAAACAAAATAAGATGAATAGGACAGGGTTCCTGCCCTGCTGGATCATATAATCAGGTGAGTGAGACAGACATGTAAGCCAAGATCACAGAGGAAACGTCAGTACTGCAATAGAGGTAGAAATGTTTCATCACTGCACGTTCCTGGTGTAGCCAGGGCTCTTACAGCACTAGACTCCTACACTCAGCAGTGTCAGGAAGTACGTGGGTAGGGGGATTTGGTGGTGGCGGGAGAGCTTTTCAGCTTACCTACCACCTTTATCAACCACCTTCTTCAAGCTATTAAGAATAATAATGGGGCCGGGTGTGGTGGCTCACACCTGTAATCCCAACACTTTGGGAGGCCAAGGTGGATGGGTCACTTGAGGTCAGGAGTTCGAGAGCAGCCTGGCCAATATGGTGAAGCCCCCCTCTCTACTAAAAATGCAAAAGTTAGTCGGGTGTGGTGGCGGGCACCTGTAATCCCAGCTACTCGGAAGGCTGAGGCAGGAGAATCACTTGAGGCTGGAAGGTGGAGGTTGGAGTGAGCCAAGATCATACCACAGCACTCCAGCCTGGGTGACAAGAGTGAGACATTATCTCAAAAAAAAAAAAAAAAAAAAAAGAAAAAGACAAATAACGGACATGGTAATGATAATAGGAGTAATTTTTGACTTAGGTGATTGTTTTCTCCATCTTATACTAAATATGACTTGACACAGCTTTTGAAACCTTTTAATTGAATTTCTAAAAGAAGGCTTAAATTTTTTATAGCAGTTTTAGGTTCACAGCAAAATTAAGCAGAGTTAAGAGACTTCCCCTATACCACCTGCCCCTACACATGGTTGGCCTCCTCCCACTATCAACATCCCACCCAAGAGTGGCACATTTGTTACAATCGATGAACGTCATCATGACATACTGACACTTGACGATCACCCAAAGTCCATAGTTTATGTGAGAATTCTGTCTTGGTGTTGTACAGTCTGTGGGTTTTGACAAGTGCATATCTTACATCCACCATTATAATATCATACAGAATAGTTTCACTGCTCTAAAAATCCCTTTTGTTCTCCCTAATCATCCTTCCTTCTCCTGTTTTACTGAATTTTAAATTTCATTTTATTTAATTTTATCATATAACCTAAGTAAGAACAGCCTGCCAGAAATGTAAAAGTAGTTCCAGTTAGACTGTCACTCCAAAGCCCTCCCAAACAGACATTCTAGAATAACCACTGACTATATTAGCTCCTTTGATCATCTGTCCCTCTACTTGAGAGCTGCTGTGTTTAGCACAACTGCCCAAAGTTTATGTCAGGGTCTGTGGCATTAGATCCTGCAGTTTCAAATCTTGTTGATCACCAGCTTCCTTCTCCCATCACTCTTTGGCCACTATCATCTTCACAGAAAACTCAGAAGTTCCTGAACAGATTCACCTCTGTACTCCTAAGGGCTGGGGGTCTTCTGTGGTTCAGATGTCTGATTATAATAGAAACAGACCTGTTTGCTTTTAGAGAAGCAAATGTTTTCTGTGTTCAACTGAGCTTGTAAAATTTCATTAAGAAACTAATCATTAGCCCTGATTAAACAAACGCTGGATGCTTGGCATGAATATTTTAACTTCCTATTTCTAAGCTGCCTCAGCCTTCTCGAGTACTGATTGTCAGCTGGGACCAATAATTTTCCTGCACAGTTTGTCACTCCATCATCAGGGAATCTCCACCACCCCTAGCCCCATCAACTAGGGAAGAAAACTAAGGCTCTCCTAGTGCCCCAAACATGAAGTCGCTTCTCTGATGCTCATTAAAGAAACTTTCACAATTTAAATAGAGAATCTCACTGCTGCCTACTCTAATACAGGAAAGAGACTCTAAACTCTGCATCTCACTTTAATTCAACTTGAAATTGCCACCAGTTTCTACCCTTCCATATTTGCCTTCATGAACATTTCAGACTTTAACAAAAATCTGATCTTTTTACTGATATTAAAAAGACATATGAAAATGTGTTTAGCATTAAGCATTTATTTTCAAGTCTAAGAAAGATCAAGAGAGATAAAGATGCACAAAGCTTAAAGAAGTTGCTGCCAGTGACTCAGTCATTATTAATATTGCTGTAGGCACAATGAATTGGAACGGTGTTAGAAAGATTTTCTCTAGGGAAGACTACATTATGACAGCATTTTCCAAAGTGTGTTTCTCAGAGTCCAGAACAAGTCTGACAAGTGTTTAGGAGGGAAAGAAAGGGAGTTTTGTGGCCAAGTAAACTTGGGAAGCACTTCTACCACAAATTTCCTTGTATTTTAGTGATTTACAAGGTAACTGTCATATTAAAGGTTCTCAGAATTCCTGCCATAAGGGAATCTGTTTAAACTTTCTTGAACACCGTGTTTCTCAATCTCATTTGGCTTTGAATGCCTCCCAGTTTTTTGTTTGTTTGGAAACAGGGTCTTGTTCCATCGCCCAGGCTGGAGTGCAGTGGAATAATCATGGCTCACTGCAGCCTCAACTTCCTCGGTTCCTACAAACCTCCCACCTCAGCCCCCTCAAATAGCTGGGACTACAGGCACACACCACCATGCCCAGCTAATTTTTGTATTTTTTGTAGAGATGGGGTTTTGCCATGTTGCCCAGGCTAGTCTTGAACTCCTGGACTCAAGAGATCCATCAGCCATGGCCTGCCAAAGTGCTTGGATTACAGGCATGAACCACGTAATTGGCCTCCTCCCTCTTTTAAAAAAAAAATTTTAACAGCTGGGATGATCCCTCAGAGCCAGTGGAATATACCTTGAGACATACTGCTCTAGAATTAGAGTCTCTGGAATAGTCTGTGGCAGTGGTTCTCTAACTTGAGTGTGTATCAGAATCCTGGAAGGCTTGTTCGAATACAGATTGCTGGGCTTTATCCTCAGAGTTTCTGATTTGGGAGGTCCAGGGTGGGGCCTGAGAATCTGCATTTCTTGTAAGTTCCAGTGATGCTGATGCTGCTGGTTGGGGACTGCACTTTGAGAACCATTGGTCCATGGTCATCGGGGAGGAAAACAGAAGTTCTGGAGGTGGGAGTGGAGTAGGGTATCACAATCCACTGCTACATACTATGCAAGTAAATTTATTCACTCAACATATACTGACTGAATCTGCTATGTGTCAGGCACCATGACAGGTGCTGGGGTTGTATTAGTGGTGGACACAGGCCTGGTCCTTGCATCAGGAGTTTACAGTGTAGTGGAGAGAAAGGAGGTAAACAGGTAAAGGAAATGAATGAATAGGTACTTATAAACTGAGAAGACTGCTATATAGAAAGCCAAGTGTGCTATGATACTAACAAAAGGTAGTTAGGAAAGGTCTCTTGAGGTGGCAGTGACATTTAAGCTGAGACTGGCCATGAGAAGATTGGGGGGAATGTTTCAGGCTGGATAAAGACATGAGCAAAGGCCCCAAGGAGGGTTGGGGGAGAGAGTGCAACTTCCCAGAAGAGAATCAAGGCCAGTGTGGCTGAAGGAGAGTGAAGGAGGGGGAAGGTGGTAGAAAAGGAGGTTGGAGAGGAGACAAGAAAGGGGCTGGTCATCAGAGCTGAGCAAAGAGTTTGGATTCCACTTAGGTGCACAATGTTCTGGTGAATATTTTGGAAAGTCATTCTGGGTGTTGTGTGAATTACAGATTGTGACAGGGAGAGTAGAAGCTGTGAGAGCAGCAGGAAGACCATAGTTGGGGTCAGGGCAGAAATGATGTGCCTGAAGTAGGGTGTTTGCAGTGGCCACGACGCCATGTACTCTTGAGCTCTAGGGGGCGCCACTCACATGGATTACGGTACTTCTAAAGTCTACATGGGGAGAGCTGCAGATTGCTTCCAAGTGTGTCATGAAGGTAGACCACTCAGGATTTGATGATGGATTCAATGTGAGGGGCAAGGAAGAGAGAGCATCTAAAAATGATTCCTGAGTTCCCAGCCTGAGCAAAAGGGAGAAGAAGGGAAAGAGCTAGAGGAGGAGAAGGAGCAATTCATTTCTGAGAGAGGAGACAGAACTAAAGAGTTGCTTCGCAGGGGACAGCAAAGTGACTATTGCCACCATTATTCTGCACATACAGTAATTGGCTGTTTGCTGGTACACAAAGGAAATGATGATGGGGTTTAATAAATCTTGTTGTTAGAGTCCCCTGTATATTTTAATAATCAATGACTGCCTGGTTACCCTGAGTTTGAAAATAAATAAGGCCATTTAACACTAAACATAATGTTGTCTTTCTATAATAATTCAGAGAGCACTTCAGAATCTCACAGAGACTTTTACTATTGCAGTATAAAAACCACCCCACACTTTAGTGGCATAAAACAGCCAATTGATGATGCTCATGGATTTTGTGGGTTAAGAATTCCAACAGGCACAGTGGGATAGCTTTTCTCTGTTCTCTGGAAAGACTTGTCAGCTAGGGTGACTTGACAGATGGGGGCTGGAATCATCTAGAGGTGACTTCACTTACATGTCCGATGGCTGATGTTGGCTGTCAGCCTGAACACTTCTATGTGGCCTTTCCATGTGGCCAGGGCTTCCTCTCAGCAAGGCAGCCACAAGGTTGTTGAACTTGTGACAGGGCGGCTCAAGGCTCCAAAGACAAGTCATTTTTGCAAAACTCTTGAATCTCTGAATTATACGTTACAGGTAGCTAAATTCATGTTCTGCCCAGTAGAATGCTAGATAAGAAGAGATGGCTCTGCTCAACATGCTGCCTCTGGGATAGTCTCACTCTTAGGGAAGAAGAGTATGGTAAAGGGGAAAATCTGCATGTTTTGCATGAAACCAGATGACAAAGATCATCACTTTGGCTGGAAGACAGTCATGCAGTTAACAAGTATTTTTTCAGTTTCTTCCACTTGCCCAGCCATGGGAGGTGAAGCAACCAAGTATAGTTCATGCTTATTAGAGAATGTTTGTAAATTAAGACATATAAGAACAGTCTTGAATTATTTAAAAACATCACCTGGATGTAGATTTCCCAAAACCCCTGCTCTTAGATGCATTCTGGTGGGCTTCATTGACAAAGTAACAGTACACAGTATTTTCTTTAAGTGTAGAAATTATTCTTGATTTGGGTTCTGGGAAGTCTTCGATGATTGGAAGATACTCATCTAAGATAGATGGTCTAGCCCTTAGATAAGATCCTTGATGTAAGGCATGTAGATTCCAAAAAGAGGAATATAGGCATCTTAGGAAGTGTGCCAGATGATCCACTGGGGGCAATGAAATATCTACTTCAATCTGTTTTTAAAAAATTAAAATGTGTATTTTATGTGCATCTTATTGCATATTAAATATGATAATATAGTGGTGTGTATATGAAGTTTATGAATGACTAAATAAAAATGTATGTGTTCAAAAAGCCTTTTTTTTTCTTTTGGCTGATTGGTGGCAGGCGCTGCTGAAAGGCAAATGTCTTATTTCTACCTTATAGCTAATGCTTTTCAAACTTTGATGTGCATACACATCACCTGAGGAGGCTTGATTTTTCTCAGCACAGTGCAAGTGTGACTGGAATTTGGGAAAATGATTCACACAGTCTAAACTCAGACTGATTTACAAACAAAAATACCACATATATTAATTTCTATTAGCTTAAAAACTAGACCTGTCACTTATGTATGTTATGCTTTTACTCTTGGACAAAGCAACTTCTCTCCGGACACTAAATATCACATAAGAATTGACTTGATGAATCTTGAAAAGAAAATTTTTGGTTCCTAAATAGTATTTGCAAGAAGTCAATACAGCCTAGCGATAGGTTATTCTAGGATACAGCATAGAATAGTGGCTAAGAGTGTGAGCATTGGTGGCCAGAGTGCCTGGTTCCAAGTGTGGCTCTGCTGTCTACCAGCTGTTATATGACCTTGGGTTAGGAATTAATCTCTCCGTGCCTCTATTTCCTCATCTGTAAAATGGGGATATCGTAGTTCCTACCCATTCTGAGCATAATCCATGAAAAATGCTTAGAGCAGGTTCTGGCATATGTTTAAAACAATCATTGTCAGTGATTCGTCTTCTCTATTTTAGGAATATTTCTTTCTAAAGAATTTACTTTTTGTCTAGAATCAGCAGACTTTAAATTCTGTAGCCATATCCTTATCACATAACATCCTCTTTTCAATATTCCTCACTTTCATTTGGTGCCTTTGTCATTTAAGTATCTTAAGTGCTTATAGAACAGGGATCCTTACTCATCATCTTTGTATCCCTAGAACCTATCACAATGCTTGGCTCTCAAAAGCTGCCCGTAACAGTTTATGGGATTACATGTCCTTCAGAGCATGTCTTTGGATTGCAGTTTATTGGGTCCAAATTGTGTTGCTTTTGGCCAAAGGCATAAGCATACTTAGAGAGAAAAGTACAGATCCTGCTTGCCAACTCAAAAGCTTTCAGGATCCAGGAGGCAGTGCCATTGTGTAAAGAAGGTGTTAGGGAGTGGTGGGGGTTGTACTGAACTGGACCATTCATGCCCCAATAAAGATATTCCACTTTAGATTTTACAAACCTCTGTAACAGTCAAGCAAAATCTGCAAGCAGATTTAGGGTTCAACTTTTAAGCTCTGGTATAGATTAAAACAGGATACTGGAACTTACAAATACATGTTTGTTCCCTCTACTAAAGTATGAACTTAAGGGCAAGAACAGTGTCATTTATCTTTGTCTAAACTTGCCTGGAATCTCTATGTTCATTGTAAAAATTATTAGAAAATCCTTCTGTTCATGAGTCAAATCATTTATATTATCACTCTGTAAATGATTTTGGACTAAAAGAAGTCCAGGTTTAAAAGCTACCACATACAAATAGATGCTCATAGTTACTATTAAACATTTCTTTCATTACTTAGGTCTTAGGGTAAATGGTTCCTGATGCTATATATGCCAGCATCATATCTCATCAGTAATGCTTCCACAAATTGTATTTTATGGTGTTTGCTCCCAGGAAAACTCCAGCAGTTGACTAACTTATCCATCATCGTCTAGACATGGAACAGCATTTTCTGAGCATCTCTAGTGCTGAGTGCCTCTTACATTTGGCCTTCTGGTTCCCAATCTCTATTCCTAGCTGCTTACAGGTACTTGATCACAGGTAACCTGAGATCAGAGACACTTCTTGTGACCCACTCACTGTGGTCATGCTCACTCGACCTTTCTGTCACCCCAGAAATTACAAGTGGCTGTGCCAGGGATTAGATTTTGTTCACTAAAGATGACAGGCTTGTCCAGTCAGCTCCTCTGTCAGGTGACACCTCCCACGGAGTCTGGCACGTTCCACTTTGTTCCTCTCATCCTGAGCATCACCAGTCATGGGACCTGTTAGAAAGCATGTTTACCTGGCCCTTGGACATATTCTCCTTCCTCTTGTTAAGATGGTGCCATCTTGTTTACTCTGGAATTTGCTCAGTCTTTCGAATTCAGCCAGCCAGCCAGAAGGGGCATGTTGAGGAAAGGGTGAAAACATGGGTTAAATCCTAACGGGCAACATTTGCTGAGTGCTAACCATGTGATAGGAACTGTGCCAAGTGCTTTCTAAGCATAATTTCATTCCATCTCACACATCTTCAGGAGGTAGGGAGGATGATTCTATTAGCCCCATTTTACAGACAAATAAACAGTTTAGAGGAGGATCTAGTAACTTGCCTAAGGTTATATGGCTCCAAGTGGCAGGGGCCAGGGTTTGAACCCAGTTCTTCTGCCTCCAGGGCCCACTAGGATGTACTGCCATCCTCAGAGATGGCTAAAAACCAAGGTAGAATAAACTAAATGAAAAAAACAAAAAACAACCCCCCCCCCCCCCCCGCCCACCAAAACCCAGGGAACTCAGAGGAAGGGACAACCACTTCTGAGAGGCATTGCTGGGAATGCATGGAGGAGGCTGAGGGCTGGGCTGCAGAAGATGAGGAGGCGGCAGGCCCACATGAGCGGAGGCCTGGTGGCGAGAAAGCGGACGTCCGGGGCAGGAGGGCCCGCGACCTGAGGTCCGGGGCAGGGGTTGGGGCGCGGGAACCCCGCAGCAGCAGGGGAGGGCGCTCACCGCGCATGCTCCCAGCTCCGAGCGTCCACGAGGCCCGCCTTTGTTTCTTTCCCACCCAGGAGCCGCTGCGGTGGGGGAAGGGCTCTTCTGAGCGCTGCTCTTCAGCTGGGGGAAGGATGCGACCTGCCCGACACCATAGTGTGGCCGCCCCCAGAGAACAGAGGGACGCCTCAGAGGGAAAGGGCTTCCGCTACCAGGCCCCGCCAGGGAACTCCAGGGACCCCGCAGCTGCGCCTCCCGCCCTCCCCACACCTTTGACCTTGTGCTGCCGGAGAGGGGTCAAGAACCGCAGGCACCAAGGGGTCTTGCTATCCAGACGCAGCCGGCGGTGTCAGAGGCCAGGCCTCCCGGGACCCGAGGAATGTAGAAAGCCCCCACTCAGCCAGGTGGGAATAAAGGAGCCTTGCCCCTCCTGGAAATGGAACTTCCCCGCCAACTCTGGTGCTAGCCCAGCGACAGGGCTGGACCAGGATTGGGCCTGCAGCACACCGCAGCCTCTTAGGAAAGGCCATCCTTCTGGGAAATTCTTGAGGGATTGAGAAGGGTAAAGACGCCACGTGACCCGGCTTCCTTTTCTTTTTGTACTTTCTGAAGCACTCGGATGGATCCACTCCCCCACTGTAATCTCTTAAACCCTCACCTTTTAAGAAATAGTATTGGCCGGGCCCGGCGCCTCATGCCTGTAATTCCAGCACTTTGGGAGGCCGAGGCGGGCGGATTATCTGAAGTCAAGAGTTCCAGACTAGTCTGCCCAGCATGGTGAAAACCCGTCTGTACTGAAAATACAAAAATTAGCCGGACGTGGTGTCGTGCGCCTGTAGTCCCAGCTACTCGGGAGCCTGAGGCAGGAGAATCGCTTGAACCCAGGAGGTGGAGGTTGCAGTGAGCCACTGCACTCCAGCCTGGTGTTAATTCTGCTCCCCAGCCCTCCCTCCCCACACTGGGCCTGCCCTGGCCTGTTAAGATCACCAGCCCACTTCTTCCACTTTCCATGACTGTTCCAACATCTAGATTTCCTATGCCTGGAAATGTTCCACACTAGTTTCAATTTAATGGGAGCCTCTAATTTTTTCATGCGCATGTTGGGGCTAGCCAGAGACTACTAAGTAAATGTCCCACATCTTTAAAAAACTCAGTGCTGGTTTCCTATTCAACAAACCACTTGGCCTCCCAGGAACTGGCACGATGGAACTGGTTGTGGACATAGTGTCACTCTCTAAGGATTATTGCACCTTGAGGTCTCACAGAAACCAGAACTGCACAGCAGGCAGCCCTCATAGGAGGGGACACAGGTGAGCATCGTTGCTGTGGAATGTTAACCCAGCCTCATAGCTTCTTGGTACCACCTTAGCAAGCCTGTTTTTCTCACCCACTGGGTAAGTCAGGTTCAAGTCATGGCTCTAATTTAGAACAACAGAATTGATAGGAAGCCTGAAGGGCTGAGGGTTCTGAGATGGTCAAACAGCTTTGAAACAAGGGCAAGCCCTGCCTGTGATGGACTGAGGTGGTTAACCCTTCACTCAAGGTTAGGGGTAGATGAGAACCACAAAAAATCCACGCCATTGATTACATCCAGACCTTAGTAGACAACCGGTTCTCTGTCTCACCACAGAAACCTGCAGGCCGCCCTCATATAGGCAGACCCTTTTCTTACTGTGGCATAGGCTTTGATAAAAAGTTTAAGATGCATTAAGACTTCTTTCTATTCCTGCAGGACATATATTGAGCACTGACTGTATGCCAGGTGTGTTGTTAGGTTGATACAGAGATGAATAAGACTGTTTCTGCCCTGTACCCATAGCCCAGTTAAGGGCAGGCAGAAAAAGGAAAGCGGGCAGTTAGATGTGATGGTGCTGTCCAGAAGCCTATAGCATGGAGGAGGGGGTGAAGGGTGGAGAACCAGAAGAGGTTTCAGAGGAAGGGACACTTGGGCTCAGTGTGAAAAGACTTTCAAGTGACCCAAAAATCTTAAATTAGAGGCTCCCTGTTTTGTGGCTTTAAAATAAAACACTGTCCTTATGTCTAATGTCCTTGGTTCTCAAGAGGGAGTTGTTTTGTGCTGTATTTCAAAGCATCACACTTTACATTTCCATCTGAGACTCGCCTTTTGGACAGGAAGGCACCACTGCCAGCAGTCTTGGCTTTGGCGGGAAGAAGGTAGAAGGAGCTCATCAGGTTCATAGAGGAGGAAATACCAACTCTTAGAAATAAAATGGTTCATAAGAGGTAGACCAAAGATCATAGAGCTCTGATGGTTTTGTTCAGTGGCATTCAGGGAATGAAGCCTCAATGTCTTGTCACATTTAGGGTGGGAAGAGAAAATCATGTTGGAACAGCTGTGCTTAAAACATAAACGTATCATCTTGGGGGTGAAGTTGGGGAGTGATCTAAGATTAGCATTGACTTAAGGACTATAGAGAGGAAAATGCCACATACCAGAACACACTGTGGGCTAAGGCATTTAACCAGATGGATGATGAATAGTAATGGAGTCTTCTGGGGATTTCAAGACTGAGTATGAAGCACGCCAGTGACTAGGGGCTGGTGGAAAGAAGGTGGGTGATAGAGGAGCAGACCCTCCAAGCCACGAGACTGTAGCATGGTGTGAGCTAACTTTCCCTATCTAGAGGAAGTGGAAGTCTGATGTGCTAGAGAGATATGCCTGGATCTGTTCCATCTTGAGGTCAGATTGCCCAGAGAGGGACACAAAGATTTCCAATCTAGAGTAGGCAGGAGGTGATGCCCCAGGATCCTCAGCTGATTGAACCTCGTGTCCTCTAGTCATTATTTTATAATTCAATGGAAAAAATAATCAGTTTTTCACAATTTGATATGTAGACCACTTTCAGAAATACATATGGTAAGCAAAATACATTTAAATTAAAAATTATTCATTTCCATGAACACATAAACACAATAGAGAAAAAATAGTAATTGCAAGCAAGCAAACCATCCAAATATATATTAGTGTTTAATCCATCCATGGAATGCCATATGCCTGTGTCCTCTCTGGTGTTGAGTATATGAGTATTTGAGATTTTTGTAGGAGAAGACTCTATTCTCGCATTCTTTATTCTCTCAGAGGCAAGATTTTTCAAGTGTGGATTCTAGGGGCTGTTAGCCCATGTGAAAAAATACTGGTTAGTCCTGAAATACAAAGCAATTTAAAGTTGCTTTAAACTTTAAATTTTTCCCTTTAAAAGGGAAAAACATCCCCTACAGTCCAAGTTTATGAAGGCTAAATTCATCCCTAGTGACCATTTCTTTGATGGGTGTGCTCAAGTATGTGTAGGTTTATTTGACATTGCCCTGGAGGTAGAGATGCATCTCCCATATCCCTTATCGTCGAAAAGTGCTGTCATGTAGCCATCTCCCAGTTCTGGGAGCGCTCGTGTCAATCTGTAATGAAGGGGCTTGGAAGCCTGCCATTTTGAGGTCTAGCCTCACTAAGCAGAATACTCCATTAGGAATCTTTGTAGTGTGTTTGGTTTTCTGTCCCACTGGCTCAATTCAGAAAGGGCGTAGAAGAATACTTCCTTTTTTTGTTGATACAGAAAGCAACCCCCTGGTTATCTACCTGAGGACCTGTAATGAGTCTGTGGTGGATTTACTTCTAATTAAGTTACTAAGAAGGGGCTTCTGTTGATAACATAGGAGTCTTGGCCTGCAGAATTTTCTTGACAAGTGTCAGAAAGATTTGGTGAGGATGTTCTGGCTTGGGGTTGCCTTATTTGAAGGTTTTCAGCTTTGGGTGAGGAGAGAAAGGGTACAACATCCAAACCCCCAGGGAAGCTCCCATCTATCCAGGTTTTAACCAGATCTGACTCTGCTCAGATATTGAGACTGGATGGGAAAGGAGGCCTTCAGGGCAGCAGGGATATATTCTGAGCAGGGAGTGAGAGTCGCTGATCTCTAGGTGTTTTAGGGGGTTCTACCAGGGGAAGAGACTGCTGCGTGTCCTATGAGATTAAGGATAAAGAATGGAAGGCCTGACTCTAGAGTCTGAGAGAGGCTTCAGTTACCTTTGGGTTGGGATAGGACAGGCTACAATGGCCAGGATACAAGATGCAATGGTTGACTACTTCATGGAGGGGAGAGGAGGCAGGCAAGCACTGCTATTGGCTGGCTGTGGACAAAGTAAATGCTTCTACTTGTAAACAAATATAATTTCTTGCCAGTAAACTTGTTCCCCACAGGATCTGTCTGCATCTCCTTGTTTTCCTCTATAGTCATCAAGGAGAACTAAAAAAATTGGGATAAGCCACAAAGATGTCATTGATAAAGCAGTAATAGGAGCTAATATTTATTGGACATCTAATCTGTGCCTGCATGTAGGTAATCCTATTTTTCATTTTACAATGAAAAAGAAAAATGAGTAATCAGACAGGTTGATTTATTTACTCAAAGTCACACAGCTCATACGTGGCAGAGGAGGGATTCAAAGTTGGGTCATTCTGACTCCAGAATTTGTTTTTTTATAATGAAAGTGCATGCGTATGTGTGTGCGTGTGCATGTGTGTATGTGTGTGTGTGTGTCTATCATATAGGCCACCTGATAAGAAAGATTAGATAAGAAAGATTTGGGTAGAACCAAAGGCCTCCAAAATGCTGTGAGGAGGATGAAGCAGGTTCTTTCTTAGAGAGGAATTCTTAATGGTTAGTTAATGCTTTACCTAGTGGTGTTGAGAGAGCAGAGAATGTGGAGTCAGGAAATCCAGGGTCACCAAATATTGGTGTGTGACTTTGGGCGAGTCACTTAACTCTGAGTCAACCTTAATTCCTGTGCTGTAAAATGAGGACAATAGTACCTACTTGATCAGTCTGTCTGGATTTTCTTAAGAATCAGCTGATTCACTGTATAGAACAGTACTTGGCAACTTTATGAAGCATTAGACAAATTACAATTTTGCCATGTTTAATCATAAATGTAATGTTTTGTCATTTTCAAAGAAACACACTCACATATCAATTATTCAGAACCTACTACAAGGTATTGAAGGCTTTGGACAGGAAATAATGTCAAGTGCTTTACTATTTGTGATTACTTAAGAAAAGCTTTTGCTAGAGCAGACCTGTATTTTTTAATAGGAAAGTCTTTTATTGTTTACAAGAGGAATTTTATTTTCTTGTTTCTAAACTGCAAGTCTTGAAACACAGTCAAACAAAGTAGAAAGTGAGGAATGCCCATAAAATTATTCACCCAGAGATAATTAGTGTTAACATCTTAGTGTCTTGTGCTGATCTGATATCTTAGGGCCGGAAAACTGCATTGGTGATTTTTATTATGAGTATTACACATAAGCTCTGTTTCTAAAATACCCGCCTGGAGGTTGAAAAAAACTTGGAAAGAATTACTAACCATTTCTGTTAAAATGGTTTTCTGTGGGCCACAGAAACTGTTCTATATATAAGCTTTTGCTTTTAATTCCGGGGAGTGGAAAGGAAGAAGAGGGAACCCCATAGCTAGGAGTTATTGTTATATCCAGAGCAGATGCCTTTGAACATCTCCTTTCATTGCACAGTTTCTTT